>NW_028322241.1:10000000-10660772 GCF_059928025.1 Delphinapterus leucas | reverse complement strand
GCCCTGTGTGGTGAAGCTCCTCCTGCCTGCCTCACACCGAGCCCCTTGGTGATGTAGGTCTTCTGGTTTGAGACCACGTGTGCCGTTTGTCTCACCTTTTACGGATGTGGCCCTACTGGTGTGAGGACACTCCTGACTGGTTCCCATCCCCTTGTTGATGTGGGCCCTCTGGTGAGAGTCTGATCCTGGCTTGATTCCTCACACTTCTGTGAGGCGGGCCATCTGCTGTGAGGTCACACCTGCCTGGCTGGCACACGACGCCTTGGCCACATGGGCCCTCTGGTTGCAGTTGGAGCGTGCTGGGAACCTCCTCCCATCGGTGATGAGGGCCCTCTGGCGTCCGGCCCTAACTGCTGGGCTCACCACATTTTCTGATGTGCGCCCACTTGTGCGATGACACTCCTGCCAGGTTCCCATCCCCATGCAGATTTGGGCCTTCTGTTCTGAGGTGCCAACGGCTGGCTTGCTCACAGTGTCAGGATGTGGGCCCTCTGCTGTGAGTTCACTCCGGCATGCATCCCATAGCCTCGGTGCTCTGGGCCACCTGCTTGGAGCTTCCAACTGCAGGATTCCTTACCTTTTTTCTTCTATGGGCCGTGTGTTGTGAGACACTTCCTGCCTGCCTCACTCTGAGCCCCTTGTTGATGTGGGTCTTCTGGTTTGAGGCCACATGTGGTGGGTTCCTTGCCTTTCAATGATGTGGCCCCACTGGTGTGAGCACACTCCTGCCTGGTTCGCATCCCCTTGGTGATGTGGGCCCTCTGGTGAGAATCTGATCCGGGTTGGGTTCCTCACACTTCCGTGAGCTTGGCCCTCAGCTCTGAGGTCACTCCTGCCTGGCTGGCACACCCCGCCTTGGCGACGTCGGCCCTCTGGTGGCAGTTGGAGCCTGCTGGGAGCCTCCTCCCCTCAGTGATGAGAGCCCTTTGGCGTCAGGCCCTAACTGCTGGGTACCCACATTTTCTAATACGTACTAAGTGGTGCGAGGATACGCCTGCCACGTTCCCATCCCCATGGGGATGTGGGCGTTCTGCTCTGAGGTCCCAACGGCTGGGTTGCTCACAGTTTCATGATGTGGGCCCTCTGCTGTGAGTTCACTTTGGCCTGGATCCCATAGACTCGGTGCTCTGGGCCTCCTGCTGCGAGGTTCCAACTGCTGGATTCCTCACATTTTTTAATCTATGGGCCCTGTGTTGTTAGGCTAGTCCTGCCTGCCTCACTCCGAGCCCCTTGGAGATGTGGTTCCTCTGGTTTAGGCCACATGGTCTGGGTCCCTCACCTTTCCATTATTTGGCCACACTGGTGTGAGTATACTTCTGCCTGGTTCCGATCCCCTTGGTGATGCGGGCCCTCTGGTGAGAGTCTTATCCTGGCTGGGTTCCTCACCCTTCTGTGACGTATGCCCTCTGCTGTGATGTCACTCCTGCCTGGCTGGCGCACGTCACCTTGGCGACGTGGGCCCTCAGTTGGGATTTGGTGTCTGCTGGGAGTTTCCTCCCTTCGGTAATGAGGGCCCTCTGGCGTCAGGCCTTAAATCCTGGGCTCCCAAACTTTTCTGATGTGTGCCCTGTGGTGCGAGTACACTCCTGCCAGGTTCCCAACCCCATGGCAATGTGGGCCTTCTGCTCTGTGGACCCAATGGCTGGGCTATTCACAGTTTCATGATGAGGGCCCTCTTTTGTGAGTTCACACCGGCCGGGATCCCATAGCCTCGTTGTTCCTTGCCGCCTGCTGGGATGTTCCAACTGCGGGATTCCTCACCTTTTTTATTCTATGGGCCCTCTGTTTTGAGACTACTCCTGCCTGCCTCCCTCCCAGCCCCTTGGTGATGTGTGTCCTCTGGTTTGAGGCCACATGTGGTGGTTTCCTCGCCTTTCAATGATGTGGCCCCACTGGACTGAGAACACTCCTGCCTGGTTCCCATCCTCTTGGTGATGTGGGCCCTCTGGTGAGAGTCTGATCCTGGTTGGGTTCCTCACACTTCCGTGAACTTGGCCCTCTGCTCTGAGGTCACTCCTGCCTGGCTGGCACACCCCGCCTTGGTGACGTCGGCCCTCTGGTGGCAGTTGGAGCGTGCTGGGAGCCTCCTTCCCTCAGTAATGAGGGCCCTTTGGCGTCAGGCCCTAACTGCTGTGTACCCACATTTTCTAATACGTACTAAGTGGTGCGAGGACACTCCTGCCAGGTTCCCATCCCCGTGGGGATGTGGGACTTCTGCTCTGATGTCCAAACGGCTGGGTTGCTCAAAGTTTCATGATGTGGGCCCTCTGCTGTGAGTGCACTGCGGCCTGGATCCCATAGACTGGGTGCTCTGGGCCACCTGCTGGGAGGTTCGAACTGTTGGATTCCTCACATTTTTTATTCTATGGGCCCTGCGTTGTGAGGCTAGTCCTGCCTGCCTCACTCTGAACCCCTTGGAGATGTGGATCCTCTGGTTTAGGCCACGTGTTCTGGGTTCCTCACCTTTCTATGATTTGGCCACACTGGTGTGAGGCCACTCTTGCCTGGATCCGATCCCCTTGGTGATGCGGGCCCTCTGGTGAGACTCTTATCCTGGCTGGGTGCCTCACCCTTCTGGGACGTATGCCCTCTGCTGTGAGGTCACTCCTGCCTGGCTGGCGCACGTCACCTTGGCGACGTGTGCCCTCAGTTGGGAGTTGGTGCCTGCTGGGAGTCTCCTCCCCTCGGTAATGAGGGCCCTCTGACGTCAGGCCCTAACTCCTGGGCTCCCATACTTTTCTGATGTGTGCCCTCTGGTGGGAGTACACTCCTGCCAGGTTCCCAACCCCATGGGAATGTGGGCCTTCTTCTCTGTGGTCCCAACCGCTGGGTTGTTCACAGTTTCGTGATGAGGGCCTTCTGTTGTGAGTTCACACCGGCCGGGATCCCATAGCCTCGCTGCTCCTTGCCGCCTGCTGGGAGGTTCCAACTGCGGGTTACCTCACCTTTTTTATTTTATGGCCCTCTGTTTGAGACACCTCCTGCCTGCCTCACTCTGAGCCCCTTGTTGATGTGGGTCCTCTGGTTTAGGCCATATGTTCTGGGTTCCTCACTTTTCTACGATTTGGCCACACTGGTGTGAGGCCACTCCTGCCTGGTTCTGATCCCCTTGGTGATGTGGGCCCTCTGGTGAGAGTCTTATCCTGGCTGGGTTCCTCCCCCTTCTGTGACATAGGCCCTCTGCTGTGAGGTCACTCCTGCCTGGCTAACGCACATCACCTTGGAGACGTGGGCCCTCAGGTGGGAGTTGGTGCCTTCTAGGAGTCTGCTCCCCTCGGTAATTAGGGCCGTCTGGCGTCAGGCCCTAACTCCTGGGCTCCCAAAATTTTCTGATGTGTGCCCTGTGGTGCGAGTACACTCCTGCCAGGTTCCCAACCCCATGGGAATGTGGGCCTTCTGTTCTGTGGTCCCAACAGCTGTGTTGTTCACAGTTTCATGATGAGGGTCCTCTGTTGTGAGTTCACAACGGCCGGGACCCCATAGCCTCGCTGCTCCTTGCTGCATGCTAGGAGGTTCCAACTGCGGGATTCCTCACCTTTTTTATTCTATGGGTCCTCTGTTTTGAGGCTCCTCCTGCCTGCCTCACTCCGAGCCCCTTGGAGATGTGGGTCCTCTTGTTTAGGCCACATGTTCTGGGTTCCTCACCTTTCTATGATTTGGCCACACTGGTGTGAGGCCACTCCTGCCTGGATCAGATCCCCTTGGTGATGTGGGCCCTCTGGTGAGAGTCTGATCCTGGCTGGGTTCCTCACTCTTCTGTGAGGTGGGCCCTCTGCTGTGAGGTAACTCCTGCCTGGCTTGCTCCCGTTGCCCTGGTGACGTCGGACTTCTGGTGGCAGTTGGAGCCTTCTTGTACCCTCCTCTCCAAGGTGATGAGGGCCCTCTTGCGTCAGGCTCTAACTGCTGGGCTCCCCACGATTTCTGATGTGAGCCCAGTGATGCCAGGACACTCCTGTAAGGTTCCAATACTCATGGGGATGTGTGCCTTCTGCTCTGTGGTCGCAACGCCTGGGTTGCTCACAGTTTCGTTATGTTGGCACTCCGGTGTTAGTTCACTCAGGCCTAGATCCCATAGCCTCTGTGCTCTGGGCCGCCTGCTGGGAGGTTCCAACTGCTGGATTCCTCACCTTTCTTATACTTTGGGCCCTGTGTGGTGAAGCTCCTCCTGCCTGCCTCACACCGAGCCCCTTGGTGATGTAGGTCTTCTGGTTTGAGACCACGTGTGCCGTTTGTCTCACCTTTTACGGATGTGGCCCTACTGGTGTGAGGACACTCCTGACTGGTTCCCATCCCCTTGTTGATGTGGGCCCTCTGGTGAGAGTCTGATCCTGGCTTGATTCCTCACACTTCTGTGAGGCGGGCCATCTGCTGTGAGGTCACACCTGCCTGGCTGGCACACGACGCCTTGGCCACATGGGCCCTCTGGTTGCAGTTGGAGCGTGCTGGGAACCTCCTCCCATCGGTGATGAGGGCCCTCTGGCGTCCGGCCCTAACTGCTGGGCTCACCACATTTTCTGATGTGCGCCCACTTGTGCGATGACACTCCTGCCAGGTTCCCATCCCCATGCAGATTTGGGCCTTCTGTTCTGAGGTGCCAACGGCTGGCTTGCTCACAGTGTCAGGATGTGGGCCCTCTGCTGTGAGTTCACTCCGGCATGCATCCCATAGCCTCGGTGCTCTGGGCCACCTGCTTGGAGCTTCCAACTGCAGGATTCCTTACCTTTTTTCTTCTATGGGCCGTGTGTTGTGAGACACTTCCTGCCTGCCTCACTCTGAGCCCCTTGTTGATGTGGGTCTTCTGGTTTGAGGCCACATGTGGTGGGTTCCTTGCCTTTCAATGATGTGGCCCCACTGGTGTGAGCACACTCCTGCCTGGTTCGCATCCCCTTGGTGATGTGGGCCCTCTGGTGAGAATCTGATCCGGGTTGGGTTCCTCACACTTCCGTGAGCTTGGCCCTCAGCTCTGAGGTCACTCCTGCCTGGCTGGCACACCCCGCCTTGGCGACGTCGGCCCTCTGGTGGCAGTTGGAGCCTGCTGGGAGCCTCCTCCCCTCAGTGATGAGAGCCCTTTGGCGTCAGGCCCTAACTGCTGGGTACCCACATTTTCTAATACGTACTAAGTGGTGCGAGGATACGCCTGCCACGTTCCCATCCCCATGGGGATGTGGGCGTTCTGCTCTGAGGTCCCAACGGCTGGGTTGCTCACAGTTTCATGATGTGGGCCCTCTGCTGTGAGTTCACTTTGGCCTGGATCCCATAGACTCGGTGCTCTGGGCCTCCTGCTGCGAGGTTCCAACTGCTGGATTCCTCACATTTTTTAATCTATGGGCCCTGTGTTGTTAGGCTAGTCCTGCCTGCCTCACTCCGAGCCCCTTGGAGATGTGGTTCCTCTGGTTTAGGCCACATGGTCTGGGTCCCTCACCTTTCCATTATTTGGCCACACTGGTGTGAGTATACTTCTGCCTGGTTCCGATCCCCTTGGTGATGCGGGCCCTCTGGTGAGAGTCTTATCCTGGCTGGGTTCCTCACCCTTCTGTGACGTATGCCCTCTGCTGTGATGTCACTCCTGCCTGGCTGGCGCACGTCACCTTGGCGACGTGGGCCCTCAGTTGGGATTTGGTGTCTGCTGGGAGTTTCCTCCCTTCGGTAATGAGGGCCCTCTGGCGTCAGGCCTTAAATCCTGGGCTCCCAAACTTTTCTGATGTGTGCCCTGTGGTGCGAGTACACTCCTGCCAGGTTCCCAACCCCATGGCAATGTGGGCCTTCTGCTCTGTGGACCCAATGGCTGGGCTATTCACAGTTTCATGATGAGGGCCCTCTTTTGTGAGTTCACACCGGCCGGGATCCCATAGCCTCGTTGTTCCTTGCCGCCTGCTGGGATGTTCCAACTGCGGGATTCCTCACCTTTTTTATTCTATGGGCCCTCTGTTTTGAGACTACTCCTGCCTGCCTCCCTCCCAGCCCCTTGGTGATGTGTGTCCTCTGGTTTGAGGCCACATGTGGTGGTTTCCTCGCCTTTCAATGATGTGGCCCCACTGGACTGAGAACACTCCTGCCTGGTTCCCATCCTCTTGGTGATGTGGGCCCTCTGGTGAGAGTCTGATCCTGGTTGGGTTCCTCACACTTCCGTGAACTTGGCCCTCTGCTCTGAGGTCACTCCTGCCTGGCTGGCACACCCCGCCTTGGTGACGTCGGCCCTCTGGTGGCAGTTGGAGCGTGCTGGGAGCCTCCTTCCCTCAGTAATGAGGGCCCTTTGGCGTCAGGCCCTAACTGCTGTGTACCCACATTTTCTAATACGTACTAAGTGGTGCGAGGACACTCCTGCCAGGTTCCCATCCCCGTGGGGATGTGGGACTTCTGCTCTGATGTCCAAACGGCTGGGTTGCTCAAAGTTTCATGATGTGGGCCCTCTGCTGTGAGTGCACTGCGGCCTGGATCCCATAGACTGGGTGCTCTGGGCCACCTGCTGGGAGGTTCGAACTGTTGGATTCCTCACATTTTTTATTCTATGGGCCCTGCGTTGTGAGGCTAGTCCTGCCTGCCTCACTCTGAACCCCTTGGAGATGTGGATCCTCTGGTTTAGGCCACGTGTTCTGGGTTCCTCACCTTTCTATGATTTGGCCACACTGGTGTGAGGCCACTCTTGCCTGGATCCGATCCCCTTGGTGATGCGGGCCCTCTGGTGAGACTCTTATCCTGGCTGGGTGCCTCACCCTTCTGGGACGTATGCCCTCTGCTGTGAGGTCACTCCTGCCTGGCTGGCGCACGTCACCTTGGCGACGTGGGCCCTCAGTTGGGAGTTGGTGCCTGCTGGGAGTCTCCTCCCCTCGGTAATGAGGGCCCTCTGACGTCAGGCCCTAACTCCTGGGCTCCCATACTTTTCTGATGTGTGCCCTCTGGTGGGAGTACACTCCTGCCAGGTTCCCAACCCCATGGGAATGTGGGCCTTCTTCTCTGTGGTCCCAACCGCTGGGTTGTTCACAGTTTCGTGATGAGGGCCTTCTGTTGTGAGTTCACACCGGCCGGGATCCCATAGCCTCGCTGCTCCTTGCCGCCTGCTGGGAGGTTCCAACTGCGGGTTACCTCACCTTTTTTATTTTATGGCCCTCTGTTTGAGACACCTCCTGCCTGCCTCACTCTGAGCCCCTTGTTGATGTGGGTCCTCTGGTTTAGGCCATATGTTCTGGGTTCCTCACTTTTCTACGATTTGGCCACACTGGTGTGAGGCCACTCCTGCCTGGTTCTGATCCCCTTGGTGATGTGGGCCCTCTGGTGAGAGTCTTATCCTGGCTGGGTTCCTCCCCCTTCTGTGACATAGGCCCTCTGCTGTGAGGTCACTCCTGCCTGGCTAACGCACATCACCTTGGAGACGTGGGCCCTCAGGTGGGAGTTGGTGCCTTCTAGGAGTCTGCTCCCCTCGGTAATTAGGGCCGTCTGGCGTCAGGCCCTAACTCCTGGGCTCCCAAAATTTTCTGATGTGTGCCCTGTGGTGCGAGTACACTCCTGCCAGGTTCCCAACCCCATGGGAATGTGGGCCTTCTGTTCTGTGGTCCCAACAGCTGTGTTGTTCACAGTTTCATGATGAGGGTCCTCTGTTGTGAGTTCACAACGGCCGGGACCCCATAGCCTCGCTGCTCCTTGCTGCATGCTAGGAGGTTCCAACTGCGGGATTCCTCACCTTTTTTATTCTATGGGTCCTCTGTTTTGAGGCTCCTCCTGCCTGCCTCACTCCGAGCCCCTTGGAGATGTGGGTCCTCTTGTTTAGGCCACATGTTCTGGGTTCCTCACCTTTCTATGATTTGGCCACACTGGTGTGAGGCCACTCCTGCCTGGATCAGATCCCCTTGGTGATGTGGGCCCTCTGGTGAGAGTCTGATCCTGGCTGGGTTCCTCACTCTTCTGTGAGGTGGGCCCTCTGCTGTGAGGTAACTCCTGCCTGGCTTGCTCCCGTTGCCCTGGTGACGTCGGACTTCTGGTGGCAGTTGGAGCCTTCTTGTACCCTCCTCTCCAAGGTGATGAGGGCCCTCTTGCGTCAGGCTCTAACTGCTGGGCTCCCCACGATTTCTGATGTGAGCCCAGTGATGCCAGGACACTCCTGTAAGGTTCCAATACTCATGGGGATGTGTGCCTTCTGCTCTGTGGTCGCAACGCCTGGGTTGCTCACAGTTTCGTTATGTTGGCACTCCGGTGTTAGTTCACTCAGGCCTAGATCCCATAGCCTCTGTGCTCTGGGCCGCCTGCTGGGAGGTTCCAACTGCTGGATTCCTCACCTTTCTTATACTTTGGGCCCTGTGTGGTGAAGCTCCTCCTGCCTGCCTCACACCGAGCCCCTTGGTGATGTAGGTCTTCTGGTTTGAGACCACGTGTGCCGTTTGTCTCACCTTTTAGGGATGTGGCCCTACTGGTGTGAGGACACTCCTGACTGGTTCCCATCCCCTTGTTGATGTGGGCCCTCTGGTGAGAGTCTGATCCTGGCTTGATTCCTCACACTTCTGTGAGGCGGGCCCTCTGCTGTGAGGTCACACCTGCCTGGCTGGCACACGACGCCTTGGCCACATGGGCCCTCTGGTTGCAGTTGGAGCGTGCTGGGAACCTCCTCCCATCGGTGATGAGGGCCCTCTGGCGTCCGGCCCTAACTGCTGGGCTCACCACATTTTCTGATGTGCGCCCACTTGTGCGATGACACTCCTGCCAGGTTCCCATCCCCATGCAGATTTGGGCCTTCTGTTCTGAGGTGCCAACGGCTGGCTTGCTCACAGTGTCAGGATGTGGGCCCTCTGCTGTGAGTTCACTCCGGCATGCATCCCATAGCCTCGGTGCTCTGGGCCACCTGCTTGGAGCTTCCAACTGCAGGATTCCTTACCTTTTTTCTTCTATGGGCCGTGTGTTGTGAGACACTTCCTGCCTGCCTCACTCTGAGCCCCTTGTTGATGTGGGTCTTCTGGTTTGAGGCCACATGTGGTGGGTTCCTTGCCTTTCAATGATGTGGCCCCACTGGTGTGAGCACACTCCTGCCTGGTTCGCATCCCCTTGGTGATGTGGGCCCTCTGGTGAGAATCTGATCCGGGTTGGGTTCCTCACACTTCCGTGAGCTTGGCCCTCAGCTCTGAGGTCACTCCTGCCTGGCTGGCACACCCCGCCTTGGCGACGTCGGCCCTCTGGTGGCAGTTGGAGCCTGCTGGGAGCCTCCTCCCCTCAGTGATGAGAGCCCTTTGGCGTCAGGCCCTAACTGCTGGGTACCCACATTTTCTAATACGTACTAAGTGGTGCGAGGATACGCCTGCCACGTTCCCATCCCCATGGGGATGTGGGCGTTCTGCTCTGAGGTCCCAACGGCTGGGTTGCTCACAGTTTCATGATGTGGGCCCTCTGCTGTGAGTTCACTTTGGCCTGGATCCCATAGACTCGGTGCTCTGGGCCTCCTGCTGCGAGGTTCCAACTGCTGGATTCCTCACATTTTTTAATCTATGGGCCCTGTGTTGTTAGGCTAGTCCTGCCTGCCTCACTCCGAGCCCCTTGGAGATGTGGTTCCTCTGGTTTAGGCCACATGGTCTGGGTCCCTCACCTTTCCATTATTTGGCCACACTGGTGTGAGTATACTTCTGCCTGGTTCCGATCCCCTTGGTGATGCGGGCCCTCTGGTGAGAGTCTTATCCTGGCTGGGTTCCTCACCCTTCTGTGACGTATGCCCTCTGCTGTGATGTCACTCCTGCCTGGCTGGCGCACGTCACCTTGGCGACGTGGGCCCTCAGTTGGGATTTGGTGTCTGCTGGGAGTTTCCTCCCTTCGGTAATGAGGGCCCTCTGGCGTCAGGCCTTAAATCCTGGGCTCCCAAACTTTTCTGATGTGTGCCCTGTGGTGCGAGTACACTCCTGCCAGGTTCCCAACCCCATGGGAATGTGGGCCTTCTTCTCTGTGGTCCCAACCGCTGGGTTGTTCACAGTTTCGTGATGAGGGCCTTCTGTTGTGAGTTCACACCGGCCGGGATCCCATAGCCTCGCTGCTCCTTGCCGCCTGCTGGGAGGTTCCAACTGCGGGTTACCTCACCTTTTTTATTTTATGGCCCTCTGTTTGAGACACCTCCTGCCTGCCTCACTCTGAGCCCCTTGTTGATGTGGGTCCTCTGGTTTAGGCCATATGTTCTGGGTTCCTCACTTTTCTACGATTTGGCCACACTGGTGTGAGGCCACTCCTGCCTGGTTCTGATCCCCTTGGGGATGTGGGCCCTCTGGTGAGAGTCTTATCCTGGCTGGGTTCCTCCCCCTTCTGTGACATAGGCCCTCTGCTGTGAGGTCACTCCTTCCTGGCTAACGCACATCACCTTGGAGACGTGGGCCCTCAGGTGGGAGTTGGTGCCTTCTAGGAGTCTGCTCCCCTCGGTAATTAGGGCCGTCTGGCGTCAGGCCCTAACTCCTGGGCTCCCAAAATTTTCTGATGTGTGCCCTGTGGTGCGAGTACACTCCTGCCAGGTTCCCAACCCCATGGGAATGTGGGCCTTCTGTTCTGTGGTCCCAACAGCTGTGTTGTTCACAGTTTCATGATGAGGGTCCTCTGTTGTGAGTTCACAACGGCCGGGACCCCATAGCCTCGCTGCTCCTTGCTGCATGCTAGGAGGTTCCAACTGCGGGATTCCTCACCTTTTTTATTCTATGGGTCCTCTGTTTTGAGGCTCCTCCTGCCTGCCTCACTCCGAGCCCCTTGGAGATGTGGGTCCTCTTGTTTAGGCCACATGTTCTGGGTTCCTCACCTTTCTATGATTTGGCCACACTGGTGTGAGGCCACTCCTGCCTGGATCAGATCCCCTTGGTGATGTGGGCCCTCTGGTGAGAGTCTGATCCTGGCTGGGTTCCTCACTCTTCTGTGAGGTGGGCCCTCTGCTGTGAGGTAACTCCTGCCTGGCTTGCTCCCGTTGCCCTGGTGACGTCGGACTTCTGGTGGCAGTTGGAGCCTTCTTGTACCCTCCTCTCCAAGGTGATGAGGGCCCTCTTGCGTCAGGCTCTAACTGCTGGGCTCCCCACGATTTCTGATGTGAGCCCAGTGATGCCAGGACACTCCTGTAAGGTTCCAATACTCATGGGGATGTGTGCCTTCTGCTCTGTGGTCGCAACGCCTGGGTTGCTCACAGTTTCGTTATGTTGGCACTCCGGTGTTAGTTCACTCAGGCCTAGATCCCATAGCCTCTGTGCTCTGGGCCGCCTGCTGGGAGGTTCCAACTGCTGGATTCCTCACCTTTCTTATACTTTGGGCCCTGTGTGGTGAAGCTCCTCCTGCCTGCCTCACACCGAGCCCCTTGGTGATGTAGGTCTTCTGGTTTGAGACCACGTGTGCCGTTTGTCTCACCTTTTAGGGATGTGGCCCTACTGGTGTGAGGACACTCCTGACTGGTTCCCATCCCCTTGTTGATGTGGGCCCTCTGGTGAGAGTCTGATCCTGGCTTGATTCCTCACACTTCTGTGAGGCGGGCCATCTGCTGTGAGGTCACACCTGCCTGGCTGGCACACGACGCCTTGGCCACATGGGCCCTCTGGTTGCAGTTGGAGCGTGCTGGGAACCTCCTCCCATCGGTGATGAGGGCCCTCTGGCGTCCGGCCCTAACTGCTGGGCTCACCACATTTTCTGATGTGCGCCCACTTGTGCGATGACACTCCTGCCAGGTTCCCATCCCCATGCAGATTTGGGCCTTCTGTTCTGAGGTGCCAACGGCTGGCTTGCTCACAGTGTCAGGATGTGGGCCCTCTGCTGTGAGTTCACTCCGGCATGCATCCCATAGCCTCGGTGCTCTGGGCCACCTGCTTGGAGCTTCCAACTGCAGGATTCCTTACCTTTTTTCTTCTATGGGCCGTGTGTTGTGAGACACTTCCTGCCTGCCTCACTCTGAGCCCCTTGTTGATGTGGGTCTTCTGGTTTGAGGCCACATGTGGTGGGTTCCTTGCCTTTCAATGATGTGGCCCCACTGGTGTGAGCACACTCCTGCCTGGTTCGCATCCCCTTGGTGATGTGGGCCCTCTGGTGAGAATCTGATCCGGGTTGGGTTCCTCACACTTCCGTGAGCTTGGCCCTCAGCTCTGAGGTCACTCCTGCCTGGCTGGCACACCCCGCCTTGGCGACGTCGGCCCTCTGGTGGCAGTTGGAGCCTGCTGGGAGCCTCCTCCCCTCAGTGATGAGAGCCCTTTGGCGTCAGGCCCTAACTGCTGGGTACCCACATTTTCTAATACGTACTAAGTGGTGCGAGGATACGCCTGCCACGTTCCCATCCCCATGGGGATGTGGGCGTTCTGCTCTGAGGTCCCAACGGCTGGGTTGCTCACAGTTTCATGATGTGGGCCCTCTGCTGTGAGTTCACTTTGGCCTGGATCCCATAGACTCGGTGCTCTGGGCCTCCTGCTGCGAGGTTCCAACTGCTGGATTCCTCACATTTTTTAATCTATGGGCCCTGTGTTGTTAGGCTAGTCCTGCCTGCCTCACTCCGAGCCCCTTGGAGATGTGGTTCCTCTGGTTTAGGCCACATGGTCTGGGTCCCTCACCTTTCCATTATTTGGCCACACTGGTGTGAGTATACTTCTGCCTGGTTCCGATCCCCTTGGTGATGCGGGCCCTCTGGTGAGAGTCTTATCCTGGCTGGGTTCCTCACCCTTCTGTGACGTGTGCCCTCTGCTGTGATGTCACTCCTGCCTGGCTGGCGCACGTCACCTTGGCGACGTGGGCCCTCAGTTGGGATTTGGTGTCTGCTGGGAGTTTCCTCCCTTCGGTAATGAGGGCCCTCTGGCGTCAGGCCTTAAATCCTGGGCTCCCAAACTTTTCTGATGTGTGCCCTGTGGTGCGAGTACACTCCTGCCAGGTTCCCAACCCCATGGCAATGTGGGCCTTCTGCTCTGTGGACCCAATGGCTGGGCTATTCACAGTTTCATGATGAGGGCCCTCTTTTGTGAGTTCACACCGGCCGGGATCCCATAGCCTCGTTGTTCCTTGCCGCCTGCTGGGATGTTCCAACTGCGGGATTCCTCACCTTTTTTATTCTATGGGCCCTCTGTTTTGAGACTACTCCTGCCTGCCTCCCTCCCAGCCCCTTGGTGATGTGTGTCCTCTGGTTTGAGGCCACATGTGGTGGTTTCCTCGCCTTTCAATGATGTGGCCCCACTGGACTGAGAACACTCCTGCCTGGTTCCCATCCTCTTGGTGATGTGGGCCCTCTGGTGAGAGTCTGATCCTGGTTGGGTTCCTCACACTTCCGTGAACTTGGCCCTCTGCTCTGAGGTCACTCCTGCCTGGCTGGCACACCCCGCCTTGGTGACGTCGGCCCTCTGGTGGCAGTTGGAGCGTGCTGGGAGCCTCCTTCCCTCAGTAATGAGGGCCCTTTGGCGTCAGGCCCTAACTGCTGTGTACCCACATTTTCTAATACGTACTAAGTGGTGCGAGGACACTCCTGCCAGGTTCCCATCCCCGTGGGGATGTGGGACTTCTGCTCTGATGTCCAAACGGCTGGGTTGCTCAAAGTTTCATGATGTGGGCCCTCTGCTGTGAGTGCACTGCGGCCTGGATCCCATAGACTGGGTGCTCTGGGCCACCTGCTGGGAGGTTCGAACTGTTGGATTCCTCACATTTTTTATTCTATGGGCCCTGCGTTGTGAGGCTAGTCCTGCCTGCCTCACTCTGAACCCCTTGGAGATGTGGATCCTCTGGTTTAGGCCACGTGTTCTGGGTTCCTCACCTTTCTATGATTTGGCCACACTGGTGTGAGGTCACTCTTGCCTGGATCCGATCCCCTTGGTGATGCGGGCCCTCTGGTGAGACTCTTATCCTGGCTGGGTGCCTCACCCTTCTGGGACATATGCCCTCTGCTGTGAGGTCACTCCTGCCTGGCTGGCGCACGTCACCTTGGCGACGTGGGCCCTCAGTTGGGAGTTGGTGCCTGCTGGGAGTCTCCTCCCCTCGGTAATGAGGGCCCTCTGACGTCAGGCCCTAACTCCTGGGCTCCCATACTTTTCTGATGTGTGCCCTCTGGTGGGAGTACACTCCTGCCAGGTTCCCAACCCCATGGGAATGTGGGCCTTCTTCTCTGTGGTCCCAACCGCTGGGTTGTTCACAGTTTCGTGATGAGGGCCTTCTGTTGTGAGTTCACACCGGCCGGGATCCCATAGCCTCGCTGCTCCTTGCCGCCTGCTGGGAGGTTCCAACTGCGGGTTACCTCACCTTTTCTATTTTATGGCCCTCTGTTTGAGACACCTCCTGCCTGCCTCACTCTGAGCCCCTTGTTGATGTGGGTCCTCTGGTTTAGGCCATATGTTCTGGGTTCCTCACTTTTCTACGATTTGGCCACACTGGTGTGAGGCCACTCCTGCCTGGTTCTGATCCCCTTGGTGATGTGGGCCCTCTGGTGAGAGTCTTATCCTGGCTGGGTTCCTCCCCCTTCTGTGACATAGGCCCTCTGCTGTGAGGTCACTCCTTCCTGGCTAACGCACATCACCTTGGAGACGTGGGCCCTCAGGTGGGAGTTGGTGCCTTCTAGGAGTCTGCTCCCCTCGGTAATTAGGGCCGTCTGGCGTCAGGCCCTAACTCCTGGGCTCCCAAAATTTTCTGATGTGTGCCCTGTGGTGCGAGTACACTCCTGCCAGGTTCCCAACCCCATGGGAATGTGGGCCTTCTGTTCTGTGGTCCCAACAGCTGTGTTGTTCACAGTTTCATGATGAGGGTCCTCTGTTGTGAGTTCACAACGGCCGGGACCCCATAGCCTCGCTGCTCCTTGCTGCATGCTAGGAGGTTCCAACTGCGGGATTCCTCACCTTTTTTATTCTATGGGTCCTCTGTTTTGAGGCTCCTCCTGCCTGCCTCACTCCGAGCCCCTTGGAGATGTGGGTCCTCTTGTTTAGGCCACATGTTCTGGGTTCCTCACCTTTCTATGATTTGGCCACACTGGTGTGAGGCCACTCCTGCCTGGATCAGATCCCCTTGGTGATGTGGGCCCTCTGGTGAGAGTCTGATCCTGGCTGGGTTCCTCACTCTTCTGTGAGGTGGGCCCTCTGCTGTGAGGTAACTCCTGCCTGGCTTGCTCCCGTTGCCCTGGTGACGTCGGACTTCTGGTGGCAGTTGGAGCCTTCTTGTACCCTCCTCTCCAAGGTGATGAGGGCCCTCTTGCGTCAGGCTCTAACTGCTGGGCTCCCCACGATTTCTGATGTGAGCCCAGTGATGCCAGGACACTCCTGTAAGGTTCCAATACTCATGGGGATGTGTGCCTTCTGCTCTGTGGTCGCAACGCCTGGGTTGCTCACAGTTTCGTTATGTTGGCACTCCGGTGTTAGTTCACTCAGGCCTAGATCCCATAGCCTCTGTGCTCTGGGCCGCCTGCTGGGAGGTTCCAACTGCTGGATTCCTCACCTTTCTTATACTTTGGGCCCTGTGTGGTGAAGCTCCTCCTGCCTGCCTCACACCGAGCCCCTTGGTGATGTAGGTCTTCTGGTTTGAGACCACGTGTGCCGTTTGTCTCACCTTTTAGGGATGTGGCCCTACTGGTGTGAGGACACTCCTGACTGGTTCCCATCCCCTTGTTGATGTGGGCCCTCTGGTGAGAGTCTGATCCTGGCTTGATTCCTCACACTTCTGTGAGGCGGGCCCTCTGCTGTGAGGTCACACCTGCCTGGCTGGCACACGACGCCTTGGCCACATGGGCCCTCTGGTTGCAGTTGGAGCGTGCTGGGAACCTCCTCCCATCGGTGATGAGGGCCCTCTGGCGTCCGGCCCTAACTGCTGGGCTCACCACATTTTCTGATGTGCGCCCACTTGTGCGATGACACTCCTGCCAGGTTCCCATCCCCATGCAGATTTGGGCCTTCTGTTCTGAGGTGCCAACGGCTGGCTTGCTCACAGTGTCAGGATGTGGGCCCTCTGCTGTGAGTTCACTCCGGCATGCATCCCATAGCCTCGGTGCTCTGGGCCACCTGCTTGGAGCTTCCAACTGCAGGATTCCTTACCTTTTTTCTTCTATGGGCCGTGTGTTGTGAGACACTTCCTGCCTGCCTCACTCTGAGCCCCTTGTTGATGTGGGTCTTCTGGTTTGAGGCCACATGTGGTGGGTTCCTTGCCTTTCAATGATGTGGCCCCACTGGTGTGAGCACACTCCTGCCTGGTTCGCATCCCCTTGGTGATGTGGGCCCTCTGGTGAGAATCTGATCCGGGTTGGGTTCCTCACACTTCCGTGAGCTTGGCCCTCAGCTCTGAGGTCACTCCTGCCTGGCTGGCACACCCCGCCTTGGCGACGTCGGCCCTCTGGTGGCAGTTGGAGCCTGCTGGGAGCCTCCTCCCCTCAGTGATGAGAGCCCTTTGGCGTCAGGCCCTAACTGCTGGGTACCCACATTTTCTAATACGTACTAAGTGGTGCGAGGATACGCCTGCCACGTTCCCATCCCCATGGGGATGTGGGCGTTCTGCTCTGAGGTCCCAACGGCTGGGTTGCTCACAGTTTCATGATGTGGGCCCTCTGCTGTGAGTTCACTTTGGCCTGGATCCCATAGACTCGGTGCTCTGGGCCTCCTGCTGCGAGGTTCCAACTGCTGGATTCCTCACATTTTTTAATCTATGGGCCCTGTGTTGTTAGGCTAGTCCTGCCTGCCTCACTCCGAGCCCCTTGGAGATGTGGTTCCTCTGGTTTAGGCCACATGGTCTGGGTCCCTCACCTTTCCATTATTTGGCCACACTGGTGTGAGTATACTTCTGCCTGGTTCCGATCCCCTTGGTGATGCGGGCCCTCTGGTGAGAGTCTTATCCTGGCTGGGTTCCTCACCCTTCTGTGACGTGTGCCCTCTGCTGTGATGTCACTCCTGCCTGGCTGGCGCACGTCACCTTGGCGACGTGGGCCCTCAGTTGGGATTTGGTGTCTGCTGGGAGTTTCCTCCCTTCGGTAATGAGGGCCCTCTGGCGTCAGGCCTTAAATCCTGGGCTCCCAAACTTTTCTGATGTGTGCCCTGTGGTGCGAGTACACTCCTGCCAGGTTCCCAACCCCATGGCAATGTGGGCCTTCTGCTCTGTGGACCCAATGGCTGGGCTATTCACAGTTTCATGATGAGGGCCCTCTTTTGTGAGTTCACACCGGCCGGGATCCCATAGCCTCGTTGTTCCTTGCCGCCTGCTGGGATGTTCCAACTGCGGGATTCCTCACCTTTTTTATTCTATGGGCCCTCTGTTTTGAGACTACTCCTGCCTGCCTCCCTCCCAGCCCCTTGGTGATGTGTGTCCTCTGGTTTGAGGCCACATGTGGTGGTTTCCTCGCCTTTCAATGATGTGGCCCCACTGGACTGAGAACACTCCTGCCTGGTTCCCATCCTCTTGGTGATGTGGGCCCTCTGGTGAGAGTCTGATCCTGGTTGGGTTCCTCACACTTCCGTGAACTTGGCCCTCTGCTCTGAGGTCACTCCTGCCTGGCTGGCACACCCCGCCTTGGTGACGTCGGCCCTCTGGTGGCAGTTGGAGCGTGCTGGGAGCCTCCTTCCCTCAGTAATGAGGGCCCTTTGGCGTCAGGCCCTAACTGCTGTGTACCCACATTTTCTAATACGTACTAAGTGGTGCGAGGACACTCCTGCCAGGTTCCCATCCCCGTGGGGATGTGGGACTTCTGCTCTGATGTCCAAACGGCTGGGTTGCTCAAAGTTTCATGATGTGGGCCCTCTGCTGTGAGTGCACTGCGGCCTGGATCCCATAGACTGGGTGCTCTGGGCCACCTGCTGGGAGGTTCGAACTGTTGGATTCCTCACATTTTTTATTCTATGGGCCCTGCGTTGTGAGGCTAGTCCTGCCTGCCTCACTCTGAACCCCTTGGAGATGTGGATCCTCTGGTTTAGGCCACGTGTTCTGGGTTCCTCACCTTTCTATGATTTGGCCACACTGGTGTGAGGTCACTCTTGCCTGGATCCGATCCCCTTGGTGATGCGGGCCCTCTGGTGAGACTCTTATCCTGGCTGGGTGCCTCACCCTTCTGGGACATATGCCCTCTGCTGTGAGGTCACTCCTGCCTGGCTGGCGCACGTCACCTTGGCGACGTGGGCCCTCAGTTGGGAGTTGGTGCCTGCTGGGAGTCTCCTCCCCTCGGTAATGAGGGCCCTCTGACGTCAGGCCCTAACTCCTGGGCTCCCATACTTTTCTGATGTGTGCCCTCTGGTGGGAGTACACTCCTGCCAGGTTCCCAACCCCATGGGAATGTGGGCCTTCTTCTCTGTGGTCCCAACCGCTGGGTTGTTCACAGTTTCGTGATGAGGGCCTTCTGTTGTGAGTTCACACCGGCCGGGATCCCATAGCCTCGCTGCTCCTTGCCGCCTGCTGGGAGGTTCCAACTGCGGGTTACCTCACCTTTTCTATTTTATGGCCCTCTGTTTGAGACACCTCCTGCCTGCCTCACTCTGAGCCCCTTGTTGATGTGGGTCCTCTGGTTTAGGCCATATGTTCTGGGTTCCTCACTTTTCTACGATTTGGCCACACTGGTGTGAGGCCACTCCTGCCTGGTTCTGATCCCCTTGGTGATGTGGGCCCTCTGGTGAGAGTCTTATCCTGGCTGGGTTCCTCCCCCTTCTGTGACATAGGCCCTCTGCTGTGAGGTCACTCCTTCCTGGCTAACGCACATCACCTTGGAGACGTGGGCCCTCAGGTGGGAGTTGGTGCCTTCTAGGAGTCTGCTCCCCTCGGTAATTAGGGCCGTCTGGCGTCAGGCCCTAACTCCTGGGCTCCCAAAATTTTCTGATGTGTGCCCTGTGGTGCGAGTACACTCCTGCCAGGTTCCCAACCCCATGGGAATGTGGGCCTTCTGTTCTGTGGTCCCAACAGCTGTGTTGTTCACAGTTTCATGATGAGGGTCCTCTGTTGTGAGTTCACAACGGCCGGGACCCCATAGCCTCGCTGCTCCTTGCTGCATGCTAGGAGGTTCCAACTGCGGGATTCCTCACCTTTTTTATTCTATGGGTCCTCTGTTTTGAGGCTCCTCCTGCCTGCCTCACTCCGAGCCCCTTGGAGATGTGGGTCCTCTTGTTTAGGCCACATGTTCTGGGTTCCTCACCTTTCTATGATTTGGCCACACTGGTGTGAGGCCACTCCTGCCTGGATCAGATCCCCTTGGTGATGTGGGCCCTCTGGTGAGAGTCTGATCCTGGCTGGGTTCCTCACTCTTCTGTGAGGTGGGCCCTCTGCTGTGAGGTAACTCCTGCCTGGCTTGCTCCCGTTGCCCTGGTGACGTCGGACTTCTGGTGGCAGTTGGAGCCTTCTTGTACCCTCCTCTCCAAGGTGATGAGGGCCCTCTTGCGTCAGGCTCTAACTGCTGGGCTCCCCACGATTTCTGATGTGAGCCCAGTGATGCCAGGACACTCCTGTAAGGTTCCAATACTCATGGGGATGTGTGCCTTCTGCTCTGTGGTCGCAACGCCTGGGTTGCTCACAGTTTCGTTATGTTGGCACTCCGGTGTTAGTTCACTCAGGCCTAGATCCCATAGCCTCTGTGCTCTGGGCCGCCTGCTGGGAGGTTCCAACTGCTGGATTCCTCACCTTTCTTATACTTTGGGCCCTGTGTGGTGAAGCTCCTCCTGCCTGCCTCACACCGAGCCCCTTGGTGATGTAGGTCTTCTGGTTTGAGACCACGTGTGCCGTTTGTCTCACCTTTTACGGATGTGGCCCTACTGGTGTGAGGACACTCCTGACTGGTTCCCATCCCCTTGTTGATGTGGGCCCTCTGGTGAGAGTCTGATCCTGGCTTGATTCCTCACACTTCTGTGAGGCGGGCCATCTGCTGTGAGGTCACACCTGCCTGGCTGGCACACGACGCCTTGGCCACATGGGCCCTCTGGTTGCAGTTGGAGCGTGCTGGGAACCTCCTCCCATCGGTGATGAGGGCCCTCTGGCGTCCGGCCCTAACTGCTGGGCTCACCACATTTTCTGATGTGCGCCCACTTGTGCGATGACACTCCTGCCAGGTTCCCATCCCCATGCAGATTTGGGCCTTCTGTTCTGAGGTGCCAACGGCTGGCTTGCTCACAGTGTCAGGATGTGGGCCCTCTGCTGTGAGTTCACTCCGGCATGCATCCCATAGCCTCGGTGCTCTGGGCCACCTGCTTGGAGCTTCCAACTGCAGGATTCCTTACCTTTTTTCTTCTATGGGCCGTGTGTTGTGAGACACTTCCTGCCTGCCTCACTCTGAGCCCCTTGTTGATGTGGGTCTTCTGGTTTGAGGCCACATGTGGTGGGTTCCTTGCCTTTCAATGATGTGGCCCCACTGGTGTGAGCACACTCCTGCCTGGTTCGCATCCCCTTGGTGATGTGGGCCCTCTGGTGAGAATCTGATCCGGGTTGGGTTCCTCACACTTCCGTGAGCTTGGCCCTCAGCTCTGAGGTCACTCCTGCCTGGCTGGCACACCCCGCCTTGGCGACGTCGGCCCTCTGGTGGCAGTTGGAGCCTGCTGGGAGCCTCCTCCCCTCAGTGATGAGAGCCCTTTGGCGTCAGGCCCTAACTGCTGGGTACCCACATTTTCTAATACGTACTAAGTGGTGCGAGGATACGCCTGCCACGTTCCCATCCCCATGGGGATGTGGGCGTTCTGCTCTGAGGTCCCAACGGCTGGGTTGCTCACAGTTTCATGATGTGGGCCCTCTGCTGTGAGTTCACTTTGGCCTGGATCCCATAGACTCGGTGCTCTGGGCCTCCTGCTGCGAGGTTCCAACTGCTGGATTCCTCACATTTTTTAATCTATGGGCCCTGTGTTGTTAGGCTAGTCCTGCCTGCCTCACTCCGAGCCCCTTGGAGATGTGGTTCCTCTGGTTTAGGCCACATGGTCTGGGTCCCTCACCTTTCCATTATTTGGCCACACTGGTGTGAGTATACTTCTGCCTGGTTCCGATCCCCTTGGTGATGCGGGCCCTCTGGTGAGAGTCTTATCCTGGCTGGGTTCCTCACCCTTCTGTGACGTATGCCCTCTGCTGTGATGTCACTCCTGCCTGGCTGGCGCACGTCACCTTGGCGACGTGGGCCCTCAGTTGGGATTTGGTGTCTGCTGGGAGTTTCCTCCCTTCGGTAATGAGGGCCCTCTGGCGTCAGGCCTTAAATCCTGGGCTCCCAAACTTTTCTGATGTGTGCCCTGTGGTGCGAGTACACTCCTGCCAGGTTCCCAACCCCATGGCAATGTGGGCCTTCTGCTCTGTGGACCCAATGGCTGGGCTATTCACAGTTTCATGATGAGGGCCCTCTTTTGTGAGTTCACACCGGCCGGGATCCCATAGCCTCGTTGTTCCTTGCCGCCTGCTGGGATGTTCCAACTGCGGGATTCCTCACCTTTTTTATTCTATGGGCCCTCTGTTTTGAGACTACTCCTGCCTGCCTCCCTCCCAGCCCCTTGGTGATGTGTGTCCTCTGGTTTGAGGCCACATGTGGTGGTTTCCTCGCCTTTCAATGATGTGGCCCCACTGGACTGAGAACACTCCTGCCTGGTTCCCATCCTCTTGGTGATGTGGGCCCTCTGGTGAGAGTCTGATCCTGGTTGGGTTCCTCACACTTCCGTGAACTTGGCCCTCTGCTCTGAGGTCACTCCTGCCTGGCTGGCACACCCCGCCTTGGTGACGTCGGCCCTCTGGTGGCAGTTGGAGCGTGCTGGGAGCCTCCTTCCCTCAGTAATGAGGGCCCTTTGGCGTCAGGCCCTAACTGCTGTGTACCCACATTTTCTAATACGTACTAAGTGGTGCGAGGACACTCCTGCCAGGTTCCCATCCCCGTGGGGATGTGGGACTTCTGCTCTGATGTCCAAACGGCTGGGTTGCTCAAAGTTTCATGATGTGGGCCCTCTGCTGTGAGTGCACTGCGGCCTGGATCCCATAGACTGGGTGCTCTGGGCCACCTGCTGGGAGGTTCGAACTGTTGGATTCCTCACATTTTTTATTCTATGGGCCCTGCGTTGTGAGGCTAGTCCTGCCTGCCTCACTCTGAACCCCTTGGAGATGTGGATCCTCTGGTTTAGGCCACGTGTTCTGGGTTCCTCACCTTTCTATGATTTGGCCACACTGGTGTGAGGCCACTCTTGCCTGGATCCGATCCCCTTGGTGATGCGGGCCCTCTGGTGAGACTCTTATCCTGGCTGGGTGCCTCACCCTTCTGGGACGTATGCCCTCTGCTGTGAGGTCACTCCTGCCTGGCTGGCGCACGTCACCTTGGCGACGTGGGCCCTCAGTTGGGAGTTGGTGCCTGCTGGGAGTCTCCTCCCCTCGGTAATGAGGGCCCTCTGACGTCAGGCCCTAACTCCTGGGCTCCCATACTTTTCTGATGTGTGCCCTCTGGTGGGAGTACACTCCTGCCAGGTTCCCAACCCCATGGGAATGTGGGCCTTCTTCTCTGTGGTCCCAACCGCTGGGTTGTTCACAGTTTCGTGATGAGGGCCTTCTGTTGTGAGTTCACACCGGCCGGGATCCCATAGCCTCGCTGCTCCTTGCCGCCTGCTGGGAGGTTCCAACTGCGGGTTACCTCACCTTTTTTATTTTATGGCCCTCTGTTTGAGACACCTCCTGCCTGCCTCACTCTGAGCCCCTTGTTGATGTGGGTCCTCTGGTTTAGGCCATATGTTCTGGGTTCCTCACTTTTCTACGATTTGGCCACACTGGTGTGAGGCCACTCCTGCCTGGTTCTGATCCCCTTGGTGATGTGGGCCCTCTGGTGAGAGTCTTATCCTGGCTGGGTTCCTCCCCCTTCTGTGACATAGGCCCTCTGCTGTGAGGTCACTCCTGCCTGGCTAACGCACATCACCTTGGAGACGTGGGCCCTCAGGTGGGAGTTGGTGCCTTCTAGGAGTCTGCTCCCCTCGGTAATTAGGGCCGTCTGGCGTCAGGCCCTAACTCCTGGGCTCCCAAAATTTTCTGATGTGTGCCCTGTGGTGCGAGTACACTCCTGCCAGGTTCCCAACCCCATGGGAATGTGGGCCTTCTGTTCTGTGGTCCCAACAGCTGTGTTGTTCACAGTTTCATGATGAGGGTCCTCTGTTGTGAGTTCACAACGGCCGGGACCCCATAGCCTCGCTGCTCCTTGCTGCATGCTAGGAGGTTCCAACTGCGGGATTCCTCACCTTTTTTATTCTATGGGTCCTCTGTTTTGAGGCTCCTCCTGCCTGCCTCACTCCGAGCCCCTTGGAGATGTGGGTCCTCTTGTTTAGGCCACATGTTCTGGGTTCCTCACCTTTCTATGATTTGGCCACACTGGTGTGAGGCCACTCCTGCCTGGATCAGATCCCCTTGGTGATGTGGGCCCTCTGGTGAGAGTCTGATCCTGGCTGGGTTCCTCACTCTTCTGTGAGGTGGGCCCTCTGCTGTGAGGTAACTCCTGCCTGGCTTGCTCCCGTTGCCCTGGTGACGTCGGACTTCTGGTGGCAGTTGGAGCCTTCTTGTACCCTCCTCTCCAAGGTGATGAGGGCCCTCTTGCGTCAGGCTCTAACTGCTGGGCTCCCCACGATTTCTGATGTGAGCCCAGTGATGCCAGGACACTCCTGTAAGGTTCCAATACTCATGGGGATGTGTGCCTTCTGCTCTGTGGTCGCAACGCCTGGGTTGCTCACAGTTTCGTTATGTTGGCACTCCGGTGTTAGTTCACTCAGGCCTAGATCCCATAGCCTCTGTGCTCTGGGCCGCCTGCTGGGAGGTTCCAACTGCTGGATTCCTCACCTTTCTTATACTTTGGGCCCTGTGTGGTGAAGCTCCTCCTGCCTGCCTCACACCGAGCCCCTTGGTGATGTAGGTCTTCTGGTTTGAGACCACGTGTGCCGTTTGTCTCACCTTTTACGGATGTGGCCCTACTGGTGTGAGGACACTCCTGACTGGTTCCCATCCCCTTGTTGATGTGGGCCCTCTGGTGAGAGTCTGATCCTGGCTTGATTCCTCACACTTCTGTGAGGCGGGCCATCTGCTGTGAGGTCACACCTGCCTGGCTGGCACACGACGCCTTGGCCACATGGGCCCTCTGGTTGCAGTTGGAGCGTGCTGGGAACCTCCTCCCATCGGTGATGAGGGCCCTCTGGCGTCCGGCCCTAACTGCTGGGCTCACCACATTTTCTGATGTGCGCCCACTTGTGCGATGACACTCCTGCCAGGTTCCCATCCCCATGCAGATTTGGGCCTTCTGTTCTGAGGTGCCAACGGCTGGCTTGCTCACAGTGTCAGGATGTGGGCCCTCTGCTGTGAGTTCACTCCGGCATGCATCCCATAGCCTCGGTGCTCTGGGCCACCTGCTTGGAGCTTCCAACTGCAGGATTCCTTACCTTTTTTCTTCTATGGGCCGTGTGTTGTGAGACACTTCCTGCCTGCCTCACTCTGAGCCCCTTGTTGATGTGGGTCTTCTGGTTTGAGGCCACATGTGGTGGGTTCCTTGCCTTTCAATGATGTGGCCCCACTGGTGTGAGCACACTCCTGCCTGGTTCGCATCCCCTTGGTGATGTGGGCCCTCTGGTGAGAATCTGATCCGGGTTGGGTTCCTCACACTTCCGTGAGCTTGGCCCTCAGCTCTGAGGTCACTCCTGCCTGGCTGGCACACCCCGCCTTGGCGACGTCGGCCCTCTGGTGGCAGTTGGAGCCTGCTGGGAGCCTCCTCCCCTCAGTGATGAGAGCCCTTTGGCGTCAGGCCCTAACTGCTGGGTACCCACATTTTCTAATACGTACTAAGTGGTGCGAGGATACGCCTGCCACGTTCCCATCCCCATGGGGATGTGGGCGTTCTGCTCTGAGGTCCCAACGGCTGGGTTGCTCACAGTTTCATGATGTGGGCCCTCTGCTGTGAGTTCACTTTGGCCTGGATCCCATAGACTCGGTGCTCTGGGCCTCCTGCTGCGAGGTTCCAACTGCTGGATTCCTCACATTTTTTAATCTATGGGCCCTGTGTTGTTAGGCTAGTCCTGCCTGCCTCACTCCGAGCCCCTTGGAGATGTGGTTCCTCTGGTTTAGGCCACATGGTCTGGGTCCCTCACCTTTCCATTATTTGGCCACACTGGTGTGAGTATACTTCTGCCTGGTTCCGATCCCCTTGGTGATGCGGGCCCTCTGGTGAGAGTCTTATCCTGGCTGGGTTCCTCACCCTTCTGTGACGTATGCCCTCTGCTGTGATGTCACTCCTGCCTGGCTGGCGCACGTCACCTTGGCGACGTGGGCCCTCAGTTGGGATTTGGTGTCTGCTGGGAGTTTCCTCCCTTCGGTAATGAGGGCCCTCTGGCGTCAGGCCTTAAATCCTGGGCTCCCAAACTTTTCTGATGTGTGCCCTGTGGTGCGAGTACACTCCTGCCAGGTTCCCAACCCCATGGCAATGTGGGCCTTCTGCTCTGTGGACCCAATGGCTGGGCTATTCACAGTTTCATGATGAGGGCCCTCTTTTGTGAGTTCACACCGGCCGGGATCCCATAGCCTCGTTGTTCCTTGCCGCCTGCTGGGATGTTCCAACTGCGGGATTCCTCACCTTTTTTATTCTATGGGCCCTCTGTTTTGAGACTACTCCTGCCTGCCTCCCTCCCAGCCCCTTGGTGATGTGTGTCCTCTGGTTTGAGGCCACATGTGGTGGTTTCCTCGCCTTTCAATGATGTGGCCCCACTGGACTGAGAACACTCCTGCCTGGTTCCCATCCTCTTGGTGATGTGGGCCCTCTGGTGAGAGTCTGATCCTGGTTGGGTTCCTCACACTTCCGTGAACTTGGCCCTCTGCTCTGAGGTCACTCCTGCCTGGCTGGCACACCCCGCCTTGGTGACGTCGGCCCTCTGGTGGCAGTTGGAGCGTGCTGGGAGCCTCCTTCCCTCAGTAATGAGGGCCCTTTGGCGTCAGGCCCTAACTGCTGTGTACCCACATTTTCTAATACGTACTAAGTGGTGCGAGGACACTCCTGCCAGGTTCCCATCCCCGTGGGGATGTGGGACTTCTGCTCTGATGTCCAAACGGCTGGGTTGCTCAAAGTTTCATGATGTGGGCCCTCTGCTGTGAGTGCACTGCGGCCTGGATCCCATAGACTGGGTGCTCTGGGCCACCTGCTGGGAGGTTCGAACTGTTGGATTCCTCACATTTTTTATTCTATGGGCCCTGCGTTGTGAGGCTAGTCCTGCCTGCCTCACTCTGAACCCCTTGGAGATGTGGATCCTCTGGTTTAGGCCACGTGTTCTGGGTTCCTCACCTTTCTATGATTTGGCCACACTGGTGTGAGGCCACTCTTGCCTGGATCCGATCCCCTTGGTGATGCGGGCCCTCTGGTGAGACTCTTATCCTGGCTGGGTGCCTCACCCTTCTGGGACGTATGCCCTCTGCTGTGAGGTCACTCCTGCCTGGCTGGCGCACGTCACCTTGGCGACGTGGGCCCTCAGTTGGGAGTTGGTGCCTGCTGGGAGTCTCCTCCCCTCGGTAATGAGGGCCCTCTGACGTCAGGCCCTAACTCCTGGGCTCCCATACTTTTCTGATGTGTGCCCTCTGGTGGGAGTACACTCCTGCCAGGTTCCCAACCCCATGGGAATGTGGGCCTTCTTCTCTGTGGTCCCAACCGCTGGGTTGTTCACAGTTTCGTGATGAGGGCCTTCTGTTGTGAGTTCACACCGGCCGGGATCCCATAGCCTCGCTGCTCCTTGCCGCCTGCTGGGAGGTTCCAACTGCGGGTTACCTCACCTTTTTTATTTTATGGCCCTCTGTTTGAGACACCTCCTGCCTGCCTCACTCTGAGCCCCTTGTTGATGTGGGTCCTCTGGTTTAGGCCATATGTTCTGGGTTCCTCACTTTTCTACGATTTGGCCACACTGGTGTGAGGCCACTCCTGCCTGGTTCTGATCCCCTTGGTGATGTGGGCCCTCTGGTGAGAGTCTTATCCTGGCTGGGTTCCTCCCCCTTCTGTGACATAGGCCCTCTGCTGTGAGGTCACTCCTGCCTGGCTAACGCACATCACCTTGGAGACGTGGGCCCTCAGGTGGGAGTTGGTGCCTTCTAGGAGTCTGCTCCCCTCGGTAATTAGGGCCGTCTGGCGTCAGGCCCTAACTCCTGGGCTCCCAAAATTTTCTGATGTGTGCCCTGTGGTGCGAGTACACTCCTGCCAGGTTCCCAACCCCATGGGAATGTGGGCCTTCTGTTCTGTGGTCCCAACAGCTGTGTTGTTCACAGTTTCATGATGAGGGTCCTCTGTTGTGAGTTCACAACGGCCGGGACCCCATAGCCTCGCTGCTCCTTGCTGCATGCTAGGAGGTTCCAACTGCGGGATTCCTCACCTTTTTTATTCTATGGGTCCTCTGTTTTGAGGCTCCTCCTGCCTGCCTCACTCCGAGCCCCTTGGAGATGTGGGTCCTCTTGTTTAGGCCACATGTTCTGGGTTCCTCACCTTTCTATGATTTGGCCACACTGGTGTGAGGCCACTCCTGCCTGGATCAGATCCCCTTGGTGATGTGGGCCCTCTGGTGAGAGTCTGATCCTGGCTGGGTTCCTCACTCTTCTGTGAGGTGGGCCCTCTGCTGTGAGGTAACTCCTGCCTGGCTTGCTCCCGTTGCCCTGGTGACGTCGGACTTCTGGTGGCAGTTGGAGCCTTCTTGTACCCTCCTCTCCAAGGTGATGAGGGCCCTCTTGCGTCAGGCTCTAACTGCTGGGCTCCCCACGATTTCTGATGTGAGCCCAGTGATGCCAGGACACTCCTGTAAGGTTCCAATACTCATGGGGATGTGTGCCTTCTGCTCTGTGGTCGCAACGCCTGGGTTGCTCACAGTTTCGTTATGTTGGCACTCCGGTGTTAGTTCACTCAGGCCTAGATCCCATAGCCTCTGTGCTCTGGGCCGCCTGCTGGGAGGTTCCAACTGCTGGATTCCTCACCTTTCTTATACTTTGGGCCCTGTGTGGTGAAGCTCCTCCTGCCTGCCTCACACCGAGCCCCTTGGTGATGTAGGTCTTCTGGTTTGAGACCACGTGTGCCGTTTGTCTCACCTTTTAGGGATGTGGCCCTACTGGTGTGAGGACACTCCTGACTGGTTCCCATCCCCTTGTTGATGTGGGCCCTCTGGTGAGAGTCTGATCCTGGCTTGATTCCTCACACTTCTGTGAGGCGGGCCCTCTGCTGTGAGGTCACACCTGCCTGGCTGGCACACGACGCCTTGGCCACATGGGCCCTCTGGTTGCAGTTGGAGCGTGCTGGGAACCTCCTCCCATCGGTGATGAGGGCCCTCTGGCGTCCGGCCCTAACTGCTGGGCTCACCACATTTTCTGATGTGCGCCCACTTGTGCGATGACACTCCTGCCAGGTTCCCATCCCCATGCAGATTTGGGCCTTCTGTTCTGAGGTGCCAACGGCTGGCTTGCTCACAGTGTCAAGATGTGGGCCCTCTGCTGTGAGTTCACTCCGGCATGCATCCCATAGCCTCGGTGCTCTGGGCCACCTGCTTGGAGCTTCCAACTGCAGGATTCCTTACCTTTTTTCTTCTATGGGCCGTGTGTTGTGAGACACTTCCTGCCTGCCTCACTCTGAGCCCCTTGTTGATGTGGGTCTTCTGGTTTGAGGCCACATGTGGTGGGTTCCTTGCCTTTCAATGATGTGGCCCCACTGGTGTGAGCACACTCCTGCCTGGTTCGCATCCCCTTGGTGATGTGGGCCCTCTGGTGAGAATCTGATCCGGGTTGGGTTCCTCACACTTCCGTGAGCTTGGCCCTCAGCTCTGAGGTCACTCCTGCCTGGCTGGCACACCCCGCCTTGGCGACGTCGGCCCTCTGGTGGCAGTTGGAGCCTGCTGGGAGCCTCCTCCCCTCAGTGATGAGAGCCCTTTGGCGTCAGGCCCTAACTGCTGGGTACCCACATTTTCTAATACGTACTAAGTGGTGCGAGGATACGCCTGCCACGTTCCCATCCCCATGGGGATGTGGGCGTTCTGCTCTGAGGTCCCAACGGCTGGGTTGCTCACAGTTTCATGATGTGGGCCCTCTGCTGTGAGTTCACTTTGGCCTGGATCCCATAGACTCGGTGCTCTGGGCCTCCTGCTGCGAGGTTCCAACTGCTGGATTCCTCACATTTTTTAATCTATGGGCCCTGTGTTGTTAGGCTAGTCCTGCCTGCCTCACTCCGAGCCCCTTGGAGATGTGGTTCCTCTGGTTTAGGCCACATGGTCTGGGTCCCTCACCTTTCCATTATTTGGCCACACTGGTGTGAGTATACTTCTGCCTGGTTCCGATCCCCTTGGTGATGCGGGCCCTCTGGTGAGAGTCTTATCCTGGCTGGGTTCCTCACCCTTCTGTGACGTATGCCCTCTGCTGTGATGTCACTCCTGCCTGGCTGGCGCACGTCACCTTGGCGACGTGGGCCCTCAGTTGGGATTTGGTGTCTGCTGGGAGTTTCCTCCCTTCGGTAATGAGGGCCCTCTGGCGTCAGGCCTTAAATCCTGGGCTCCCAAACTTTTCTGATGTGTGCCCTGTGGTGCGAGTACACTCCTGCCAGGTTCCCAACCCCATGGGAATGTGGGCCTTCTTCTCTGTGGTCCCAACCGCTGGGTTGTTCACAGTTTCGTGATGAGGGCCTTCTGTTGTGAGTTCACACCGGCCGGGATCCCATAGCCTCGCTGCTCCTTGCCGCCTGCTGGGAGGTTCCAACTGCGGGTTACCTCACCTTTTTTATTTTATGGCCCTCTGTTTGAGACACCTCCTGCCTGCCTCACTCTGAGCCCCTTGTTGATGTGGGTCCTCTGGTTTAGGCCATATGTTCTGGGTTCCTCACTTTTCTACGATTTGGCCACACTGGTGTGAGGCCACTCCTGCCTGGTTCTGATCCCCTTGGTGATGTGGGCCCTCTGGTGAGAGTCTTATCCTGGCTGGGTTCCTCCCCCTTCTGTGACATAGGCCCTCTGCTGTGAGGTCACTCCTTCCTGGCTAACGCACATCACCTTGGAGACGTGGGCCCTCAGGTGGGAGTTGGTGCCTTCTAGGAGTCTGCTCCCCTCGGTAATTAGGGCCGTCTGGCGTCAGGCCCTAACTCCTGGGCTCCCAAAATTTTCTGATGTGTGCCCTGTGGTGCGAGTACACTCCTGCCAGGTTCCCAACCCCATGGGAATGTGGGCCTTCTGTTCTGTGGTCCCAACAGCTGTGTTGTTCACAGTTTCATGATGAGGGTCCTCTGTTGTGAGTTCACAACGGCCGGGACCCCATAGCCTCGCTGCTCCTTGCTGCATGCTAGGAGGTTCCAACTGCGGGATTCCTCACCTTTTTTATTCTATGGGTCCTCTGTTTTGAGGCTCCTCCTGCCTGCCTCACTCCGAGCCCCTTGGAGATGTGGGTCCTCTTGTTTAGGCCACATGTTCTGGGTTCCTCACCTTTCTATGATTTGGCCACACTGGTGTGAGGCCACTCCTGCCTGGATCAGATCCCCTTGGTGATGTGGGCCCTCTGGTGAGAGTCTGATCCTGGCTGGGTTCCTCACTCTTCTGTGAGGTGGGCCCTCTGCTGTGAGGTAACTCCTGCCTGGCTTGCTCCCGTTGCCCTGGTGACGTCGGACTTCTGGTGGCAGTTGGAGCCTTCTTGTACCCTCCTCTCCAAGGTGATGAGGGCCCTCTTGCGTCAGGCTCTAACTGCTGGGCTCCCCACGATTTCTGATGTGAGCCCAGTGATGCCAGGACACTCCTGTAAGGTTCCAATACTCATGGGGATGTGTGCCTTCTGCTCTGTGGTCGCAACGCCTGGGTTGCTCACAGTTTCGTTATGTTGGCACTCCGGTGTTAGTTCACTCAGGCCTAGATCCCATAGCCTCTGTGCTCTGGGCCGCCTGCTGGGAGGTTCCAACTGCTGGATTCCTCACCTTTCTTATACTTTGGGCCCTGTGTGGTGAAGCTCCTCCTGCCTGCCTCACACCGAGCCCCTTGGTGATGTAGGTCTTCTGGTTTGAGACCACGTGTGCCGTTTGTCTCACCTTTTAGGGATGTGGCCCTACTGGTGTGAGGACACTCCTGACTGGTTCCCATCCCCTTGTTGATGTGGGCCCTCTGGTGAGAGTCTGATCCTGGCTTGATTCCTCACACTTCTGTGAGGCGGGCCATCTGCTGTGAGGTCACACCTGCCTGGCTGGCACACGACGCCTTGGCCACATGGGCCCTCTGGTTGCAGTTGGAGCGTGCTGGGAACCTCCTCCCATCGGTGATGAGGGCCCTCTGGCGTCCGGCCCTAACTGCTGGGCTCACCACATTTTCTGATGTGCGCCCACTTGTGCGATGACACTCCTGCCAGGTTCCCATCCCCATGCAGATTTGGGCCTTCTGTTCTGAGGTGCCAACGGCTGGCTTGCTCACAGTGTCAGGATGTGGGCCCTCTGCTGTGAGTTCACTCCGGCATGCATCCCATAGCCTCGGTGCTCTGGGCCACCTGCTTGGAGCTTCCAACTGCAGGATTCCTTACCTTTTTTCTTCTATGGGCCGTGTGTTGTGAGACACTTCCTGCCTGCCTCACTCTGAGCCCCTTGTTGATGTGGGTCTTCTGGTTTGAGGCCACATGTGGTGGGTTCCTTGCCTTTCAATGATGTGGCCCCACTGGTGTGAGCACACTCCTGCCTGGTTCGCATCCCCTTGGTGATGTGGGCCCTCTGGTGAGAATCTGATCCGGGTTGGGTTCCTCACACTTCCGTGAGCTTGGCCCTCAGCTCTGAGGTCACTCCTGCCTGGCTGGCACACCCCGCCTTGGCGACGTCGGCCCTCTGGTGGCAGTTGGAGCCTGCTGGGAGCCTCCTCCCCTCAGTGATGAGAGCCCTTTGGCGTCAGGCCCTAACTGCTGGGTACCCACATTTTCTAATACGTACTAAGTGGTGCGAGGATACGCCTGCCACGTTCCCATCCCCATGGGGATGTGGGCGTTCTGCTCTGAGGTCCCAACGGCTGGGTTGCTCACAGTTTCATGATGTGGGCCCTCTGCTGTGAGTTCACTTTGGCCTGGATCCCATAGACTCGGTGCTCTGGGCCTCCTGCTGCGAGGTTCCAACTGCTGGATTCCTCACATTTTTTAATCTATGGGCCCTGTGTTGTTAGGCTAGTCCTGCCTGCCTCACTCCGAGCCCCTTGGAGATGTGGTTCCTCTGGTTTAGGCCACATGGTCTGGGTCCCTCACCTTTCCATTATTTGGCCACACTGGTGTGAGTATACTTCTGCCTGGTTCCGATCCCCTTGGTGATGCGGGCCCTCTGGTGAGAGTCTTATCCTGGCTGGGTTCCTCACCCTTCTGTGACGTGTGCCCTCTGCTGTGATGTCACTCCTGCCTGGCTGGCGCACGTCACCTTGGCGACGTGGGCCCTCAGTTGGGATTTGGTGTCTGCTGGGAGTTTCCTCCCTTCGGTAATGAGGGCCCTCTGGCGTCAGGCCTTAAATCCTGGGCTCCCAAACTTTTCTGATGTGTGCCCTGTGGTGCGAGTACACTCCTGCCAGGTTCCCAACCCCATGGCAATGTGGGCCTTCTGCTCTGTGGACCCAATGGCTGGGCTATTCACAGTTTCATGATGAGGGCCCTCTTTTGTGAGTTCACACCGGCCGGGATCCCATAGCCTCGTTGTTCCTTGCCGCCTGCTGGGATGTTCCAACTGCGGGATTCCTCACCTTTTTTATTCTATGGGCCCTCTGTTTTGAGACTACTCCTGCCTGCCTCCCTCCCAGCCCCTTGGTGATGTGTGTCCTCTGGTTTGAGGCCACATGTGGTGGTTTCCTCGCCTTTCAATGATGTGGCCCCACTGGACTGAGAACACTCCTGCCTGGTTCCCATCCTCTTGGTGATGTGGGCCCTCTGGTGAGAGTCTGATCCTGGTTGGGTTCCTCACACTTCCGTGAACTTGGCCCTCTGCTCTGAGGTCACTCCTGCCTGGCTGGCACACCCCGCCTTGGTGACGTCGGCCCTCTGGTGGCAGTTGGAGCGTGCTGGGAGCCTCCTTCCCTCAGTAATGAGGGCCCTTTGGCGTCAGGCCCTAACTGCTGTGTACCCACATTTTCTAATACGTACTAAGTGGTGCGAGGACACTCCTGCCAGGTTCCCATCCCCGTGGGGATGTGGGACTTCTGCTCTGATGTCCAAACGGCTGGGTTGCTCAAAGTTTCATGATGTGGGCCCTCTGCTGTGAGTGCACTGCGGCCTGGATCCCATAGACTGGGTGCTCTGGGCCACCTGCTGGGAGGTTCGAACTGTTGGATTCCTCACATTTTTTATTCTATGGGCCCTGCGTTGTGAGGCTAGTCCTGCCTGCCTCACTCTGAACCCCTTGGAGATGTGGATCCTCTGGTTTAGGCCACGTGTTCTGGGTTCCTCACCTTTCTATGATTTGGCCACACTGGTGTGAGGTCACTCTTGCCTGGATCCGATCCCCTTGGTGATGCGGGCCCTCTGGTGAGACTCTTATCCTGGCTGGGTGCCTCACCCTTCTGGGACATATGCCCTCTGCTGTGAGGTCACTCCTGCCTGGCTGGCGCACGTCACCTTGGCGACGTGGGCCCTCAGTTGGGAGTTGGTGCCTGCTGGGAGTCTCCTCCCCTCGGTAATGAGGGCCCTCTGACGTCAGGCCCTAACTCCTGGGCTCCCATACTTTTCTGATGTGTGCCCTCTGGTGGGAGTACACTCCTGCCAGGTTCCCAACCCCATGGGAATGTGGGCCTTCTTCTCTGTGGTCCCAACCGCTGGGTTGTTCACAGTTTCGTGATGAGGGCCTTCTGTTGTGAGTTCACACCGGCCGGGATCCCATAGCCTCGCTGCTCCTTGCCGCCTGCTGGGAGGTTCCAACTGCGGGTTACCTCACCTTTTTTATTTTATGGCCCTCTGTTTGAGACACCTCCTGCCTGCCTCACTCTGAGCCCCTTGTTGATGTGGGTCCTCTGGTTTAGGCCATATGTTCTGGGTTCCTCACTTTTCTACGATTTGGCCACACTGGTGTGAGGCCACTCCTGCCTGGTTCTGATCCCCTTGGTGATGTGGGCCCTCTGGTGAGAGTCTTATCCTGGCCGGGTTCCTCCCCCTTCTGTGACATAGGCCCTCTGCTGTGAGGTCACTCCTTCCTGGCTAACGCACATCACCTTGGAGACGTGGGCCCTCAGGTGGGAGTTGGTGCCTTCTAGGAATCTGCTCCCCTCGGTAATTAGGGCCGTCTGGCGTCAGGCCCTAACTCCTGGGCTCCCAAAATTTTCTGATGTGTGCCCTGTGGTGCGAGTACACTCCTGCCAGGTTCCCAACCCCATGGGAATGTGGGCCTTCTGTTCTGTGGTCCCAACAGCTGTGTTGTTCACAGTTTCATGATGAGGGTCCTCTGTTGTGAGTTCACAACGGCCGGGACCCCATAGCCTCGCTGCTCCTTGCTGCATGCTAGGAGGTTCCAACTGCGGGATTCCTCACCTTTTTTATTCTATGGGTCCTCTGTTTTGAGGCTCCTCCTGCCTGCCTCACTCCGAGCCCCTTGGAGATGTGGGTCCTCTTGTTTAGGCCACATGTTCTGGGTTCCTCACCTTTCTATGATTTGGCCACACTGGTGTGAGGCCACTCCTGCCTGGATCAGATCCCCTTGGTGATGTGGGCCCTCTGGTGAGAGTCTGATCCTGGCTGGGTTCCTCACTCTTCTGTGAGGTGGGCCCTCTGCTGTGAGGTAACTCCTGCCTGGCTTGCTCCCGTTGCCCTGGTGACGTCGGACTTCTGGTGGCAGTTGGAGCCTTCTTGTACCCTCCTCTCCAAGGTGATGAGGGCCCTCTTGTGTCAGGCTCTAACTGCTGGGCTCCCCACGATTTCTGATGTGAGCCCAGTGATGCCAGGACACTCCTGTAAGGTTCCAATACTCATGGGGATGTGTGCCTTCTGCTCTGTGGTCGCAACGCCTGGGTTGCTCACAGTTTCGTTATGTTGGCACTCCGGTGTTAGTTCACTCAGGCCTAGATCCCATAGCCTCTGTGCTCTGGGCCGCCTGCTGGGAGGTTCCAACTGCTGGATTCCTCACCTTTCTTATACTTTGGGCCCTGTGTGGTGAAGCTCCTCCTGCCTGCCTCACACCGAGCCCCTTGGTGATGTAGGTCTTCTGGTTTGAGACCACGTGTGCCGTTTGTCTCACCTTTTAGGGATGTGGCCCTACTGGTGTGAGGACACTCCTGACTGGTTCCCATCCCCTTGTTGATGTGGGCCCTCTGGTGAGAGTCTGATCCTGGCTTGATTCCTCACACTTCTGTGAGGCGGGCCATCTGCTGTGAGGTCACAACTGCCTGGCTGGCACACGACGCCTTGGCCACATGGGCCCTCTGGTTGCAGTTGGAGCGTGCTGGGAACCTCCTCCCATCGGTGATGAGGGCCCTCTGGCGTCCGGCCCTAACTGCTGGGCTCACCACATTTTCTGATGTGCGCCCACTTGTGCGATGACACTCCTGCCAGGTTCCCATCCCCATGCAGATTTGGGCCTTCTGTTCTGAGGTGCCAACGGCTGGCTTGCTCACAGTGTCAGGATGTGGGCCCTCTGCTGTGAGTTCACTCCGGCATGCATCCCATAGCCTCGGTGCTCTGGGCCACCTGCTTGGAGCTTCCAACTGCAGGATTCCTTACCTTTTTTCTTCTATGGGCCGTGTGTTGTGAGACACTTCCTGCCTGCCTCACTCTGAGCCCCTTGTTGATGTGGGTCTTCTGGTTTGAGGCCACATGTGGTGGGTTCCTTGCCTTTCAATGATGTGGCCCCACTGGTGTGAGCACACTCCTGCCTGGTTCGCATCCCCTTGGTGATGTGGGCCCTCTGGTGAGAATCTGATCCGGGTTGGGTTCCTCACACTTCCGTGAGCTTGGCCCTCAGCTCTGAGGTCACTCCTGCCTGGCTGGCACACCCCGCCTTGGCGACGTCGGCCCTCTGGTGGCAGTTGGAGCCTGCTGGGAGCCTCCTCCCCTCAGTGATGAGAGCCCTTTGGCGTCAGGCCCTAACTGCTGGGTACCCACATTTTCTAATACGTACTAAGTGGTGCGAGGATACGCCTGCCACGTTCCCATCCCCATGGGGATGTGGGCGTTCTGCTCTGAGGTCCCAACGGCTGGGTTGCTCACAGTTTCATGATGTGGGCCCTCTGCTGTGAGTTCACTTTGGCCTGGATCCCATAGACTCGGTGCTCTGGGCCTCCTGCTGCGAGGTTCCAACTGCTGGATTCCTCACATTTTTTAATCTATGGGCCCTGTGTTGTTAGGCTAGTCCTGCCTGCCTCACTCCGAGCCCCTTGGAGATGTGGTTCCTCTGGTTTAGGCCACATGGTCTGGGTCCCTCACCTTTCCATTATTTGGCCACACTGGTGTGAGTATACTTCTGCCTGGTTCCGATCCCCTTGGTGATGCGGGCCCTCTGGTGAGAGTCTTATCCTGGCTGGGTTCCTCACCCTTCTGTGACGTGTGCCCTCTGCTGTGATGTCACTCCTGCCTGGCTGGCGCACGTCACCTTGGCGACGTGGGCCCTCAGTTGGGATTTGGTGTCTGCTGGGAGTTTCCTCCCTTCGGTAATGAGGGCCCTCTGGCGTCAGGCCTTAAATCCTGGGCTCCCAAACTTTTCTGATGTGTGCCCTGTGGTGCGAGTACACTCCTGCCAGGTTCCCAACCCCATGGCAATGTGGGCTTTCTGCTCTGTGGACCCAATGGCTGGGCTATTCACAGTTTCATGATGAGGGCCCTCTTTTGTGAGTTCACACCGGCTGGGATCCCACAGCCTCGTTGTTCCTTGCCGCCTGCTGGGATGTTCCAACTGCGGGATTCCTCACCTTTTTTATTCTATGGGCCCTCTGTTTTGAGACTACTCCTGCCTGCCTCCCTCCCAGCCCCTTGGTGATGTGTGTCCTCTGGTTTGAGGCCACATGTGGTGGTTTCCTCGCCTTTCAATGATGTGGCCCCACTGGACTGAGAACACTCCTGCCTGGTTCCCATCCTCTTGGTGATGTGGGCCCTCTGGTGAGAGTCTGATCCTGGTTGGGTTCCTCACACTTCCGTGAACTTGGCCCTCTGCTCTGAGGTCACTCCTGCCTGGCTGGCACACCCCGCCTTGGTGACGTCGGCCCTCTGGTGGCAGTTGGAGCGTGCTGGGAGCCTCCTTCCCTCAGTAATGAGGGCCCTTTGGCGTCAGGCCCTAACTGCTGTGTACCCACATTTTCTAATACGTACTAAGTGGTGCGAGGACACTCCTGCCAGGTTCCCATCCCCGTGGGGATGTGGGACTTCTGCTCTGATGTCCAAACGGCTGGGTTGCTCAAAGTTTCATGATGTGGGCCCTCTGCTGTGAGTGCACTGCGGCCTGGATCCCATAGACTGGGTGCTCTGGGCCACCTGCTGGGAGGTTCCAACTGCGGGATTCCTCACCTTTTTTACGCAATGGGCCCTGCGTTGTGAGGCTAGTCCTGCCTGCCTCACTCTGAACCCCTTGGAGTTGTGGATCCTCTGGTTTAGGCCACGTGTTCTGGGTTCCTCACCTTTCTATGATTTGGCCACACTGGTGTGAGGCCACTCTTGCCTGGATCCGATCCCCTTGGTGATACGGGCCCTCTGGTGAGACTCTTATCCTGGCTGGGTGCCTCACCCTTCTGGGACGTATGCCCTCTGCTGTGAGGTCACTCCTGCCTGGCTGGCGCACGTCACCTTGGCGACGTGGGCCCTCAGTTGGGAGTTGGTGCCTGCTGGGAGTCTCCTCCCCTCGGTAATGAGGGCCCTCTGACGTCAGGCCCTAACTCCTGGGCTCCCATACTTTTCTGATGTGTGCCCTCTGGTGGGAGTACACTCCTGCCAGGTTCCCAACCCCATGGGAATGTGGGCCTTCTTCTCTGTGGTCCCAACCGCTGGGTTGTTCACAGTTTCGTGATGAGGGCCTTCTGTTGTGAGTTCACACCGGCCGGGATCCCATAGCCTCGCTGCTCCTTGCCGCCTGCTGGGAGGTTCCAACTGCGGGTTACCTCACCTTTTTTATTTTATGGCCCTCTGTTTGAGACACCTCCTGCCTGCCTCACTCTGAGCCCCTTGTTGATGTGGGTCCTCTGGTTTAGGCCATATGTTCTGGGTTCCTCACTTTTCTACGATTTGGCCACACTGGTGTGAGGCCACTCCTGCCTGGTTCTGATCCCCTTGGTGATGTGGGCCCTCTGGTGAGAGTCTTATCCTGGCTGGGTTCCTCCCCCTTCTGTGACATAGGCCCTCTGCTGTGAGGTCACTCCTGCCTGGCTAACGAACATCACCTTGGAGACGTGGGCCCTCAGGTGGGAGTTGGTGCCTTCTAGGAGTCTGCTCCCCTCGGTAATTAGGGCCGTCTGGCGTCAGGCCCTAACTCCTGGGCTCCCAAAATTTTCTGATGTGTGCCCTGTGGTGCGAGTACACTCCTGCCAGGTTCCCAACCCCATGGGAATGTGGGCCTTCTGTTCTGTGGTCCCAACAGCTGTGTTGTTCACAGTTTCATGATGAGGGTCCTCTGTTGTGAGTTCACAACGGCCGGGACCCCATAGCCTCGCTGCTCCTTGCTGCATGCTAGGAGGTTCCAACTGCGGGATTCCTCACCTTTTTTATTCTATGGGTCCTCTGTTTTGAGGCTCCTCCTGCCTGCCTCACTCCGAGCCCCTTGGAGATGTGGGTCCTCTTGTTTAGGCCACATGTTCTGGGTTCCTCACCTTTCTATGATTTGGCCACACTGGTGTGAGGCCACTCCTGCCTGGATCAGATCCCCTTGGTGATGTGGGCCCTCTGGTGAGAGTCTGATCCTGGCTGGGTTCCTCACTCTTCTGTGAGGTGGGCCCTCTGCTGTGAGGTAACTCCTGCCTGGCTTGCTCCCGTTGCCCTGGTGACGTCGGACTTCTGGTGGCAGTTGGAGCCTTCTTGTACCCTCCTCTCCAAGGTGATGAGGGCCCTCTTGCGTCAGGCTCTAACTGCTGGGCTCCCCACGATTTCTGATGTGAGCCCAGTGATGCCAGGACACTCCTGTAAGGTTCCAATACTCATGGGGATGTGTGCCTTCTGCTCTGTGGTCGCAACGCCTGGGTTGCTCACAGTTTCGTTATGTTGGCACTCCGGTGTTAGTTCACTCAGGCCTAGATCCCATAGCCTCTGTGCTCTGGGCCGCCTGCTGGGAGGTTCCAACTGCTGGATTCCTCACCTTTCTTATACTTTGGGCCCTGTGTGGTGAAGCTCCTCCTGCCTGCCTCACACCGAGCCCCTTGGTGATGTAGGTCTTCTGGTTTGAGACCACGTGTGCCGTTTGTCTCACCTTTTAGGGATGTGGCCCTACTGGTGTGAGGACACTCCTGACTGGTTCCCATCCCCTTGTTGATGTGGGCCCTCTGGTGAGAGTCTGATCCTGGCTTGATTCCTCACACTTCTGTGAGGCGGGCCCTCTGCTGTGAGGTCACACCTGCCTGGCTGGCACACGACGCCTTGGCCACATGGGCCCTCTGGTTGCAGTTGGAGCGTGCTGGGAACCTCCTCCCATCGGTGATGAGGGCCCTCTGGCGTCCGGCCCTAACTGCTGGGCTCACCACATTTTCTGATGTGCACCCACTTGTGCGATGACACTCCTGCCAGGTTCCCATCCCCATGCAGATTTGGGCCTTCTGTTCTGAGGTGCCAACGGCTGGCTTGCTCACAGTGTCAGGATGTGGGCCCTCTGCTGTGAGTTCACTCCGGCATGCATCCCATAGCCTCGGTGCTCTGGGCCACCTGCTTGGAGCTTCCAACTGCAGGATTCCTTACCTTTTTTCTTCTATGGGCCGTGTGTTGTGAGACACTTCCTGCCTGCCTCACTCTGAGCCCCTTGTTGATGTGGGTCTTCTGGTTTGAGGCCACATGTGGTGGGTTCCTTGCCTTTCAATGATGTGGCCCCACTGGTGTGAGCACACTCCTGCCTGGTTCGCATCCCCTTGGTGATGTGGGCCCTCTGGTGAGAATCTGATCCGGGTTGGGTTCCTCACACTTCCGTGAGCTTGGCCCTCAGCTCTGAGGTCACTCCTGCCTGGCTGGCACACCCCGCCTTGGCGACGTCGGCCCTCTGGTGGCAGTTGGAGCCTGCTGGGAGCCTCCTCCCCTCAGTGATGAGAGCCCTTTGGCGTCAGGCCCTAACTGCTGGGTACCCACATTTTCTAATACGTACTAAGTGGTGCGAGGATACGCCTGCCACGTTCCCATCCCCATGGGGATGTGGGCGTTCTGCTCTGAGGTCCCAACGGCTGGGTTGCTCACAGTTTCATGATGTGGGCCCTCTGCTGTGAGTTCACTTTGGCCTGGATCCCATAGACTCGGTGCTCTGGGCCTCCTGCTGCGAGGTTCCAACTGCTGGATTCCTCACATTTTTTAATCTATGGGCCCTGTGTTGTTAGGCTAGTCCTGCCTGCCTCACTCCGAGCCCCTTGGAGATGTGGTTCCTCTGGTTTAGGCCACATGGTCTGGGTCCCTCACCTTTCCATTATTTGGCCACACTGGTGTGAGTATACTTCTGCCTGGTTCCGATCCCCTTGGTGATGCGGGCCCTCTGGTGAGAGTCTTATCCTGGCTGGGTTCCTCACCCTTCTGTGACGTATGCCCTCTGCTGTGATGTCACTCCTGCCTGGCTGGCGCACGTCACCTTGGCGACGTGGGCCCTCAGTTGGGATTTGGTGTCTGCTGGGAGTTTCCTCCCTTCGGTAATGAGGGCCCTCTGGCGTCAGGCCTTAAATCCTGGGCTCCCAAACTTTTCTGATGTGTGCCCTGTGGTGCGAGTACACTCCTGCCAGGTTCCCAACCCCATGGCAATGTGGGCCTTCTGCTCTGTGGACCCAATGGCTGGGCTATTCACAGTTTCATGATGAGGGCCCTCTTTTGTGAGTTCACACCGGCCGGGATCCCATAGCCTCGTTGTTCCTTGCCGCCTGCTGGGATGTTCCAACTGCGGGATTCCTCACCTTTTTTATTCTATGGGCCCTCTGTTTTGAGACTACTCCTGCCTGCCTCCCTCCCAGCCCCTTGGTGATGTGTGTCCTCTGGTTTGAGGCCACATGTGGTGGTTTCCTCGCCTTTCAATGATGTGGCCCCACTGGACTGAGAACACTCCTGCCTGGTTCCCATCCTCTTGGTGATATGGGCCCTCTGGTGAGAGTCTGATCCTGGTTGGGTTCCTCACACTTCCGTGAACTTGGCCCTCTGCTCTGAGGTCACTCCTGCCTGGCTGGCACACCCCCCGCCTTGGTGACGTCGGCCCTCTGGTGGCAGTTGGAGCGTGCTGGGAGCCTCCTTCCCTCAGTAATGAGGGCCCTTTGGCGTCAGGCCCTAACTGCTGTGTACCCACATTTTCTAATACGTACTAAGTGGTGCGAGGACACTCCTGCCAGGTTCCCATCCCCGTGGGGATGTGGGACTTCTGCTCTGATGTCCAAACGGCTGGGTTGCTCAAAGTTTCATGATGTGGGCCCTCTGCTGTGAGTGCACTGCGGCCTGGATCCCATAGACTGGGTGCTCTGGGCCACCTGCTGGGAGGTTCGAACTGTTGGATTCCTCACATTTTTTATTCTATGGGCCCTGCGTTGTGAGGCTAGTCCTGCCTGCCTCACTCTGAACCCCTTGGAGATGTGGATCCTCTGGTTTAGGCCACGTGTTCTGGGTTCCTCACCTTTCTATGATTTGGCCACACTGGTGTGAGGCCACTCTTGCCTGGATCCGATCCCCTTGGTGATGCGGGCCCTCTGGTGAGACTCTTATCCTGGCTGGGTGCCTCACCCTTCTGGGACGTATGCCCTCTGCTGTGAGGTCACTCCTGCCTGGCTGGCGCACGTCACCTTGGCAACGTGGGCCCTCAGTTGGGAGTTGGTGCCTGCTGGGAGTCTCCTCCCCTCGGTAATGAGGGCCCTCTGACGTCAGGCCCTAACTCCTGGGCTCCCATACTTTTCTGATGTGTGCCCTCTGGTGGGAGTACACTCCTGCCAGGTTCCCAACCCCATGGGAATGTGGGCCTTCTTCTCTGTGGTCCCAACCGCTGGGTTGTTCACAGTTTCGTGATGAGGGCCTTCTGTTGTGAGTTCACACCGGCCGGGATCCCATAGCCTCGCTGCTCCTTGCCGCCTGCTGGGAGGTTCCAACTGCGGGTTACCTCACCTTTTTTATTTTATGGCCCTCTGTTTGAGACACCTCCTGCCTGCCTCACTCTGAGCCCCTTGTTGATGTGGGTCCTCTGGTTTAGGCCATATGTTCTGGGTTCCTCACTTTTCTACGATTTGGCCACACTGGTGTGAGGCCACTCCTGCCTGGTTCTGATCCCCTTGGTGATGTGGGCCCTCTGGTGAGAGTCTTATCCTGGCTGGGTTCCTCCCCCTTCTGTGACATAGGCCCTCTGCTGTGAGGTCACTCCTGCCTGGCTAACGCACATCACCTTGGAGACGTGGGCCCTCAGGTGGGAGTTGGTGCCTTCTAGGAGTCTGCTCCCCTCGGTAATTAGGGCCGTCTGGCGTCAGGCCCTAACTCCTGGGCTCCCAAAATTTTCTGATGTGTGCCCTGTGGTGCGAGTACACTCCTGCCAGGTTCCCAACCCCATGGGAATGTGGGCCTTCTGTTCTGTGGTCCCAACAGCTGTGTTGTTCACAGTTTCATGATGAGGGTCCTCTGTTGTGAGTTCACAACGGCCGGGACCCCATAACCTCGCTGCTCCTTGCTGCATGCTAGGAGGTTCCAACTGCGGGATTCCTCACCTTTTTTATTCTATGGGTCCTCTGTTTTGAGGCTCCTCCTGCCTGCCTCACTCCGAGCCCCTTGGAGATGTGGGTCCTCTTGTTTAGGCCACATGTTCTGGGTTCCTCACCTTTCTATGATTTGGCCACACTGGTGTGAGGCCACTCCTGCCTGGATCAGATCCCCTTGGTGATGTGGGCCCTCTGGTGAGAGTCTGATCCTGGCTGGGTTCCTCACTCTTCTGTGAGGTGGGCCCTCTGCTGTGAGGTAACTCCTGCCTGGCTTGCTCCCGTTGCCCTGGTGACGTCGGACTTCTGGTGGCAGTTGGAGCCTTCTTGTACCCTCCTCTCCAAGGTGATGAGGGCCCTCTTGCGTCAGGCTCTAACTGCTGGGCTCCCCACGATTTCTGATGTGAGCCCAGTGATGCCAGGACACTCCTGTAAGGTTCCAATACTCATGGGGATGTGTGCCTTCTGCTCTGTGGTCGCAACGCCTGGGTTGCTCACAGTTTCGTTATGTTGGCACTCCGGTGTTAGTTCACTCAGGCCTAGATCCCATAGCCTCTGTGCTCTGGGCCGCCTGCTGGGAGGTTCCAACTGCTGGATTCCTCACCTTTCTTTTACTTTGGGCCCTGTGTGGTGAAGCTCCTCCTGCCTGCCTCACACCGAGCCCCTTGGTGATGTAGGTCTTCTGGTTTGAGACCACGTGTGCCGTTTGTCTCACCTTTTAGGGATGTGGCCCTACTGGTGTGAGGACACTCCTGACTGGTTCCCATCCCCTTGTTGATGTGGGCCCTCTGGTGAGAGTCTGATCCTGGCTTGATTCCTCACACTTCTGTGAGGCGGGCCCTCTGCTGTGAGGTCACACCTGCCTGGCTGGCACACGACGCCTTGGCCACATGGGCCCTCTGGTTGCAGTTGGAGCGTGCTGGGAACCTCCTCCCATCGGTGATGAGGGCCCTCTGGCGTCCGGCCCTAACTGCTGGGCTCACCACATTTTCTGATGTGCGCCCACTTGTGCGATGACACTCCTGCCAGGTTCCCATCCCCATGCAGATTTGGGCCTTCTGTTCTGAGGTGCCAACGGCTGGCTTGCTCACAGTGTCAGGATGTGGGCCCTCTGCTGTGAGTTCACTCCGGCATGCATCCCATAGCCTCGGTGCTCTGGGCCACCTGCTTGGAGCTTCCAACTGCAGGATTCCTTACCTTTTTTCTTCTATGGGCCGTGTGTTGTGAGACACTTCCTGCCTGCCTCACTCTGAGCCCCTTGTTGATGTGGGTCTTCTGGTTTGAGGCCACATGTGGTGGGTTCCTTGCCTTTCAATGATGTGGCCCCACTGGTGTGAGCACACTCCTGCCTGGTTCGCATCCCCTTGGTGATGTGGGCCCTCTGGTGAGAATCTGATCCGGGTTGGGTTCCTCACACTTCCGTGAGCTTGGCCCTCAGCTCTGAGGTCACTCCTGCCTGGCTGGCACACCCCGCCTTGGCGACGTCGGCCCTCTGGTGGCAGTTGGAGCCTGCTGGGAGCCTCCTCCCCTCAGTGATGAGAGCCCTTTGGCGTCAGGCCCTAACTGCTGGGTACCCACATTTTCTAATACGTACTAAGTGGTGCGAGGATACGCCTGCCACGTTCCCATCCCCATGGGGATGTGGGCGTTCTGCTCTGAGGTCCCAACGGCTGGGTTGCTCACAGTTTCATGATGTGGGCCCTCTGCTGTGAGTTCACTTTGGCCTGGATCCCATAGACTCGGTGCTCTGGGCCTCCTGCTGCGAGGTTCCAACTGCTGGATTCCTCACATTTTTTAATCTATGGGCCCTGTGTTGTTAGGCTAGTCCTGCCTGCCTCACTCCGAGCCCCTTGGAGATGTGGTTCCTCTGGTTTAGGCCACATGGTCTGGGTCCCTCACCTTTCCATTATTTGGCCACACTGGTGTGAGTATACTTCTGCCTGGTTCCGATCCCCTTGGTGATGCGGGCCCTCTGGTGAGAGTCTTATCCTGGCTGGGTTCCTCACCCTTCTGTGACGTATGCCCTCTGCTGTGATGTCACTCCTGCCTGGCTGGCGCACGTCACCTTGGCGACGTGGGCCCTCAGTTGGGATTTGGTGTCTGCTGGGAGTTTCCTCCCTTCGGTAATGAGGGCCCTCTGGCGTCAGGCCTTAAATCCTGGGCTCCCAAACTTTTCTGATGTGTGCCCTGTGGTGCGAGTACACTCCTGCCAGGTTCCCAACCCCATGGCAATGTGGGCCTTCTGCTCTGTGGACCCAATGGCTGGGCTATTCACAGTTTCATGATGAGGGCCCTCTTTTGTGAGTTCACACCGGCCGGGATCCCATAGCCTCGTTGTTCCTTGCCGCCTGCTGGGATGTTCCAACTGCGGGATTCCTCACCTTTTTTATTCTATGGGCCCTCTGTTTTGAGACTACTCCTGCCTGCCTCCCTCCCAGCCCCTTGGTGATGTGTGTCCTCTGGTTTGAGGCCACATGTGGTGGTTTCCTCGCCTTTCAATGATGTGGCCCCACTGGACTGAGAACACTCCTGCCTGGTTCCCATCCTCTTGGTGATGTGGGCCCTCTGGTGAGAGTCTGATCCTGGTTGGGTTCCTCACACTTCCGTGAACTTGGCCCTCTGCTCTGAGGTCACTCCTGCCTGGCTGGCACACCCCGCCTTGGTGACGTCGGCCCTCTGGTGGCAGTTGGAGCGTGCTGGGAGCCTCCTTCCCTCAGTAATGAGGGCCCTTTGGCGTCAGGCCCTAACTGCTGTGTACCCACATTTTCTAATACGTACTAAGTGGTGCGAGGACACTCCTGCCAGGTTCCCATCCCCGTGGGGATGTGGGACTTCTGCTCTGATGTCCAAACGGCTGGGTTGCTCAAAGTTTCATGATGTGGGCCCTCTGCTGTGAGTGCACTGCGGCCTGGATCCCATAGACTGGGTGCTCTGGGCCACCTGCTGGGAGGTTCGAACTGTTGGATTCCTCACATTTTTTATTCTATGGGCCCTGCGTTGTGAGGCTAGTCCTGCCTGCCTCACTCTGAACCCCTTGGAGATGTGGATCCTCTGGTTTAGGCCACGTGTTCTGGGTTCCTCACCTTTCTATGATTTGGCCACACTGGTGTGAGGCCACTCTTGCCTGGATCCGATCCCCTTGGTGATGCGGGCCCTCTGGTGAGACTCTTATCCTGGCTGGGTGCCTCACCCTTCTGGGACGTATGCCCTCTGCTGTGAGGTCACTCCTGCCTGGCTGGCGCACGTCACCTTGGCGACGTGGGCCCTCAGTTGGGAGTTGGTGCCTGCTGGGAGTCTCCTCCCCTCGGTAATGAGGGCCCTCTGACGTCAGGCCCTAACTCCTGGGCTCCCATACTTTTCTGATGTGTGCCCTCTGGTGGGAGTACACTCCTGCCAGGTTCCCAACCCCATGGGAATGTGGGCCTTCTTCTCTGTGGTCCCAACCGCTGGGTTGTTCACAGTTTCGTGATGAGGGCCTTCTGTTGTGAGTTCACACCGGCCGGGATCCCATAGCCTCGCTGCTCCTTGCCGCCTGCTGGGAGGTTCCAACTGCGGGTTACCTCACCTTTTTTATTTTATGGCCCTCTGTTTGAGACACCTCCTGCCTGCCTCACTCTGAGCCCCTTGTTGATGTGGGTCCTCTGGTTTAGGCCATATGTTCTGGGTTCCTCACTTTTCTACGATTTGGCCACACTGGTGTGAGGCCACTCCTGCCTGGTTCTGATCCCCTTGGTGATGTGGGCCCTCTGGTGAGAGTCTTATCCTGGCCGGGTTCCTCCCCCTTCTGTGACATAGGCCCTCTGCTGTGAGGTCACTCCTGCCTGGCTAACGCACATCACCTTGGAGACGTGGGCCCTCAGGTGGGAGTTGGTGCCTTCTAGGAGTCTGCTCCCCTCGGTAATTAGGGCCGTCTGGCGTCAGGCCCTAACTCCTGGGCTCCCAAAATTTTCTGATGTGTGCCCTGTGGTGCGAGTACACTCCTGCCAGGTTCCCAACCCCATGGGAATGTGGGCCTTCTGTTCTGTGGTCCCAACAGCTGTGTTGTTCACAGTTTCATGATGAGGGTCCTCTGTTGTGAGTTCACAACGGCCGGGACCCCATAGCCTCGCTGCTCCTTGCTGCATGCTAGGAGGTTCCAACTGCGGGATTCCTCACCTTTTTTATTCTATGGGTCCTCTGTTTTGAGGCTCCTCCTGCCTGCCTCACTCCGAGCCCCTTGGAGATGTGGGTCCTCTTGTTTAGGCCACATGTTCTGGGTTCCTCACCTTTCTATGATTTGGCCACACTGGTGTGAGGCCACTCCTGCCTGGATCAGATCCCCTTGGTGATGTGGGCCCTCTGGTGAGAGTCTGATCCTGGCTGGGTTCCTCACTCTTCTGTGAGGTGGGCCCTCTGCTGTGAGGTAACTCCTGCCTGGCTTGCTCCCGTTGCCCTGGTGATGTCGGACTTCTGGTGGCAGTTGGAGCCTTCTTGTACCCTCCTCTCCAAGGTGATGAGGGCCCTCTTGCGTCAGGCTCTAACTGCTGGGCTCCCCACGATTTCTGATGTGAGCCCAGTGATGCCAGGACACTCCTGTAAGGTTCCAATACTCATGGGGATGTGTGCCTTCTGCTCTGTGGTCGCAACGCCTGGGTTGCTCACAGTTTCGTTATGTTGGCACTCCGGTGTTAGTTCACTCAGGCCTAGATCCCATAGCCTCTGTGCTCTGGGCCGCCTGCTGGGAGGTTCCAACTGCTGGATTCCTCACCTTTCTTATACTTTGGGCCCTGTGTGGTGAAGCTCCTCCTGCCTGCCTCACACCGAGCCCCTTGGTGATGTAGGTCTTCTGGTTTGAGACCACGTGTGCCGTTTGTCTCACCTTTTAGGGATGTGGCCCTACTGGTGTGAGGACACTCCTGACTGGTTCCCATCCCCTTGTTGATGTGGGCCCTCTGGTGAGAGTCTGATCCTGGCTTGATTCCTCACACTTCTGTGAGGCGGGCCATCTGCTGTGAGGTCACAACTGCCTGGCTGGCACACGACGCCTTGGCCACATGGGCCCTCTGGTTGCAGTTGGAGCGTGCTGGGAACCTCCTCCCATCGGTGATGAGGGCCCTCTGGCGTCCGGCCCTAACTGCTGGGCTCACCACATTTTCTGATGTGCGCCCACTTGTGCGATGACACTCCTGCCAGGTTCCCATCCCCATGCAGATTTGGGCCTTCTGTTCTGAGGTGCCAACGGCTGGCTTGCTCACAGTGTCAGGATGTGGGCCCTCTGCTGTGAGTTCACTCCGGCATGCATCCCATAGCCTCGGTGCTCTGGGCCACCTGCTTGGAGCTTCCAACTGCAGGATTCCTTACCTTTTTTCTTCTATGGGCCGTGTGTTGTGAGACACTTCCTGCCTGCCTCACTCTGAGCCCCTTGTTGATGTGGGTCTTCTGGTTTGAGGCCACATGTGGTGGGTTCCTTGCCTTTCAATGATGTGGCCCCACTGGTGTGAGCACACTCCTGCCTGGTTCGCATCCCCTTGGTGATGTGGGCCCTCTGGTGAGAATCTGATCCGGGTTGGGTTCCTCACACTTCCGTGAGCTTGGCCCTCAGCTCTGAGGTCACTCCTGCCTGGCTGGCACACCCCGCCTTGGCGACGTCGGCCCTCTGGTGGCAGTTGGAGCCTGCTGGGAGCCTCCTCCCCTCAGTGATGAGAGCCCTTTGGCGTCAGGCCCTAACTGCTGGGTACCCACATTTTCTAATACGTACTAAGTGGTGCGAGGATACGCCTGCCACGTTCCCATCCCCATGGGGATGTGGGCGTTCTGCTCTGAGGTCCCAACGGCTGGGTTGCTCACAGTTTCATGATGTGGGCCCTCTGCTGTGAGTTCACTTTGGCCTGGATCCCATAGACTCGGTGCTCTGGGCCTCCTGCTGCGAGGTTCCAACTGCTGGATTCCTCACATTTTTTAATCTATGGGCCCTGTGTTGTTAGGCTAGTCCTGCCTGCCTCACTCCGAGCCCCTTGGAGATGTGGTTCCTCTGGTTTAGGCCACATGGTCTGGGTCCCTCACCTTTCCATTATTTGGCCACACTGGTGTGAGTATACTTCTGCCTGGTTCCGATCCCCTTGGTGATGCGGGCCCTCTGGTGAGAGTCTTATCCTGGCTGGGTTCCTCACCCTTCTGTGACGTGTGCCCTCTGCTGTGATGTCACTCCTGCCTGGCTGGCGCACGTCACCTTGGCGACGTGGGCCCTCAGTTGGGATTTGGTGTCTGCTGGGAGTTTCCTCCCTTCGGTAATGAGGGCCCTCTGGCGTCAGGCCTTAAATCCTGGGCTCCCAAACTTTTCTGATGTGTGCCCTGTGGTGCGAGTACACTCCTGCCAGGTTCCCAACCCCATGGCAATGTGGGCTTTCTGCTCTGTGGACCCAATGGCTGGGCTATTCACAGTTTCATGATGAGGGCCCTCTTTTGTGAGTTCACACCGGCCGGGATCCCACAGCCTCGTTGTTCCTTGCCGCCTGCTGGGATGTTCCAACTGCGGGATTCCTCACCTTTTTTATTCTATGGGCCCTCTGTTTTGAGACTACTCCTGCCTGCCTCCCTCCCAGCCCCTTGGTGATGTGTGTCCTCTGGTTTGAGGCCACATGTGGTGGTTTCCTCGCCTTTCAATGATGTGGCCCCACTGGACTGAGAACACTCCTGCCTGGTTCCCATCCTCTTGGTGATGTGGGCCCTCTGGTGAGAGTCTGATCCTGGTTGGGTTCCTCACGCTTCCGTGAACTTGGCCCTCTGCTCTGAGGTCACTCCTGCCTGGCTGGCACACCCCGCCTTGGTGACGTCGGCCCTCTGGTGGCAGTTGGAGCGTGCTGGGAGCCTCCTTCCCTCAGTAATGAGGGCCCTTTGGCGTCAGGCCCTAACTGCTGTGTACCCACATTTTCTAATACGTACTAAGTGGTGCGAGGACACTCCTGCCAGGTTCCCATCCCCGTGGGGATGTGGGACTTCTGCTCTGATGTCCAAACGGCTGGGTTGCTCAAAGTTTCATGATGTGGGCCCTCTGCTGTGAGTGCACTGCGGCCTGGATCCCATAGACTGGGTGCTCTGGGCCACCTGCTGGGAGGTTCCAACTGCGGGATTCCTCACCTTTTTTACGCAATGGGCCCTGCGTTGTGAGGCTAGTCCTGCCTGCCTCACTCTGAACCCCTTGGAGATGTGGATCCTCTGGTTTAGGCCACGTGTTCTGGGTTCCTCACCTTTCTATGATTTGGCCACACTGGTGTGAGGCCACTCTTGCCTGGATCCGATCCCCTTGGTGATACGGGCCCTCTGGTGAGACTCTTATCCTGGCTGGGTGCCTCACCCTTCTGGGACGTATGCCCTCTGCTGTGAGGTCACTCCTGCCTGGCTGGCGCACGTCACCTTGGCGACGTGGGCCCTCAGTTGGGAGTTGGTGCCTGCTGGGAGTCTCCTCCCCTCGGTAATGAGGGCCCTCTGACGTCAGGCCCTAACTCCTGGGCTCCCATACTTTTCTGATGTGTGCCCTCTGGTGGGAGTACACTCCTGCCAGGTTCCCAACCCCATGGGAATGTGGGCCTTCTTCTCTGTGGTCCCAACCGCTGGGTTGTTCACAGTTTCGTGATGAGGGCCTTCTGTTGTGAGTTCACACCGGCCGGGATCCCATAGCCTCGCTGCTCCTTGCCGCCTGCTGGGAGGTTCCAACTGCGGGTTACCTCACCTTTTTTATTTTATGGCCCTCTGTTTGAGACACCTCCTGCCTGCCTCACTCTGAGCCCCTTGTTGATGTGGGTCCTCTGGTTTAGGCCATATGTTCTGGGTTCCTCACTTTTCTACGATTTGGCCACACTGGTGTGAGGCCACTCCTGCCTGGTTCTGATCCCCTTGGTGATGTGGGCCCTCTGGTGAGAGTCTTATCCTGGCTGGGTTCCTCCCCCTTCTGTGACATAGGCCCTCTGCTGTGAGGTCACTCCTGCCTGGCTAACGAACATCACCTTGGAGACGTGGGCCCTCAGGTGGGAGTTGGTGCCTTCTAGGAGTCTGCTCCCCTCGGTAATTAGGGCCGTCTGGCGTCAGGCCCTAACTCCTGGGCTCCCAAAATTTTCTGATGTGTGCCCTGTGGTGCGAGTACACTCCTGCCAGGTTCCCAACCCCATGGGAATGTGGGCCTTCTGTTCTGTGGTCCCAACAGCTGTGTTGTTCACAGTTTCATGATGAGGGTCCTCTGTTGTGAGTTCACAACGGCCGGGACCCCATAGCCTCGCTGCTCCTTGCTGCATGCTAGGAGGTTCCAACTGCGGGATTCCTCACCTTTTTTATTCTATGGGTCCTCTGTTTTGAGGCTCCTCCTGCCTGCCTCACTCCGAGCCCCTTGGAGATGTGGGTCCTCTTGTTTAGGCCACATGTTCTGGGTTCCTCACCTTTCTATGATTTGGCCACACTGGTGTGAGGCCACTCCTGCCTGGATCAGATCCCCTTGGTGATGTGGGCCCTCTGGTGAGAGTCTGATCCTGGCTGGGTTCCTCACTCTTCTGTGAGGTGGGCCCTCTGCTGTGAGGTAACTCCTGCCTGGCTTGCTCCCGTTGCCCTGGTGACGTCGGACTTCTGGTGGCAGTTGGAGCCTTCTTGTACCCTCCTCTCCAAGGTGATGAGGGCCCTCTTGCGTCAGGCTCTAACTGCTGGGCTCCCCACGATTTCTGATGTGAGCCCAGTGATGCCAGGACACTCCTGTAAGGTTCCAATACTCATGGGGATGTGTGCCTTCTGCTCTGTGGTCGCAACGCCTGGGTTGCTCACAGTTTCGTTATGTTGGCACTCCGGTGTTAGTTCACTCAGGCCTAGATCCCATAGCCTCTGTGCTCTGGGCCGCCTGCTGGGAGGTTCCAACTGCTGGATTCCTCACCTTTCTTATACTTTGGGCCCTGTGTGGTGAAGCTCCTCCTGCCTGCCTCACACCGAGCCCCTTGGTGATGTAGGTCTTCTGGTTTGAGACCACGTGTGCCGTTTGTCTCACCTTTTAGGGATGTGGCCCTACTGGTGTGAGGACACTCCTGACTGGTTCCCATCCCCTTGTTGATGTGGGCCCTCTGGTGAGAGTCTGATCCTGGCTTGATTCCTCACACTTCTGTGAGGCGGGCCCTCTGCTGTGAGGTCACACCTGCCTGGCTGGCACACGACGCCTTGGCCACATGGGCCCTCTGGTTGCAGTTGGAGCGTGCTGGGAACCTCCTCCCATCGGTGATGAGGGCCCTCTGGCGTCCGGCCCTAACTGCTGGGCTCACCACATTTTCTGATGTGCGCCCACTTGTGCGATGACACTCCTGCCAGGTTCCCATCCCCATGCAGATTTGGGCCTTCTGTTCTGAGGTGCCAACGGCTGGCTTGCTCACAGTGTCAGGATGTGGGCCCTCTGCTGTGAGTTCACTCCGGCATGCATCCCATAGCCTCGGTGCTCTGGGCCACCTGCTTGGAGCTTCCAACTGCAGGATTCCTTACCTTTTTTCTTCTATGGGCCGTGTGTTGTGAGACACTTCCTGCCTGCCTCACTCTGAGCCCCTTGTTGATGTGGGTCTTCTGGTTTGAGGCCACATGTGGTGGGTTCCTTGCCTTTCAATGATGTGGCCCCACTGGTGTGAGCACACTCCTGCCTGGTTCGCATCCCCTTGGTGATGTGGGCCCTCTGGTGAGAATCTGATCCGGGTTGGGTTCCTCACACTTCCGTGAGCTTGGCCCTCAGCTCTGAGGTCACTCCTGCCTGGCTGGCACACCCCGCCTTGGCGACGTCGGCCCTCTGGTGGCAGTTGGAGCCTGCTGGGAGCCTCCTCCCCTCAGTGATGAGAGCCCTTTGGCGTCAGGCCCTAACTGCTGGGTACCCACATTTTCTAATACGTACTAAGTGGTGCGAGGATACGCCTGCCACGTTCCCATCCCCATGGGGATGTGGGCGTTCTGCTCTGATGTCCCAACGGCTGGGTTGCTCACAGTTTCATGATGTGGGCCCTCTGCTGTGAGTTCACTTTGGCCTGGATCCCATAGACTCGGTGCTCTGGGCCTCCTGCTGCGAGGTTCCAACTGCTGGATTCCTCACATTTTTTAATCTATGGGCCCTGTGTTGTTAGGCTAGTCCTGCCTGCCTCACTCCGAGCCCCTTGGAGATGTGGTTCCTCTGGTTTAGGCCACATGGTCTGGGTCCCTCACCTTTCCATTATTTGGCCACACTGGTGTGAGTATACTTCTGCCTGGTTCCGATCCCCTTGGTGATGCGGGCCCTCTGGTGAGAGTCTTATCCTGGCTGGGTTCCTCACCCTTCTGTGACGTATGCCCTCTGCTGTGATGTCACTCCTGCCTGGCTGGCGCACGTCACCTTGGCGACGTGGGCCCTCAGTTGGGATTTGGTGTCTGCTGGGAGTTTCCTCCCTTCGGTAATGAGGGCCCTCTGGCGTCAGGCCTTAAATCCTGGGCTCCCAAACTTTTCTGATGTGTGCCCTGTGGTGCGAGTACACTCCTGCCAGGTTCCCAACCCCATGGCAATGTGGGCCTTCTGCTCTGTGGACCCAATGGCTGGGCTATTCACAGTTTCATGATGAGGGCCCTCTTTTGTGAGTTCACACCGGCCGGGATCCCATAGCCTCGTTGTTCCTTGCCGCCTGCTGGGATGTTCCAACTGCGGGATTCCTCACCTTTTTTATTCTATGGGCCCTCTGTTTTGAGACTACTCCTGCCTGCCTCCCTCCCAGCCCCTTGGTGATGTGTGTCCTCTGGTTTGAGGCCACATGTGGTGGTTTCCTCGCCTTTCAATGATGTGGCCCCACTGGACTGAGAACACTCCTGCCTGGTTCCCATCCTCTTGGTGATGTGGGCCCTCTGGTGAGAGTCTGATCCTGGTTGGGTTCCTCACACTTCCGTGAACTTGGCCCTCTGCTCTGAGGTCACTCCTGCCTGGCTGGCACACCCCGCCTTGGTGACGTCGGCCCTCTGGTGGCAGTTGGAGCGTGCTGGGAGCCTCCTTCCCTCAGTAATGAGGGCCCTTTGGCGTCAGGCCCTAACTGCTGTGTACCCACATTTTCTAATACGTACTAAGTGGTGCGAGGACACTCCTGCCAGGTTCCCATCCCCGTGGGGATGTGGGACTTCTGCTCTGATGTCCAAACGGCTGGGTTGCTCAAAGTTTCATGATGTGGGCCCTCTGCTGTGAGTGCACTGCGGCCTGGATCCCATAGACTGGGTGCTCTGGGCCACCTGCTGGGAGGTTCGAACTGTTGGATTCCTCACATTTTTTATTCTATGGGCCCTGCGTTGTGAGGCTAGTCCTGCCTGCCTCACTCTGAACCCCTTGGAGATGTGGATCCTCTGGTTTAGGCCACGTGTTCTGGGTTCCTCACCTTTCTATGATTTGGCCACACTGGTGTGAGGCCACTCTTGCCTGGATCCGATCCCCTTGGTGATGCGGGCCCTCTGGTGAGACTCTTATCCTGGCTGGGTGCCTCACCCTTCTGGGACGTATGCCCTCTGCTGTGAGGTCACTCCTGCCTGGCTGGCGCACGTCACCTTGGCGACGTGGGCCCTCAGTTGGGAGTTGGTGCCTGCTGGGAGTCTCCTCCCCTCGGTAATGAGGGCCCTCTGACGTCAGGCCCTAACTCCTGGGCTCCCATACTTTTCTGATGTGTGCCCTCTGGTGGGAGTACACTCCTGCCAGGTTCCCAACCCCATGGGAATGTGGGCCTTCTTCTCTGTGGTCCCAACCGCTGGGTTGTTCACAGTTTCGTGATGAGGGCCTTCTGTTGTGAGTTCACACCGGCCGGGATCCCATAGCCTCGCTGCTCCTTGCCGCCTGCTGGGAGGTTCCAACTGCGGGTTACCTCACCTTTTTTATTTTATGGCCCTCTGTTTGAGACACCTCCTGCCTGCCTCACTCTGAGCCCCTTGTTGATGTGGGTCCTCTGGTTTAGGCCATATGTTCTGGGTTCCTCACTTTTCTACGATTTGGCCACACTGGTGTGAGGCCACTCCTGCCTGGTTCTGATCCCCTTGGTGATGTGGGCCCTCTGGTGAGAGTCTTATCCTGGCTGGGTTCCTCCCCCTTCTGTGACATAGGCCCTCTGCTGTGAGGTCACTCCTGCCTGGCTAACGCACATCACCTTGGAGACGTGGGCCCTCAGGTGGGAGTTGGTGCCTTCTAGGAGTCTGCTCCCCTCGGTAATTAGGGCCGTCTGGCGTCAGGCCCTAACTCCTGGGCTCCCAAAATTTTCTGATGTGTGCCCTGTGGTGCGAGTACACTCCTGCCAGGTTCCCAACCCCATGGGAATGTGGGCCTTCTGTTCTGTGGTCCCAACAGCTGTGTTGTTCACAGTTTCATGATGAGGGTCCTCTGTTGTGAGTTCACAACGGCCGGGACCCCATAGCCTCGCTGCTCCTTGCTGCATGCTAGGAGGTTCCAACTGCGGGATTCCTCACCTTTTTTATTCTATGGGTCCTCTGTTTTGAGGCTCCTCCTGCCTGCCTCACTCCGAGCCCCTTGGAGATGTGGGTCCTCTTGTTTAGGCCACATGTTCTGGGTTCCTCACCTTTCTATGATTTGGCCACACTGGTGTGAGGCCACTCCTGCCTGGATCAGATCCCCTTGGTGATGTGGGCCCTCTGGTGAGAGTCTGATCCTGGCTGGGTTCCTCACTCTTCTGTGAGGTGGGCCCTCTGCTGTGAGGTAACTCCTGCCTGGCTTGCTCCCGTTGCCCTGGTGACGTCGGACTTCTGGTGGCAGTTGGAGCCTTCTTGTACCCTCCTCTCCAAGGTGATGAGGGCCCTCTTGCGTCAGGCTCTAACTGCTGGGCTCCCCACGATTTCTGATGTGAGCCCAGTGATGCCAGGACACTCCTGTAAGGTTCCAATACTCATGGGGATGTGTGCCTTCTGCTCTGTGGTCGCAACGCCTGGGTTGCTCACAGTTTCGTTATGTTGGCACTCCGGTGTTAGTTCATCAGGCCTAGATCCCATAGCCTCTGTGCTCTGGGCCGCCTGCTGGGAGGTTCCAACTGCTGGATTCCTCACCTTTCTTATACTTTGGGCCCTGTGTGGTGAAGCTCCTCCTGCCTGCCTCACACCGAGCCCCTTGGTGATGTAGGTCTTCTGGTTTGAGACCACGTGGGCCGTTTGTCTCACCTTTTACGGATGTGGCCCTACTGGTGTGAGGACACTCCTGACTGGTTCCCATCCCCTTGTTGATGTGGGCCCTCTGGTGAGAGTCTGATCCTGGCTTGATTCCTCACACTTCTGTGAGGCGGGCCCTCTGCTGTGAGGTCACACCTGCCTGGCTGGCACACGACGCCTTGGCCACATGGGCCCTCTGGTTGCAGTTGGAGCGTGCTGGGAACCTCCTCCCATCGGTGATGAGGGCCCTCTGGCGTCCGGCCCTAACTGCTGGGCTCACCACATTTTCTGATGTGCGCCCACTTGTGCGATGACACTCCTGCCAGGTTCCCATCCCCATGCAGATTTGGGCCTTCTGTTCTGAGGTGCCAACGGCTGGCTTGCTCACAGTGTCAGGATGTGGGCCCTCTGCTGTGAGTTCACTCCGGCGTGCATCCCATAGCCTCGGTGCTCTGGGCCACCTGCTTGGAGCTTCCAACTGCAGGATTCCTTACCTTTTTTCTTCTATGGGCCGTGTGTTGTGAGACACTTCCTGCCTGCCTCACTCTGAGCCCCTTGTTGATGTGGGTCTTCTGGTTTGAGGCCACATGTGGTGGGTTCCTTGCCTTTCAATGATGTGGCCCCACTGGTGTGAGCACACTCCTGCCTGGTTCGCATCCCCTTGGTGATGTGGGCCCTCTGGTGAGAATCTGATCCGGGTTGGGTTCCTCACACTTCCGTGAGCTTGGCCCTCAGCTCTGAGGTCACTCCTGCCTGGCTGGCACACCCCGCCTTGGCGACGTCGGCCCTCTGGTGGCAGTTGGAGCCTGCTGGGAGCCTCCTCCCCTCAGTGATGAGAGCCCTTTGGCGTCAGGCCCTAACTGCTGGGTACCCACATTTTCTAATACGTACTAAGTGGTGCGAGGATACGCCTGCCACGTTCCCATCCCCATGGGGATGTGGGCGTTCTGCTCTGAGGTCCCAATGGCTGGGTTGCTCACAGTTTCATGATGTGGGCCCTCTGCTGTGAGTTCACTTTGGCCTGGATCCCATAGACTCGGTGCTCTGGGCCTCCTGCTGCGAGGTTCCAACTGCTGGATTCCTCACATTTTTTAATCTATGGGCCCTGTGTTGTTAGGCTAGTCCTGCCTGCCTCACTCCGAGCCCCTTGGAGATGTGGTTCCTCTGGTTTAGGCCACATGGTCTGGGTCCCTCACCTTTCCATTATTTGGCCACACTGGTGTGAGTATACTTCTGCCTGGTTCCGATCCCCTTGGTGATGCGGGCCCTCTGGTGAGAGTCTTATCCTGGCTGGGTTCCTCACCCTTCTGTGACGTATGCCCTCTGCTGTGATGTCACTCCTGCCTGGCTGGCGCACGTCACCTTGGCGACGTGGGCCCTCAGTTGGGATTTGGTGTCTGCTGGGAGTTTCCTCCCTTCGGTAATGAGGGCCCTCTGGCGTCAGGCCTTAAATCCTGGGCTCCCAAACTTTTCTGATGTGTGCCCTGTGGTGCGAGTACATTCCTGCCAGGTTCCCAAACCCATGGCAATGTGGGCCTTCTGCTCTGTGGACCCAATGGCTGGGCTATTCACAGTTTCATGATGAGGGCCCTCTTTTGTGAGTTCACACCGGCCGGGATCCCATAGCCTCGTTGTTCCTTGCCGCCTGCTGGGATGTTCCAACTGCGGGATTCCTCACCTTTTTTATTCTATGGGCCCTCTGTTTTGAGACTACTCCTGCCTGCCTCCCTCCCAGCCCCTTGGTGATGTGTGTCCTCTGGTTTGAGGCCACATGTGGTGGTTTCCTCGCCTTTCAATGATGTGGCCCCACTGGACTGAGAACACTCCTGCCTGGTTCCCATCCTCTTGGTGATGTGGGCCCTCTGGTGAGAGTCTGATCCTGGTTGGGTTCCTCACGCTTCCGTGAACTTGGCCCTCTGCTCTGAGGTCACTTCTGCCTGGCTGGCACACCCCGCCTTGGTGACGTCGGCCCTCTGGTGGCAGTTGGAGCGTGCTGGGAGCCTCCTTCCCTCAGTAATGAGGGCCCTTTGGCGTCAGGCCCTAACTGCTGTGTACCCACATTTTCTAATACGTACTAAGTGGTGCGAGGACACTCCTGCCAGGTTCCCATCCCCGTGGGGATGTGGGACTTCTGCTCTGATGTCCAAACGGCTGGGTTGCTCAAAGTTTCATGATGTGGGCCCTCTGCTGTGAGTGCACTGCGGCCTGGATCCCATAGACTGGGTGCTCTGGGCCACCTGCTGGGAGGTTCGAACTGTTGGATTCCTCACATTTTTTATTCTATGGGCCCTGCGTTGTGAGGCTAGTCCTGCCTGCCTCACTCTGAACCCCTTGGAGATGTGGATCCTCTGGTTTAGGCCACGTGTTCTGGGTTCCTCACCTTTCTATGATTTGGCCACACTGGTGTGAGGCCACTCTTGCCTGGATCCGATCCCCTTGGTGATGCGGGCCCTCTGGTGAGACTCTTATCCTGGCTGGGTGCCTCACCCTTCTGGGACGTATGCCCTCTGCTGTGAGGTCACTCCTGCCTGGCTGGCGCACGTCACCTTGGCGACGTGGGCCCTCAGTTGGGAGTTGGTGCCTGCTGGGAGTCTCCTCCCCTCGGTAATGAGGGCCCTCTGACGTCAGGCCCTAACTCCTGGGCTCCCATACTTTTCTGATGTGTGCCCTCTGGTGGGAGTACACTCCTGCCAGGTTCCCAACCCCATGGGAATGTGGGCCTTCTTCTCTGTGGTCCCAACCGCTGGGTTGTTCACAGTTTCGTGATGAGGGCCTTCTGTTGTGAGTTCACACCGGCCGGGATCCCATAGCCTCGCTGCTCCTTGCCGCCTGCTGGGAGGTTCCAACTGCGGGTTACCTCACCTTTTTTATTTTATGGCCCTCTGTTTGAGACACCTCCTGCCTGCCTCACTCTGAGCCCCTTGTTGATGTGGGTCCTCTGGTTTAGGCCATATGTTCTGGGTTCCTCACTTTTCTACGATTTGGCCACACTGGTGTGAGGCCACTCCTGCCTGGTTCTGATCCCCTTGGTGATGTGGGCCCTCTGGTGAGAGTCTTATCCTGGCTGGGTTCCTCCCCCTTCTGTGACATAGGCCCTCTGCTGTGAGGTCACTCCTGCCTGGCTAACGCACATCACCTTGGAGACGTGGGCCCTCAGGTGGGAGTTGGTGCCTTCTAGGAGTCTGCTCCCCTCGGTAATTAGGGCCGTCTGGCGTCAGGCCCTAACTCCTGGGCTCCCAAAATTTTCTGATGTGTGCCCTGTGGTGCGAGTACACTCCTGCCAGGTTCCCAACCCCATGGGAATGTGGGCCTTCTGTTCTGTGGTCCCAACAGCTGTGTTGTTCACAGTTTCATGATGAGGGTCCTCTGTTGTGAGTTCACAACGGCCGGGACCCCATAGCCTCGCTGCTCCTTGCTGCATGCTAGGAGGTTCCAACTGCGGGATTCCTCACCTTTTTTATTCTATGGGTCCTCTGTTTTGAGGCTCCTCCTGCCTGCCTCACTCCGAGCCCCTTGGAGATGTGGGTCCTCTTGTTTAGGCCACATGTTCTGGGTTCCTCACCTTTCTATGATTTGGCCACACTGGTGTGAGGCCACTCCTGCCTGGATCAGATCCCCTTGGTGATGTGGGCCCTCTGGTGAGAGTCTGATCCTGGCTGGGTTCCTCACTCTTCTGTGAGGTGGGCCCTCTGCTGTGAGGTAACTCCTGCCTGGCTTGCTCCCGTTGCCCTGGTGACGTCGGACTTCTGGTGGCAGTTGGAGCCTTCTTGTACCCTCCTCTCCAAGGTGATGAGGGCCCTCTTGCGTCAGGCTCTAACTGCTGGGCTCCCCACGATTTCTGATGTGAGCCCAGTGATGCCAGGACACTCCTGTAAGGTTCCAATACTCATGGGGATGTGTGCCTTCTGCTCTGTGGTCGCAACGCCTGGGTTGCTCACAGTTTCGTTATGTTGGCACTCCGGTGTTAGTTCACTCAGGCCTAGATCCCATAGCCTCTGTGCTCTGGGCCGCCTGCTGGGAGGTTCCAACTGCTGGATTCCTCACCTTTCTTATACTTTGGGCCCTGTGTGGTGAAGCTCCTCCTGCCTGCCTCACACCGAGCCCCTTGGTGATGTAGGTCTTCTGGTTTGAGACCACGTGTGCCGTTTGTCTCACCTTTTAGGGATGTGGCCCTACTGGTGTGAGGACACTCCTGACTGGTTCCCATCCCCTTGTTGATGTGGGCCCTCTGGTGAGAGTCTGATCCTGGCTTGATTCCTCACACTTCTGTGAGGCGGGCCCTCTGCTGTGAGGTCACACCTGCCTGGCTGGCACACGACGCCTTGGCCACATGGGCCCTCTGGTTGCAGTTGGAGCGTGCTGGGAACCTCCTCCCATCGGTGATGAGGGCCCTCTGGCGTCCGGCCCTAACTGCTGGGCTCACCACATTTTCTGATGTGCGCCCACTTGTGCGATGACACTCCTGCCAGGTTCCCATCCCCATGCAGATTTGGGCCTTCTGTTCTGAGGTGCCAACGGCTGGCTTGCTCACAGTGTCAGGATGTGGGCCCTCTGCTGTGAGTTCACTCCGGCATGCATCCCATAGCCTCGGTGCTCTGGGCCACCTGCTTGGAGCTTCCAACTGCAGGATTCCTTACCTTTTTTCTTCTATGGGCCGTGTGTTGTGAGACACTTCCTGCCTGCCTCACTCTGAGCCCCTTGTTGATGTGGGTCTTCTGGTTTGAGGCCACATGTGGTGGGTTCCTTGCCTTTCAATGATGTGGCCCCACTGGTGTGAGCACACTCCTGCCTGGTTCGCATCCCCTTGGTGATGTGGGCCCTCTGGTGAGAATCTGATCCGGGTTGGGTTCCTCACACTTCCGTGAGCTTGGCCCTCAGCTCTGAGGTCACTCCTGCCTGGCTGGCACACCCCGCCTTGGTGACGTCGGCCCTCTGGTGGCAGTTGGAGCCTGCTGGGAGCCTCCTCCCCTCAGTGATGAGAGCCCTTTGGCGTCAGGCCCTAACTGCTGGGTACCCACATTTTCTAATACGTACTAAGTGGTGCGAGGATACGCCTGCCACGTTCCCATCCCCATGGGGATGTGGGCGTTCTGCTCTGAGGTCCCAACGGCTGGGTTGCTCACAGTTTCATGATGTGGGCCCTCTGCTGTGAGTTCACTTTGGCCTGGATCCCATAGACTCGGTGCTCTGGGCCTCCTGCTGCGAGGTTCCAACTGCTGGATTCCTCACATTTTTTAATCTATGGGCCCTGTGTTGTTAGGCTAGTCCTGCCTGCCTCACTCCGAGCCCCTTGGAGATGTGGTTCCTCTGGTTTAGGCCACATGGTCTGGGTCCCTCACCTTTCCATTATTTGGCCACACTGGTGTGAGTATACTTCTGCCTGGTTCCGATCCCCTTGGTGATGCGGGCCCTCTGGTGAGAGTCTTATCCTGGCTGGGTTCCTCACCCTTCTGTGACGTATGCCCTCTGCTGTGATGTCACTCCTGCCTGGCTGGCGCACGTCACCTTGGCGACGTGGGCCCTCAGTTGGGATTTGGTGTCTGCTGGGAGTTTCCTCCCTTCGGTAATGAGGGCCCTCTGGCGTCAGGCCTTAAATCCTGGGCTCCCAAACTTTTCTGATGTGTGCCCTGTGGTGCGAGTACATTCCTGCCAGGTTCCCAAACCCATGGCAATGTGGGCCTTCTGCTCTGTGGACCCAATGGCTGGGCTATTCACAGTTTCATGATGAGGGCCCTCTTTTGTGAGTTCACACCGGCCGGGATCCCATAGCCTCGTTGTTCCTTGCCGCCTGCTGGGATGTTCCAACTGCGGGATTCCTCACCTTTTTTATTCTATGGGCCCTCTGTTTTGAGACTACTCCTGCCTGCCTCCCTCCCAGCCCCTTGGTGATGTGTGTCCTCTGGTTTGAGGCCACATGTGGTGGTTTCCTCGCCTTTCAATGATGTGGCCCCACTGGACTGAGAACACTCCTGCCTGGTTCCCATCCTCTTGGTGATGTGGGCCCTCTGGTGAGAGTCTGATCCTGGTTGGGTTCCTCACACTTCCGTGAACTTGGCCCTCTGCTCTGAGGTCACTCCTGCCTGGCTGGCACACCCCGCCTTGGTGACGTCGGCCCTCTGGTGGCAGTTGGAGCGTGCTGGGAGCCTCCTTCCCTCAGTAATGAGGGCCCTTTGGCGTCAGGCCCTAACTGCTGTGTACCCACATTTTCTAATACGTACTAAGTGGTGCGAGGACACTCCTGCCAGGTTCCCATCCCCGTGGGGATGTGGGACTTCTGCTCTGATGTCCAAACGGCTGGGTTGCTCAAAGTTTCATGATGTGGGCCCTCTGCTGTGAGTGCACTGCGGCCTGGATCCCATAGACTGGGTGCTCTGGGCCACCTGCTGGGAGGTTCGAACTGTTGGATTCCTCACATTTTTTATTCTATGGGCCCTGCGTTGTGAGGCTAGTCCTGCCTGCCTCACTCTGAACCCCTTGGAGATGTGGATCCTCTGGTTTAGGCCACGTGTTCTGGGTTCCTCACCTTTCTATGATTTGGCCACACTGGTGTGAGGCCACTCTTGCCTGGATCCGATCCCCTTGGTGATGCGGGCCCTCTGGTGAGACTCTTATCCTGGCTGGGTGCCTCACCCTTCTGGGACGTATGCCCTCTGCTGTGAGGTCACTCCTGCCTGGCTGGCGCACGTCACCTTGGCGACGTGGGCCCTCAGTTGGGAGTTGGTGCCTGCTGGGAGTCTCCTCCCCTCGGTAATGAGGGCCCTCTGACGTCAGGCCCTAACTCCTGGGCTCCCATACTTTTCTGATGTGTGCCCTCTGGTGGGAGTACACTCCTGCCAGGTTCCCAACCCCATGGGAATGTGGGCCTTCTTCTCTGTGGTCCCAACCGCTGGGTTGTTCACAGTTTCGTGATGAGGGCCTTCTGTTGTGAGTTCACACCGGCCGGGATCCCATAGCCTCGCTGCTCCTTGCCGCCTGCTGGGAGGTTCCAACTGCGGGTTACCTCACCTTTTTTATTTTATGGCCCTCTGTTTGAGACACCTCCTGCCTGCCTCACTCTGAGCCCCTTGTTGATGTGGGTCCTCTGGTTTAGGCCATATGTTCTGGGTTCCTCACTTTTCTACGATTTGGCCACACTGGTGTGAGGCCACTCCTGCCTGGTTCTGATCCCCTTGGTGATGTGGGCCCTCTGGTGAGAGTCTTATCCTGGCTGGGTTCCTCCCCCTTCTGTGACATAGGCCCTCTGCTGTGAGGTCACTCCTGCCTGGCTAACGCACATCACCTTGGAGACGTGGGCCCTCAGGTGGGAGTTGGTGCCTTCTAGGAGTCTGCTCCCCTCGGTAATTAGGGCCGTCTGGCGTCAGGCCCTAACTCCTGGGCTCCCAAAATTTTCTGATGTGTGCCCTGTGGTGCGAGTACACTCCTGCCAGGTTCCCAACCCCATGGGAATGTGGGCCTTCTGTTCTGTGGTCCCAACAGCTGTGTTGTTCACAGTTTCATGATGAGGGTCCTCTGTTGTGAGTTCACAACGGCCGGGACCCCATAGCCTCGCTGCTCCTTGCTGCATGCTAGGAGGTTCCAACTGCGGGATTCCTCACCTTTTTTATTCTATGGGTCCTCTGTTTTGAGGCTCCTCCTGCCTGCCTCACTCCGAGCCCCTTGGAGATGTGGGTCCTCTTGTTTAGGCCACATGTTCTGGGTTCCTCACCTTTCTATGATTTGGCCACACTGGTGTGAGGCCACTCCTGCCTGGATCAGATCCCCTTGGTGATGTGGGCCCTCTGGTGAGAGTCTGATCCTGGCTGGGTTCCTCACTCTTCTGTGAGGTGGGCCCTCTGCTGTGAGGTAACTCCTGCCTGGCTTGCTCCCGTTGCCCTGGTGACGTCGGACTTCTGGTGGCAGTTGGAGCCTTCTTGTACCCTCCTCTCCAAGGTGATGAGGGCCCTCTTGCGTCAGGCTCTAACTGCTGGGCTCCCCACGATTTCTGATGTGAGCCCAGTGATGCCAGGACACTCCTGTAAGGTTCCAATACTCATGGGGATGTGTGCCTTCTGCTCTGTGGTCGCAACGCCTGGGTTGCTCACAGTTTCGTTATGTTGGCACTCCGGTGTTAGTTCACTCAGGCCTAGATCCCATAGCCTCTGTGCTCTGGGCCGCCTGCTGGGAGGTTCCAACTGCTGGATTCCTCACCTTTCTTATACTTTGGGCCCTGTGTGGTGAAGCTCCTCCTGCCTGCCTCACACCGAGCCCCTTGGTGATGTAGGTCTTCTGGTTTGAGACCACGTGTGCCGTTTGTCTCACCTTTTAGGGATGTGGCCCTACTGGTGTGAGGACACTCCTGACTGGTTCCCATCCCCTTGTTGATGTGGGCCCTCTGGTGAGAGTCTGATCCTGGCTTGATTCCTCACACTTCTGTGAGGCGGGCCCTCTGCTGTGAGGTCACACCTGCCTGGCTGGCACACGACGCCTTGGCCACATGGGCCCTCTGGTTGCAGTTGGAGCGTGCTGGGAACCTCCTCCCATCGGTGATGAGGGCCCTCTGGCGTCCGGCCCTAACTGCTGGGCTCACCACATTTTCTGATGTGCGCCCACTTGTGCGATGACACTCCTGCCAGGTTCCCATCCCCATGCAGATTTGGGCCTTCTGTTCTGAGGTGCCAACGGCTGGCTTGCTCACAGTGTCAGGATGTGGGCCCTCTGCTGTGAGTTCACTCCGGCATGCATCCCATAGCCTCGGTGCTCTGGGCCACCTGCTTGGAGCTTCCAACTGCAGGATTCCTTACCTTTTTTCTTCTATGGGCCGTGTGTTGTGAGACACTTCCTGCCTGCCTCACTCTGAGCCCCTTGTTGATGTGGGTCTTCTGGTTTGAGGCCACATGTGGTGGGTTCCTTGCCTTTCAATGATGTGGCCCCACTGGTGTGAGCACACTCCTGCCTGGTTCGCATCCCCTTGGTGATGTGGGCCCTCTGGTGAGAATCTGATCCGGGTTGGGTTCCTCACACTTCCGTGAGCTTGGCCCTCAGCTCTGAGGTCACTCCTGCCTGGCTGGCACACCCCGCCTTGGCGACGTCGGCCCTCTGGTGGCAGTTGGAGCCTGCTGGGAGCCTCCTCCCCTCAGTGATGAGAGCCCTTTGGCGTCAGGCCCTAACTGCTGGGTACCCACATTTTCTAATACGTACTAAGTGGTGCGAGGATACGCCTGCCACGTTCCCATCCCCATGGGGATGTGGGCGTTCTGCTCTGAGGTCCCAACGGCTGGGTTGCTCACAGTTTCATGATGTGGGCCCTCTGCTGTGAGTTCACTTTGGCCTGGATCCCATAGACTCGGTGCTCTGGGCCTCCTGCTGCGAGGTTCCAACTGCTGGATTCCTCACATTTTTTAATCTATGGGCCCTGTGTTGTTAGGCTAGTCCTGCCTGCCTCACTCCGAGCCCCTTGGAGATGTGGTTCCTCTGGTTTAGGCCACATGGTCTGGGTCCCTCACCTTTCCATTATTTGGCCACACTGGTGTGAGTATACTTCTGCCTGGTTCCGATCCCCTTGGTGATGCGGGCCCTCTGGTGAGAGTCTTATCCTGGCTGGGTTCCTCACCCTTCTGTGACGTATGCCCTCTGCTGTGATGTCACTCCTGCCTGGCTGGCGCACGTCACCTTGGCGACGTGGGCCCTCAGTTGGGATTTGGTGTCTGCTGGGAGTTTCCTCCCTTCGGTAATGAGGGCCCTCTGGCGTCAGGCCTTAAATCCTGGGCTCCCAAACTTTTCTGATGTGTGCCCTGTGGTGCGAGTACACTCCTGCCAGGTTCCCAACCCCATGGGAATGTGGGCCTTCTTCTCTGTGGTCCCAACCGCTGGGTTGTTCACAGTTTCGTGATGAGGGCCTTCTGTTGTGAGTTCACACCGGCCGGGATCCCATAGCCTCGCTGCTCCTTGCCGCCTGCTGGGAGGTTCCAACTGCGGGTTACCTCACCTTTTTTATTTTATGGCCCTCTGTTTGAGACACCTCCTGCCTGCCTCACTCTGAGCCCCTTGTTGATGTGGGTCCTCTGGTTTAGGCCATATGTTCTGGGTTCCTCACTTTTCTACGATTTGGCCACACTGGTGTGAGGCCACTCCTGCCTGGTTCTGATCCCCTTGGTGATGTGGGCCCTCTGGTGAGAGTCTTATCCTGGCTGGGTTCCTCCCCCTTCTGTGACATAGGCCCTCTGCTGTGAGGTCACTCCTTCCTGGCTAACGCACATCACCTTGGAGACGTGGGCCCTCAGGTGGGAGTTGGTGCCTTCTAGGAGTCTGCTCCCCTCGGTAATTAGGGCCGTCTGGCGTCAGGCCCTAACTCCTGGGCTCCCAAAATTTTCTGATGTGTGCCCTGTGGTGCGAGTACACTCCTGCCAGGTTCCCAACCCCATGGGAATGTGGGCCTTCTGTTCTGTGGTCCCAACAGCTGTGTTGTTCACAGTTTCATGATGAGGGTCCTCTGTTGTGAGTTCACAACGGCCGGGACCCCATAGCCTCGCTGCTCCTTGCTGCATACTAGGAGGTTCCAACTGCGGGATTCCTCACCTTTTTTATTCTATGGGTCCTCTGTTTTGAGGCTCCTCCTGCCTGCCTCACTCCGAGCCCCTTGGAGATGTGGGTCCTCTTGTTTAGGCCACATGTTCTGGGTTCCTCACCTTTCTATGATTTGGCCACACTGGTGTGAGGCCACTCCTGCCTGGATCAGATCCCCTTGGTGATGTGGGCCCTCTGGTGAGAGTCTGATCCTGGCTGGGTTCCTCACTCTTCTGTGAGGTGGGCCCTCTGCTGTGAGGTAACTCCTGCCTGGCTTGCTCCCGTTGCCCTGGTGACGTCGGACTTCTGGTGGCAGTTGGAGCCTTCTTGTACCCTCCTCTCCAAGGTGATGAGGGCCCTCTTGTGTCAGGCTCTAACTGCTGGGCTCCCCACGATTTCTGATGTGAGCCCAGTGATGCCAGGACACTCCTGTAAGGTTCCAATACTCATGGGGATGTGTGCCTTCTGCTCTGTGGTCGCAACGCCTGGGTTGCTCACAGTTTCGTTATGTTGGCACTCCGGTGTTAGTTCACTCAGGCCTAGATCCCATAGCCTCTGTGCTCTGGGCCGCCTGCTGGGAGGTTCCAACTGCTGGATTCCTCACCTTTCTTATACTTTGGGCCCTGTGTGGTGAAGCTCCTCCTGCCTGCCTCACACCGAGCCCCTTGGTGATGTAGGTCTTCTGGTTTGAGACCACGTGTGCCGTTTGTCTCACCTTTTACGGATGTGGCCCTACTGGTGTGAGGACACTCCTGACTGGTTCCCATCCCCTTGTTGATGTGGGCCCTCTGGTGAGAGTCTGATCCTGGCTTGATTCCTCACACTTCTGTGAGGCGGGCCATCTGCTGTGAGGTCACACCTGCCTGGCTGGCACACGACGCCTTGGCCACATGGGCCCTCTGGTTGCAGTTGGAGCGTGCTGGGAACCTCCTCCCATCGGTGATGAGGGCCCTCTGGCGTCCGGCCCTAACTGCTGGGCTCACCACATTTTCTGATGTGCGCCCACTTGTGCGATGACACTCCTGCCAGGTTCCCATCCCCATGCAGATTTGGGCCTTCTGTTCTGAGGTGCCAACGGCTGGCTTGCTCACAGTGTCAGGATGTGGGCCCTCTGCTGTGAGTTCACTCCGGCATGCATCCCATAGCCTCGGTGCTCTGGGCCACCTGCTTGGAGCTTCCAACTGCAGGATTCCTTACCTTTTTTCTTCTATGGGCCGTGTGTTGTGAGACACTTCCTGCCTGCCTCACTCTGAGCCCCTTGTTGATGTGGGTCTTCTGGTTTGAGGCCACATGTGGTGGGTTCCTTGCCTTTCAATGATGTGGCCCCACTGGTGTGAGCACACTCCTGCCTGGTTCGCATCCCCTTGGTGATGTGGGCCCTCTGGTGAGAATCTGATCCGGGTTGGGTTCCTCACACTTCCGTGAGCTTGGCCCTCAGCTCTGAGGTCACTCCTGCCTGGCTGGCACACCCCGCCTTGGCGACGTCGGCCCTCTGGTGGCAGTTGGAGCCTGCTGGGAGCCTCCTCCCCTCAGTGATGAGAGCCCTTTGGCGTCAGGCCCTAACTGCTGGGTACCCACATTTTCTAATACGTACTAAGTGGTGCGAGGATACGCCTGCCACGTTCCCATCCCCATGGGGATGTGGGCGTTCTGCTCTGAGGTCCCAACGGCTGGGTTGCTCACAGTTTCATGATGTGGGCCCTCTGCTGTGAGTTCACTTTGGCCTGGATCCCATAGACTCGGTGCTCTGGGCCTCCTGCTGCGAGGTTCCAACTGCTGGATTCCTCACATTTTTTAATCTATGGGCCCTGTGTTGTTAGGCTAGTCCTGCCTGCCTCACTCCGAGCCCCTTGGAGATGTGGTTCCTCTGGTTTAGGCCACATGGTCTGGGTCCCTCACCTTTCCATTATTTGGCCACACTGGTGTGAGTATACTTCTGCCTGGTTCCGATCCCCTTGGTGATGCGGGCCCTCTGGTGAGAGTCTTATCCTGGCTGGGTTCCTCACCCTTCTGTGACGTGTGCCCTCTGCTGTGATGTCACTCCTGCCTGGCTGGCGCACGTCACCTTGGCGACGTGGGCCCTCAGTTGGGATTTGGTGTCTGCTGGGAGTTTCCTCCCTTCGGTAATGAGGGCCCTCTGGCGTCAGGCCTTAAATCCTGGGCTCCCAAACTTTTCTGATGTGTGCCCTGTGGTGCGAGTACACTCCTGCCAGGTTCCCAACCCCATGGCAATGTGGGCCTTCTGCTCTGTGGACCCAATGGCTGGGCTATTCACAGTTTCATGATGAGGGCCCTCTTTTGTGAGTTCACACCGGCCGGGATCCCATAGCCTCGTTGTTCCTTGCCGCCTGCTGGGATGTTCCAACTGCGGGATTCCTCACCTTTTTTATTCTATGGGCCCTCTGTTTTGAGACTACTCCTGCCTGCCTCCCTCCCAGCCCCTTGGTGATGTGTGTCCTCTGGTTTGAGGCCACATGTGGTGGTTTCCTCGCCTTTCAATGATGTGGCCCCACTGGACTGAGAACACTCCTGCCTGGTTCCCATCCTCTTGGTGATGTGGGCCCTCTGGTGAGAGTCTGATCCTGGTTGGGTTCCTCACACTTCCGTGAACTTGGCCCTCTGCTCTGAGGTCACTCCTGCCTGGCTGGCACACCCCGCCTTGGTGACGTCGGCCCTCTGGTGGCAGTTGGAGCGTGCTGGGAGCCTCCTTCCCTCAGTAATGAGGGCCCTTTGGCGTCAGGCCCTAACTGCTGTGTACCCACATTTTCTAATACGTACTAAGTGGTGCGAGGACACTCCTGCCAGGTTCCCATCCCCGTGGGGATGTGGGACTTCTGCTCTGATGTCCAAACGGCTGGGTTGCTCAAAGTTTCATGATGTGGGCCCTCTGCTGTGAGTGCACTGCGGCCTGGATCCCATAGACTGGGTGCTCTGGGCCACCTGCTGGGAGGTTCCAACTGCGGGATTCCTCACCTTTTTTACGCAATGGGCCCTGCGTTGTGAGGCTAGTCCTGCCTGCCTCACTCTGAACCCCTTGGAGATGTGGATCCTCTGGTTTAGGCCACGTGTTCTGGGTTCCTCACCTTTCTATGATTTGGCCACACTGGTGTGAGGCCACTCTTGCCTGGATCCGATCCCCTTGGTGATGCGGGCCCTCTGGTGAGACTCTTATCCTGGCTGGGTGCCTCACCCTTCTGGGACGTATGCCCTCTGCTGTGAGGTCACTCCTGCCTGGCTGGCGCACGTCACCTTGGCGACGTGGGCCCTCAGTTGGGAGTTGGTGCCTGCTGGGAGTCTCCTCCCCTCGGTAATGAGGGCCCTCTGACGTCAGGCCCTAACTCCTGGGCTCCCATACTTTTCTGATGTGTGCCCTCTGGTGGGAGTACACTCCTGCCAGGTTCCCAACCCCATGGGAATGTGGGCCTTCTTCTCTGTGGTCCCAACCGCTGGGTTGTTCACAGTTTCGTGATGAGGGCCTTCTGTTGTGAGTTCACACCGGCCGGGATCCCATAGCCTCGCTGCTCCTTGCCGCCTGCTGGGAGGTTCCAACTGCGGGTTACCTCACCTTTTTTATTTTATGGCCCTCTGTTTGAGACACCTCCTGCCTGCCTCACTCTGAGCCCCTTGTTGATGTGGGTCCTCTGGTTTAGGCCATATGTTCTGGGTTCCTCACTTTTCTACGATTTGGCCACACTGGTGTGAGGCCACTCCTGCCTGGTTCTGATCCCCTTGGTGATGTGGGCCCTCTGGTGAGAGTCTTATCCTGGCTGGGTTCCTCCCCCTTCTGTGACATAGGCCCTCTGCTGTGAGGTCACTCCTGCCTGGCTAACGCACATCACCTTGGAGACGTGGGCCCTCAGGTGGGAGTTGGTGCCTTCTAGGAGTCTGCTCCCCTCGGTAATTAGGGCCGTCTGGCGTCAGGCCCTAACTCCTGGGCTCCCAAAATTTTCTGATGTGTGCCCTGTGGTGCGAGTACACTCCTGCCAGGTTCCCAACCCCATGGGAATGTGGGCCTTCTGTTCTGTGGTCCCAACAGCTGTGTTGTTCACAGTTTCATGATGAGGGTCCTCTGTTGTGAGTTCACAACGGCCGGGACCCCATAGCCTCGCTGCTCCTTGCTGCATGCTAGGAGGTTCCAACTGCGGGATTCCTCACCTTTTTTATTCTATGGGTCCTCTGTTTTGAGGCTCCTCCTGCCTGCCTCACTCCGAGCCCCTTGGAGATGTGGGTCCTCTTGTTTAGGCCACATGTTCTGGGTTCCTCACCTTTCTATGATTTGGCCACACTGGTGTGAGGCCACTCCTGCCTGGATCAGATCCCCTTGGTGATGTGGGCCCTCTGGTGAGAGTCTGATCCTGGCTGGGTTCCTCACTCTTCTGTGAGGTGGGCCCTCTGCTGTGAGGTAACTCCTGCCTGGCTTGCTCCCGTTGCCCTGGTGACGTCGGACTTCTGGTGGCAGTTGGAGCCTTCTTGTACCCTCCTCTCCAAGGTGATGAGGGCCCTCTTGCGTCAGGCTCTAACTGCTGGGCTCCCCACGATTTCTGATGTGAGCCCAGTGATGCCAGGACACTCCTGTAAGGTTCCAATACTCATGGGGATGTGTGCCTTCTGCTCTGTGGTCGCAACGCCTGGGTTGCTCACAGTTTCGTTATGTTGGCACTCCGGTGTTAGTTCACTCAGGCCTAGATCCCATAGCCTCTGTGCTCTGGGCCGCCTGCTGGGAGGTTCCAACTGCTGGATTCCTCACCTTTCTTATACTTTGGGCCCTGTGTGGTGAAGCTCCTCCTGCCTGCCTCACACCGAGCCCCTTGGTGATGTAGGTCTTCTGGTTTGAGACCACGTGTGCCGTTTGTCTCACCTTTTAGGGATGTGGCCCTACTGGTGTGAGGACACTCCTGACTGGTTCCCATCCCCTTGTTGATGTGGGCCCTCTGGTGAGAGTCTGATCCTGGCTTGATTCCTCACACTTCTGTGAGGCGGGCCCTCTGCTGTGAGGTCACACCTGCCTGGCTGGCACACGACGCCTTGGCCACATGGGCCCTCTGGTTGCAGTTGGAGCGTGCTGGGAACCTCCTCCCATCGGTGATGAGGGCCCTCTGGCGTCCGGCCCTAACTGCTGGGCTCACCACATTTTCTGATGTGCGCCCACTTGTGCGATGACACTCCTGCCAGGTTCCCATCCCCATGCAGATTTGGGCCTTCTGTTCTGAGGTGCCAACGGCTGGCTTGCTCACAGTGTCAGGATGTGGGCCCTCTGCTGTGAGTTCACTCCGGCATGCATCCCATAGCCTCGGTGCTCTGGGCCACCTGCTTGGAGCTTCCAACTGCAGGATTCCTTACCTTTTTTCTTCTATGGGCCGTGTGTTGTGAGACACTTCCTGCCTGCCTCACTATGAGCCCCTTGTTGATGTGGGTCTTCTGGTTTGAGGCCACATGTGGTGGGTTCCTTGCCTTTCAATGATGTGGCCCCACTGGTGTGAGCACACTCCTGCCTGGTTCGCATCCCCTTGGTGATGTGGGCCCTCTGGTGAGAATCTGATCCGGGTTGGGTTCCTCACACTTCCGTGAGCTTGGCCCTCAGCTCTGAGGTCACTCCTGCCTGGCTGGCACACCCCGCCTTGGCGACGTCGGCCCTCTGGTGGCAGTTGGAGCCTGCTGGGAGCCTCCTCCCCTCAGTGATGAGAGCCCTTTGGCGTCAGGCCCTAACTGCTGGGTACCCACATTTTCTAATACGTACTAAGTGGTGCGAGGATACGCCTGCCACGTTCCCATCCCCATGGGGATGTGGGCGTTCTGCTCTGAGGTCCCAACGGCTGGGTTGCTCACAGTTTCATGATGTGGGCCCTCTGCTGTGAGTTCACTTTGGCCTGGATCCCATAGACTCGGTGCTCTGGGCCTCCTGCTGCGAGGTTCCAACTGCTGGATTCCTCACATTTTTTAATCTATGGGCCCTGTGTTGTTAGGCTAGTCCTGCCTGCCTCACTCCGAGCCCCTTGGAGATGTGGTTCCTCTGGTTTAGGCCACATGGTCTGGGTCCCTCACCTTTCCATTATTTGGCCACACTGGTGTGAGTATACTTCTGCCTGGTTCCGATCCCCTTGGTGATGCGGGCCCTCTGGTGAGAGTCTTATCCTGGCTGGGTTCCTCACCCTTCTGTGACGTATGCCCTCTGCTGTGATGTCACTCCTGCCTGGCTGGCGCACGTCACCTTGGCGACGTGGGCCCTCAGTTGGGATTTGGTGTCTGCTGGGAGTTTCCTCCCTTCGGTAATGAGGGCCCTCTGGCGTCAGGCCTTAAATCCTGGGCTCCCAAACTTTTCTGATGTGTGCCCTGTGGTGCGAGTACACTCCTGCCAGGTTCCCAACCCCATGGCAATGTGGGCCTTCTGCTCTGTGGACCCAATGGCTGGGCTATTCACAGTTTCATGATGAGGGCCCTCTTTTGTGAGTTCACACCGGCCGGGATCCCATAGCCTCGTTGTTCCTTGCCGCCTGCTGGGATGTTCCAACTGCGGGATTCCTCACCTTTTTTATTCTATGGGCCCTCTGTTTTGAGACTACTCCTGCCTGCCTCCCTCCCAGCCCCTTGGTGATGTGTGTCCTCTGGTTTGAGGCCACATGTGGTGGTTTCCTCGCCTTTCAATGATGTGGCCCCACTGGACTGAGAACACTCCTGCCTGGTTCCCATCCTCTTGGTGATGTGGGCCCTCTGGTGAGAGTCTGATCCTGGTTGGGTTCCTCACACTTCCGTGAACTTGGCCCTCTGCTCTGAGGTCACTCCTGCCTGGCTGGCACACCCCCCGCCTTGGTGACGTCGGCCCTCTGGTGGCAGTTGGAGCGTGCTGGGAGCCTCCTTCCCTCAGTAATGAGGGCCCTTTGGCGTCAGGCCCTAACTGCTGTGTACCCACATTTTCTAATACGTACTAAGTGGTGCGAGGACACTCCTGCCAGGTTCCCATCCCCGTGGGGATGTGGGACTTCTGCTCTGATGTCCAAACGGCTGGGTTGCTCAAAGTTTCATGATGTGGGCCCTCTGCTGTGAGTGCACTGCGGCCTGGATCCCATAGACTGGGTGCTCTGGGCCACCTGCTGGGAGGTTCGAACTGTTGGATTCCTCACATTTTTTATTCTATGGGCCCTGCGTTGTGAGGCTAGTCCTGCCTGCCTCACTCTGAACCCCTTGGAGATGTGGATCCTCTGGTTTAGGCCACGTGTTCTGGGTTCCTCACCTTTCTATGATTTGGCCACACTGGTGTGAGGCCACTCTTGCCTGGATCCGATCCCCTTGGTGATGCGGGCCCTCTGGTGAGACTCTTATCCTGGCTGGGTGCCTCACCCTTCTGGGACGTATGCCCTCTGCTGTGAGGTCACTCCTGCCTGGCTGGCGCACGTCACCTTGGCGACGTGGGCCCTCAGTTGGGAGTTGGTGCCTGCTGGGAGTCTCCTCCCCTCGGTAATGAGGGCCCTCTGACGTCAGGCCCTAACTCCTGGGCTCCCATACTTTTCTGATGTGTGCCCTCTGGTGGGAGTACACTCCTGCCAGGTTCCCAACCCCATGGGAATGTGGGCCTTCTTCTCTGTGGTCCCAACCGCTGGGTTGTTCACAGTTTCGTGATGAGGGCCTTCTGTTGTGAGTTCACACCGGCCGGGATCCCATAGCCTCGCTGCTCCTTGCCGCCTGCTGGGAGGTTCCAACTGCGGGTTACCTCACCTTTTTTATTTTATGGCCCTCTGTTTGAGACACCTCCTGCCTGCCTCACTCTGAGCCCCTTGTTGATGTGGGTCCTCTGGTTTAGGCCATATGTTCTGGGTTCCTCACTTTTCTACGATTTGGCCACACTGGTGTGAGGCTACTCCTGCCTGGTTCTGATCCCCTTGGTGATGTGGGCCCTCTGGTGAGAGTCTTATCCTGGCTGGGTTCCTCCCCCTTCTGTGACATAGGCCCTCTGCTGTGAGGTCACTCCTGCCTGGCTAACGCACATCACCTTGGAGACGTGGGCCCTCAGGTGGGAGTTGGTGCCTTCTAGGAGTCTGCTCCCCTCGGTAATTAGGGACGTCTGGCGTCAGGCCCTAACTCCTGGGCTCCCAAAATTTTCTGATGTGTGCCCTGTGGTGCGAGTACACTCCTGCCAGGTTCCCAACCCCATGGGAATGTGGGCCTTCTGTTCTGTGGTCCCAACAGCTGTGTTGTTCACAGTTTCATGATGAGGGTCCTCTGTTGTGAGTTCACAACGGCCGGGACCCCATAGCCTCGCTGCTCCTTGCTGCATGCTAGGAGGTTCCAACTGCGGGATTCCTCACCTTTTTTATTCTATGGGTCCTCTGTTTTGAGGCTCCTCCTGCCTGCCTCACTCCGAGCCCCTTGGAGATGTGGGTCCTCTTGTTTAGGCCACATGTTCTGGGTTCCTCACCTTTCTATGATTTGGCCACACTGGTGTGAGGCCACTCCTGCCTGGATCAGATCCCCTTGGTGATGTGGGCCCTCTGGTGAGAGTCTGATCCTGGCTGGGTTCCTCACTCTTCTGTGAGGTGGGCCCTCTGCTGTGAGGTAACTCCTGCCTGGCTTGCTCCCGTTGCCCTGGTGACGTCGGACTTCTGGTGGCAGTTGGAGCCTTCTTGTACCCTCCTCTCCAAGGTGATGAGGGCCCTCTTGCGTCAGGCTCTAACTGCTGGGCTCCCCACGATTTCTGATGTGAGCCCAGTGATGCCAGGACACTCCTGTAAGGTTCCAATACTCATGGGGATGTGTGCCTTCTGCTCTGTGGTCGCAACGCCTGGGTTGCTCACAGTTTCGTTATGTTGGCACTCCGGTGTTAGTTCACTCAGGCCTAGATCCCATAGCCTCTGTGCTCTGGGCCGCCTGCTGGGAGGTTCCAACTGCTGGATTCCTCACCTTTCTTATACTTTGGGCCCTGTGTGGTGAAGCTCCTCCTGCCTGCCTCACACCGAGCCCCTTGGTGATGTAGGTCTTCTGGTTTGAGACCACGTGTGCCGTTTGTCTCACCTTTTAGGGATGTGGCCCTACTGGTGTGAGGACACTCCTGACTGGTTCCCATCCCCTTGTTGATGTGGGCCCTCTGGTGAGAGTCTGATCCTGGCTTGATTCCTCACACTTCTGTGAGGCGGGCCCTCTGCTGTGAGGTCACACCTGCCTGGCTGGCACACGACGCCTTGGCCACATGGGCCCTCTGGTTGCAGTTGGAGCGTGCTGGGAACCTCCTCCCATCGGTGATGAGGGCCCTCTGGCGTCCGGCCCTAACTGCTGGGCTCACCACATTTTCTGATGTGCGCCCACTTGTGCGATGACACTCCTGCCAGGTTCCCATCCCCATGCAGATTTGGGCCTTCTGTTCTGAGGTGCCAACGGCTGGCTTGCTCACAGTGTCAGGATGTGGGCCCTCTGCTGTGAGTTCACTCCGGCATGCATCCCATAGCCTCGGTGCTCTGGGCCACCTGCTTGGAGCTTCCAACTGCAGGATTCCTTACCTTTTTTCTTCTATGGGCCGTGTGTTGTGAGACACTTCCTGCCTGCCTCACTCTGAGCCCCTTGTTGATGTGGGTCTTCTGGTTTGAGGCCACATGTGGTGGGTTCCTTGCCTTTCAATGATGTGGCCCCACTGGTGTGAGCACACTCCTGCCTGGTTCGCATCCCCTTGGTGATGTGGGCCCTCTGGTGAGAATCTGATCCGGGTTGGGTTCCTCACACTTCCGTGAGCTTGGCCCTCAGCTCTGAGGTCACTCCTGCCTGGCTGGCACACCCCGCCTTGGTGACGTCGGCCCTCTGGTGGCAGTTGGAGCGTGCTGGGAGCCTCCTTCCCTCAGTAATGAGGGCCCTTTGGCGTCAGGCCCTAACTGCTGTGTACCCACATTTTCTAATACGTACTAAGTGGTGCGAGGACACTCCTGCCAGGTTCCCATCCCCGTGGGTATGTGGGACTTCTGCTCTGATGTCCAAACGGCTGGGTTGCTCAAAGTTTCATGATGTGGGCCCTCTGCTGTGAGTGCACTGCGGCCTGGATCCCATAGACTGGGTGCTCTGGGCCACCTGCTGGGAGGTTCGAACTGTTGGATTCCTCACATTTTTTATTCTATGGGCCCTGCGTTGTGAGTCTAGTCCTGCCTGCCTCACTCTGAACCCCTTGGAGATGTGGATCCTCTGGTTTAGGCCACGTGTTCTGGGTTCCTCACCTTTCTATGATTTGGCCACACTGGTGTGAGGCCACTCTTGCCTGGATCCGATCCCCTTGGTGATGCGGGCCCTCTGGTGAGACTCTTATCCTGGCTGGGTGCCTCACCCTTCTGGGACGTATGCCCTCTGCTGTGAGGTCACTCCTGCCTGGCTGGCGCACGTCACCTTGGCGACGTGGGCCCTCAGTTGGGAGTTGGTGCCTGCTGGGAGTCTCCTCCCCTCGGTAATGAGGGCCCTCTGACGTCAGGCCCTAACTCCTGGGCTCCCATACTTTTCTGATGTGTGCCCTCTGGTGGGAGTACACTCCTGCCAGGTTCCCAACCCCATGGGAATGTGGGCCTTCTTCTCTGTGGTCCCAACCGCTGGGTTGTTCACAGTTTCGTGATGAGGGCCTTCTGTTGTGAGTTCACACCGGCCGGGATCCCATAGCCTCACTGCTCCTTGCCGCCTGCTGGGAGGTTCCAACTGCGGGTTACCTCACCTTTTTTATTTTATGGCCCTCTGTTTGAGACACCTCCTGCCTGCCTCACTCTGAGCCCCTTGTTGATGTGGGTCCTCTGGTTTAGGCCATATGTTCTGGGTTCCTCACTTTTCTACGATTTGGCCACACTGGTGTGAGGCCACTCCTGCCTGGTTCTGATCCCCTTGGTGATGTGGGCCCTCTGGTGAGAGTCTTATCCTGGCTGGGTTCCTCCCCCTTCTGTGACATAGGCCCTCTGCTGTGAGGTCACTCCTGCCTGGCTAACGCACATCACCTTGGAGACGTGGGCCCTCAGGTGGGAGTTGGTGCCTTCTAGGAGTCTGCTCCCCTCGGTAATTAGGGCCGTCTGGCGTCAGGCCCTAACTCCTGGGCTCCCAAAATTTTCTGATGTGTGCCCTGTGGTGCGAGTACACTCCTGCCAGGTTCCCAACCCCATGGGAATGTGGGCCTTCTGTTCTGTGGTCCCAACAGCTGTGTTGTTCACAGTTTCATGATGAGGGTCCTCTGTTGTGAGTTCACAACGGCCGGGACCCCATAGCCTCGCTGCTCCTTGCTGCATGCTAGGAGGTTCCAACTGCGGGATTCCTCACCTTTTTTATTCTATGGGTCCTCTGTTTTGAGGCTCCTCCTGCCTGCCTCACTCCGAGCCCCTTGGAGATGTGGGTCCTCTTGTTTAGGCCACATGTTCTGGGTTCCTCACCTTTCTATGATTTGGCCACACTGGTGTGAGGCCACTCCTGCCTGGATCAGATCCCCTTGGTGATGTGGGCCCTCTGGTGAGAGTCTGATCCTGGCTGGGTTCCTCACTCTTCTGTGAGGTGGGCCCTCTGCTGTGAGGTAACTCCTGCCTGGCTTGCTCCCGTTGCCCTGGTGACGTCGGACTTCTGGTGGCAGTTGGAGCCTTCTTGTACCCTCCTCTCCAAGGTGATGAGGGCCCTCTTGCGTCAGGCTCTAACTGCTGGGCTCCCCACGATTTCTGATGTGAGCCCAGTGATGCCAGGACACTCCTGTAAGGTTCCAATACTCATGGGGATGTGTGCCTTCTGCTCTGTGGTCGCAACGCCTGGGTTGCTCACAGTTTCGTTATGTTGGCACTCCCGTGTTAGTTCACTCAGGCCTAGATCCCATAGCCTCTGTGCTCTGGGCCGCCTGCTGGGAGGTTCCAACTGCTGGATTCCTCACCTTTCTTATACTTTGGGCCCTGTGTGGTGAAGCTCCTCCTGCCTGCCTCACACCGAGCCCCTTGGTGATGTAGGTCTTCTGGTTTGAGACCACGTGTGCCGTTTGTCTCACCTTTTAGGGATGTGGCCCTACTGGTGTGAGGACACTCCTGACTGGTTCCCATCCCCTTGTTGATGTGGGCCCTCTGGTGAGAGTCTGATCCTGGCTTGATTCCTCACACTTCTGTGAGGCGGACCCTCTGCTGTGAGGTCACACCTGCCTGGCTGGCACACGACACCTTGGCCACATGGGCCCTCTGGTTGCAGTTGGAGCGTGCTGGGAACCTCCTCCCATCGGTGATGAGGGCCCTCTGGCGTCCGGCCCTAACTGCTGGGCTCACCACATTTTCTGATGTGCGCCCACTTGTGCGATGACACTCCTGCCAGGTTCCCATCCCCATGCAGATTTGGGCCTTCTGTTCTGAGGTGCCAACGGCTGGCTTGCTCACAGTGTCAGGATGTGGGCCCTCTGCTGTGAGTTCACTCCGGCGTGCATCCCATAGCCTCGGTGCTCTGGGCCACCTGCTTGGAGCTTCCAACTGCAGGATTCCTTACCTTTTTTCTTCTATGGGCCGTGTGTTGTGAGACACTTCCTGCCTGCCTCACTCTGAGCCCCTTGTTGATGTGGGTCTTCTGGTTTGAGGCCACATGTGGTGGGTTCCTTGCCTTTCAATGATGTGGCCCCACTGGTGTGAGCACACTCCTGCCTGGTTCGCATCCCCTTGGTGATGTGGGCCTTCTGGTGAGAATTTGATCCGGGTTGGGTTCCTCACACTTCCGTGAGCTTGGCCCTCAGCTCTGAGGTCACTCCTGCCTGGCTGGCACACCCCGCCTTGGCGACGTCGGCCCTCTGGTGGCAGTTGGAGCCTGCTGGGAGCCTCCTCCCCTCAGTGATGAGAGCCCTTTGGCGTCAGGCCCTAACTGCTGGGTACCCACATTTTCTAATACGTACTAAGTGGTGCGAGGATACGCCTGCCACGTTCCCATCCCCATGGGGATGTGGGCGTTCTGCTCTGAGGTCCCAACGGCTGGGTTGCTCACAGTTTCATGATGTGGGCCCTCTGCTGTGAGTTCACTTTGGCCTGGATCCCATAGACTCGGTGCTCTGGGCCTCCTGCTGCGAGGTTCCAACTGCTGGATTCCTCACATTTTTTAATCTATGGGCCCTGTGTTGTTAGGCTAGTCCTGCCTGCCTCACTCCGAGCCCCTTGGAGATGTGGTTCCTCTGGTTTAGGCCACATGGTCTGGGTCCCTCACCTTTCCATTATTTGGCCACACTGGTGTGAGTATACTTCTGCCTGGTTCCGATCCCCTTGGTGATGCGGGCCCTCTGGTGAGAGTCTTATCCTGGCTGGGTTCCTCACCCTTCTGTGACGTATGCCCTCTGCTGTGATGTCACTCCTGCCTGGCTGGCGCACGTCACCTTGGCGACGTGGGCCCTCAGTTGGGATTTGGTGTCTGCTGGGAGTTTCCTCCCTTCGGTAATGAGGGCCCTCTGGCGTCAGGCCTTAAATCCTGGGCTCCCAAACTTTTCTGATGTGTGCCCTGTGGTGCGAGTACACTCCTGCCAGGTTCCCAACCCCATGGCAATGTGGGCCTTCTGCTCTGTGGACCCAATGGCTGGGCTATTCACAGTTTCATGATGAGGGCCCTCTTTTGTGAGTTCACACCGGCCGGGATCCCATAGCCTCGTTGTTCCTTGCCGCCTGCTGGGATGTTCCAACTGCGGGATTCCTCACCTTTTTTATTCTATGGGCCCTCTGTTTTGAGACTACTCCTGCCTGCCTCCCTCCCAGCCCCTTGGTGATGTGTGTCCTCTGGTTTGAGGCCACATGTGGTGGTTTCCTCGCCTTTCAATGATGTGGCCCCACTGGACTGAGAACACTCCTGCCTGGTTCCCATCCTCTTGGTGATGTGGGCCCTCTGGTGAGAGTCTGATCCTGGTTGGGTTCCTCACACTTCCGTGAACTTGGCCCTCTGCTCTGAGGTCACTCCTGCCTGGCTGGCACACCCCGCCTTGGTGACGTCGGCCCTCTGGTGGCAGTTGGAGCGTGCTGGGAGCCTCCTTCCCTCAGTAATGAGGGCCCTTTGGCGTCAGGCCCTAACTGCTGTGTACCCACATTTTCTAATACGTACTAAGTGGTGCGAGGACACTCCTGCCAGGTTCCCATCCCCGTGGGGATGTGGGACTTCTGCTCTGATGTCCAAACGGCTGGGTTGCTCAAAGTTTCATGATGTGGGCCCTCTGCTGTGAGTGCACTGCGGCCTGGATCCCATAGACTGGGTGCTCTGGGCCACCTGCTGGGAGGTTCGAACTGTTGGATTCCTCACATTTTTTATTCTATGGGCCCTGCGTTGTGAGGCTAGTCCTGCCTGCCTCACTCTGAACCCCTTGGAGATGTGGATCCTCTGGTTTAGGCCACGTGTTCTGGGTTCCTCACCTTTCTATGATTTGGCCACACTGGTGTGAGGCCACTCTTGCCTGGATCCGATCCCCTTGGTGATGCGGGCCCTCTGGTGAGACTCTTATCCTGGCTGGGTGCCTCACCCTTCTGGGACGTATGCCCTCTGCTGTGAGGTCACTCCTGCCTGGCTGGCGCACGTCACCTTGGCGACGTGGGCCCTCAGTTGGGAGTTGGTGCCTGCTGGGAGTCTCCTCCCCTCGGTAATGAGGGCCCTCTGACGTCAGGCCCTAACTCCTGGGCTCCCATACTTTTCTGATGTGTGCCCTCTGGTGGGAGTACACTCCTGCCAGGTTCCCAACCCCATGGGAATGTGGGCCTTCTTCTCTGTGGTCCCAACCGCTGGGTTGTTCACAGTTTCGTGATGAGGGCCTTCTGTTGTGAGTTCACACCGGCCGGGATCCCATAGCCTCGCTGCTCCTTGCCGCCTGCTGGGAGGTTCCAACTGCGGGTTACCTCACCTTTTTTATTTTATGGCCCTCTGTTTGAGACACCTCCTGCCTGCCTCACTCTGAGCCCCTTGTTGATGTGGGTCCTCTGGTTTAGGCCATATGTTCTGGGTTCCTCACTTTTCTACGATTTGGCCACACTGGTGTGAGGCCACTCCTGCCTGGTTCTGATCCCCTTGGTGATGTGGGCCCTCTGGTGAGAGTCTTATCCTGGCTGGGTTCCTCCCCCTTCTGTGACATAGGCCCTCTGCTGTGAGGTCACTCCTGCCTGGCTAACGCACATCACCTTGGAGACGTGGGCCCTCAGGTGGGAGTTGGTGCCTTCTAGGAGTCTGCTCCCCTCGGTAATTAGGGCCGTCTGGCGTCAGGCCCTAACTCCTGGGCTCCCAAAATTTTCTGATGTGTGCCCTGTGGTGCGAGTACACTCCTGCCAGGTTCCCAACCCCATGGGAATGTGGGCCTTCTGTTCTGTGGTCCCAACAGCTGTGTTGTTCACAGTTTCATGATGAGGGTCCTCTGTTGTGAGTTCACAACGGCCGGGACCCCATAGCCTCGCTGCTCCTTGCTGCATGCTAGGAGGTTCCAACTGCGGGATTCCTCACCTTTTTTATTCTATGGGTCCTCTGTTTTGAGGCTCCTCCTGCCTGCCTCACTCCGAGCCCCTTGGAGATGTGGGTCCTCTTGTTTAGGCCACATGTTCTGGGTTCCTCACCTTTCTATGATTTGGCCACACTGGTGTGAGGCCACTCCTGCCTGGATCAGATCCCCTTGGTGATGTGGGCCCTCTGGTGAGAGTCTGATCCTGGCTGGGTTCCTCACTCTTCTGTGAGGTGGGCCCTCTGCTGTGAGGTAACTCCTGCCTGGCTTGCTCCCGTTGCCCTGGTGACGTCGGACTTCTGGTGGCAGTTGGAGCCTTCTTGTACCCTCCTCTCCAAGGTGATGAGGGCCCTCTTGCGTCAGGCTCTAACTGCTGGGCTCCCCACGATTTCTGATGTGAGCCCAGTGATGCCAGGACACTCCTGTAAGGTTCCAATACTCATGGGGATGTGTGCCTTCTGCTCTGTGGTCGCAACGCCTGGGTTGCTCACAGTTTCGTTATGTTGGCACTCCGGTGTTAGTTCACTCAGGCCTAGATCCCATAGCCTCTGTGCTCTGGGCCGCCTGCTGGGAGGTTCCAACTGCTGGATTCCTCACCTTTCTTATACTTTGGGCCCTGTGTGGTGAAGCTCCTCCTGCCTGCCTCACACCGAGCCCCTTGGTGATGTAGGTCTTCTGGTTTGAGACCACGTGTGCCGTTTGTCTCACCTTTTAGGGATGTGGCCCTACTGGTGTGAGGACACTCCTGACTGGTTCCCATCCCCTTGTTGATGTGGGCCCTCTGGTGAGAGTCTGATCCTGGCTTGATTCCTCACACTTCTGTGAGGCGGGCCCTCTGCTGTGAGGTCACACCTGCCTGGCTGGCACACGACGCCTTGGCCACATGGGCCCTCTGGTTGCAGTTGGAGCGTGCTGGGAACCTCCTCCCATCGGTGATGAGGGCCCTCTGGCGTCCGGCCCTAACTGCTGGGCTCACCACATTTTCTGATGTGCGCCCACTTGTGCGATGACACTCCTGCCAGGTTCCCATCCCCATGCAGATTTGGGCCTTCTGTTCTGAGGTGCCAACGGCTGGCTTGCTCACAGTGTCAGGATGTGGGCCCTCTGCTGTGAGTTCACTCCGGCATGCATCCCATAGCCTCGGTGCTCTGGGCCACCTGCTTGGAGCTTCCAACTGCAGGATTCCTTACCTTTTTTCTTCTATGGGCCGTGTGTTGTGAGACACTTCCTGCCTGCCTCACTCTGAGCCCCTTGTTGATGTGGGTCTTCTGGTTTGAGGCCACATGTGGTGGGTTCCTTGCCTTTCAATGATGTGGCCCCACTGGTGTGAGCACACTCCTGCCTGGTTCGCATCCCCTTGGTGATGTGGGCCCTCTGGTGAGAATCTGATCCGGGTTGGGTTCCTCACACTTCCGTGAGCTTGGCCCTCAGCTCTGAGGTCACTCCTGCCTGGCTGGCACACCCCGCCTTGGCGACGTCGGCCCTCTGGTGGCAGTTGGAGCCTGCTGGGAGCCTCCTCCCCTCAGTGATGAGAGCCCTTTGGCGTCAGGCCCTAACTGCTGGGTACCCACATTTTCTAATACGTACTAAGTGGTGCGAGGATACGCCTGCCACGTTCCCATCCCCATGGGGATGTGGGCGTTCTGCTCTGAGGTCCCAACGGCTGGGTTGCTCACAGTTTCATGATGTGGGCCCTCTGCTGTGAGTTCACTTTGGCCTGGATCCCATAGACTCGGTGCTCTGGGCCTCCTGCTGCGAGGTTCCAACTGCTGGATTCCTCACATTTTTTAATCTATGGGCCCTGTGTTGTTAGGCTAGTCCTGCCTGCCTCACTCCGAGCCCCTTGGAGATGTGGTTCCTCTGGTTTAGGCCACATGGTCTGGGTCCCTCACCTTTCCATTATTTGGCCACACTGGTGTGAGTATACTTCTGCCTGGTTCCGATCCCCTTGGTGATGCGGGCCCTCTGGTGAGAGTCTTATCCTGGCTGGGTTCCTCACCCTTCTGTGACGTATGCCCTCTGCTGTGATGTCACTCCTGCCTGGCTGGCGCACGTCACCTTGGCGACGTGGGCCCTCAGTTGGGATTTGGTGTCTGCTGGGAGTTTCCTCCCTTCGGTAATGAGGGCCCTCTGGCGTCAGGCCTTAAATCCTGGGCTCCCAAACTTTTCTGATGTGTGCCCTGTGGTGCGAGTACACTCCTGCCAGGTTCCCAACCCCATGGCAATGTGGGCCTTCTGCTCTGTGGACCCAATGGCTGGGCTATTCACAGTTTCATGATGAGGGCCCTCTTTTGTGAGTTCACACCGGCCGGGATCCCATAGCCTCGTTGTTCCTTGCCGCCTGCTGGGATGTTCCAACTGCGGGATTCCTCACCTTTTTTATTCTATGGGCCCTCTGTTTTGAGACTACTCCTGCCTGCCTCCCTCCCAGCCCCTTGGTGATGTGTGTCCTCTGGTTTGAGGCCACATGTGGTGGTTTCCTCGCCTTTCAATGATGTGGCCCCACTGGACTGAGAACACTCCTGCCTGGTTCCCATCCTCTTGGTGATGTGGGCCCTCTGGTGAGAGTCTGATCCTGGTTGGGTTCCTCACACTTCCGTGAACTTGGCCCTCTGCTCTGAGGTCACTCCTGCCTGGCTGGCACACCCCCCGCCTTGGTGACGTCGGCCCTCTGGTGGCAGTTGGAGCGTGCTGGGAGCCTCCTTCCCTCAGTAATGAGGGCCCTTTGGCGTCAGGCCCTAACTGCTGTGTACCCACATTTTCTAATACGTACTAAGTGGTGCGAGGACACTCCTGCCAGGTTCCCATCCCCGTGGGGATGTGGGACTTCTGCTCTGATGTCCAAACGGCTGGGTTGCTCAAAGTTTCATGATGTGGGCCCTCTGCTGTGAGTGCACTGCGGCCTGGATCCCATAGACTGGGTGCTCTGGGCCACCTGCTGGGAGGTTCGAACTGTTGGATTCCTCACATTTTTTATTCTATGGGCCCTGCGTTGTGAGGCTAGTCCTGCCTGCCTCACTCTGAACCCCTTGGAGATGTGGATCCTCTGGTTTAGGCCACGTGTTCTGGGTTCCTCACCTTTCTATGATTTGGCCACACTGGTGTGAGGCCACTCTTGCCTGGATCCGATCCCCTTGGTGATGCGGGCCCTCTGGTGAGACTCTTATCCTGGCTGGGTGCCTCACCCTTCTGGGACGTATGCCCTCTGCTGTGAGGTCACTCCTGCCTGGCTGGCGCACGTCACCTTGGCGACGTGGGCCCTCAGTTGGGAGTTGGTGCCTGCTGGGAGTCTCCTCCCCTCGGTAATGAGGGCCCTCTGACGTCAGGCCCTAACTCCTGGGCTCCCATACTTTTCTGATGTGTGCCCTCTGGTGGGAGTACACTCCTGCCAGGTTCCCAACCCCATGGGAATGTGGGCCTTCTTCTCTGTGGTCCCAACCGCTGGGTTGTTCACAGTTTCGTGATGAGGGCCTTCTGTTGTGAGTTCACACCGGCCGGGATCCCATAGCCTCGCTGCTCCTTGCCGCCTGCTGGGAGGTTCCAACTGCGGGTTACCTCACCTTTTTTATTTTATGGCCCTCTGTTTGAGACACCTCCTGCCTGCCTCACTCTGAGCCCCTTGTTGATGTGGGTCCTCTGGTTTAGGCCATATGTTCTGGGTTCCTCACTTTTCTACGATTTGGCCACACTGGTGTGAGGCCACTCCTGCCTGGTTCTGATCCCCTTGGTGATGTGGGCCCTCTGGTGAGAGTCTTATCCTGGCTGGGTTCCTCCCCCTTCTGTGACATAGGCCCTCTGCTGTGAGGTCACTCCTGCCTGGCTAACGCACATCACCTTGGAGACGTGGGCCCTCAGGTGGGAGTTGGTGCCTTCTAGGAGTCTGCTCCCCTCGGTAATTAGGGCCGTCTGGCGTCAGGCCCTAACTCCTGGGCTCCCAAAATTTTCTGATGTGTGCCCTGTGGTGCGAGTACACTCCTGCCAGGTTCCCAACCCCATGGGAATGTGGGCCTTCTGTTCTGTGGTCCCAACAGCTGTGTTGTTCACAGTTTCATGATGAGGGTCCTCTGTTGTGAGTTCACAACGGCCGGGACCCCATAGCCTCGCTGCTCCTTGCTGCATGCTAGGAGGTTCCAACTGCGGGATTCCTCACCTTTTTTATTCTATGGGTCCTCTGTTTTGAGGCTCCTCCTGCCTGCCTCACTCCGAGCCCCTTGGAGATGTGGGTCCTCTTGTTTAGGCCACATGTTCTGGGTTCCTCACCTTTCTATGATTTGGCCACACTGGTGTGAGGCCACTCCTGCCTGGATCAGATCCCCTTGGTGATGTGGGCCCTCTGGTGAGAGTCTGATCCTGGCTGGGTTCCTCACTCTTCTGTGAGGTGGGCCCTCTGCTGTGAGGTAACTCCTGCCTGGCTTGCTCCCGTTGCCCTGGTGACGTCGGACTTCTGGTGGCAGTTGGAGCCTTCTTGTACCCTCCTCTCCAAGGTGATGAGGGCCCTCTTGCGTCAGGCTCTAACTGCTGGGCTCCCCACGATTTCTGATGTGAGCCCAGTGATGCCAGGACACTCCTGTAAGGTTCCAATACTCATGGGGATGTGTGCCTTCTGCTCTGTGGTCGCAACGCCTGGGTTGCTCACAGTTTCGTTATGTTGGCACTCCGGTGTTAGTTCACTCAGGCCTAGATCCCATAGCCTCTGTGCTCTGGGCCGCCTGCTGGGAGGTTCCAACTGCTGGATTCCTCACCTTTCTTATACTTTGGGCCCTGTGTGGTGAAGCTCCTCCTGCCTGCCTCACACCGAGCCCCTTGGTGATGTAGGTCTTCTGGTTTGAGACCACGTGTGCCGTTTGTCTCACCTTTTAGGGATGTGGCCCTACTGGTGTGAGGACACTCCTGACTGGTTCCCATCCCCTTGTTGATGTGGGCCCTCTGGTGAGAGTCTGATCCTGGCTTGATTCCTCACACTTCTGTGAGGCGGGCCCTCTGCTGTGAGGTCACACCTGCCTGGCTGGCACACGACGCCTTGGCCACATGGGCCCTCTGGTTGCAGTTGGAGCGTGCTGGGAACCTCCTCCCATCGGTGATGAGGGCCCTCTGGCGTCCGGCCCTAACTGCTGGGCTCACCACATTTTCTGATGTGCGCCCACTTGTGCGATGACACTCCTGCCAGGTTCCCATCCCCATGCAGATTTGGGCCTTCTGTTCTGAGGTGCCAACGGCTGGCTTGCTCACAGTGTCAGGATGTGGGCCCTCTGCTGTGAGTTCACTCCGGCATGCATCCCATAGCCTCGGTGCTCTGGGCCACCTGCTTGGAGCTTCCAACTGCAGGATTCCTTACCTTTTTTCTTCTATGGGCCGTGTGTTGTGAGACACTTCCTGCCTGCCTCACTCTGAGCCCCTTGTTGATGTGGGTCTTCTGGTTTGAGGCCACATGTGGTGGGTTCCTTGCCTTTCAATGATGTGGCCCCACTGGTGTGAGCACACTCCTGCCTGGTTCGCATCCCCTTGGTGATGTGGGCCCTCTGGTGAGAATCTGATCCGGGTTGGGTTCCTCACACTTCCGTGAGCTTGGCCCTCAGCTCTGAGGTCACTCCTGCCTGGCTGGCACACCCCGCCTTGGCGACGTCGGCCCTCTGGTGGCAGTTGGAGCCTGCTGGGAGCCTCCTCCCCTCAGTGATGAGAGCCCTTTGGCGTCAGGCCCTAACTGCTGGGTACCCACATTTTCTAATACGTACTAAGTGGTGCGAGGATACGCCTGCCACGTTCCCATCCCCATGGGGATGTGGGCGTTCTGCTCTGAGGTCCCAACGGCTGGGTTGCTCACAGTTTCATGATGTGGGCCCTCTGCTGTGAGTTCACTTTGGCCTGGATCCCATAGACTCGGTGCTCTGGGCCTCCTGCTGCGAGGTTCCAACTGCTGGATTCCTCACATTTTTTAATCTATGGGCCCTGTGTTGTTAGGCTAGTCCTGCCTGCCTCACTCCGAGCCCCTTGGAGATGTGGTTCCTCTGGTTTAGGCCACATGGTCTGGGTCCCTCACCTTTCCATTATTTGGCCACACTGGTGTGAGTATACTTCTGCCTGGTTCCGATCCCCTTGGTGATGCGGGCCCTCTGGTGAGAGTCTTATCCTGGCTGGGTTCCTCACCCTTCTGTGACGTATGCCCTCTGCTGTGATGTCACTCCTGCCTGGCTGGCGCACGTCACCTTGGCGACGTGGGCCCTCAGTTGGGATTTGGTGTCTGCTGGGAGTTTCCTCCCTTCGGTAATGAGGGCCCTCTGGCGTCAGGCCTTAAATCCTGGGCTCCCAAACTTTTCTGATGTGTGCCCTGTGGTGCGAGTACACTCCTGCCAGGTTCCCAACCCCATGGCAATGTGGGCCTTCTGCTCTGTGGACCCAATGGCTGGGCTATTCACAGTTTCATGATGAGGGCCCTCTTTTGTGAGTTCACACCGGCCGGGATCCCATAGCCTCGTTGTTCCTTGCCGCCTGCTGGGATGTTCCAACTGCGGGATTCCTCACCTTTTTTATTCTATGGGCCCTCTGTTTTGAGACTACTCCTGCCTGCCTCCCTCCCAGCCCCTTGGTGATGTGTGTCCTCTGGTTTGAGGCCACATGTGGTGGTTTCCTCGCCTTTCAATGATGTGGCCCCACTGGACTGAGAACACTCCTGCCTGGTTCCCATCCTCTTGGTGATGTGGGCCCTCTGGTGAGAGTCTGATCCTGGTTGGGTTCCTCACACTTCCGTGAACTTGGCCCTCTGCTCTGAGGTCACTCCTGCCTGGCTGGCACACCCCCCGCCTTGGTGACGTCGGCCCTCTGGTGGCAGTTGGAGCGTGCTGGGAGCCTCCTTCCCTCAGTAATGAGGGCCCTTTGGCGTCAGGCCCTAACTGCTGTGTACCCACATTTTCTAATACGTACTAAGTGGTGCGAGGACACTCCTGCCAGGTTCCCATCCCCGTGGGGATGTGGGACTTCTGCTCTGATGTCCAAACGGCTGGGTTGCTCAAAGTTTCATGATGTGGGCCCTCTGCTGTGAGTGCACTGCGGCCTGGATCCCATAGACTGGGTGCTCTGGGCCACCTGCTGGGAGGTTCGAACTGTTGGATTCCTCACATTTTTTATTCTATGGGCCCTGCGTTGTGAGGCTAGTCCTGCCTGCCTCACTCTGAACCCCTTGGAGATGTGGATCCTCTGGTTTAGGCCACGTGTTCTGGGTTCCTCACCTTTCTATGATTTGGCCACACTGGTGTGAGGCCACTCTTGCCTGGATCCGATCCCCTTGGTGATGCGGGCCCTCTGGTGAGACTCTTATCCTGGCTGGGTGCCTCACCCTTCTGGGACGTATGCCCTCTGCTGTGAGGTCACTCCTGCCTGGCTGGCGCACGTCACCTTGGCGACGTGGGCCCTCAGTTGGGAGTTGGTGCCTGCTGGGAGTCTCCTCCCCTCGGTAATGAGGGCCCTCTGACGTCAGGCCCTAACTCCTGGGCTCCCATACTTTTCTGATGTGTGCCCTCTGGTGGGAGTACACTCCTGCCAGGTTCCCAACCCCATGGGAATGTGGGCCTTCTTCTCTGTGGTCCCAACCGCTGGGTTGTTCACAGTTTCGTGATGAGGGCCTTCTGTTGTGAGTTCACACCGGCCGGGATCCCATAGCCTCGCTGCTCCTTGCCGCCTGCTGGGAGGTTCCAACTGCGGGTTACCTCACCTTTTTTATTTTATGGCCCTCTGTTTGAGACACCTCCTGCCTGCCTCACTCTGAGCCCCTTGTTGATGTGGGTCCTCTGGTTTAGGCCATATGTTCTGGGTTCCTCACTTTTCTACGATTTGGCCACACTGGTGTGAGGCCACTCCTGCCTGGTTCTGATCCCCTTGGTGATGTGGGCCCTCTGGTGAGAGTCTTATCCTGGCTGGGTTCCTCCCCCTTCTGTGACATAGGCCCTCTGCTGTGAGGTCACTCCTGCCTGGCTAACGCACATCACCTTGGAGACGTGGGCCCTCAGGTGGGAGTTGGTGCCTTCTAGGAGTCTGCTCCCCTCGGTAATTAGGGCCGTCTGGCGTCAGGCCCTAACTCCTGGGCTCCCAAAATTTTCTGATGTGTGCCCTGTGGTGCGAGTACACTCCTGCCAGGTTCCCAACCCCATGGGAATGTGGGCCTTCTGTTCTGTGGTCCCAACAGCTGTGTTGTTCACAGTTTCATGATGAGGGTCCTCTGTTGTGAGTTCACAACGGCCGGGACCCCATAGCCTCGCTGCTCCTTGCTGCATGCTAGGAGGTTCCAACTGCGGGATTCCTCACCTTTTTTATTCTATGGGTCCTCTGTTTTGAGGCTCCTCCTGCCTGCCTCACTCCGAGCCCCTTGGAGATGTGGGTCCTCTTGTTTAGGCCACATGTTCTGGGTTCCTCACCTTTCTATGATTTGGCCACACTGGTGTGAGGCCACTCCTGCCTGGATCAGATCCCCTTGGTGATGTGGGCCCTCTGGTGAGAGTCTGATCCTGGCTGGGTTCCTCACTCTTCTGTGAGGTGGGCCCTCTGCTGTGAGGTAACTCCTGCCTGGCTTGCTCCCGTTGCCCTGGTGACGTCGGACTTCTGGTGGCAGTTGGAGCCTTCTTGTACCCTCCTCTCCAAGGTGATGAGGGCCCTCTTGCGTCAGGCTCTAACTGCTGGGCTCCCCACGATTTCTGATGTGAGCCCAGTGATGCCAGGACACTCCTGTAAGGTTCCAATACTCATGGGGATGTGTGCCTTCTGCTCTGTGGTCGCAACGCCTGGGTTGCTCACAGTTTCGTTATGTTGGCACTCCGGTGTTAGTTCATCAGGCCTAGATCCCATAGCCTCTGTGCTCTGGGCCGCCTGCTGGGAGGTTCCAACTGCTGGATTCCTCACCTTTCTTATACTTTGGGCCCTGTGTGGTGAAGCTCCTCCTGCCTGCCTCACACCGAGCCCCTTGGTGATGTAGGTCTTCTGGTTTGAGACCACGTGTGCCGTTTGTCTCACCTTTTAGGGATGTGGCCCTACTGGTGTGAGGACACTCCTGACTGGTTCCCATCCCCTTGTTGATGTGGGCCCTCTGGTGAGAGTCTGATCCTGGCTTGATTCCTCACACTTCTGTGAGGCGGGCCCTCTGCTGTGAGGTCACACCTGCCTGGCTGGCACACGACGCCTTGGCCACATGGGCCCTCTGGTTGCAGTTGGAGCGTGCTGGGAACCGACTCCCATCGGTGATGAGGGCCCTCTGGCGTCCGGCCCTAACTGCTGGGCTCACCACATTTTCTGATGTGCGCCCACTTGTGCGATGACACTCCTGCCAGGTTCCCATCCCCATGCAGATTTGGGCCTTCTGTTCTGAGGTGCCAACGGCTGGCTTGCTCACAGTGTCAGGATGTGGGCCCTCTGCTGTGAGTTCACTCCGGCATGCATCCCATAGCCTCGGTGCTCTGGGCCACCTGCTTGGAGCTTCCAACTGCAGGATTCCTTACCTTTTTTCTTCTATGGGCCGTGTGTTGTGAGACACTTCCTGCCTGCCTCACTCTGAGCCCCTTGTTGATGTGGGTCTTCTGGTTTGAGGCCACATGTGGTGGGTTCCTTGCCTTTCAATGATGTGGCCCCACTGGTGTGAGCACACTCCTGCCTGGTTCGCATCCCCTTGGTGATGTGGGCCCTCTGGTGAGAATCTGATCCGGGTTGGGTTCCTCACACTTCCGTGAGCTTGGCCCTCAGCTCTGAGGTCACTCCTGCCTGGCTGGCACACCCCGCCTTGGCGACGTCGGCCCTCTGGTGGCAGTTGGAGCCTGCTGGGAGCCTCCTCCCCTCAGGATGAGAGCCCTTTGGCGTCAGGCCCTAACTGCTGGGTACCCACATTTTCTAATACGTACTAAGTGGTGCGAGGATACGCCTGCCACGTTCCCATCCCCATGGGGATGTGGGCGTTCTGCTCTGAGGTCCCAACGGCTGGGTCGCTCACAGTTTCATGATGTGGGCCCTCTGCTGTGAGTTCACTTTGGCCTGGATCCCATAGACTCGGTGCTCTGGGCCTCCTGCTGCGAGGTTCCAACTGCTGGATTCCTCACATTTTTTAATCTATGGGCCCTGTGTTGTTAGGCTAGTCCTGCCTGCCTCACTCCGAGCCCCTTGGAGATGTGGTTCCTCTGGTTTAGGCCACATGGTCTGGGTCCCTCACCTTTCCATTATTTGGCCACACTGGTGTGAGTATACTTCTGCCTGGTTCCGATCCCCTTGGTGATGCGGGCCCTCTGGTGAGAGTCTTATCCTGGCTGGGTTCCTCACCCTTCTGTGACGTATGCCCTCTGCTGTGATGTCACTCCTGCCTGGCTGGCGCACGTCACCTTGGCGACGTGGGCCCTCAGTTGGGATTTGGTGTCTGCTGGGAGTTTCCTCCCTTCGGTAATGAGGGCCCTCTGGCGTCAGGCCTTAAATCCTGGGCTCCCAAACTTTTCTGATGTGTGCCCTGTGGTGCGAGTACACTCCTGCCAGGTTCCCAACCCCATGGCAATGTGGGCCTTCTGCTCTGTGGACCCAATGGCTGGGCTATTCACAGTTTCATGATGAGGGCCCTCTTTTGTGAGTTCACACCAGCCGGGATCCCATAGCCTCGTTGTTCCTTGCCGCCTGCTGGGATGTTCCAACTGCGGGATTCCTCACCTTTTTTATTCTATGGGCCCTCTGTTTTGAGACTACTCCTGCCTGCCTCCCTCCCAGCCCCTTGGTGATGTGTGTCCTCTGGTTTGAGGCCACATGTGGTGGTTTCCTCGCCTTTCAATGATGTGGCCCCACTGGACTGAGAACACTCCTGCCTGGTTCCCATCCTCTTGGTGATGTGGGCCCTCTGGTGAGAGTCTGATCCTGGTTGTGTTCCTCACACTTCCGTGAACTTGGCCCTCTGCTCTGAGGTCACTCCTGCCTGGCTGGCACACCCCGCCTTGGTGACGTCGGCCCTCTGGTGGCAGTTGGAGCGTGCTGGGAGCCTCCTTCCCTCAGTAATGAGGGCCCTTTGGCGTCAGGCCCTAACTGCTGTGTACCCACATTTTCTAATACGTACTAAGTGGTGCGAGGACACTCCTGCCAGGTTCCCATCCCCGTGGGGATGTGGGACTTCTGCTCTGATGTCCAAACGGCTGGGTTGCTCAAAGTTTCATGATGTGGGCCCTCTGCTGTGAGTGCACTGCGGCCTGGATCCCATAGACTGGGTGCTCTGGGCCACCTGCTGGGAGGTTCGAACTGTTGGATTCCTCACATTTTTTATTCTATGGGCCCTGCGTTGTGAGGCTAGTCCTGCCTGCCTCACTCTGAACCCCTTGGAGATGTGGATCCTCTGGTTTAGGCCACGTGTTCTGGGTTCCTCACCTTTCTATGATTTGGCCACACTGGTGTGAGGCCACTCTTGCCTGGATCCGATCCCCTTGGTGATGCGGGCCCTCTGGTGAGACTCTTATCCTGGCTGGGTGCCTCACCCTTCTGGGACGTATGCCCTCTGCTGTGAGGTCACTCCTGCCTGGCTGGCGCACGTCACCTTGGCGACGTGGGCCCTCAGTTGGGAGTTGGTGCCTGCTGGGAGTCTCCTCCCCTCGGTAATGAGGGCCCTCTGACGTCAGGCCCTAACTCCTGGGCTCCCATACTTTTCTGATGTGTGCCCTCTGGTGGGAGTACACTCCTGCCAGGTTCCCAACCCCATGGGAATGTGGGCCTTCTTCTCTGTGGTCCCAACCGCTGGGTTGTTCACAGTTTCGTGATGAGGGCCTTCTGTTGTGAGTTCACACCGGCCGGGATCCCATAGCCTCGCTGCTCCTTGCCGCCTGCTGGGAGGTTCCAACTGCGGGTTACCTCACCTTTTTTATTTTATGGCCCTCTGTTTGAGACACCTCCTGCCTGCCTCACTCTGAGCCCCTTGTTGATGTGGGTCCTCTGGTTTAGGCCATATGTTCTGGGTTCCTCACTTTTCTACGATTTGGCCACACTGGTGTGAGGCCACTCCTGCCTGGTTCTGATCCCCTTGGTGATGTGGGCCCTCTGGTGAGAGTCTTATCCTGGCTGGGTTCCTCCCCCTTCTGTGACATAGGCCCTCTGCTGTGAGGTCACTCCTGCCTGGCTAACGCACATCACCTTGGAGACGTGGGCCCTCAGGTGGGAGTTGGTGCCTTCTAGGAGTCTGCTCCCCTCGGTAATTAGGGCCGTCTGGCGTCAGGCCCTAACTCCTGGGCTCCCAAAATTTTCTGATGTGTGCCCCGTGGTGCGAGTACACTCCTGCCAGGTTCCCAACCCCATGGGAATGTGGGCCTTCTGTTCTGTGGTCCCAACAGCTGTGTTGTTCACAGTTTCATGATGAGGGTCCTCTGTTGTGAGTTCACAACGGCCGGGACCCCATAGCCTCGCTGCTCCTTGCTGCATGCTAGGAGGTTCCAACTGCGGGATTCCTCACCTTTTTTATTCTATGGGTCCTCTGTTTTGAGGCTCCTCCTGCCTGCCTCACTCCGAGCCCCTTGGAGATGTGGGTCCTCTTGTTTAGGCCACATGTTCTGGGTTCCTCACCTTTCTATGATTTGGCCACACTGGTGTGAGGCCACTCCTGCCTGGATCAGATCCCCTTGGTGATGTGGGCCCTCTGGTGAGAGTCTGATCCTGGCTGGGTTCCTCACTCTTCTGTGAGGTGGGCCCTCTGCTGTGAGGTAACTCCTGCCTGGCTTGCTCCCGTTGCCCTGGTGACGTCGGACTTCTGGTGGCAGTTGGAGCCTTCTTGTACCCTCCTCTCCAAGGTGATGAGGGCCCTCTTGCGTCAGGCTCTAACTGCTGGGCTCCCCACGATTTCTGATGTGAGCCCAGTGATGCCAGGACACTCCTGTAAGGTTCCAATACTCATGGGGATGTGTGCCTTCTGCTCTGTGGTCGCAACGCCTGGGTTGCTCACAGTTTCGTTATGTTGGCACTCCGGTGTTAGTTCATCAGGCCTAGATCCCATAGCCTCTGTGCTCTGGGCCGCCTGCTGGGAGGTTCCAACTGCTGGATTCCTCACCTTTCTTATACTTTGGGCCCTGTGTGGTGAAGCTCCTCCTGCCTGCCTCACACCGAGCCCCTTGGTGATGTAGGTCTTCTGGTTTGAGACCACGTGGGCCGTTTGTCTCACCTTTTACGGATGTGGCCCTACTGGTGTGAGGACACTCCTGACTGTTTCCCATCCCCTTGTTGATGTGGGCCCTCTGGTGAGAGTCTGATCCTGGCTTGATTCCTCACACTTCTGTGAGGCGGGCCCTCTGCTGTGAGGTCACACCTGCCTGGCTGGCACACGACGCCTTGGCCACATGGGCCCTCTGGTTGCAGTTGGAGCGTGCTGGGAACCTCCTCCCATCGGTGATGAGGGCCCTCTGGCGTCCGGCCCTAACTGCTGGGCTCACCACATTTTCTGATGTGCGCCCACTTGTGCGATGACACTCCTGCCAGGTTCCCATCCCCATGCAGATTTGGGCCTTCTGTTCTGAGGTGCCAACGGCTGGCTTGCTCACAGTGTCAGGATGTGGGCCCTCTGCTGTGAGTTCACTCCGGCATGCATCCCATAGCCTCGGTGCTCTGGGCCACCTGCTTGGAGCTTCCAACTGCAGGATTCCTTACCTTTTTTCTTCTATGGGCCGTGTGTTGTGAGACACTTCCTGCCTGCCTCACTCTGAGCCCCTTGTTGATGTGGGTCTTCTGGTTTGAGGCCACATGTGGTGGGTTCCTTGCCTTTCAATGATGTGGCCCCACTGGTGTGAGCACACTCCTGCCTGGTTCGCATCCCCTTGGTGATGTGGGCCCTCTGGTGAGAATCTGATCCGGGTTGGGTTCCTCACACTTCCGTGAGCTTGGCCCTCAGCTCTGAGGTCACTCCTGCCTGGCTGGCACACCCCGCCTTGGCGACGTCGGCCCTCTGGTGGCAGTTGGAGCCTGCTGGGAGCCTCCTCCCCTCAGTGATGAGAGCCCTTTGGCGTCAGGCCCTAACTGCTGGGTACCCACATTTTCTAATACGTACTAAGTGGTGCGAGGATACGCCTGCCACGTTCCCATCCCCATGGGGATGTGGGCGTTCTGCTCTGAGGTCCCAACGGCTGGGTCGCTCACAGTTTCATGATGTGGGCCCTCTGCTGTGAGTTCACTTTGGCCTGGATCCCATAGACTCGGTGCTCTGGGCCTCCTGCTGCGAGGTTCCAACTGCTGGATTCCTCACATTTTTTAATCTATGGGCCCTGTGTTGTTAGGCTAGTCCTGCCTGCCTCATTCCGAGCCCCTTGGAGATGTGGTTCCTCTGGTTTAGGCCACATGGTCTGGGTCCCTCACCTTTCCATTATTTGGCCACACTGGTGTGAGTATACTTCTGCCTGGTTCCGATCCCCTTGGTGATGCGGGCCCTCTGGTGAGAGTCTTATCCTGGCTGGGTTCCTCACCCTTCTGTGACGTATGCCCTCTGCTGTGATGTCACTCCTGCCTGGCTGGCGCACGTCACCTTGGCGACGTGGGCCCTCAGTTGGGATTTGGTGTCTGCTGGGAGTTTCCTCCCTTCGGTAATGAGGGCCCTCTGGCGTCAGGCCTTAAATCCTGGGCTCCCAAACTTTTCTGATGTGTGCCCTGTGGTGCGAGTACACTCCTGCCAGGTTCCCAACCCCATGGCAATGTGGGCCTTCTGCTCTGTGGACCCAATGGCTGGGCTATTCACAGTTTCATGATGAGGGCCCTCTTTTGTGAGTTCACACCGGCCGGGATCCCATAGCCTCGTTGTTCCTTGCCGCCTGCTGGGATGTTCCAACTGCGGGATTCCTCACCTTTTTTATTCTATGGGCCCTCTGTTTTGAGACTACACCTGCCTGCCTCCCTCCCAGCCCCTTGGTGATGTGTGTCCTCTGGTTTGAGGCCACATGTGGTGGTTTCCTCGCCTTTCAATGATGTGGCCCCACTGGACTGAGAACACTCCTGCCTGGTTCCCATCCTCTTGGTGATGTGGGCCCTCTGGTGAGAGTCTGATCCTGGTTGGGTTCCTCACACTTCCGTGAACTTGGCCCTCTGCTCTGAGGTCACTCCTGCCTGGCTGGCACACCCCGCCTTGGTGACGTCGGCCCTCTGGTGGCAGTTGGAGCGTGCTGGGAGCCTCCTTCCCTCAGTAATGAGGGCCCTTTGGCGTCAGGCCCTAACTGCTGTGTACCCACATTTTCTAATACGTACTAAGTGGTGCGAGGACACTCCTGCCAGGTTCCCATCCCCGTGGGGATGTGGGACTTCTGCCCTGATGTCCAAACGGCTGGGTTGCTCAAAGTTTCATGATGTGGGCCCTCTGCTGTGAGTGCACTGCGGCCTGGATCCCATAGACTGGGTGCTCTGGGCCACCTGCTGGGAGGTTCGAACTGTTGGATTCCTCACATTTTTTATTCTATGGGCCCTGCGTTGTGAGGCTAGTCCTGCCTGCCTCACTCTGAACCCCTTGGAGATGTGGATCCTCTGGTTTAGGCCACGTGTTCTGGGTTCCTCACCTTTCTATGATTTGGCCACACTGGTGTGAGGCCACTCTTGCCTGGATCCGATCCCCTTGGTGATGCGGGCCCTCTGGTGAGACTCTTATCCTGGCTGGGTGCCTCACCCTTCTGGGACGTATGCCCTCTGCTGTGAGGTCACTCCTGCCTGGCTGGCGCACGTCACCTTGGCGACGTGGGCCCTCAGTTGGGAGTTGGTGCCTGCTGGGAGTCTCCTCCCCTCGGTAATGAGGGCCCTCTGACGTCAGGCCCTAACTCCTGGGCTCCCATACTTTTCTGATGTGTGCCCTCTGGTGGGAGTACACTCCTGCCAGGTTCCCAACCCCATGGGAATGTGGGCCTTCTTCTCTGTGGTCCCAACCGCTGGGTTGTTCACAGTTTCGTGATGAGGGCCTTCTGTTGTGAGTTCACACCGGCCGGGATCCCATAGCCTCGCTGCTCCTTGCCGCCTGCTGGGAGGTTCCAACTGCGGGTTACCTCACCTTTTTTATTTTATGGCCCTCTGTTTGAGACACCTCCTGCCTGCCTCACTCTGAGCCCCTTGTTGATGTGGGTCCTCTGGTTTAGGCCATATGTTCTGGGTTCCTCACTTTTCTACGATTTGGCCACACTGGTGTGAGGCCACTCCTGCCTGGTTCTGATCCCCTTGGTGATGTGGGCCCTCTGGTGAGAGTCTTATCCTGGCTGGGTTCCTCCCCCTTCTGTGACATAGGCCCTCTGCTGTGAGGTCACTCCTGCCTGGCTAACGCACATCACCTTGGAGACGTGGGCCCTCAGGTGGGAGTTGGTGCCTTCTAGGAGTCTGCTCCCCTCGGTAATTAGGGCCGTCTGGCGTCAGGCCCTAACTCCTGGGCTCCCAAAATTTTCTGATGTGTGCCCCGTGGTGCGAGTACACTCCTGCCAGGTTCCCAACCCCATGGGAATGTGGGCCTTCTGTTCTGTGGTCCCAACAGCTGTGTTGTTCACAGTTTCATGATGAGGGTCCTCTGTTGTGAGTTCACAACGGCCGGGACCCCATAGCCTCGCTGCTCCTTGCTGCATGCTAGGAGGTTCCAACTGCGGGATTCCTCACCTTTTTTATTCTATGGGTCCTCTGTTTTGAGGCTCCTCCTGCCTGCCTCACTCCGAGCCCCTTGGAGATGTGGGTCCTCTTGTTTAGGCCACATGTTCTGGGTTCCTCACCTTTCTATGATTTGGCCACACTGGTGTGAGGCCACTCCTGCCTGGATCAGATCCCCTTGGTGATGTGGGCCCTCTGGTGAGAGTCTGATCCTGGCTGGGTTCCTCACTCTTCTGTGAGGTGGGCCCTCTGCTGTGAGGTAACTCCTGCCTGGCTTGCTCCCGTTGCCCTGGTGACGTCGGACTTCTGGTGGCAGTTGGAGCCTTCTTGTACCCTCCTCTCCAAGGTGATGAGGGCCCTCTTGCGTCAGGCTCTAACTGCTGGGCTCCCCACGATTTCTGATGTGAGCCCAGTGATGCCAGGACACTCCTGTAAGGTTCCAATACTCATGGGGATGTGTGCCTTCTGCTCTGTGGTCGCAACGCCTGGGTTGCTCACAGTTTCGTTATGTTGGCACTCCCGTGTTAGTTCACTCAGGCCTAGATCCCATAGCCTCTGTGCTCTGGGCCGCCTGCTGGGAGGTTCCAACTGCTGGATTCCTCACCTTTCTTATACTTTGGGCCCTGTGTGGTGAAGCTCCTCCTGCCTGCCTCACACCGAGCCCCTTGGTGATGTAGGTCTTCTGGTTTGAGACCACGTGTGCCGTTTGTCTCACCTTTTAGGGATGTGGCCCTACTGGTGTGAGGACACTCCTGACTGGTTCCCATCCCCTTGTTGATGTGGGCCCTCTGGTGAGAGTCTGATCCTGGCTTGATTCCTCACACTTCTGTGAGGCGGGCCCTCTGCTGTGAGGTCACACCTGCCTGGCTGGCACACGACGCCTTGGCCACATGGGCCCTCTGGTTGCAGTTGGAGCGTGCTGGGAACCTCCTCCCATCGGTGATGAGGGCCCTCTGGCGTCCGGCCCTAACTGCTGGGCTCACCACATTTTCTGATGTGCGCCCACTTGTGCGATGACACTCCTGCCAGGTTCCCATCCCCATGCAGATTTGGGCCTTCTGTTCTGAGGTGCCAACGGCTGGCTTGCTCACAGTGTCAGGATGTGGGCCCTCTGCTGTGAGTTCACTCCGGCATGCATCCCATAGCCTCGGTGCTCTGGGCCACCTGCTTGGAGCTTCCAACTGCAGGATTCCTTACCTTTTTTCTTCTATGGGCCGTGTGTTGTGAGACACTTCCTGCCTGCCTCACTCTGAGCCCCTTGTTGATGTGGGTCTTCTGGTTTGAGGCCACATGTGGTGGGTTCCTTGCCTTTCAATGATGTGGCCCCACTGGTGTGAGCACACTCCTGCCTGGTTCGCATCCCCTTGGTGATGTGGGCCCTCTGGTGAGAATCTGATCCGGGTTGGGTTCCTCACACTTCCGTGAGCTTGGCCCTCAGCTCTGAGGTCACTCCTGCCTGGCTGGCACACCCCGCCTTGGCGACGTCGGCCCTCTGGTGGCAGTTGGAGCCTGCTGGGAGCCTCCTCCCCTCAGTGATGAGAGCCCTTTGGCGTCAGGCCCTAACTGCTGGGTACCCACATTTTCTAATACGTACTAAGTGGTGCGAGGATACGCCTGCCACGTTCCCATCCCCATGGGGATGTGGGCGTTCTGCTCTGAGGTCCCAACGGCTGGGTCGCTCACAGTTTCATGATGTGGGCCCTCTGCTGTGAGTTCACTTTGGCCTGGATCCCATAGACTCGGTGCTCTGGGCCTCCTGCTGCGAGGTTCCAACTGCTGGATTCCTCACATTTTTTAATCTATGGGCCCTGTGTTGTTAGGCTAGTCCTGCCTGCCTCATTCCGAGCCCCTTGGAGATGTGGTTCCTCTGGTTTAGGCCACATGGTCTGGGTCCCTCACCTTTCCATTATTTGGCCACACTGGTGTGAGTATACTTCTGCCTGGTTCCGATCCCCTTGGTGATGCGGGCCCTCTGGTGAGAGTCTTATCCTGGCTGGGTTCCTCACCCTTCTGTGACGTATGCCCTCTGCTGTGATGTCACTCCTGCCTGGCTGGCGCACGTCACCTTGGCGACGTGTGCCCTCAGTTGGGATTTGGTGTCTGCTGGGAGTTTCCTCCCTTCGGTAATGAGGGCCCTCTGGCGTCAGGCCTTAAATCCTGGGCTCCCAAACTTTTCTGATGTGTGCCCTGTGGTGCGAGTACACTCCTGCCAGGTTCCCAACCCCATGGCAATGTGGGCCTTCTGCTCTGTGGACCCAATGGCTGGGCTATTCACAGTTTCATGATGAGGGCCCTCTTTTGTGAGTTCACACCGGCCGGGATCCCATAGCCTCGTTGTTCCTTGCCGCCTGCTGGGATGTTCCAACTGCGGGATTCCTCACCTTTTTTATTCTATGGGCCCTCTGTTTTGAGACTACACCTGCCTGCCTCCCTCCCAGCCCCTTGGTGATGTGTGTCCTCTGGTTTGAGGCCACATGTGGTGGTTTCCTCGCCTTTCAATGATGTGGCCCCACTGGACTGAGAACACTCCTGCCTGGTTCCCATCCTCTTGGTGATGTGGGCCCTCTGGTGAGAGTCTGATCCTGGTTGGGTTCCTCACACTTCCGTGAACTTGGCCCTCTGCTCTGAGGTCACTCCTGCCTGGCTGGCACACCCCGCCTTGGTGACGTCGGCCCTCTGGTGGCAGTTGGAGCGTGCTGGGAGCCTCCTTCCCTCAGTAATGAGGGCCCTTTGGCGTCAGGCCCTAACTGCTGTGTACCCACATTTTCTAATACGTACTAAGTGGTGCGAGGACACTCCTGCCAGGTTCCCATCCCCGTGGGGATGTGGGACTTCTGCCCTGATGTCCAAACGGCTGGGTTGCTCAAAGTTTCATGATGTGGGCCCTCTGCTGTGAGTGCACTGCGGCCTGGATCCCATAGACTGGGTGCTCTGGGCCACCTGCTGGGAGGTTCGAACTGTTGGATTCCTCACATTTTTTATTCTATGGGCCCTGCGTTGTGAGGCTAGTCCTGCCTGCCTCACTCTGAACCCCTTGGAGATGTGGATCCTCTGGTTTAGGCCACGTGTTCTGGGTTCCTCACCTTTCTATGATTTGGCCACACTGGTGTGAGGCCACTCTTGCCTGGATCCGATCCCCTTGGTGATGCGGGCCCTCTGGTGAGACTCTTATCCTGGCTGGGTGCCTCACCCTTCTGGGACGTATGCCCTCTGCTGTGAGGTCACTCCTGCCTGGCTGGCGCACGTCACCTTGGCGACGTGGGCCCTCAGTTGGGAGTTGGTGCCTGCTGGGAGTCTCCTCCCCTCGGTAATGAGGGCCCTCTGACGTCAGGCCCTAACTCCTGGGCTCCCATACTTTTCTGATGTGTGCCCTCTGGTGGGAGTACACTCCTGCCAGGTTCCCAACCCCATGGGAATGTGGGCCTTCTTCTCTGTGGTCCCAACCGCTGGGTTGTTCACAGTTTCGTGATGAGGGCCTTCTGTTGTGAGTTCACACCGGCCGGGATCCCATAGCCTCGCTGCTCCTTGCCGCCTGCTGGGAGGTTCCAACTGCGGGTTACCTCACCTTTTTTATTTTATGGCCCTCTGTTTGAGACACCTCCTGCCTGCCTCACTCTGAGCCCCTTGTTGATGTGGGTCCTCTGGTTTAGGCCATATGTTCTGGGTTCCTCACTTTTCTACGATTTGGCCACACTGGTGTGAGGCCACTCCTGCCTGGTTCTGATCCCCTTGGTGATGTGGGCCCTCTGGTGAGAGTCTTATCCTGGCTGGGTTCCTCCCCCTTCTGTGACATAGGCCCTCTGCTGTGAGGTCACTCCTGCCTGGCTAACGCACATCACCTTGGAGACGTGGGCCCTCAGGTGGGAGTTGGTGCCTTCTAGGAGTCTGCTCCCCTCGGTAATTAGGGCCGTCTGGCGTCAGGCCCTAACTCCTGGGCTCCCAAAATTTTCTGATGTGTGCCCCGTGGTGCGAGTACACTCCTGCCAGGTTCCCAACCCCATGGGAATGTGGGCCTTCTGTTCTGTGGTCCCAACAGCTGTGTTGTTCACAGTTTCATGATGAGGGTCCTCTGTTGTGAGTTCACAACGGCCGGGACCCCATAGCCTCGCTGCTCCTTGCTGCATGCTAGGAGGTTCCAACTGCGGGATTCCTCACCTTTTTTATTCTATGGGTCCTCTGTTTTGAGGCTCCTCCTGCCTGCCTCACTCCGAGCCCCTTGGAGATGTGGGTCCTCTTGTTTAGGCCACATGTTCTGGGTTCCTCACCTTTCTATGATTTGGCCACACTGGTGTGAGGCCACTCCTGCCTGGATCAGATCCCCTTGGTGATGTGGGCCCTCTGGTGAGAGTCTGATCCTGGCTGGGTTCCTCACTCTTCTGTGAGGTGGGCCCTCTGCTGTGAGGTAACTCCTGCCTGGCTTGCTCCCGTTGCCCTGGTGACGTCGGACTTCTGGTGGCAGTTGGAGCCTTCTTGTACCCTCCTCTCCAAGGTGATGAGGGCCCTCTTGCGTCAGGCTCTAACTGCTGGGCTCCCCACGATTTCTGATGTGAGCCCAGTGATGCCAGGACACTCCTGTAAGGTTCCAATACTCATGGGGATGTGTGCCTTCTGCTCTGTGGTCGCAACGCCTGGGTTGCTCACAGTTTCGTTATGTTGGCACTCCGGTGTTAGTTCATCAGGCCTAGATCCCATAGCCTCTGTGCTCTGGGCCGCCTGCTGGGAGGTTCCAACTGCTGGATTCCTCACCTTTCTTATACTTTGGGCCCTGTGTGGTGAAGCTCCTCCTGCCTGCCTCACACCGAGCCCCTTGGTGATGTAGGTCTTCTGGTTTGAGACCACGTGGGCCGTTTGTCTCACCTTTTACGGATGTGGCCCTACTGGTGTGAGGACACTCCTGACTGGTTCCCATCCCCTTGTTGATGTGGGCCCTCTGGTGAGAGTCTGATCCTGGCTTGATTCCTCACACTTCTGTGAGGCGGGCCCTCTGCTGTGAGGTCACACCTGCCTGGCTGGCACACGACGCCTTGGCCACATGGGCCCTCTGGTTGCAGTTGGAGCGTGCTGGGAACCTCCTCCCATCGGTGATGAGGGCCCTCTGGCGTCCGGCCCTAACTGCTGGGCTCACCACATTTTCTGATGTGCGCCCACTTGTGCGATGACACTCCTGCCAGGTTCCCATCCCCATGCAGATTTGGGCCTTCTGTTCTGAGGTGCCAACGGCTGGCTTGCTCACAGTGTCAGGATGTGGGCCCTCTGCTGTGAGTTCACTCCGGCATGCATCCCATAGCCTCGGTGCTCTGGGCCACCTGCTTGGAGCTTCCAACTGCAGGATTCCTTACCTTTTTTCTTCTATGGGCCGTGTGTTGTGAGACACTTCCTGCCTGCCTCACTCTGAGCCCCTTGTTGATGTGGGTCTTCTGGTTTGAGGCCACATGTGGTGGGTTCCTTGCCTTTCAATGATGTGGCCCCACTGGTGTGAGCACACTCCTGCCTGGTTCGCATCCCCTTGGTGATGTGGGCCCTCTGGTGAGAATCTGATCCGGGTTGGGTTCCTCACACTTCCGTGAGCTTGGCCCTCAGCTCTGAGGTCACTCCTGCCTGGCTGGCACACCCCGCCTTGGCGACGTCGGCCCTCTGGTGGCAGTTGGAGCCTGCTGGGAGCCTCCTCCCCTCAGTGATGAGAGCCCTTTGGCGTCAGGCCCTAACTGCTGGGTACCCACATTTTCTAATACGTACTAAGTGGTGCGAGGATACGCCTGCCACGTTCCCATCCCCATGGGGATGTGGGCGTTCTGCTCTGAGGTCCCAACGGCTGGGTTGCTCACAGTTTCATGATGTGGGCCCTCTGCTGTGAGTTCACTTTGGCCTGGATCCCATAGACTCGGTGCTCTGGGCCTCCTGCTGCGAGGTTCCAACTGCTGGATTCCTCACATTTTTTAATCTATGGGCCCTGTGTTGTTAGGCTAGTCCTGCCTGCCTCACTCCGAGCCCCTTGGAGATGTGGTTCCTCTGGTTTAGGCCACATGGTCTGGGTCCCTCACCTTTCCATTATTTGGCCACACTGGTGTGAGTATACTTCTGCCTGGTTCCGATCCCCTTGGTGATGCGGGCCCTCTGGTGAGAGTCTTATCCTGGCTGGGTTCCTCACCCTTCTGTGACGTATGCCCTCTGCTGTGATGTCACTCCTGCCTGGCTGGCGCACGTCACCTTGGCGACGTGGGCCCTCAGTTGGGATTTGGTGTCTGCTGGGAGTTTCCTCCCTTCGGTAATGAGGGCCCTCTGGCGTCAGGCCTTAAATCCTGGGCTCCCAAACTTTTCTGATGTGTGCCCTGTGGTGCGAGTACACTCCTGCCAGGTTCCCAACCCCATGGCAATGTGGGCCTTCTGCTCTGTGGACCCAATGGCTGGGCTATTCACAGTTTCATGATGAGGGCCCTCTTTTGTGAGTTCACACCGGCCGGGATCCCATAGCCTCGTTGTTCCTTGCCGCCTGCTGGGATGTTCCAACTGCGGGATTCCTCACCTTTTTTATTCTATGGGCCCTCTGTTTTGAGACTACACCTGCCTGCCTCCCTCCCAGCCCCTTGGTGATGTGTGTCCTCTGGTTTGAGGCCACATGTGGTGGTTTCCTCGCCTTTCAATGATGTGGCCCCACTGGACTGAGAACACTCCTGCCTGGTTCCCATCCTCTTGGTGATGTGGGCCCTCTGGTGAGAGTCTGATCCTGGTTGGGTTCCTCACACTTCCGTGAACTTGGCCCTCTGCTCTGAGGTCACTCCTGCCTGGCTGGCACACCCCGCCTTGGTGACGTCGGCCCTCTGGTGGCAGTTGGAGCGTGCTGGGAGCCTCCTTCCCTCAGTAATGAGGGCCCTTTGGCGTCAGGCCCTAACTGCTGTGTACCCACATTTTCTAATACGTACTAAGTGGTGCGAGGACACTCCTGCCAGGTTCCCATCCCCGTGGGGATGTGGGACTTCTGCCCTGATGTCCAAACGGCTGGGTTGCTCAAAGTTTCATGATGTGGGCCCTCTGCTGTGAGTGCACTGCGGCCTGGATCCCATAGACTGGGTGCTCTGGGCCACCTGCTGGGAGGTTCGAACTGTTGGATTCCTCACATTTTTTATTCTATGGGCCCTGCGTTGTGAGGCTAGTCCTGCCTGCCTCACTCTGAACCCCTTGGAGATGTGGATCCTCTGGTTTAGGCCACGTGTTCTGGGTTCCTCACCTTTCTATGATTTGGCCACACTGGTGTGAGGCCACTCTTGCCTGGATCCGATCCCCTTGGTGATGCGGGCCCTCTGGTGAGACTCTTATCCTGGCTGGGTGCCTCACCCTTCTGGGACGTATGCCCTCTGCTGTGAGGTCACTCCTGCCTGGCTGGCGCACGTCACCTTGGCGACGTGGGCCCTCAGTTGGGAGTTGGTGCCTGCTGGGAGTCTCCTCCCCTCGGTAATGAGGGCCCTCTGACGTCAGGCCCTAACTCCTGGGCTCCCATACTTTTCTGATGTGTGCCCTCTGGTGGGAGTACACTCCTGCCAGGTTCCCAACCCCATGGGAATGTGGGCCTTCTTCTCTGTGGTCCCAACCGCTGGGTTGTTCACAGTTTCGTGATGAGGGCCTTCTGTTGTGAGTTCACACCGGCCGGGATCCCATAGCCTCGCTGCTCCTTGCCGCCTGCTGGGAGGTTCCAACTGCGGGTTACCTCACCTTTTTTATTTTATGGCCCTCTGTTTGAGACACCTCCTGCCTGCCTCACTCTGAGCCCCTTGTTGATGTGGGTCCTCTGGTTTAGGCCATATGTTCTGGGTTCCTCACTTTTCTACGATTTGGCCACACTGGTGTGAGGCCACTCCTGCCTGGTTCTGATCCCCTTGGTGATGTGGGCCCTCTGGTGAGAGTCTTATCCTGGCTGGGTTCCTCCCCCTTCTGTGACATAGGCCCTCTGCTGTGAGGTCACTCCTGCCTGGCTAACGCACATCACCTTGGAGACGTGGGCCCTCAGGTGGGAGTTGGTGCCTTCTAGGAGTCTGCTCCCCTCGGTAATTAGGGCCGTCTGGCGTCAGGCCCTAACTCCTGGGCTCCCAAAATTTTCTGATGTGTGCCCCGTGGTGCGAGTACAGTCCTGCCAGGTTCCCCACCCCATGGGAATGTGGGCCTTCTGTTCTGTGGTCCCAACAGCTGTGTTGTTCACAGTTTCATGATGAGGGTCCTCTGTTGTGAGTTCACAACGGCCGGGACCCCATAGCCTCGCTGCTCCTTGCTGCATGCTAGGAGGTTCCAACTGCGGGATTCCTCACCTTTTTTATTCTATGGGTCCTCTGTTTTGAGGCTCCTCCTGCCTGCCTCACTCCGAGCCCCTTGGAGATGTGGGTCCTCTTGTTTAGGCCACATGTTCTGGGTTCCTCACCTTTCTATGATTTGGCCACACTGGTGTGAGGCCACTCCTGCCTGGATCAGATCCCCTTGGTGATGTGGGCCCTCTGGTGAGAGTCTGATCCTGGCTGGGTTCCTCACTCTTCTGTGAGGTGGGCCCTCTGCTGTGAGGTAACTCCTGCCTGGCTTGCTCCCGTTGCCCTGGTGACGTCGGACTTCTGGTGGCAGTTGGAGCCTTCTTGTACCCTCCTCTCCAAGGTGATGAGGGCCCTCTTGCGTCAGGCTCTAACTGCTGGGCTCCCCACGATTTCTGATGTGAGCCCAGTGATGCCAGGACACTCCTGTAAGGTTCCAATACTCATGGGGATGTGTGCCTTCTGCTCTGTGGTCGCAACGCCTGGGTTGCTCACAGTTTCGTTATGTTGGCACTCCGGTGTTAGTTCATCAGGCCTAGATCCCATAGCCTCTGTGCTCTGGGCCGCCTGCTGGGAGGTTCCAACTGCTGGATTCCTCACCTTTCTTATACTTTGGGCCCTGTGTGGTGAAGCTCCTCCTGCCTGCCTCACACCGAGCCCCTTGGTGATGTAGGTCTTCTGGTTTGAGACCACGTGGGCCGTTTGTCTCACCTTTTACGGATGTGGCCCTACTGGTGTGAGGACACTCCTGACTGGTTCCCATCCCCTTGTTGATGTGGGCCCTCTGGTGAGAGTCTGATCCTGGCTTGATTCCTCACACTTCTGTGAGGCGGGCCCTCTGCTGTGAGGTCACACCTGCCTGGCTGGCACACGACGCCTTGGCCACATGGGCCCTCTGGTTGCAGTTGGAGCGTGCTGGGAACCTCCTCCCATCGGTGATGAGGGCCCTCTGGCGTCCGGCCCTAACTGCTGGGCTCACCACATTTTCTGATGTGCGCCCACTTGTGCGATGACACTCCTGCCAGGTTCCCATCCCCATGCAGATTTGGGCCTTCTGTTCTGAGGTGCCAACGGCTGGCTTGCTCACAGTGTCAGGATGTGGGCCCTCTGCTGTGAGTTCACTCCGGCATGCATCCCATAGCCTCGGTGCTCTGGGCCACCTGCTTGGAGCTTCCAACTGCAGGATTCCTTACCTTTTTTCTTCTATGGGCCGTGTGTTGTGAGACACTTCCTGCCTGCCTCACTCTGAGCCCCATGTTGATGTGGGTCTTCTGGTTTGAGGCCACATGTGGAGGGTTCCTTGCCTTTCAATGATGTGGCCCCACTGGTGTGAGCACACTCCTGCCTGGTTCGCATCCCCTTGGTGATGTGGGCCCTCTGGTGAGAATCTGATCCGGGTTGGGTTCCTCACACTTCCGTGAGCTTGGCCCTCAGCTCTGAGGTCACTCCTGCCTGGCTGGCACACCCCGCCTTGGCGACGTCGGCCCTCTGGTGGCAGTTGGAGCCTGCTGGGAGCCTCCTCCCCTCAGTGATGAGAGCCCTTTGGCGTCAGGCCCTAACTGCTGGGTACCCACATTTTCTAATACGTACTAAGTGGTGCGAGGATACGCCTGCCACGTTCCCATCCCCATGGGGAGGTGGGCGTTCTGCTCTGAGGTCCCAACGGCTGGGTTGCTCACAGTTTCATGATGTGGGCCCTCTGCTGTGAGTTCACTTTGGCCTGGATCCCATAGACTCGGTGCTCTGGGCCTCCTGCTGCGAGGTTCCAACTGCTGGATTCCTCACATTTTTTAATCTATGGGCCCTGTGTTGTTAGGCTAGTCCTGCCTGCCTCACTCCGAGCCCCTTGGAGATGTGGTTCCTCTGGTTTAGGCCACATGGTCTGGGTCCCTCACCTTTCCATTATTTGGCCACACTGGTGTGAGTATACTTCTGCCTGGTTCCGATCCCCTTGGTGATGCGGGCCCTCTGGTGAGAGTCTTATCCTGGCTGGGTTCCTCACCCTTCTGTGACGTATGCCCTCTGCTGTGATGTCACTCCTGCCTGGCTGGCGCACGTCACCTTGGCGACGTGGGCCCTCAGTTGGGATTTGGTGTCTGCTGGGAGTTTCCTCCCTTCGGTAATGAGGGCCCTCTGGCGTCAGGCCTTAAATCCTGGGCTCCCAAACTTTTCTGATGTGTGCCCTGTGGTGCGAGTACACTCCTGCCAGGTTCCCAACCCCATGGCAATGTGGGCCTTCTGCTCTGTGGACCCAATGGCTGGGCTATTCACAGTTTCATGATGAGGGCCCTCTTTTGTGAGTTCACACCGGCCGGGATCCCATAGCCTCGTTGTTCCTTGCCGCCTGCTGGGATGTTCCAACTGCGGGATTCCTCACCTTTTTTATTCTATGGGCCCTCTGTTTTGAGACTACTCCTGCCTGCCTCCCTCCCAGCCCCTTGGTGATGTGTGTCCTCTGGTTTGAGGCCACATGTGGTGGTTTCCTCGCCTTTCAATGATGTGGCCCCACTGGACTGAGAACACTCCTGCCTGGTTCCCATCCTCTTGGTGATGTGGGCCCTCTGGTGAGAGTCTGATCCTGGTTGGGTTCCTCACACTTCCGTGAACTTGGCCCTCTGCTCTGAGGTCACTCCTGCCTGGCTGGCACACCCCCCGCCTTGGTGACGTCGGCCCTCTGGTGGCAGTTGGAGCGTGCTGGGAGCCTCCTTCCCTCAGTAATGAGGGCCCTTTGGCGTCAGGCCCTAACTGCTGTGTACCCACATTTTCTAATACGTACTAAGTGGTGCGAGGACACTCCTGCCAGGTTCCCATCCCCGTGGGGATGTGGGACTTCTGCTCTGATGTCCAAACGGCTGGGTTGCTCAAAGTTTCATGATGTGGGCCCTCTGCTGTGAGTGCACTGCGGCCTGGACCCCATAGACTGGGTGCTCTGGGCCACCTGCTGGGAGGTTCGAACTGTTGGATTCCTCACATTTTTTATTCTATGGGCCCTGCGTTGTGAGGCTAGTCCTGCCTGCCTCACTCTGAACCCCTTGGAGATGTGGATCCTCTGGTTTAGGCCACGTGTTCTGGGTTCCTCACCTTTCTATGATTTGGCCACACTGGTGTGAGGCCACTCTTGCCTGGATCCGATCCCCTTGGTGATGCGGGCCCTCTGGTGAGACTCTTATCCTGGCTGGGTGCCTCACCCTTCTGGGACGTATGCCCTCTGCTGTGAGGTCACTCCTGCCTGGCTGGCGCACGTCACCTTGGCGACGTGGGCCCTCAGTTGGGAGTTGGTGCCTGCTGGGAGTCTCCTCCCCTCGGTAATGAGGGCCCTCTGACGTCAGGCCCTAACTCCTGGGCTCCCATACTTTTCTGATGTGTGCCCTCTTGTGGGAGTACACTCCTGCCAGGTTCCCAACCCCATGGGAATGTGGGCCTTCTTCTCTGTGGTCCCAACCGCTGGGTTGTTCACAGTTTCGTGATGAGGGCCTTCTGTTGTGAGTTCACACCGGCCGGGATCCCATAGCCTCGCTGCTCCTTGCCGCCTGCTGGGAGGTTCCAACTGCGGGTTACCTCACCTTTTTTATTTTATGGCCCTCTGTTTGAGACACCTCCTGCCTGCCTCACTCTGAGCCCCTTGTTGATGTGGGTCCTCTGGTTTAGGCCATATGTTCTGGGTTCCTCACTTTTCTACGATTTGGCCACACTGGTGTGAGGCCACTCCTGCCTGGTTCTGATCCCCTTGGTGATGTGGGCCCTCTGGTGAGAGTCTTATCCTGGCTGGGTTCCTCCCCCTTCTGTGACATAGGCCCTCTGCTGTGAGGTCACTCCTGCCTGGCTAACGCACATCACCTTGGAGACGTGGGCCCTCAGGTGGGAGTTGGTGCCTTCTAGGAGTCTGCTCCCCTCGGTAATTAGGGCCGTCTGGCGTCAGGCCCTAACTCCTGGGCTCCCAAAATTTTCTGATGTGTGCCCCGTGGTGCGAGTACAGTCCTGCCAGGTTCCCAACCCCATGGGAATGTGGGCCTTCTGTTCTGTGGTCCCAACAGCTGTGTTGTTCACAGTTTCATGATGAGGGTCCTCTGTTGTGAGTTCACAACGGCCGGGACCCCATAGCCTCGCTGCTCCTTGCTGCATGCTAGGAGGTTCCAACTGCGGGATTCCTCACCTTTTTTATTCTATGGGTCCTCTGTTTTGAGGCTCCTCCTGCCTGCCTCACTCCGAGCCCCTTGGAGATGTGGGTCCTCTTGTTTAGGCCACATGTTCTGGGTTCCTCACCTTTCTATGATTTGGCCACACTGGTGTGAGGCCACTCCTGCCTGGATCAGATCCCCTTGGTGATGTGGGCCCTCTGGTGAGAGTCTGATCCTGGCTGGGTTCCTCACTCTTCTGTGAGGTGGGCCCTCTGCTGTGAGGTAACTCCTGCCTGGCTTGCTCCCGTTGCCCTGGTGACGTCGGACTTCTGGTGGCAGTTGGAGCCTTCTTGTACCCTCCTCTCCAAGGTGATGAGGGCCCTCTTGCGTCAGGCTCTAACTGCTGGGCTCCCCACGATTTCTGATGTGAGCCCAGTGATGCCAGGACACTCCTGTAAGGTTCCAATACTCATGGGGATGTGTGCCTTCTGCTCTGTGGTCGCAACGCCTGGGTTGCTCACAGTTTCGTTATGTTGGCACTCCGGTGTTAGTTCATCAGGCCTAGATCCCATAGCCTCTGTGCTCTGGGCCGCCTGCTGGGAGGTTCCAACTGCTGGATTCCTCACCTTTCTTATACTTTGGGCCCTGTGTGGTGAAGCTCCTCCTGCCTGCCTCACACCGAGCCCCTTGGTGATGTAGGTCTTCTGGTTTGAGACCACGTGGGCCGTTTGTCTCACCTTTTACGGATGTGGCCCTACTGGTGTGAGGACACTCCTGACTGGTTCCCATCCCCTTGTTGATGTGGGCCCTCTGGTGAGAGTCTGATCCTGGCTTGATTCCTCACACTTCTGTGAGGCGGGCCCTCTGCTGTGAGGTCACACCTGCCTGGCTGGCACACGACGCCTTGGCCACATGGGCCCTCTGGTTGCAGTTGGAGCGTGCTGGGAACCTCCTCCCATCGGTGATGAGGGCCCTCTGGCGTCCGGCCCTAACTGCTGGGCTCACCACATTTTCTGATGTGCGCCCACTTGTGCGATGACACTCCTGCCAGGTTCCCATCCCCATGCAGATTTGGGCCTTCTGTTCTGAGGTGCCAACGGCTGGCTTGCTCACAGTGTCAGGATGTGGGCCCTCTGCTGTGAGTTCACTCCGGCATGCATCCCATAGCCTCGGTGCTCTGGGCCACCTGCTTGGAGCTTCCAACTGCAGGATTCCTTACCTTTTTTCTTCTATGGGCCGTGTGTTGTGAGACACTTCCTGCCTGCCTCACTCTGAGCCCCTTGTTGATGTGGGTCTTCTGGTTTGAGGCCACATGTGGTGGGTTCCTTGCCTTTCAATGATGTGGCCCCACTGGTGTGAGCACACTCCTGCCTGGTTCGCATCCCCTTGGTGATGTGGGCCCTCTGGTGAGAATCTGATCCGGGTTGGGTTCCTCACACTTCCGTGAGCTTGGCCCTCAGCTCTGAGGTCACTCCTGCCTGGCTGGCACACCCCGCCTTGGCGACGTCGGCCCTCTGGTGGCAGTTGGAGCCTGCTGGGAGCCTCCTCCCCTCAGTGATGAGAGCCCTTTGGCGTCAGGCCCTAACTGCTGGGTACCCACATTTTCTAATACGTACTAAGTGGTGCGAGGATACGCCTGCCACGTTCCCATCCCCATGGGGATGTGGGCGTTCTGCTCTGAGGTCCCAACGGCTGGGTTGCTCACAGTTTCATGATGTGGGCCCTCTGCTGTGAGTTCACTTTGGCCTGGATCCCATAGACTCGGTGCTCTGGGCCTCCTGCTGCGAGGTTCCAACTGCTGGATTCCTCACATTTTTTAATCTATGGGCCCTGTGTTGTTAGGCTAGTCCTGCCTGCCTCACTCCGAGCCCCTTGGAGATGTGGTTCCTCTGGTTTAGGCCACATGGTCTGGGTCCCTCACCTTTCCATTATTTGGCCACACTGGTGTGAGTATACTTCTGCCTGGTTCCGATCCCCTTGGTGATGCGGGCCCTCTGGTGAGAGTCTTATCCTGGTTGGGTTCCTCACCCTTCTGTGACGTATGCCCTCTGCTGTGATGTCACTCCTGCCTGGCTGGCGCACGTCACCTTGGCGACGTGGGCCCTCAGTTGGGATTTGGTGTCTGCTGGGAGTTTCCTCCCTTCGGTAATGAGGGCCCTCTGGCGTCAGGCCTTAAATCCTGGGCTCCCAAACTTTTCTGATGTGTGCCCTGTGGTGCGAGTACACTCCTGCCAGGTTCCCAACCCCATGGCAATGTGGGCCTTCTGCTCTGTGGACCCAATGGCTGGGCTATTCACAGTTTCATGATGAGGGCCCTCTTTTGTGAGTTCACACCGGCCGGGATCCCATAGCCTCGTTGTTCCTTGCCGCCTGCTGGGATGTTCCAACTGCGGGATTCCTCACCTTTTTTATTCTATGGGCCCTCTGTTTTGAGACTACACCTGCCTGCCTCCCTCCCAGCCCCTTGGTGATGTGTGTCCTCTGGTTTGAGGCCACATGTGGTGGTTTCCTCGCCTTTCAATGATGTGGCCCCACTGGACTGAGAACACTCCTGCCTGGTTCCCATCCTCTTGGTGATGTGGGCCCTCTGGTGAGAGTCTGATCCTGGTTGGGTTCCTCACACTTCCGTGAACTTGGCCCTCTGCTCTGAGGTCACTCCTGCCTGGCTGGCACACCCCGCCTTGGTGACGTCGGCCCTCTGGTGGCAGTTGGAGCGTGCTGGGAGCCTCCTTCCCTCAGTAATGAGGGCCCTTTGGCGTCAGGCCCTAACTGCTGTGTACCCACATTTTCTAATACGTACTAAGTGGTGCGAGGACACTCCTGCCAGGTTCCCATCCCCGTGGGGATGTGGGACTTCTGCCCTGATGTCCAAACGGCTGGGTTGCTCAAAGTTTCATGATGTGGGCCCTCTGCTGTGAGTGCACTGCGGCCTGGATCCCATAGACTGGGTGCTCTGGGCCACCTGCTGGGAGGTTCGAACTGTTGGATTCCTCACATTTTTTATTCTATGGGCCCTGCGTTGTGAGGCTAGTCCTGCCTGCCTCACTCTGAACCCCTTGGAGATGTGGATCCTCTGGTTTAGGCCACGTGTTCTGGGTTCCTCACCTTTCTATGATTTGGCCACACTGGTGTGAGGCCACTCTTGCCTGGATCCGATCCCCTTGGTGATGCGGGCCCTCTGGTGAGACTCTTATCCTGGCTGGGTGCCTCACCCTTCTGGGACGTATGCCCTCTGCTGTGAGGTCACTCCTGCCTGGCTGGCGCACGTCACCTTGGCGACGTGGGCCCTCAGTTGGGAGTTGGTGCCTGCTGGGAGTCTCCTCCCCTCGGTAATGAGGGCCCTCTGACGTCAGGCCCTAACTCCTGGGCTCCCATACTTTTCTGATGTGTGCCCTCTGGTGGGAGTACACTCCTGCCAGGTTCCCAACCCCATGGGAATGTGGGCCTTCTTCTCTGTGGTCCCAACCGCTGGGTTGTTCACAGTTTCGTGATGAGGGCCTTCTGTTGTGAGTTCACACCGGCCGGGATCCCATAGCCTCGCTGCTCCTTGCCGCCTGCTGGGAGGTTCCAACTGCAGGTTACCTCACCTTTTTTATTTTATGGCCCTCTGTTTGAGACACCTCCTGCCTGCCTCACTCTGAGCCCCTTGTTGATGTGGGTCCTCTGGTTTAGGCCATATGTTCTGGGTTCCTCACTTTTCTACGATTTGGCCACACTGGTGTGAGGCCACTCCTGCCTGGTTCTGATCCCCTTGGTGATGTGGGCCCTCTGGTGAGAGTCTTATCCTGGCTGGGTTCCTCCCCCTTCTGTGACATAGGTCCTCTGCTGTGAGGTCACTCCTGCCTGGCTAACGCACATCACCTTGGAGACGTGGGCCCTCAGGTGGGAGTTGGTGCCTTCTAGGAGTCTGCTCCCCTCGGTAATTAGGGCCGTCTGGCGTCAGGCCCTAACTCCTGGGCTCCCAAAATTTTCTGATGTGTGCCCCGTGGTGCGAGTACAGTCCTGCCAGGTTCCCAACCCCATGGGAATGTGGGCCTTCTGTTCTGTGGTCCCAACAGCTGTGTTGTTCACAGTTTCATGATGAGGGTCCTCTGTTGTGAGTTCACAACGGCCGGGACCCCATAGCCTCGCTGCTCCTTGCTGCATGCTAGGAGGTTCCAACTGCGGGATTCCTCACCTTTTTTATTCTATGGGTCCTCTGTTTTGAGGCTCCTCCTGCCTGCCTCACTCCGAGCCCCTTGGAGATGTGGGTCCTCTTGTTTAGGCCACATGTTCTGGGTTCCTCACCTTTCTATGATTTGGCCACACTGGTGTGAGGCCACTCCTGCCTGGATCAGATCCCCTTGGTGATGTGGGCCCTCTGGTGAGAGTCTGATCCTGGCTGGGTTCCTCACTCTTCTGTGAGGTGGGCCCTCTGCTGTGAGGTAACTCCTGCCTGGCTTGCTCCCGTTGCCCTGGTGACGTCGGACTTCTGGTGGCAGTTGGAGCCTTCTTGTACCCTCCTCTCCAAGGTGATGAGGGCCCTCTTGCGTCAGGCTCTAACTGCTGGGCTCCCCACGATTTCTGATGTGAGCCCAGTGATGCCAGGACACTCCTGTAAGGTTCCAATACTCATGGGGATGTGTGCCTTCTGCTCTGTGGTCGCAACGCCTGGGTTGCTCACAGTTTCGTTATGTTGGCACTCCGGTGTTAGTTCATCAGGCCTAGATCCCATAGCCTCTGTGCTCTGGGCCGCCTGCTGGGAGGTTCCAACTGCTGGATTCCTCACCTTTCTTATACTTTGGGCCCTGTGTGGTGAAGCTCCTCCTGCCTGCCTCACACCGAGCCCCTTGGTGATGTAGGTCTTCTGGTTTGAGACCACGTGGGCCGTTTGTCTCACCTTTTACGGATGTGGCCCTACTGGTGTGAGGACACTCCTGACTGGTTCCCATCCCCTTGTTGATGTGGGCCCTCTGGTGAGAGTCTGATCCTGGCTTGATTCCTCACACTTCTGTGAGGCGGGCCCTCTGCTGTGAGGTCACACCTGCCTGGCTGGCACACGACGCCTTGGCCACATGGGCCCTCTGGTTGCAGTTGGAGCGTGCTGGGAACCTCCTCCCATCGGTGATGAGGGCCCTCTGGCGTCCGGCCCTAACTGCTGGGCTCACCACATTTTCTGATGTGCGCCCACTTGTGCGATGACACTCCTGCCAGGTTCCCATCCCCATGCAGATTTGGGCCTTCTGTTCTGAGGTGCCAACGGCTGGCTTGCTCACAGTGTCAGGATGTGGGCCCTCTGCTGTGAGTTCACTCCGGCATGCATCCCATAGCCTCGGTGCTCTGGGCCACCTGCTTGGAGCTTCCAACTGCAGGATTCCTTACCTTTTTTCTTCTATGGGCCGTGTGTTGTGAGACACTTCCTGCCTGCCTCACTCTGAGCCCCATGTTGATGTGGGTCTTCTGGTTTGAGACCACATGTGGTGGGTTCCTTGCCTTTCAATGATGTGGCCCCACTGGTGTGAGCACACTCCTGCCTGGTTCGCATCCCCTTGGTGATGTGGGCCCTCTGGTGAGAATCTGATCCGGGTTGGGTTCCTCACACTTCCGTGAGCTTGGCCCTCAGCTCTGAGGTCACTCCTGCCTGGCTGGCACACCCCGCCTTGGCGACGTCGGCCCTCTGGTGGCAGTTGGAGCCTGCTGGGAGCCTCCTCCCCTCAGTGATGAGAGCCCTTTGGCGTCAGGCCCTAACTGCTGGGTACCCACATTTTCTAATACGTACTAAGTGGTGCGAGGATACGCCTGCCACGTTCCCATCCCCATGGGGAGGTGGGCGTTCTGCTCTGAGGTCCCAACGGCTGGGTTGCTCACAGTTTCATGATGTGGGCCCTCTGCTGTGAGTTCACTTTGGCCTGGATCCCATAGACTCGGTGCTCTGGGCCTCCTGCTGCGAGGTTCCAACTGCTGGATTCCTCACATTTTTTAATCTATGGGCCCTGTGTTGTTAGGCTAGTCCTGCCTGCCTCACTCCGAGCCCCTTGGAGATGTGGTTCCTCTGGTTTAGGCCACATGGTCTGGGTCCCTCACCTTTCCATTATTTGGCCACACTGGTGTGAGTATACTTCTGCCTGGTTCCGATCCCCTTGGTGATGCGGGCCCTCTGGTGAGAGTCTTATCCTGGCTGGGTTCCTCACCCTTCTGTGACGTATGCCCTCTGCTGTGATGTCACTCCTGCCTGGCTGGCGCACGTCACCTTGGCGACGTGGGCCCTCAGTTGGGATTTGGTGTCTGCTGGGAGTTTCCTCCCTTCGGTAATGAGGGCCCTCTGGCGTCAGGCCTTAAATCCTGGGCTCCCAAACTTTTCTGATGTGTGCCCTGTGGTGCGAGTACACTCCTGCCAGGTTCCCAACCCCATGGCAATGTGGGCCTTCTGCTCTGTGGACCCAATGGCTGGGCTATTCACAGTTTCATGATGAGGGCCCTCTTTTGTGAGTTCACACCGGCCGGGATCCCATAGCCTCGTTGTTCCTTGCCGCCTGCTGGGATGTTCCAACTGCGGGATTCCTCACCTTTTTTATTCTATGGGCCCTCTGTTTTGAGACTACTCCTGCCTGCCTCCCTCCCAGCCCCTTGGTGATGTGTGTCCTCTGGTTTGAGGCCACATGTGGTGGTTTCCTCGCCTTTCAATGATGTGGCCCCACTGGACTGAGAACACTCCTGCCTGGTTCCCATCCTCTTGGTGATGTGGGCCCTCTGGTGAGAGTCTGATCCTGGTTGGGTTCCTCACACTTCCGTGAACTTGGCCCTCTGCTCTGAGGTCACTCTTGCCTGGCTGGCACACCCCCCGCCTTGGTGACGTCGGCCCTCTGGTGGCAGTTGGAGCGTGCTGGGAGCCTCCTTCCCTCAGTAATGAGGGCCCTTTGGCGTCAGGCCCTAACTGCTGTGTACCCACATTTTCTAATACGTACTAAGTGGTGCGAGGACACTCCTGCCAGGTTCCCATCCCCGTGGGGATGTGGGACTTCTGCTCTGATGTCCAAACGGCTGGGTTGCTCAAAGTTTCATGATGTGGGCCCTCTGCTGTGAGTGCACTGCGGCCTGGATCCCATAGACTGGGTGCTCTGGGCCACCTGCTGGGAGGTTCGAACTGTTGGATTCCTCACATTTTTTATTCTATGGGCCCTGCGTTGTGAGGCTAGTCCTGCCTGCCTCACTCTGAACCCCTTGGAGATGTGGATCCTCTGGTTTAGGCCACGTGTTCTGGGTTCCTCACCTTTCTATGATTTGGCCACACTGGTGTGAGGCCACTCTTGCCTCGATCCGATCCCCTTGGTGATGCGGGCCCTCTGGTGAGACTCTTATCCTGGCTGGGTGCCTCACCCTTCTGGGACGTATGCCCTCTGCTGTGAGGTCACTCCTGCCTGGCTGGCGCACGTCACCTTGGCGACGTGGGCCCTCAGTTGGGAGTTGGTGCCTGCTGGGAGTCTCCTCCCCTCGGTAATGAGGGCCCTCTGACGTCAGGCCCTAACTCCTGGGCTCCCATACTTTTCTGATGTGTGCCCTCTGGTGGGAGTACACTCCTGCCAGGTTCCCAACCCCATGGGAATGTGGGCCTTCTTCTCTGTGGTCCCAACCGCTGGGTTGTTCACAGTTTCGTGATGAGGGCCTTCTGTTGTGAGTTCACACCGGCCGGGATCCCATAGCCTCGCTGCTCCTTGCCGCCTGCTGGGAGGTTCCAACTGCGGGTTACCTCACCTTTTTTATTTTATGGCCCTCTGTTTGAGACACCTCCTGCCTGCCTCACTCTGAGCCCCTTGGAGATGTGGTTCCTCTGGTTTAGGCCACATGGTCTGGGTCCCTCACCTTTCCATTATTTGGCCACACTGGTGTGAGTATACTTCTGCCTGGTTCCGATCCCCTTGGTGATGCGGGCCCTCTGGTGAGAGTCTTATCCTGGCTGGGTTCCTCACCCTTCTGTGACGTATGCCCTCTGCTGTGATGTCACTCCTGCCTGGCTGGCGCACGTCACCTTGGCGACGTGGGCCCTCAGTTGGGATTTGGTGTCTGCTGGGAGTTTCCTCCCTTCAGTAATGAGGGCCCTCTGGCGTCAGGCCTTAAATCCTGGGCTCCCAAACTTTTCTGATGTGTGCCCTGTGGTGCGAGTACACTCCTGCCAGGTTCCCAACCCCATGGCAATGTGGGCCTTCTGCTCTGTGGACCCAATGGCTGGGCTATTCACAGATTCATGATGAGGGCCCTCTTTTGTGAGTTCACACCGGCCGGGATCCCATAGCCTCGTTGTTCCTTGCCGCCTGCTGGGATGTTCCAACTGCGGGATTCCTCACCTTTTTTATTCTATGGGCCCTCTGTTTTGAGACTACTCCTGCCTGCCTCCCTCCCAGCCCCTTGGTGATGTGTGTCCTCTGGTTTGAGGCCACATGTGGTGGTTTCCTCGCCTTTCAATGATGTGACCCTACTGGACTGAGAACACTCCTGCCTGGTTCCCATCCTCTTGGTGATGTGGGCCCTCTGGTGAGAGTCTGATCCTGGTTGGGTTCCTCACACTTCCGTGAACTTGGCCCTCTGCTCTGAGGTCACTCCTGCCTGGCTGGCACACCCCGCCTTGGTGACGTCGGCCCTCTGGTGGCAGTTGGAGCGTGCTAGGAGCTTCCTTCCTTCAGTAATGAGGGCCCTTTGGCGTCAGGCCCTAACTGCTGTGTACCCACATTTTCTAATACGTACTAAGTGGTGCGAGGACACTCCTGCCAGGTTCCCATCCCCGTGGGGATGTGGGACTTCTGCTCTGATGTCCAAACGGCTGGGTTGCTCAAAGTTTCATGATGTGGGCCCTCTGCTGTGAGTGCACTGCGGCCTGGATCCCATAGACTGGGTGCTCTGGGCCACCTGCTGGGAGGTTCCAACTGCGGGATTCCTCACCTTTTTTACGCAATGGGCCCTGCGTTGTGAGGCTAGTCCTGCCTGCCTCACTCTGAACCCCTTGGAGATGTGGATCCTCTGGTTTAGGCCACGTGTTCTGGGTTCCTCACCTTTCTATGATTTGGCCACACTGGTGTGAGGCCACTCTTGCCTGGATCCGATCCCCTTGGTGATGCGGGCCCTCTGGTGAGACTCTTATCCTGGCTGGGTGCCTCACCCTTCTGGGACGTATGCCCTCTGCTGTGAGGTCACTCCTGCCTGGCTGGCGCACGTCACCTTGGCGACGTGGGCCCTCAGTTGGGAGTTGGTGCCTGCTGGGAGTCTCCTCCCCTCGGTAATGAGGGCCCTCTGACGTCAGGCCCTAACTCCTGGGCTCCCATACTTTTCTGATGTGTGCCCTCTGGTGGGAGTACACTCCTGCCAGGTTCCCAACCCCATGGGAATGTGGGCCTTCTTCTCTGTGGTCCCAACCGCTGGGTTGTCCACAGTTTCGTGATGAGGGCCTTCTGTTGTGAGTTCACACCGGCCGGGATCCCATAGCCTCGCTGCTCCTTGCCGCCTGCTGGGAGGTTCCAACTGCGGGTTACCTCACCTTTTTTATTTTATGGCCCTCTGTTTGAGACACCTCCTGCCTGCCTCACTCTGAGCCCCTTGTTGATGTGGGTCCTCTGGTTTAGGCCATATGTTCTGGGTTCCTCACTTTTCTACGATTTGGCCACACTGGTGTGAGGCCACTCCTGCCTGGTTCTGATCCCCTTGGTGATGTGGGCCCTCTGGTGAGAGTCTTATCCTGGCTGGGTTCCTCCCCCTTCTGTGACATAGGCCCTCTGCTGTGAGGTCACTCCTGCCTGGCTAACGCACATCACCTTGGAGACGTGGGCCCTCAGGTGGGAGTTGGTGCCTTCTAGGAGTCTGCTCCCCTCGGTAATTAGGGCCGTCTGGCGTCAGGCCCTAACTCCTGGGCTCCCAAAATTTTCTGATGTGTGCCCTGTGGTGCGAGTACACTCCTGCCAGGTTCCCAACCCCATGGGAATGTGGGCCTTCTGTTCTGTGGTCCCAACAGCTGTGTTGTTCACAGTTTCATGATGAGGGTCCTCTGTTGTGAGTTCACAACGGCCGGGACCCCATAGCCTCGCTGCTCCTTGCTGCATGCTAGGAGGTTCCAACTGCGGGATTCCTCACCTTTTTTATTCTATGGGTCCTCTGTTTTGAGGCTCCTCCTGCCTGCCTCACTCCGAGCCCCTTGGAGATGTGGGTCCTCTTGTTTAGGCCACATGTTCTGGGTTCCTCACCTTTCTATGATTTGGCCACACTGGTGTGAGGCCACTCCTGCCTGGATCAGATCCCCTTGGTGATGTGGGCCCTCTGGTGAGAGTCTGATCCTGGCTGGGTTCCTCACTCTTCTGTGAGGTGGGCCCTCTGCTGTGAGGTAACTCCTGCCTGGCTTGCTCCCGTTGCCCTGGTGACGTCGGACTTCTGGTGGCAGTTGGAGCCTTCTTGTACCCTCCTCTCCAAGGTGATGAGGGCCCTCTTGCGTCAGGCTCTAACTGCTGGGCTCCCCACGATTTCTGATGTGAGCCCAGTGATGCCAGGACACTCCTGTAAGGTTCCAATACTCATGGGGATGTGTGCCTTCTGCTCTGTGGTCGCAACGCCTGGGTTGCTCACAGTTTCGTTATGTTGGCACTCCGGTGTTAGTTCACTCAGGCCTAGATCCCATAGCCTCTGTGCTCTGGGCCGCCTGCTGGGAGGTTCCAACTGCTGGATTCCTCACCTTTCTTATACTTTGGGCCCTGTGTGGTGAAGCTCCTCCTGCCTGCCTCACACCGAGCCCCTTGGTGATGTAGGTCTTCTGGTTTGAGACCACGTGTGCCGTTTGTCTCACCTTTTAGGGATGTGGCCCTACTGGTGTGAGGACACTCCTGACTGGTTCCCATCCCCTTGTTGATGTGGGCCCTCTGGTGAGAGTCTGATCCTGGCTTGATTCCTCACACTTCTGTGAGGCGGGCCCTCTGCTGTGAGGTCACACCTGCCTGGCTGGCACACGACGCCTTGGCCACATGGGCCCTCTGGTTGCAGTTGGAGCGTGCTGGGAACCTCCTCCCATCGGTGATGAGGGCCCTCTGGCGTCCGGCCCTAACTGCTGGGCCACCACATTTTCTGATGTGCGCCCACTTGTGCGATGACACTCCTGCCAGGTTCCCATCCCCATGCAGATTTGGGCCTTCTGTTCTGAGGTGCCAACGGCTGGCTTGCTCACAGTGTCAGGATGTGGGCCCTCTGCTGTGAGTTCACTCCGGCATGCATCCCATAGCCTCGGTGCTCTGGGCCACCTGCTTGGAGCTTCCAACTGCAGGATTCCTTACCTTTTTTCTTCTATGGGCCGTGTGTTGTGAGACACTTCCTGCCTGCCTCACTCTGAGCCCCTTGTTGATGTGGGTCTTCTGGTTTGAGGCCACATGTGGTGGGTTCCTTGCCTTTCAATGATGTGGCCCCACTGGTGTGAGCACACTCCTGCCTGGTTCGCATCCCCTTGGTGATGTGGGCCCTCTGGTGAGAATCTGATCCGGGTTGGGTTCCTCACACTTCCGTGAGCTTGGCCCTCAGCTCTGAGGTCACTCCTGCCTGGCTGGCACACCCCGCCTTGGCGACGTCGGCCCTCTGGTGGCAGTTGGAGCCTGCTGGGAGCCTCCTCCCCTCAGTGATGAGAGCCCTTTGGCGTCAGGCCCTAACTGCTGGGTACCCACATTTTCTAATACGTACTAAGTGGTGCGAGGATACGCCTGCCACGTTCCCATCCCCATGGGGAGGTGGGCGTTCTGCTCTGAGGTCCCAACGGCTGGGTTGCTCACAGTTTCATGATGTGGGCCCTCTGCTGTGAGTTCACTTTGGCCTGGATCCCATAGACTCGGTGCTCTGGGCCTCCTGCTGCGAGGTTCCAACTGCTGGATTCCTCACATTTTTTAATCTATGGGCCCTGTGTTGTTAGGCTAGTCCTGCCTGCCTCACTCCGAGCCCCTTGGAGATGTGGCTCCTCTGGTTTAGGCCACATGTTCTGGGTCCCTCACCTTTCCATTATTTGGCCACACTGGTGTGAGTATACTTCTGCCTGGTTCCGATCCCCTTGGTGATGCGGGCCCTCTGGTGAGAGTCTTATCCTGGCTAGGTTCCTCACCCTTCTGTGACGTATGCCCTCTGCTGTGATGTCACTCCTGCCTGGCTGGCGCACGTCACCTTGGCGACGTGGGCCCTCAGTTGGGATTTGGTGTCTGCTGGGAGTTTCCTCCCTTTGGTAATGAGGGCCCTCTGGCGTCAGGCCTTAAATCCTGGGCTCCCAAACTTTTCTGATGTGTGCCCTGTGGTGCGAGTACACTCCTGCCAGGTTCCCAACCCCATGGCAATGTGGGCCTTCTGCTCTGTGGACCCAATGGCTGGGCTATTCACAGTTTCATGATGAGGGCCCTCTTTTGTGAGTTCACACCGGCCGGGATCCCATAGCCTCGTTGTTCCTTGCCGCCTGCTGGGATGTTCCAACTGCGGGATTCCTCACCTTTTTTATTCTATGGGCCCTCTGTTTTGAGACTACTCCTGCCTGCCTCCCTCCCAGCCCCTTGGTGATGTGTGTCCTCTGGTTTGAGGCCACATGTGGTGGTTTCCTCGCCTTTCAATGATGTGGCCCCACTGGACTGAGAACACTCCTGCCTGGTTCCCATCCTCTTGGTGATGTGGGCCCTCTGGTGAGAGTCTGATCCTGGTTGGGTTCCTCACACTTCCGTGAACTTGGCCCTCTGCTCTGAGGTCACTCCTGCCTGGCTGGCACACCCCCCGCCTTGGTGACGTCGGCCCTCTGGTGGCAGTTGGAGCGTGCTGGGGGCCTCCTTCCCTCAGTAATGAGGGCCCTTTGGCGTCAGGCCCTAACTGCTGTGTACCCACATTTTCTAATACGTACTAAGTGGTGCGAGGACACTCCTGCCAGGTTCCCATCCCCGTGGGGATGTGGGACTTCTGCTCTGATGTCCAAACGGCTGGGTTGCTCAAAGTTTCATGATGTGGGCCCTCTGCTGTGAGTGCACTGCGGCCTGGATCCCATAGACTGGGTGCTCTGGGCCACCTGCTGGGAGGTTCGAACTGTTGGATTCCTCACATTTTTTATTCTATGGGCCCTGCGTTGTGAGGCTAGTCCTGCCTGCCTCACTCTGAACCCCTTGGAGATGTGGATCCTCTGGTTTAGGCCACGTGTTCTGGGTTCCTCACCTTTCTATGATTTGGCCACACTGGTGTGAGGCCACTCTTGCCTGGATCCGATCCCCTTGGTGATGCGGGCCCTCTGGTGAGACTCTTATCCTGGCTGGGTGCCTCACCCTTCTGGGACGTATGCCCTCTGCTGTGAGGTCACTCCTGCCTGGCTGGCGCACGTCACCTTGGCGACATGGGCCCTCAGTTGGGAGTTGGTGCCTGCTGGGAGTCTCCTCCCCTCGGTAATGAGGGCCCTCTGACGTCAGGCCCTAACTCCTGGGCTCCCATACTTTTCTGATGTGTGCCCTCTGGTGGGAGTACACTCCTGCCAGGTTCCCAACCCCATGGGAATGTGGGCCTTCTTCTCTGTGGTCCCAACCGCTGGGTTGTTCACAGTTTCGTGATGAGGGCCTTCTGTTGTGAGTTCACACCGGCCGGGATCCCATAGCCTCGCTGCTCCTTGCCGCCTGCTGGGAGGTTCCAACTGCGGGTTACCTCACCTTTTTTATTTTATGGCCCTCTGTTTGAGACACCTCCTGCCTGCCTCACTCTGAGCCCCTTGTTGATGTGGGTCCTCTGGTTTAGGCCATATGTTCTGGGTTCCTCACTTTTCTACGATTTGGCCACACTGGTGTGAGGCCACTCCTGCCTGGTTCTGATCCCCTTGGTGATGTGGGCCCTCTGGTGAGAGTCTTATCCTGGCTGGGTTCCTCCCCCTTCTGTGACATAGGCCCTCTGCTGTGAGGTCACTCCTGCCTGGCTAACGCACATCACCTTGGAGACGTGGGCCCTCAGGTGGGAGTTGGTGCCTTCTAGGAGTCTGCTCCCCTCGGTAATTAGGGCCGTCTGGCGTCAGGCCCTAACTCCTGGGCTCCCAAAATTTTCTGATGTGTGCCCTGTGGTGCGAGTACACTCCTGCCAGGTTCCCAACCCCATGGGAATGTGGGCCTTCTGTTCTGTGGTCCCAACAGCTGTGTTGTTCACAGTTTCATGATGAGGGTCCTCTGTTGTGAGTTCACAACGGCCGGGACCCCATAGCCTCGCTGCTCCTTGCTGCATGCTAGGAGGTTCCAACTGCGGGATTCCTCACCTTTTTTATTCTATGGGTCCTCTGTTTTGAGGCTCCTCCTGCCTGCCTCACTCCGAGCCCCTTGGAGATGTGGGTCCTCTTGTTTAGGCCACATGTTCTGGGTTCCTCACCTTTCTATGATTTGGCCACACTGGTGTGAGGCCACTCCTGCCTGGATCAGATCCCCTTGGTGATGTGGGCCCTCTGGTGAGAGTCTGATCCTGGCTGGGTACCTCACTCTTCTGTGAGGTGGGCCCTCTGCTGTGAGGTAACTCCTGCCTGGCTTGCTCCCGTTGCCCTGGTGACGTCGGACTTCTGGTGGCAGTTGGAGCCTTCTTGTACCCTCCTCTCCAAGGTGATGAGGGCCCTCTTGCGTCAGGCTCTAACTGCTGGGCTCCCCACGATTTCTGATGTGAGCCCAGTGATGCCAGGACACTCCTGTAAGGTTCCAATACTCATGGGGATGTGTGCCTTCTGCTCTGTGGTCGCAACGCCTGGGTTGCTCACAGTTTCGTTATGTTGGCACTCCCGTGTTAGTTCACTCAGGCCTAGATCCCATAGCCTCTGTGCTCTGGGCCGCCTGCTGGGAGGTTCCAACTGCTGGATTCCTCACCTTTCTTATACTTTGGGCCCTGTGTGGTGAAGCTCCTCCTGCCTGCCTCACACCGAGCCCCTTGGTGATGTAGGTCTTCTGGTTTGAGACCACGTGGGCCGTTTGTCTCACCTTTTACGGATGTGGCCCTACTGGTGTGAGGACACTCCTGACTGGTTCCCATCCCCTTGTTGATGTGGGCCCTCTGGTGAGAGTCTGATCCTGGCTTGATTCCTCACACTTCTGTGAGGCGGGCCCTCTGCTGTGAGGTCACACCTGCCTGGCTGGCACACGACGCCTTGGCCACATGGGCCCTCTGGTTGCAGTTGGAGCGTGCTGGGAACCTCCTCCCATCGGTGATGAGGGCCCTCTGGCGTCCGGCCCTAACTGCTGGGCTCACCACATTTTCTGATGTGCGCCCACTTGTGCGATGACACTCCTGCCAGGTTCCCATCCCCATGCAGATTTGGGCCTTCTGTTCTGAGGTGCCAACGGCTGGCTTGCTCACAGTGTCAGGATGTGGGCCCTCTGCTGTGAGTTCACTCCGGCATGCATCCCATAGCCTCGGTGCTCTGGGCCACCTGCTTGGAGCTTCCAACTGCAGGATTCCTTACCTTTTTTCTTCTATGGGCCGTGTGTTGTGAGACACTTCCTGCCTGCCTCACTCTGAGCCCCTTGTTGATGTGGGTCTTCTGGTTTGAGGCCACATGTGGTGGGTTCCTTGCCTTTCAATGATGTGGCCCCACTGGTGTGAGCACACTCCTGCCTGGTTCGCATCCCCTTGGTGATGTGGGCCCTCTGGTGAGAATCTGATCCGGGTTGGGTTCCTCACACTTCCGTGAGCTTGGCCCTCAGCTCTGAGGTCACTCCTGCCTGGCTGGCACACCCCGCCTTGGCGACGTCGGCCCTCTGGTGGCAGTTGGAGCCTGCTGGGAGCCTCCTCCCCTCAGTGATGAGAGCCCTTTGGCGTCAGGCCCTAACTGCTGGGTACCCACATTTTCTAATACGTACTAAGTGGTGCGAGGATACGCCTGCCACGTTCCCATCCCCATGGGGAGGTGGGCGTTCTGCTCTGAGGTCCCAACGGCTGGGTTGCTCACAGTTTCATGATGTGGGCCCTCTGCTGTGAGTTCACTTTGGCCTGGATCCCATAGACTCGGTGCTCTGGGCCTCCTGCTGCGAGGTTCCAACTGCTGGATTCCTCACATTTTTTAATCTATGGGCCCTGTGTTGTTAGGCTAGTCCTGCCTGCCTCACTCCGAGCCCCTTGGAGATGTGGTTCCTCTGGTTTAGGCCACATGGTCTGGGTCCCTCACCTTTCCATTATTTGGCCACACTGGTGTGAGTATACTTCTGCCTGGTTCCGATCCCCTTGGTGATGCGGGCCCTCTGGTGAGAGTCTTATCCTGGCTGGGTTCCTCACCCTTCTGTGACGTATGCCCTCTGCTGTGATGTCACTCCTGCCTGGCTGGCGCACGTCACCTTGGCGACGTGGGCCCTCAGTTGGGATTTGGTGTCTGCTGGGAGTCTCCTCCCTTCGGTAATGAGGGCCCTCTGGCGTCAGGCCTTAAATCCTGGGCTCCCAAACTTTTCTGATGTGTGCCCTGTGGTGCGAGTACACTCCTGCCAGGTTCCCAACCCCATGGCAATGTGGGCCTTCTGCTCTGTGGACCCAATGGCTGGGCTATTCACAGTTTCATGATGAGGGCCCTCTTTTGTGAGTTCACACCGGCCGGGATCCCATAGCCTCGTTGTTCCTTGCCGCCTGCTGGGATGTTCCAACTGCGGGATTCCTCACCTTTTTTATTCTATGGGCCCTCTGTTTTGAGACTACTCCTGCCTGCCTCCCTCCCAGCCCCTTGGTGATGTGTGTCCTCTGGTTTGAGGCCACATGTGGTGGTTTCCTCGCCTTTCAATGATATGGCCCCACTGGACTGAGAACACTCCTGCCTGGTTCCCATCCTCTTGGTGATGTGGGCCCTCTGGTGAGAGTCTGATCCTGGTTGGGTTCCTCACACTTCCGTGAACTTGGCCCTCTGCTCTGAGGTCACTCCTGCCTGGCTGGCACACCCCCCGCCTTGGTGACGTCGGCCCTCTGGTGGCAGTTGGAGCGTGCTGGGAGCCTCCTTCCCTCAGTAATGAGGGCCCTTTGGCGTCAGGCCCTAACTGCTGTGTACCCACATTTTCTAATACGTACTAAGTGGTGCGAGGACACTCCTGCCAGGTTCCCATCCCCGTGGGGATGTGGGACTTCTGCTCTGATGTCCAAACGGCTGGGTTGCTCAAAGTTTCATGATGTGGGCCCTCTGCTGTGAGTGCACTGCGGCCTGGATCCCATAGACTGGGTGCTCTGGGCCACCTGCTGGGAGGTTCGAACTGTTGGATTCCTCACATTTTTTATTCTATGGGCCCTGCGTTGTGAGGCTAGTCCTGCCTGCCTCACTCTGAACCCCTTGGAGATGTGGATCCTCTGGTTTAGGCCACGTGTTCTGGGTTCCTCACCTTTCTATGATTTGGCCACACTGGTGTGAGGCCACTCTTGCCTGGATCCGATCCCCTTGGTGATGCGGGCCCTCTGGTGAGACTCTTATCCTGGCTGGGTGCCTCACCCTTCTGGGACGTATGCCCTCTGCTGTGAGGTCACTCCTGCCTGGCTGGCGCACGTCACCTTGGCGACGTGGGCCCTCAGTTGGGAGTTGGTGCCTGCTGGGAGTCTCCTCCCCTCGGTAATGAGGGCCCTCTGACGTCAGGCCCTAACTCCTGGGCTCCCATACTTTTCTGATGTGTGCCCTCTGGTGGGAGTACACTCCTGCCAGGTTCCCAACCCCATGGGAATGTGGGCCTTCTTCTCTGTGGTCCCAACCGCTGGGTTGTTCACAGTTTCGTGATGAGGGCCTTCTGTTGTGAGTTCACACCGGCCGGGATCCCATAGCCTCGCTGCTCCTTGCCGCCTGCTGGGAGGTTCCAACTGCGGGTTACCTCACCTTTTTTATTTTATGGCCCTCTGTTTGAGACACCTCCTGCCTGCCTCACTCTGAGCCCCTTGTTGATGTGGGTCCTCTGGTTTAGGCCATATGTTCTGGGTTCCTCACTTTTCTACGATTTGGCCACACTGGTGTGAGGCCACTCCTGCCTGGTTCTGATCCCCTTGGTGATGTGGGCCCTCTGGTGAGAGTCTTATCCTGGCTGGGTTCCTCCCCCTTCTGTGACATAGGCCCTCTGCTGTGAGGTCACTCCTGCCTGGCTAACGCACATCACCTTGGAGACGTGGGCCCTCAGGTGGGAGTTGGTGCCTTCTAGGAGTCTGCTCCCCTCGGTAATTAGGGCCGTCTGGCGTCAGGCCCTAACTCCTGGGCTCCCAAAATTTTCTGATGTGTGCCCTGTGGTGCGAGTACACTCCTGCCAGGTTCCCAACCCCATGGGAATGTGGGCCTTCTGTTCTGTGGTCCCAACAGCTGTGTTGTTCACAGTTTCATGATGAGGGTCCTCTGTTGTGAGTTCACAACGGCCGGGACCCCATAGCCTCGCTGCTCCTTGCTGCATGCTAGGAGGTTCCAACTGCGGGATTCCTCACCTTTTTTATTCTATGGGTCCTCTGTTTTGAGGCTCCCCCTGCCTGCCTCACTCCGAGCCCGTTGGAGATGTGGGTCCTCTTGTTTAGGCCACATGTTCTGGGTTCCTCACCTTTCTATGATTTGGCCACACTGGTGTGAGGCCACTCCTGCCTGGATCAGATCCCCTTGGTGATGTGGGCCCTCTGGTGAGAGTCTGATCCTGGCTGGGTACCTCACTCTTCTGTGAGGTGGGCCCTCTGCTGTGAGGTAACTCCTGCCTGGCTTGCTCCCGTTGCCCTGGTGACGTCGGACTTCTGGTGGCAGTTGGAGCCTTCTTGTACCCTCCTCTCCAAGGTGATGAGGGCCCTCTTGCGTCAGGCTCTAACTGCTGGGCTCCCCACGATTTCTGATGTGAGCCCAGTGATGCCAGGACACTCCTGTAAGGTTCCAATACTCATGTGGATGTGTGCCTTCTGCTCTGTGGTCGCAACGCCTGGGTTGCTCACAGTTTCGTTATGTTGGCACTCCGGTGTTAGTTCACTCAGGCCTAGATCCCATTGCCTCTGTGCTCTGGGCCGTCTGCTGGGAGGTTCCAACTGCTGGATTCCTCACCTTTCTTATACTTTGGGCCCTGTGTGGTGAAGCTCCTCCTGCCTGCCTCACACCGAGCCCCTTGGTGATGTAGGTCTTCTGGTTTGAGACCACGTGTGCCGTTTGTCTCACCTTTTAGGGATGTGGCCCTACTGGTGTGCGGACACTCCTGACTGGTTCCCATCCCCTTGTTGATGTGGGCCCTCTGGTGAGAGTCTGATCCTGGCTTGATTCCTCACACTTCTGTGAGGCGGGCCCTCTGCTGTGAGGTCACACCTGCCTGGCTGGCACACGACGCCTTGGCCACATGGGCCCTCTGGTTGCAGTTGGAGCGTGCTGGGAACCTCCTCCCATCGGTGATGAGGGCCCTCTGGCGTCCGGCCCTAACTGCTGGGCTCACCACATTTTCTGATGTGCGCCCACTTGTGCGATGACACTCCTGCCAGGTTCCCATCCCCATGCAGATTTGGGCCTTCTGTTCTGAGGTGCCAACGGCTGGCTTGCTCACAGTGTCAGGATGTGGGCCCTCTGCTGTGAGTTCACTCCGGCATGCATCCCATAGCCTCGGTGCTCTGGGCCACCTGCTTGGAGCTTCCAACTGCAGGATTCCTTACCTTTTTTCTTCTATGGGCCGTGTGTTGTGAGACACTTCCTGCCTGCCTCACTCTGAGCCCCTTGTTGATGTGGGTCTTCTGGTTTGAGGCCACATGTGGTGGGTTCCTTGCCTTTCAATGATGTGGCCCCACTGGTGTGAGCACACTCCTGCCTGGTTCGCATCCCCTTGGTGATGTGGGCCCTCTGGTGAGAATCTGATCCGGGTTGGGTTCCTCACACTTCCGTGAGCTTGGCCCTCAGCTCTGAGGTCACTCCTGCCTGGCTGGCACACCCCGCCTTGGCGACGTCGGCCCTCTGGTGGCAGTTGGAGCCTGCTGGGAGCCTCCTCCCCTCAGTGATGAGAGCCCTTTGGCGTCAGGCCCTAACTGCTGAGTACCCACATTTTCTAATACGTACTAAGTGGTGCGAGGATACGCCTGCCACGTTCCCATCCCCATGGGGAGGTGGGCGTTCTGCTCTGAGGTCCCAACGGCTGGGTTGCTCACAGTTTCATGATGTGGGCCCTCTGCTGTGAGTTCACTTTGGCCTGGATCCCATAGACTCGGTGCTCTGGGCCTCCTGCTGCGAGGTTCCAACTGCTGGATTCCTCACATTTTTTAATCTATGGGCCCTGTGTTGTTAGGCTAGTCCTGCCTGCCTCACTCCGAGCCCCTTGGAGATGTGGTTCCTCTGGTTTAGGCCACATGGTCTGGGTCCCTCACCTTTCCATTATTTGGCCACACTGGTGTGAGTATACTTCTGCCTGGTTCCGATCCCCTTGGTGATGCGGGCCCTCTGGTGAGAGTCTTATCCTGGCTGGGTTCCTCACCCTTCTGTGACGTATGCCCTCTGCTGTGATGTCACTCCTGCCTGGCTGGCGCACGTCACCTTGGCGACGTGGGCCCTCAGTTGGGATTTGGTGTCTGCTGGGAGTCTCCTCCCTTCGGTAATGAGGGCCCTCTGGCGTCAGGCCTTAAATCCTGGGCTCCCAAACTTTTCTGATGTGTGCCCTGTGGTGCGAGTACACTCCTGCCAGGTTCCCAACCCCATGGCAATGTGGGCCTTCTGCTCTGTGGACCCAATGGCTGGGCTATTCACAGTTTCATGATGAGGGCCCTCTTTTGTGAGTTCACACCGGCCGGGATCCCATAGCCTCGTTGTTCCTTGCCGCCTGCTGGGATGTTCCAACTGCGGGATTCCTCACCTTTTTTATTCTATGGGCCCTCTGTTTTGAGACTACTCCTGCCTGCCTCCCTCCCAGCCCCTTGGTGATGTGTGTCCTCTGGTTTGAGGCCACATGTGGTGGTTTCCTCGCCTTTCAATGATATGGCCCCACTGGACTGAGAACACTCCTGCCTGGTTCCCATCCTCTTGGTGATGTGGGCCCTCTGGTGAGAGTCTGATCCTGGTTGGGTTCCTCACACTTCCGTGAACTTGGCCCTCTGCTCTGAGGTCACTCCTGCCTGGCTGGCACACCCCCCGCCTTGGTGACGTCGGCCCTCTGGTGGCAGTTGGAGCGTGCTGGGAGCCTCCTTCCCTCAGTAATGAGTGCCCTTTGGCGTCAGGCCCTAACTGCTGTGTACCCACATTTTCTAATACGTACTAAGTGGTGCGAGGACACTCCTGCCAGGTTCCCATCCCCGTGGGGATGTGGGACTTCTGCTCTGATGTCCAAACGGCTGGGTTGCTCAAAGTTTCATGATGTGGGCCCTCTGCTGTGAGTGCACTGCGGCCTGGATCCCATAGACTGGGTGCTCTGGGCCACCTGCTGGGAGGTTCGAACTGTTGGATTCCTCACATTTTTTATTCTATGGGCCCTGCGTTGTGAGGCTAGTCCTGCCTGCCTCACTCTGAACCCCTTGGAGATGTGGATCCTCTGGTTTAGGCCACGTGTTCTGGGTTCCTCACCTTTCTATGATTTGGCCACACTGGTGTGAGGCCACTCTTGCCTGGATCCGATCCCCTTGGTGATGCGGGCCCTCTGGTGAGACTCTTATCCTGGCTGGGTGCCTCACCCTTCTGGGACGTATGCCCTCTGCTGTGAGGTCACTCCTGCCTGGCTGGCGCACGTCACCTTGGCGACGTGGGCCCTCAGTTGGGAGTTGGTGCCTGCTGGGAGTCTCCTCCCCTCGGTAATGAGGGCCCTCTGACGTCAGGCCCTAACTCCTGGGCTCCCATACTTTTCTGATGTGTGCCCTCTGGTGGGAGTACACTCCTGCCAGGTTCCCAACCCCATGGGAATGTGGGCCTTCTTCTCTGTGGTCCCAACCACTGGGTTGTTCACAGTTTCGTGATGAGGGCCTTCTGTTGTGAGTTCACACCGGCCGGGATCCCATAGCCTCGCTGCTCCTTGCCGCCTGCTGGGAGGTTCCAACTGCGGGTTACCTCACCTTTTTTATTTTATGGCCCTCTGTTTGAGACACCTCCTGCCTGCCTCACTCTGAGCCCCTTGTTGATGTGGGTCCTCTGGTTTAGGCCATATGTTCTGGGTTCCTCACTTTTCTACGATTTGGCCACACTGGTGTGAGGCCACTCCTGCCTGGTTCTGATCCCCTTGGTGATGTGGGCCCTCTGGTGAGAGTCTTATCCTGGCTGGGTTCCTCCCCCTTCTGTGACATAGGCCCTCTGCTGTGAGGTCACTCCTGCCTGGCTAACGCACATCACCTTGGAGACGTGGGCCCTCAGGTGGGAGTTGGTGCCTTCTAGGAGTCTGCTCCCCTCGGTAATTAGGGCCGTCTGGCGTCAGGCCCTAACTCCTGGGCTCCCAAAATTTTCTGATGTGTGCCCTGTGGTGCGAGTACACTCCTGCCAGGTTCCCAACCCCATGGGAATGTGGGCCTTCTGTTCTGTGGTCCCAACAGCTGTGTTGTTCACAGTTTCATGATGAGGGTCCTCTGTTGTGAGTTCACAACGGCCGGGACCCCATAGCCTCGCTGCTCCTTGCTGCATGCTAGGAGGTTCCAACTGCGGGATTCCTCACCTTTTTTATTCTATGGGTCCTCTGTTTTGAGGCTCCTCCTGCCTGCCTCACTCCGAGCCCGTTGGAGATGTGGGTCCTCTTGTTTAGGCCACATGTTCTGGGTTCCTCACCTTTCTATGATTTGGCCACACTGGTGTGAGGCCACTCCTGCCTGGATCAGATCCCCTTGGTGATGTGGGCCCTCTGGTGAGAGTCTGATCCTGGCTGGGTACCTCACTCTTCTGTGAGGTGGGCCCTCTGCTGTGAGGTAACTCCTGCCTGGCTTGCTCCCGTTGCCCTGGTGACGTCGGACTTCTGGTGGCAGTTGGAGCCTTCTTGTACCCTCCTCTCCAAGGTGATGAGGGCCCTCTTGCGTCAGGCTCTAACTGCTGGGCTCCCCACGATTTCTGATGTGAGCCCAGTGATGCCAGGACACTCCTGTAAGGTTCCAATACTCATGTGGATGTGTGCCTTCTGCTCTGTGGTCGCAACGCCTGGGTTGCTCACAGTTTCGTTATGTTGGCACTCCGGTGTTAGTTCACTCAGGCCTAGATCCCATAGCCTCTGTGCTCTGGGCCGCCTGCTGGGAGGTTCCAACTGCTGGATTCCTCACCTTTCTTATACTTTGGGCCCTGTGTGGTGAAGCTCCTCCTGCCTGCCTCACACCGAGCCCCTTGTTGATGTAGGTCTTCTGGTTTGAGACCACGTGTGCCGTTTGTCTCACCTTTTAGGGATGTGGCCCTACTGGTGTGAGGACACTCCTGACTGGTTCCCATCCCCTTGTTGATGTGGGCCTTCTGGTGAGAGTCTGATCCTGGCTTGATTCCTCACACTTCTGTGAGGCGGGCCCTCTGCTGTGAGGTCACACCTGCCTGGCTGGCACACGACGCCTTGGCCACATGGGCCCTCTGGTTGCAGTTGGAGCGTGCTGGGAACCTCCTCCCATCGGTGATGAGGGCCCTCTGGCGTCCGGCCCTAACTGCTGGGCTCACCACATTTTCTGATGTGCGCCCACTTGTGCGATGACACTCCTGCCAGGTTCCCATCCCCATGCAGATTTGGGCCTTCTGTTCTGAGGTGCCAACGGCTGGCTTGCTCACAGTGTCAGGATGTGGGCCCTCTGCTGTGAGTTCACTCCGGCATGCATCCCATAGCCTCGGTGCTCTGGGCCACCTGCTTGGAGCTTCCAACTGCAGGATTCCTTACCTTTTTTCTTCTATGGGCCGTGTGTTGTGAGACACTTCCTGCCTGCCTCACTCTGAGCCCCTTGTTGATGTGGGTCTTCTGGTTTGAGGCCACATGTGGTGGGTTCCTTGCCTTTCAATGATGTGGCCCCACTGGTGTGAGCACACTCCTGCCTGGTTCGCATCCCCTTGGTGATGTGGGCCCTCTGGTGAGAATCTGATCCGGGTTGGGTTCCTCACACTTCCGTGAGCTTGGCCCTCAGCTCTGAGGTCACTCCTGCCTGGCTGGCACACCCCGCCTTGGCGACGTCGGCCCTCTGGTGGCAGTTGGAGCCTGCTGGGAGCCTCCTCCCCTCAGTGATGAGAGCCCTTTGGCGTCAGGCCCTAACTGCTGGGTACCCACATTTTCTAATACGTACTAAGTGGTGCGAGGATACGCCTGCCACGTTCCCATCCCCATGGGGAGGTGGGCGTTCTGCTCTGAGGTCCCAACGGCTGGGTTGCTCACAGTTTCATGATGTGGGCCCTCTGCTGTGAGTTCACTTTGGCCTGGATCCCATAGACTCGGTGCTCTGGGCCTCCTGCTGCGAGGTTCCAACTGCTGGATTCCTCACATTTTTTAATCTATGGGCCCTGTGTTGTTAGGCTAGTCCTGCCTGCCTCACTCCGAGCCCCTTGGAGATGTGGTTCCTCTGGTTTAGGCCACATGGTCTGGGTCCCTCACCTTTCCATTATTTGGCCACACTGGTGTGAGTATACTTCTGCCTGGTTCCGATCCCCTTGGTGATGCGGGCCCTCTGGTGAGAGTCTTATCCTGGCTGGGTTCCTCACCCTTCTGTGACGTATGCCCTCTGCTGTGATGTCACTCCTGCCTGGCTGGCGCACGTCACCTTGGCGACGTGGGCCCTCAGTTGGGATTTGGTGTCTGCTGGGAGTTTCCTCCCTTCGGTAATGAGGGCCCTCTGGCGTCAGGCCTTAAATCCTGGGCTCCCAAACTTTTCTGATGTGTGCCCTGTGGTGCGAGTACACTCCTGCCAGGTTCCCAACCCCATGGCAATGTGGGCCTTCTGCTCTGTGGACCCAATGGCTGGGCTATTCACAGTTTCATGATGAGGGCCCTCTTTTGTGAGTTCACACCGGCCGGGATCCCATAGCCTCGTTGTTCCTTGCCGCCTGCTGGGATGTTCCAACTGCGGGATTCCTCACCTTTTTTATTCTATGGGCCCTCTGTTTTGAGACTACTCCTGCCTGCCTCCCTCCCAGCCCCTTGGTGATGTGTGTCCTCTGGTTTGAGGCCACATGTGGTGGTTTCCTCGCCTTTCAATGATGTGGCCCCACTGGACTGAGAACACTCCTGCCTGGTTCCCATCCTCTTGGTGATGTGGGCCCTCTGGTGAGAGTCTGATCCTGGTTGGGTTCCTCACACTTCCGTGAACTTGGCCCTCTGCTCTGAGGTCACTCCTGCCTGGCTGGCACACCCCGCCTTGGTGACGTCGGCCCTCTGGTGGCAGTTGGAGCGTGCTGGGAGCCTCCTTCCCTCAGTAATGAGGGCCCTTTGGCGTCAGGCCCTAACTGCTGTGTACCCACATTTTCTAATACGTACTAAGTGGTACGAGGACACTCCTGCCAGGTTCCCATCCCCGTGGGGATGTGGGACTTCTGCTCTGATGTCCAAACGGCTGGGTTGCTCAAAGTTTCATGATGTGGGCCCTCTACTGTGAGTGCACTGCGGCCTGGATCCCATAGACTGGGTGCTCTGGGCCACCTGCTGGGAGGATCCAACTGCGGGATTCCTCACCTTTTTTACGCAATGGGCCTTGCGTTGTGAGGCTAGTCCTGCCTGCCTCACTCTGAACCCCTTGGAGATGTGGATCCTCTGGTTTAGGCCACGTGTTCTGGGTTCCTCACCTTTCTATGATTTGGCCACACTGGTGTGAGGCCACTCTTGCCTGGATCCGATCCCCTTGGTGATGCGGGCCCTCTGGTGAGACTCTTATCCTGGCTGGGTGCCTCACCCTTCTGGGACGTATGCCCTCTGCTGTGAGGTCACTCCTGCCTGGCTGGCGCACGTCACCTTGGCGACGTGGGCCCTCAGTTGGGAGTTGGTGCCTGCTGGGAGTCTCCTCCCCTCGGTAATGAGGGCCCTCTGACGTCAGGCCCTAACTCCTGGGCTCCCATACTTTTCTGATGTGTGCCCTCTGGTGGGAGTACACTCCTGCCAGGTTCCCAACCCCATGGGAATGTGGGCCTTCTTCTCTGTGGTCCCAACCGCTGGGTTGTTCACAGTTTCGTGATGAGGGCCTTCTGTTGTGAGTTCACACCGGCCGGGATCCCATAGCCTCGCTGCTCCTTGCCGCCTGCTGGGAGGTTCCAACTGCGGGTTACCTCACCTTTTTTATTTTATGGCCCTCTGTTTGAGACACCTCCTGCCTGCCTCACTCTGAGCCCCTTGTTGATGTGGGTCCTCTGGTTTAGGCCATATGTTCTGGGTTCCTCACTTTTCTACGATTTGGCCACACTGGTGTGAGGCCACTCCTGCCTGGTTCTGATCCCCTTGGTGATGTGGGCCCTCTGGTGAGAGTCTTATCCTGGCTGGGTTCCTCCCCCTTCTGTGACATAGGCCCTCTGCTGTGAGGTCACTCCTGCCTGGCTAACGCACATCACCTTGGAGACGTGGGCCCTCAGGTGGGAGTTGGTGCCTTCTAGGAGTCTGCTCCCCTCGGTAATTAGGGCCGTCTGGCGTCAGGCCCTAACTCCTGGGCTCCCAAAATTTTCTGATGTGTGCCCTGTGGTGCGAGTACACTCCTGCCAGGTTCCCAACCCCATGGGAATGTGGGCCTTCTGTTCTGTGGTCCCAACAGCTGTGTTGTTCACAGTTTCATGATGAGGGTCCTCTGTTGTGAGTTCACAACGGCCGGGACCCCATAGCCTCGCTGCTCCTTGCTGCATGCTAGGAGGTTCCAACTGCGGGATTCCTCACCTTTTTTATTCTATGGGTCCTCTGTTTTGAGGCTCCTCCTGCCTGCCTCACTCCGAGCCCCTTGGAGATGTGGGTCCTCTTGTTTAGGCCACATGTTCTGGGTTCCTCACCTTTCTATGATTTGGCCACACTGGTGTGAGGCCACTCCTGCCTGGATCAGATCCCCTTGGTGATGTGGGCCCTCTGGTGAGAGTCTGATCCTGGCTGGGTTCCTCACTCTTCTGTGAGGTGGGCCCTCTGCTGTGAGGTAACTCCTGCCTGGCTTGCTCCCGTTGCCCTGGTGACGTCGGACTTCTGGTGGCAGTTGGAGCCTTCTTGTACCCTCCTCTCCAAGGTGATGAGGGCCCTCTTGCGTCAGGCTCTAACTGCTGGGCTCCCCACGATTTCTGATGTGAGCCCAGTGATGCCAGGACACTCCTGTAAGGTTCCAATACTCATGGGGATGTGTGCCTTCTGCTCTGTGGTCGCAACGCCTGGGTTGCTCACAGTTTCGTTATGTTGGCACTCCCGTGTTAGTTCACTCAGGCCTAGATCCCATAGCCTCTGTGCTCTGGGCCGCCTGCTGGGAGGTTCCAACTGCTGGATTCCTCACCTTTCTTATACTTTGGGCCCTGTGTGGTGAAGCTCCTCCTGCCTGCCTCACACCGAGCCCCTTGGTGATGTAGGTCTTCTGGTTTGAGACCACGTGTGCCGTTTGTCTCACCTTTTAGGGATGTGGCCCTACTGGTGTGAGGACACTCCTGACTGGTTCCCATCCCCTTGTTGATGTGGGCCCTCTGGTGAGAGTCTGATCCTGGCTTGATTCCTCACACTTCTGTGAGGCGGGCCCTCTGCTGTGAGGTCACACCTGCCTGGCTGGCACACGACGCCTTGGCCACATGGGCCCTCTGGTTGCAGTTGGAGCATGCTGGGAACCTCCTCCCATCGGTGATGAGGGCCCTCTGGCGTCAGGCCTTAAATCCTGGGCTCCCAAACTTTTCTGATGTGTGCCCTGTGGTGCGAGTACACTCCTGCCAGGTTCCCAACCCCATGGCAATGTGGGCCTTCTGCTCTGTGGACCCAATGGCTGGGCTATTCACAGTTTCATGATGAGGGCCCTCTTTTGTGAGTTCACACCGGCCGGGATCCCATAGCCTCGTTGTTCCTTGCCGCCTGCTGGGATGTTCCAACTGCGGGATTCCTCACCTTTTTTATTCTATGGGTCCTCTGTTTTGAGGCTCCTCCTGCCTGCCTCACTCCGAGCCCCTTGGAGATGTGGGTCCTCTTGTTTAGGCCACATGTTCTGGGTTCCTCACCTTTCTATGATTTGGCCACACTGGTGTGAGGCCACTCCTGCCTGGATCAGATCCCCTTGGTGATGTGGGCCCTCTGGTGAGAGTCTGATCCTGGCTGGGTTCCTCACTCTTCTGTGAGGTGGGCCCTCTGCTGTGAGGTAACTCCTGCCTGGCTTGCTCCCGTTGCCCTGGTGACGTCGGACTTCTGGTGGCAGTTGGAGCCTTCTTGTACCCTCCTCTCCAAGGTGATGAGGGCCCTCTTGCGTCAGGCTCTAACTGCTGGGCTCCCCACGATTTCTGATGTGAGCCCAGTGATGCCAGGACACTCCTGTAAGGTTCCAATACTCATGGGGATGTGTGCCTTCTGCTCTGTGGTCGCAACGCCTGGGTTGCTCACAGTTTCGTTATGTTGGCACTCCCGTGTTAGTTCACTCAGGCCTAGATCCCATAGCCTCTGTGCTCTGGGCCGCCTGCTGGGAGGTTCCAACTGCTGGATTCCTCACCTTTCTTATACTTTGGGCCCTGTGTGGTGAAGCTCCTCCTGCCTGCCTCACACCGAGCCCCTTGGTGATGTAGGTCTTCTGGTTTGAGACCACGTGTGCCGTTTGTCTCACCTTTTAGGGATGTGGCCCTACTGGTGTGAGGACACTCCTGACTGGTTCCCATCCCCTTGTTGATGTGGGCCCTCTGGTGAGAGTCTGATCCTGGCTTGATTCCTCACACTTCTGTGAGGCGGGCCCTCTGCTGTGAGGTCACACCTGCCTGGCTGGCACACGACGCCTTGGCCACATGGGCCCTCTGGTTGCAGTTGGAGCATGCTGGGAACCTCCTCCCATCGGTGATGAGGGCCCTCTGGCGTCAGGCCTTAAATCCTGGGCTCCCAAACTTTTCTGATGTGTGCCCTGTGGTGCGAGTACACTCCTGCCAGGTTCCCAACCCCATGGCAATGTGGGCCTTCTGCTCTGTGGACCCAATGGCTGGGCTATTCACAGTTTCATGATGAGGGCCCTCTTTTGTGAGTTCACACCGGCCGGGATCCCATAGCCTCGTTGTTCCTTGCCGCCTGCTGGGATGTTCCAACTGCGGGATTCCTCACCTTTTTTATTCTATGGGCCCTCTGTTTTGAGACTACTCCTGCCTGCCTCCCTCCCAGCCCCTTGGTGATGTGTGTCCTCTGGTTTGAGGCCACATGTGGTGGTTTCCTCGCCTTTCAATGATGTGGCCCCACTGGACTGAGAACACTCCTGCCTGGTTCCCATCCTCTTGGTGATGTGGGCCCTCTGGTGAGAGTCTGATCCTGGTTGGGTTCCTCACACTTCCGTGAACTTGGCCCTCTGCTCTGAGGTCACTCCTGCCTGGCTGGCACACCCCGCCTTGGTGACGTCGGCCCTCTGGTGGCAGTTGGAGCGTGCTGGGAGCCTCCTTCCCTCAGTAATGAGGGCCCTTTGGCGTCAGGCCCTAACTGCTGTGTACCCACATTTTCTAATACGTACTAAGTGGTACGAGGACACTCCTGCCAGGTTCCCATCCCCGTGGGGATGTGGGACTTCTGCTCTGATGTCCAAACGGCTGGGTTGCTCAAAGTTTCATGATGTGGGCCCTCTACTGTGAGTGCACTGCGGCCTGGATCCCATAGACTGGGTGCTCTGGGCCACCTGCTGGGAGGATCCAACTGCGGGATTCCTCACCTTTTTTACGCAATGGGCCTTGCGTTGTGAGGCTAGTCCTGCCTGCCTCACTCTGAACCCCTTGGAGATGTGGATCCTCTGGTTTAGGCCACGTGTTCTGGGTTCCTCACCTTTCTATGATTTGGCCACACTGGTGTGAGGCCACTCTTGCCTGGATCCGATCCCCTTGGTGATGCGGGCCCTCTGGTGAGACTCTTATCCTGGCTGGGTGCCTCACCCTTCTGGGACGTATGCCCTCTGCTGTGAGGTCACTCCTGCCTGGCTGGCGCACGTCACCTTGGCGACGTGGGCCCTCAGTTGGGAGTTGGTGCCTGCTGGGAGTCTCCTCCCCTCGGTAATGAGGGCCCTCTGACGTCAGGCCCTAACTCCTGGGCTCCCATACTTTTCTGATGTGTGCCCTCTGGTGGGAGTACACTCCTGCCAGGTTCCCAACCCCATGGGAATGTGGGCCTTCTTCTCTGTGGTCCCAACCGCTGGGTTGTTCACAGTTTCGTGATGAGGGCCTTCTGTTGTGAGTTCACACCGGCCGGGATCCCATAGCCTCGCTGCTCCTTGCCGCCTGCTGGGAGGTTCCAACTGCGGGTTACCTCACCTTTTTTATTTTATGGCCCTCTGTTTGAGACACCTCCTGCCTGCCTCACTCTGAGCCCCTTGTTGATGTGGGTCCTCTGGTTTAGGCCATATGTTCTGGGTTCCTCACTTTTCTACGATTTGGCCACACTGGTGTGAGGCCACTCCTGCCTGGTTCTGATCCCCTTGGTGATGTGGGCCCTCTGGTGAGAGTCTTATCCTGGCTGGGTTCCTCCCCCTTCTGTGACATAGGCCCTCTGCTGTGAGGTCACTCCTGCCTGGCTAACGCACATCACCTTGGAGACGTGGGCCCTCAGGTGGGAGTTGGTGCCTTCTAGGAGTCTGCTCCCCTCGGTAATTAGGGCCGTCTGGCGTCAGGCCCTAACTCCTGGGCTCCCAAAATTTTCTGATGTGTGCCCTGTGGTGCGAGTACACTCCTGCCAGGTTCCCAACCCCATGGGAATGTGGGCCTTCTGTTCTGTGGTCCCAACAGCTGTGTTGTTCACAGTTTCATGATGAGGGTCCTCTGTTGTGAGTTCACAACGGCCGGGACCCCATAGCCTCGCTGCTCCTTGCTGCATGCTAGGAGGTTCCAACTGCGGGATTCCTCACCTTTTTTATTCTATGGGTCCTCTGTTTTGAGGCTCCTCCTGCCTGCCTCACTCCGAGCCCCTTGGAGATGTGGGTCCTCTTGTTTAGGCCACATGTTCTGGGTTCCTCACCTTTCTATGATTTGGCCACACTGGTGTGAGGCCACTCCTGCCTGGATCAGATCCCCTTGGTGATGTGGGCCCTCTGGTGAGAGTCTGATCCTGGCTGGGTTCCTCACTCTTCTGTGAGGTGGGCCCTCTGCTGTGAGGTAACTCCTGCCTGGCTTGCTCCCGTTGCCCTGGTGACGTCGGACTTCTGGTGGCAGTTGGAGCCTTCTTGTACCCTCCTCTCCAAGGTGATGAGGGCCCTCTTGCGTCAGGCTCTAACTGCTGGGCTCCCCACGATTTCTGATGTGAGCCCAGTGATGCCAGGACACTCCTGTAAGGTTCCAATACTCATGGGGATGTGTGCCTTCTGCTCTGTGGTCGCAACGCCTGGGTTGCTCACAGTTTCGTTATGTTGGCACTCCCGTGTTAGTTCACTCAGGCCTAGATCCCATAGCCTCTGTGCTCTGGGCCGCCTGCTGGGAGGTTCCAACTGCTGGATTCCTCACCTTTCTTATACTTTGGGCCCTGTGTGGTGAAGCTCCTCCTGCCTGCCTCACACCGAGCCCCTTGGTGATGTAGGTCTTCTGGTTTGAGACCACGTGTGCCGTTTGTCTCACCTTTTAGGGATGTGGCCCTACTGGTGTGAGGACACTCCTGACTGGTTCCCATCCCCTTGTTGATGTGGGCCCTCTGGTGAGAGTCTGATCCTGGCTTGATTCCTCACACTTCTGTGAGGCGGGCCCTCTGCTGTGAGGTCACACCTGCCTGGCTGGCACACGACGCCTTGGCCACATGGGCCCTCTGGTTGCAGTTGGAGCATGCTGGGAACCTCCTCCCATCGGTGATGAGGGCCCTCTGGCGTCAGGCCTTAAATCCTGGGCTCCCAAACTTTTCTGATGTGTGCCCTGTGGTGCGAGTACACTCCTGCCAGGTTCCCAACCCCATGGCAATGTGGGCCTTCTGCTCTGTGGACCCAATGGCTGGGCTATTCACAGTTTCATGATGAGGGCCCTCTTTTGTGAGTTCACACCGGCCGGGATCCCATAGCCTCGTTGTTCCTTGCCGCCTGCTGGGATGTTCCAACTGCGGGATTCCTCACCTTTTTTATTCTATGGGTCCTCTGTTTTGAGGCTCCTCCTGCCTGCCTCACTCCGAGCCCCTTGGAGATGTGGGTCCTCTTGTTTAGGCCACATGTTCTGGGTTCCTCACCTTTCTATGATTTGGCCACACTGGTGTGAGGCCACTCCTGCCTGGATCAGATCCCCTTGGTGATGTGGGCCCTCTGGTGAGAGTCTGATCCTGGCTGGGTTCCTCACTCTTCTGTGAGGTGGGCCCTCTGCTGTGAGGTAACTCCTGCCTGGCTTGCTCCCGTTGCCCTGGTGACGTCGGACTTCTGGTGGCAGTTGGAGCCTTCTTGTACCCTCCTCTCCAAGGTGATGAGGGCCCTCTTGCGTCAGGCTCTAACTGCTGGGCTCCCCACGATTTCTGATGTGAGCCCAGTGATGCCAGGACACTCCTGTAAGGTTCCAATACTCATGGGGATGTGTGCCTTCTGCTCTGTGGTCGCAACGCCTGGGTTGCTCACAGTTTCGTTATGTTGGCACTCCCGTGTTAGTTCACTCAGGCCTAGATCCCATAGCCTCTGTGCTCTGGGCCGCCTGCTGGGAGGTTCCAACTGCTGGATTCCTCACCTTTCTTATACTTTGGGCCCTGTGTGGTGAAGCTCCTCCTGCCTGCCTCACACCGAGCCCCTTGGTGATGTAGGTCTTCTGGTTTGAGACCACGTGTGCCGTTTGTCTCACCTTTTAGGGATGTGGCCCTACTGGTGTGAGGACACTCCTGACTGGTTCCCATCCCCTTGTTGATGTGGGCCCTCTGGTGAGAGTCTGATCCTGGCTTGATTCCTCACACTTCTGTGAGGCGGGCCCTCTGCTGTGAGGTCACACCTGCCTGGCTGGCACACGACGCCTTGGCCACATGGGCCCTCTGGTTGCAGTTGGAGCATGCTGGGAACCTCCTCCCATCGGTGATGAGGGCCCTCTGGCGTCAGGCCTTAAATCCTGGGCTCCCAAACTTTTCTGATGTGTGCCCTGTGGTGCGAGTACACTCCTGCCAGGTTCCCAACCCCATGGCAATGTGGGCCTTCTGCTCTGTGGACCCAATGGCTGGGCTATTCACAGTTTCATGATGAGGGCCCTCTTTTGTGAGTTCACACCGGCCGGGATCCCATAGCCTCGTTGTTCCTTGCCGCCTGCTGGGATGTTCCAACTGCGGGATTCCTCACCTTTTTTATTCTATGGGCCCTCTGTTTTGAGACTACTCCTGCCTGCCTCCCTCCCAGCCCCTTGGTGATGTGTGTCCTCTGGTTTGAGGCCACATGTGGTGGTTTCCTCGCCTTTCAATGATGTGGCCCCACTGGACTGAGAACACTCCTGCCTGGTTCCCATCCTCTTGGTGATGTGGGCCCTCTGGTGAGAGTCTGATCCTGGTTGGGTTCCTCACACTTCCGTGAACTTGGCCCTCTGCTCTGAGGTCACTCCTGCCTGGCTGGCACACCCCGCCTTGGTGACGTCGGCCCTCTGGTGGCAGTTGGAGCGTGCTGGGAGCCTCCTTCCCTCAGTAATGAGGGCCCTTTGGCGTCAGGCCCTAACTGCTGTGTACCCACATTTTCTAATACGTACTAAGTGGTACGAGGACACTCCTGCCAGGTTCCCATCCCCGTGGGGATGTGGGACTTCTGCTCTGATGTCCAAACGGCTGGGTTGCTCAAAGTTTCATGATGTGGGCCCTCTACTGTGAGTGCACTGCGGCCTGGATCCCATAGACTGGGTGCTCTGGGCCACCTGCTGGGAGGATCCAACTGCGGGATTCCTCACCTTTTTTACGCAATGGGCCTTGCGTTGTGAGGCTAGTCCTGCCTGCCTCACTCTGAACCCCTTGGAGATGTGGATCCTCTGGTTTAGGCCACGTGTTCTGGGTTCCTCACCTTTCTATGATTTGGCCACACTGGTGTGAGGCCACTCTTGCCTGGATCCGATCCCCTTGGTGATGCGGGCCCTCTGGTGAGACTCTTATCCTGGCTGGGTGCCTCACCCTTCTGGGACGTATGCCCTCTGCTGTGAGGTCACTCCTGCCTGGCTGGCGCACGTCACCTTGGCGACGTGGGCCCTCAGTTGGGAGTTGGTGCCTGCTGGGAGTCTCCTCCCCTCGGTAATGAGGGCCCTCTGACGTCAGGCCCTAACTCCTGGGCTCCCATACTTTTCTGATGTGTGCCCTCTGGTGGGAGTACACTCCTGCCAGGTTCCCAACCCCATGGGAATGTGGGCCTTCTTCTCTGTGGTCCCAACCGCTGGGTTGTTCACAGTTTCGTGATGAGGGCCTTCTGTTGTGAGTTCACACCGGCCGGGATCCCATAGCCTCGCTGCTCCTTGCCGCCTGCTGGGAGGTTCCAACTGCGGGTTACCTCACCTTTTTTATTTTATGGCCCTCTGTTTGAGACACCTCCTGCCTGCCTCACTCTGAGCCCCTTGTTGATGTGGGTCCTCTGGTTTAGGCCATATGTTCTGGGTTCCTCACTTTTCTACGATTTGGCCACACTGGTGTGAGGCCACTCCTGCCTGGTTCTGATCCCCTTGGTGATGTGGGCCCTCTGGTGAGAGTCTTATCCTGGCTGGGTTCCTCCCCCTTCTGTGACATAGGCCCTCTGCTGTGAGGTCACTCCTGCCTGGCTAACGCACATCACCTTGGAGACGTGGGCCCTCAGGTGGGAGTTGGTGCCTTCTAGGAGTCTGCTCCCCTCGGTAATTAGGGCCGTCTGGCGTCAGGCCCTAACTCCTGGGCTCCCAAAATTTTCTGATGTGTGCCCTGTGGTGCGAGTACACTCCTGCCAGGTTCCCAACCCCATGGGAATGTGGGCCTTCTGTTCTGTGGTCCCAACAGCTGTGTTGTTCACAGTTTCATGATGAGGGTCCTCTGTTGTGAGTTCACAACGGCCGGGACCCCATAGCCTCGCTGCTCCTTGCTGCATGCTAGGAGGTTCCAACTGCGGGATTCCTCACCTTTTTTATTCTATGGGTCCTCTGTTTTGAGGCTCCTCCTGCCTGCCTCACTCCGAGCCCCTTGGAGATGTGGGTCCTCTTGTTTAGGCCACATGTTCTGGGTTCCTCACCTTTCTATGATTTGGCCACACTGGTGTGAGGCCACTCCTGCCTGGATCAGATCCCCTTGGTGATGTGGGCCCTCTGGTGAGAGTCTGATCCTGGCTGGGTTCCTCACTCTTCTGTGAGGTGGGCCCTCTGCTGTGAGGTAACTCCTGCCTGGCTTGCTCCCGTTGCCCTGGTGACGTCGGACTTCTGGTGGCAGTTGGAGCCTTCTTGTACCCTCCTCTCCAAGGTGATGAGGGCCCTCTTGCGTCAGGCTCTAACTGCTGGGCTCCCCACGATTTCTGATGTGAGCCCAGTGATGCCAGGACACTCCTGTAAGGTTCCAATACTCATGGGGATGTGTGCCTTCTGCTCTGTGGTCGCAACGCCTGGGTTGCTCACAGTTTCGTTATGTTGGCACTCCCGTGTTAGTTCACTCAGGCCTAGATCCCATAGCCTCTGTGCTCTGGGCCGCCTGCTGGGAGGTTCCAACTGCTGGATTCCTCACCTTTCTTATACTTTGGGCCCTGTGTGGTGAAGCTCCTCCTGCCTGCCTCACACCGAGCCCCTTGGTGATGTAGGTCTTCTGGTTTGAGACCACGTGTGCCGTTTGTCTCACCTTTTACGGATGTGGCCCTACTGGTGTGAGGACACTCCTGACTGGTTCCCATCCCCTTGTTGATGTGGGCCCTCTGGTGAGAGTCTGATCCTGGCTTGATTCCTCACACTTCTGTGAGGCGGGCCCTCTGCTGTGAGGTCACACCTGCCTGGCTGGCACACGACGCCTTGGCCACATGGGCCCTCTGGTTGCAGTTGGAGCATGCTGGGAACCTCCTCCCATCGGTGATGAGGGCCCTCTGGCGTCCGGCCCTAACTGCTGGGCTCACCACATTTTCTGATGTGCGCCCACTTGTGCGATGACACTCCTGCCAGGTTCCCATCCCCATGCAGATTTGGGCCTTCTGTTCTGAGGTGCCAACGGCTGGCTTGCTCACAGTGTCAGGATGTGGGCCCTCTGCTGTGAGTTCACTCCGGCATGCATCCCATAGCCTCGGTGCTCTGGGCCACCTGCTTGGAGCTTCCAACTGCAGGATTCCTTACCTTTTTTCTTCTATGGGCCGTGTGTTGTGAGACACTTCCTGCCTGCCTCACTCTGAGCCCCTTGTTGATGTGGGTCTTCTGGTTTGAGGCCACATGTGGTGGGTTCCTTGCCTTTCAATGATGTGGCCCCACTGGTGTGAGCACACTCCTGCCTGGTTCGCATCCCCTTGGTGATGTGGGCCCTCTGGTGAGAATCTGATCCGGGTTGGGTTCCTCACACTTCCGTGAGCTTGGCCCTCAGCTCTGAGGTCACTCCTGCCTGGCTGGCACACCCCGCCTTGGCGACGTCGGCCCTCTGGTGGCAGTTGGAGCCTGCTGGGAGCCTCCTCCCCTCAGTGATGAGAGCCCTTTGGCGTCAGGCCCTAACTGCTGGGTACCCACATTTTCTAATACGTACTAAGTGGTGCGAGGATACGCCTGCCACGTTCCCATCCCCATGGGGATGTGTGCGTTCTGCTCTGAGGTCCCAACGGCTGGGTTGCTCACAGTTTCATGATGTGGGCCCTCTGCTGTGAGTTCACTTTGGCCTGGATCCCATAGACTCGGTGCTCTGGGCCTCCTGCTGCGAGGTTCCAACTGCTGGATTCCTCACATTTTTTAATCTATGGGCCCTGTGTTGTTAGGCTAGTCCTGCCTGCCTCACTCCGAGCCCCTTGGAGATGTGGTTCCTCTGGTTTAGGCCACATGGTCTGGGTCCCTCACCTTTCCATTATTTGGCCACACTGCTGTGAGTATACTTCTGCCTGGTTCCGATCCCCTTGGTGATGCGGGCCCTCTGGTGAGAGTCTTATCCTGGCTGGGTTCCTCACCCTTCTGTGACGTGTGCCCTCTGCTGTGATGTCACTCCTGCCTGGCTGGCGCACGTCACCTTGGCGACGTGGGCCCTCAGTTGGGATTTGGTGTCTGCTGGGAGTTTCCTCCCTTCGGTAATGAGGGCCCTCTGGCGTCAGGCCTTAAATCCTGGGCTCCCAAACTTTTCTGATGTGTGCCCTGTGGTGCGAGTACACTCCTGCCAGGTTCCCAACCCCATGGCAATGTGGGCCTTCTGCTCTGTGGACCCAATGGCTGGGCTATTCACAGTTTCATGATGAGGGCCCTCTTTTGTGAGTTCACACCGGCCGGGATCCCATAGCCTCGTTGTTCCTTGCCGCCTGCTGGGATGTTCCAACTGCGGGATTCCTCACCTTTTTTATTCTATGGGCCCTCTGTTTTGAGACTACTCCTGCCTGCCTCCCTCCCAGCCCCTTGGTGATGTGTGTCCTCTGGTTTGAGGCCACATGTGGTGGTTTCCTCGCCTTTCAATGATGTGGCCCCACTGGACTGAGAACACTCCTGCCTGGTTCCCATCCTCTTGGTGATGTGGGCCCTCTGGTGAGAGTCTGATCCTGGTTGGGTTCCTCACACTTCCGTGAACTTGGCCCTCTGCTCTGAGGTCACTCCTGCCTGGCTGGCACACCCCGCCTTGGTGACGTCGGCCCTCTGGTGGCAGTTGGAGCGTGCTGGGAGCCTCCTTCCCTCAGTAATGAGGGCCCTTTGGCGTCAGGCCCTAACTGCTGTGTACCCACATTTTCTAATACGTACTAAGTGGTGCGAGGACACTCCTGCCAGGTTCCCATCCCCGTGGGGATGTGGGACTTCTGCTCTGATGTCCAAACGGCTGGGTTGCTCAAAGTTTCATGATGTGGGCCCTCTGCTGTGAGTGCACTGCGGCCTGGATCCCATAGACTGGGTGCTCTGGGCCACCTGCTGGGAGGTTCGAACTGCGGGATTCCTCACCTTTTTTACGCAATGGGCCCTGCGTTGTGAGGCTAGTCCTGCCTGCCTCACTCTGAACCCCTTGGAGATGTGGATCCTCTGGTTTAGGCCACGTGTTCTGGGTTCCTCACCTTTCTATGATTTGGCCACACTGGTGTGAGGCCACTCTTGCCTGGATCCGATCCCCTTGGTGATGCGGGCCCTCTGGTGAGACTCTTATCCTGGCTGGGTGCCTCACCCTTCTGGGACGTATGCCCTCTGCTGTGAGGTCACTCCTGCCTGGCTGGCGCACGTCACCTTGGCGACGTGGGCCCTCAGTTGGGAGTTGGTGCCTGCTGGGAGTCTCCTCCCCTCGGTAATGAGGGCCCTCTGACGTCAGGCCCTAACTCCTGGGCTCCCATACTTTTCTGATGTGTGCCCTCTGGTGGGAGTACACTCCTGCCAGGTTCCCAACCCCATGGGAATGTGGGCCTTCTTCTCTGTGGTCCCAACCGCTGGGTTGTTCACAGTTTCGTGATGAGGGCCTTCTGTTGTGAGTTCACACCGGCCGGGATCCCATAGCCTCGCTGCTCCTTGCCGCCTGCTGGGAGGTTCCAACTGCGGGTTACCTCACCTTTTTTATTTTATGGCCCTCTGTTTGAGACACCTCCTGCCTGCCTCACTCTGAGCCCCTTGTTGATGTGGGTCCTCTGGTTTAGGCCATATGTTCTGGGTTCCTCACTTTTCTACGATTTGGCCACACTGGTGTGAGGCCACTCCTGCCTGGTTCTGATCCCCTTGGTGATGTGGGCCCTCTGGTGAGAGTCTTATCCTGGCTGGGTTCCTCCCCCTTCTGTGACATAGGCCCTCTGCTGTGAGGTCACTCCTGCCTGGCTAACGCACATCACCTTGGAGACGTGGGCCCTCAGGTGGGAGTTGGTGCCTTCTAGGAGTCTGCTCCCCTCGGTAATTAGGGCCGTCTGGCGTCAGGCCCTAACTCCTGGGCTCCCAAAATTTTCTGATGTGTGCCCTGTGGTGCGAGTACACTCCTGCCAGGTTCCCAACCCCATGGGAATGTGGGCCTTCTGTTCTGTGGTCCCAACAGCTGTGTTGTTCACAGTTTCATGATGAGGGTCCTCTGTTGTGAGTTCACAACGGCCGGGACCCCATAGCCTCGCTGCTCCTTGCTGCATGCTAGGAGGTTCCAACTGCGGGATTCCTCACCTTTTTTATTCTATGGGTCCTCTGTTTTGAGGCTCCTCCTGCCTGCCTCACTCCGAGCCCCTTGGAGATGTGGGTCCTCTTGTTTAGGCCACATGTTCTGGGTTCCTCACCTTTCTATGATTTGGCCACACTGGTGTGAGGCCACTCCTGCCTGGATCAGATCCCCTTGGTGATGTGGGCCCTCTGGTGAGAGTCTGATCCTGGCTGGGTTCCTCACTCTTCTGTGAGGTGGGCCCTCTGCTGTGAGGTAACTCCTGCCTGGCTTGCTCCCGTTGCCCTGGTGACGTCGGACTTCTGGTGGCAGTTGGAGCCTTCTTGTACCCTCCTCTCCAAGGTGATGAGGGCCCTCTTGCGTCAGGCTCTAACTGCTGGGCTCCCCACGATTTCTGATGTGAGCCCAGTGATGCCAGGACACTCCTGTAAGGTTCCAATACTCATGGGGATGTGTGCCTTCTGCTCTGTGGTCGCAACGCCTGGGTTGCTCACAGTTTCGTTATGTTGGCACTCCGGTGTTAGTTCACTCAGGCCTAGATCCCATAGCCTCTGTGCTCTGGGCCGCCTGCTGGGAGGTTCCAACTGCTGGATTCCTCACCTTTCTTATACTTTGGGCCCTGTGTGGTGAAGCTCCTCCTGCCTGCCTCACACCGAGCCCCTTGGTGATGTAGGTCTTCTGGTTTGAGACCACGTGTGCCGTTTGTCTCACCTTTTACGGATGTGGCCCTACTGGTGTGAGGACACTCCTGACTGGTTCCCATCCCCTTGTTGATGTGGGCCCTCTGGTGAGAGTCTGATCCTGGCTTGATTCCTCACACTTCTGTGAGGCGGGCCCTCTGCTGTGAGGTCACACCTGCCTGGCTGGCACACGACGCCTTGGCCACATGGGCCCTCTGGTTGCAGTTGGAGCGTGCTGGGAACCTCCTCCCATCGGTGATGAGGGCCCTCTGGCGTCCGGCCCTAACTGCTGGGCTCACCACATTTTCTGATGTGCGCCCACTTGTGCGATGACACTCCTGCCAGGTTCCCATCCCCATGCAGATTTGGGCCTTCTGTTCTGAGGTGCCAACGGCTGGCTTGCTCACAGTGTCAGGATGTGGGTCCTCTGCTGTGAGTTCACTCCGGCATGCATCCCATAGCCTCGGTGCTCTGGGCCACCTGCTTGGAGTTTCCAACTGCAGGACTCCTTACCTTTTTTCTTCTATGGGCCGTGTGTTGTGAGACACTTCCTGCCTGCCTCACTCTGAGCCCCTTGTTGATGTGGGTCTTCTGGTTTGAGGCCACATGTGGTGGGTTCCTTGCCTTTCAATGATGTGGCCCCACTGGTGTGAGCACACTCCTGCCTGGTTCGCATCCCCTTGGTGATGTGGGCCCTCTGGTGAGAATCTGATCCGGGTTGGGTTCCTCACACTTCCGTGAGCTTGGCCCTCAGCTCTGAGGTCACTCCTGCCTGGCTGGCACACCCCGCCTTGGCGACGTCGGCCCTCTGGTGGCAGTTGGAGCCTGCTGGGAGCCTCCTCCCCTCAGTGATGAGAGCCCTTTGGCGTCAGGCCCTAACTGCTGGGTACCCACATTTTCTAATACGTACTAAGTGGTGCGAGGATACGCCTGCCACGTTCCCATCCCCATGGGGAGGTGGGCGTTCTGCTCTGAGGTCCCAACGGCTGGGTTGCTCACAGTTTCATGATGTGGGCCCTCTGCTGTGAGTTCACTTTGGCCTGGATCCCATAGACTCGGTGCTCTGGGCCTCCTGCTGCGAGGTTCCAACTGCTGGATTCCTCACATTTTTTAATCTATGGGCCCTGTGTTGTTAGGCTAGTCCTGCCTGCCTCACTCCGAGCCCCTTGGAGATGTGGTTCCTCTGGTTTAGGCCACATGGTCTGGGTCCCTCACCTTTCCATTATTTGGCCACACTGGTGTGAGTATACTTCTGCCTGGTTCCGATCCCCTTGGTGATGCGGGCCCTCTGGTGAGAGTCTTATCCTGGCTGGGTTCCTCACCCTTCTGTGACGTATGCCCTCTGCTGTGATGTCACTCCTGCCTGGCTGGCGCACGTCACCTTGGCGACGTGGGCCCTCAGTTGGGATTTGGTGTCTGCTGGGAGTCTCCTCCCTTCGGTAATGAGGGCCCTCTGGCGTCAGGCCTTAAATCCTGGGCTCCCAAACTTTTCTGATGTGTGCCCTGTGGTGCGAGTACACTCCTGCCAGGTTCCCAACCCCATGGCAATGTGGGCCTTCTGCTCTGTGGACCCAATGGCTGGGCTATTCACAGTTTCATGATGAGGGCCCTCTTTTGTGAGTTCACACCGGCCGGGATCCCATAGCCTCGTTGTTCCTTGCCGCCTGCTGGGATGTTCCAACTGCGGGATTCCTCACCTTTTTTATTCTATGGGCCCTCTGTTTTGAGACTACTCCTGCCTGCCTCCCTCCCAGCCCCTTGGTGATGTGTGTCCTCTGGTTTGAGGCCACATGTGGTGGTTTCCTCGCCTTTCAATGATGTGGCCCCACTGGACTGAGAACACTCCTGCCTGGTTCCCATCCTCTTGGTGATGTGGGCCCTCTGGTGAGAGTCTGATCCTGGTTGGGTTCCTCACACTTCCGTGAACTTGGCCCTCTGCTCTGAGGTCACTCCTGCCTGGCTGGCACACCCCGCCTTGGTGACGTCGGCCCTCTGGTGGCAGTTGGAGCGTGCTGGGAGCCTCCTTCCCTCAGTAATGAGGGCCCTTTGGCGTCAGGCCCTAACTGCTGTGTACCCACATTTTCTAATACGTACTAAGTGGTGCGAGGACACTCCTGCCAGGTTCCCATCCCCGTGGGGATGTGGGACTTCTGCTCTGATGTCCAAACGGCTGGGTTGCTCAAAGTTTCATGATGTGGGCCCTCTGCTGTGAGTGCACTGCGGCCTGGATCCCATAGACTGGGTGCTCTGGGCCACCTGCTGGGAGGTTCGAACTGTTGGATTCCTCACATTTTTTATTCTATGGGCCCTGCGTTGTGAGGCTAGTCCTGCCTGCCTCACTCTGAACCCCTTGGAGATGTGGATCCTCTGGTTTAGGCCACGTGTTCTGGGTTCCTCACCTTTCTATGATTTGGCCACACTGGTGTGAGGCCACTCTTGCCTGGATCCGATCCCCTTGGTGATGCGGGCCCTCTGGTGAGACTCTTATCCTGGCTGGGTGCCTCACCCTTCTGGGACGTATGCCCTCTGCTGTGAGGTCACTCCTGCCTGGCTGGCGCACGTCACCTTGGCGACGTGGGCCCTCAGTTGGGAGTTGGTGCCTGCTGGGAGTCTCCTCCCCTCGGTAATGAGGGCCCTCTGACGTCAGGCCCTAACTCCTGGGCTCCCATACTTTTCTGATGTGTGCCCTCTGGTGGGAGTACACTCCTGCCAGGTTCCCAACCCCATGGGAATGTGGGCCTTCTTCTCTGTGGTCCCAACCGCTGGGTTGTTCACAGTTTCGTGATGAGGGCCTTCTGTTGTGAGTTCACACCGGCCGGGATCCCATAGCCTCGCTGCTCCTTGCCGCCTGCTGGGAGGTTCCAACTGCGGGTTACCTCACCTTTTTTATTTTATGGCCCTCTGTTTGAGACACCTCCTGCCTGCCTCACTCTGAGCCCCTTGTTGATGTGGGTCCTCTGGTTTAGGCCATATGTTCTGGGTTCCTCACTTTTCTACGATTTGGCCACACTGGTGTGAGGCCACTCCTGCCTGGTTCTGATCCCCTTGGTGATGTGGGCCCTCTGGTGAGAGTCTTATCCTGGCTGGGTTCCTCCCCCTTCTGTGACATAGGCCCTCTGCTGTGAGGTCACTCCTGCCTGGCTAACGCACATCACCTTGGAGACGTGGGCCCTCAGGTGGGAGTTGGTGCCTTCTAGGAGTCTGCTCCCCTCGGTAATTAGGGACGTCTGGCGTCAGGCCCTAACTCCTGGGCTCCCAAAATTTTCTGATGTGTGCCCTGTGGTGCGAGTACACTCCTGCCAGGTTCCCAACCCCATGGGAATGTGGGCCTTCTGTTCTGTGGTCCCAACAGCTGTGTTGTTCACAGTTTCATGATGAGGGTCCTCTGTTGTGAGTTCACAACGGCCGGGACCCCATAGCCTCGCTGCTCCTTGCTGCATGCTAGGAGGTTCCAACTGCGGGATTCCTCACCTTTTTTATTCTATGGGTCCTCTGTTTTGAGGCTCCTCCTGCCTGCCTCACTCCGAGCCCCTTGGAGATGTGGGTCCTCTTGTTTAGGCCACATGTTCTGGGTTCCTCACCTTTCTATGATTTGGCCACACTGGTGTGAGGCCACTCCTGCCTGGATCAGATCCCCTTGGTGATGTGGGCCCTCTGGTGAGAGTCTGATCCTGGCTGGGTTCCTCACTCTTCTGTGAGGTGGGCCCTCTGCTGTGAGGTAACTCCTGCCTGGCTTGCTCCCGTTGCCCTGGTGACGTCGGACTTCTGGTGGCAGTTGGAGCCTTCTTGTACCCTCCTCTCCAAGGTGATGAGGGCCCTCTTGCGTCAGGCTCTAACTGCTGGGCTCCCCACGATTTCTGATGTGAGCCCAGTGATGCCAGGACACTCCTGTAAGGTTCCAATACTCATGGGGATGTGTGCCTTCTGCTCTGTGGTCGCAACGCCTGGGTTGCTCACAGTTTCGTTATGTTGGCACTCCGGTGTTAGTTCACTCAGGCCTAGATCCCATAGCCTCTGTGCTCTGGGCCGCCTGCTGGGAGGTTCCAACTGCTGGATTCCTCACCTTTCTTATACTTTGGGCCCTGTGTGGTGAAGCTCCTCCTGCCTGCCTCACACCGAGCCCCTTGGTGATGTAGGTCTTCTGGTTTGAGACCACGTGTGCCGTTTGTCTCACCTTTTAGGGATGTGGCCCTACTGGTGTGAGGACACTCCTGACTGGTTCCCATCCCCTTGTTGATGTGGGCCCTCTGGTGAGAGTCTGATCCTGGCTTGATTCCTCACACTTCTGTGAGGTGGGCCCTCTGCTGTGAGGTCACACCTGCCTGGCTGGCACACGACGCCTTGGCCACATGGGCCCTCTGGTTGCAGTTGGAGCGTGCTGGGAACCTCCTCCCATCGGTGATGAGGGCCCTCTGGCGTCCGGCCCTAACTGCTGGGCTCACCACATTTTCTGATGTGCGCCCACTTGTGCGATGACACTCCTGCCAGGTTCCCATCCCCATGCAGATTTGGGCCTTCTGTTCTGAGGTGCCAACGGCTGGCTTGCTCACAGTGTCAGGATGTGGGCCCTCTGCTGTGAGTTCACTCCGGCATGCATCCCATAGCCTCGGTGCTCTGGGCCACCTGCTTGGAGCTTCCAACTGCAGGATTCCTTACCTTTTTTCTTCTATGGGCCGTGTGTTGTGAGACACTTCCTGCCTGCCTCACTCTGAGCCCCTTGTTGATGTGGGTCTTCTGGTTTGAGGCCACATGTGGTGGGTTCCTTGCCTTTCAATGATGTGGCCCCACTGGTGTGAGCACACTCCTGCCTGGTTCGCATCCCCTTGGTGATGTGGGCCCTCTGGTGAGAATCTGATCCGGGTTGGGTTCCTCACACTTCCGTGAGCTTGGCCCTCAGCTCTGAGGTCACTCCTGCCTGGCTGGCACACCCCGCCTTGGCGACGTCGGCCCTCTGGTGGCAGTTGGAGCCTGCTGGGAGCCTCCTCCCCTCAGTGATGAGAGCCCTTTGGCGTCAGGCCCTAACTGCTGGGTACCCACATTTTCTAATACGTACTAAGTGGTGCGAGGATACGCCTGCCACGTTCCCATCCCCATGGGGATGTGGGCGTTCTGCTCTGAGGTCCCAACGGCTGGGTTGCTCACAGTTTCATGATGTGGGCCCTCTGCTGTGAGTTCACTTTGGCCTGGATCCCATAGACTCGGTGCTCTGGGCCTCCTGCTGCGAGGTTCCAACTGCTGGATTCCTCACATTTTTTAATCTATGGGCCCTGTGTTGTTAGGCTAGTCCTGCCTGCCTCACTCCGAGCCCCTTGGAGATGTGGTTCCTCTGGTTTAGGCCACATGGTCTGGGTCCCTCACCTTTCCATTATTTGGCCACACTGGTGTGAGTATACTTCTGCCTGGTTCCGATCCCCTTGGTGATGCGGGCCCTCTGGTGAGAGTCTTATCCTGGCTGGGTTCCTCACCCTTCTGTGACGTATGCCCTCTGCTGTGATGTCACTCCTGCCTGGCTGGCGCACGTCACCTTGGCGACGTGGGCCCTCAGTTGGGATTTGGTGTCTGCTGGGAGTCTCCTCCCTTCGGTAATGAGGGCCCTCTGGCGTCAGGCCTTAAATCCTGGGCTCCCAAACTTTTCTGATGTGTGCCCTGTGGTGCGAGTACACTCCTGCCAGGTTCCCAACCCCATGGCAATGTGGGCCTTCTGCTCTGTGGACCCAATGGCTGGGCTATTCACAGTTTCATGATGAGGGCCCTCTTTTGTGAGTTCACACCGGCCGGGATCCCATAGCCTCGTTGTTCCTTGCCGCCTGCTGGGATGTTCCAACTGCGGGATTCCTCACCTTTTTTATTCTATGGGCCCTCTGTTTTGAGACTACTCCTGCCTGCCTCCCTCCCAGCCCCTTGGTGATGTGTGTCCTCTGGTTTGAGGCCACATGTGGTGGTTTCCTCGCCTTTCAATGATGTGGCCCCACTGGACTGAGAACACTCCTGCCTGGTTCCCATCCTCTTGGTGATGTGGGCCCTCTGGTGAGAGTCTGATCCTGGTTGGGTTCCTCACACTTCCGTGAACTTGGCCCTCTGCTCTGAGGTCACTCCTGCCTGGCTGGCACACCCCCCGCCTTGGTGACGTCGGCCCTCTGGTGGCAGTTGGAGCGTGCTGGGAGCCTCCTTCCCTCAGTAATGAGGGCCCTTTGGCGTCAGGCCCTAACTGCTGTGTACCCACATTTTCTAATACGTACTAAGTGGTGCGAGGACACTCCTGCCAGGTTCCCATCCCCGTGGGGATGTGGGACTTCTGCTCTGATGTCCAAACGGCTGGGTTGCTCAAAGTTTCATGATGTGGGCCCTCTGCTGTGAGTGCACTGCGGCCTGGATCCCATAGACTGGGTGCTCTGGGCCACCTGCTGGGAGGTTCGAACTGTTGGATTCCTCACATTTTTTATTCTATGGGCCCTGCGTTGTGAGGCTAGTCCTGCCTGCCTCACTCTGAACCCCTTGGAGATGTGGATCCTCTGGTTTAGGCCACGTGTTCTGGGTTCCTCACCTTTCTATGATTTGGCCACACTGGTGTGAGGCCACTCCTGCCTGGATCAGATCCCCTTGGTGATGTGGGCCCTCTGGTGAGAGTCTGATCCTGGCTGGGTTCCTCACTCTTCTGTGAGGTGGGCCCTCTGCTGTGAGGTAACTCCTGCCTGGCTTGCTCCCGTTGCCCTGGTGACGTCGGACTTCTGGTGGCAGTTGGAGCCTTCTTGTACCCTCCTCTCCAAGGTGATGAGGGCCCTCTTGCGTCAGGCTCTAACTGCTGGGCTCCCCACGATTTCTGATGTGAGCCCAGTGATGCCAGGACACTCCTGTAAGGTTCCAATACTCATGGGGATGTGTGCCTTCTGCTCTGTGGTCGCAACGCCTGGGTTGCTCACAGTTTCGTTATGTTGGCACTCCGGTGTTAGTTCACTCAGGCCTAGATCCCATAGCCTCTGTGCTCTGGGCCGCCTGCTGGGAGGTTCCAACTGCTGGATTCCTCACCTTTCTTATACTTTGGGCCCTGTGTGGTGAAGCTCCTCCTGCCTGCCTCACACCGAGCCCCTTGGTGATGTAGGTCTTCTGGTTTGAGACCACGTGTGCCGTTTGTCTCACCTTTTAGGGATGTGGCCCTACTGGTGTGAGGACACTCCTGACTGGTTCCCATCCCCTTGTTGATGTGGGCCCTCTGGTGAGAGTCTGATCCTGGCTTGATTCCTCACACTTCTGTGAGGCGGGCCCTCTGCTGTGAGGTCACACCTGCCTGGCTGGCACACGACGCCTTGGCCACATGGGCCCTCTGGTTGCAGTTGGAGCGTGCTGGGAACCTCCTCCCATCGGTGATGAGGGCCCTCTGGCGTCCGGCCCTAACTGCTGGGCTCACCACATTTTCTGATGTGCGCCCACTTGTGCGATGACACTCCTGCCAGGTTCCCATCCCCATGCAGATTTGGGCCTTCTGTTCTGAGGTGCCAACGGCTGGCTTGCTCACAGTGTCAGGATGTGGGCCCTCTGCTGTGAGTTCACTCCGGCATGCATCCCATAGCCTCGGTGCTCTGGGCCACCTGCTTGGAGCTTCCAACTGCAGGATTCCTTACCTTTTTTCTTCTATGGGCCGTGTGTTGTGAGACACTTCCTGCCTGCCTCACTCTGAGCCCCTTGTTGATGTGGGTCTTCTGGTTTGAGGCCACATGTGGTGGGTTCCTTGCCTTTCAATGATGTGGCCCCACTGGTGTGAGCACACTCCTGCCTGGTTCGCATCCCCTTGGTGATGTGGGCCCTCTGGTGAGAATCTGATCCGGGTTGGGTTCCTCACACTTCCGTGAGCTTGGCCCTCAGCTCTGAGGTCACTCCTGCCTGGCTGGCACACCCCGCCTTGGCGACGTCGGCCCTCTGGTGGCAGTTGGAGCCTGCTGGGAGCCTCCTCCCCTCAGTGATGAGAGCCCTTTGGCGTCAGGCCCTAACTGCTGGGTACCCACATTTTCTAATACGTACTAAGTGGTGCGAGGATACGCCTGCCACGTTCCCATCCCCATGGGGATGTGGGCGTTCTGCTCTGAGGTCCCAACGGCTGGGTTGCTCACAGTTTCATGATGTGGGCCCTCTGCTGTGAGTTCACTTTGGCCTGGATCCCATAGACTCGGTGCTCTGGGCCTCCTGCTGCGAGGTTCCAACTGCTGGATTCCTCACATTTTTTAATCTATGGGCCCTGTGTTGTTAGGCTAGTCCTGCCTGCCTCACTCCGAGCCCCTTGGAGATGTGGTTCCTCTGGTTTAGGCCACATGGTCTGGGTCCCTCACCTTTCCATTATTTGGCCACACTGGTGTGAGTATACTTCTGCCTGGTTCCGATCCCCTTGGTGATGCGGGCCCTCTGGTGAGAGTCTTATCCTGGCTGGGTTCCTCACCCTTCTGTGACGTATGCCCTCTGCTGTGATGTCACTCCTGCCTGGCTGGCGCACGTCACCTTGGCGACGTGGGCCCTCAGTTGGGATTTGGTGTCTGCTGGGAGTCTCCTCCCTTCGGTAATGAGGGCCCTCTGGCGTCAGGCCTTAAATCCTGGGCTCCCAAACTTTTCTGATGTGTGCCCTGTGGTGCGAGTACACTCCTGCCAGGTTCCCAACCCCATGGCAATGTGGGCCTTCTGCTCTGTGGACCCAATGGCTGGGCTATTCACAGTTTCATGATGAGGGCCCTCTTTTGTGAGTTCACACCGGCCGGGATCCCATAGCCTCGTTGTTCCTTGCCGCCTGCTGGGATGTTCCAACTGCGGGATTCCTCACCTTTTTTATTCTATGGGCCCTCTGTTTTGAGACTACTCCTGCCTGCCTCCCTCCCAGCCCCTTGGTAATGTGTGTCCTCTGGTTTGAGGCCACATGTGGTGGTTTCCTCGCCTTTCAATGATGTGGCCCCACTGGACTGAGAACACTCCTGCCTGGTTCCCATCCTCTTGGTGATGTGGGCCCTCTGGTGAGAGTCTGATCCTGGTTGGGTTCCTCACACTTCCGTGAACTTGGCCCTCTGCTCTGAGGTCACTCCTGCCTGGCTGGCACACCCCGCCTTGGTGACGTCGGCCCTCTGGTGGCAGTTGGAGCGTGCTGGGAGCCTCCTTCCCTCAGTAATGAGGGCCCTTTGGCGTCAGGCCCTAACTGCTGTGTACCCACATTTTCTAATACGTACTAAGTGGTGCGAGGACACTCCTGCCAGGTTCCCATCCCCGTGGGGATGTGGGACTTCTGCTCTGATGTCCAAACGGCTGGGTTGCTCAAAGTTTCATGATGTGGGCCCTCTGCTGTGAGTGCACTGCGGCCTGGATCCCATAGACTGGGTGCTCTGGGCCACCTGCTGGGAGGTTCGAACTGTTGGATTCCTCACATTTTTTATTCTATGGGCCCTGCGTTGTGAGGCTAGTCCTGCCTGCCTCACTCTGAACCCCTTGGAGATGTGGATCCTCTGGTTTAGGCCACGTGTTCTGGGTTCCTCACCTTTCTATGATTTGGCCACACTGGTGTGAGGCCACTCTTGCCTGGATCCGATCCCCTTGGTGATGCGGGCCCTCTGGTGAGACTCTTATCCTGGCTGGGTGCCTCACCCTTCTGGGACGTATGCCCTCTGCTGTGAGGTCACTCCTGCCTGGCTGGCGCACGTCACCTTGGCGACGTGGGCCCTCAGTTGGGAGTTGGTGCCTGCTGGGAGTCTCCTCCCCTCGGTAATGAGGGCCCTCTGACGTCAGGCCCTAACTCCTGGGCTCCCATACTTTTCTGATGTGTGCCCTCTGGTGGGAGTACACTCCTGCCAGGTTCCCAACCCCATGGGAATGTGGGCCTTCTTCTCTGTGGTCCCAACCGCTGGGTTGTTCACAGTTTCGTGATGAGGGCCTTCTGTTGTGAGTTCACACCGGCCGGGATCCCATAGCCTCGCTGCTCCTTGCCGCCTGCTGGGAGGTTCCAACTGCGGGTTACCTCACCTTTTTTATTTTATGGCCCTCTGTTTGAGACACCTCCTGCCTGCCTCACTCTGAGCCCCTTGTTGATGTGGGTCCTCTGGTTTAGGCCATATGTTCTGGGTTCCTCACTTTTCTACGATTTGGCCACACTGGTGTGAGGCCACTCCTGCCTGGTTCTGATCCCCTTGGTGATGTGGGCCCTCTGGTGAGAGTCTTATCCTGGCTGGGTTCCTCCCCCTTCTGTGACATAGGCCCTCTGCTGTGAGGTCACTCCTGCCTGGCTAACGCACATCACCTTGGAGACGTGGGCCCTCAGGTGGGAGTTGGTGCCTTCTAGGAGTCTGCTCCCCTCGGTAATTAGGGACGTCTGGCGTCAGGCCCTAACTCCTGGGCTCCCAAAATTTTCTGATGTGTGCCCTGTGGTGCGAGTACACTCCTGCCAGGTTCCCAACCCCATGGGAATGTGGGCCTTCTGTTCTGTGGTCCCAACAGCTGTGTTGTTCACAGTTTCATGATGAGGGTCCTCTGTTGTGAGTTCACAACGGCCGGGACCCCATAGCCTCGCTGCTCCTTGCTGCATGCTAGGAGGTTCCAACTGCGGGATTCCTCACCTTTTTTATTCTATGGGTCCTCTGTTTTGAGGCTCCTCCTGCCTGCCTCACTCCGAGCCCCTTGGAGATGTGGGTCCTCTTGTTTAGGCCACATGTTCTGGGTTCCTCACCTTTCTATGATTTGGCCACACTGGTGTGAGGCCACTCCTGCCTGGATCAGATCCCCTTGGTGATGTGGGCCCTCTGGTGAGAGTCTGATCCTGGCTGGGTTCCTCACTCTTCTGTGAGGTGGGCCCTCTGCTGTGAGGTAACTCCTGCCTGGCTTGCTCCCGTTGCCCTGGTGACGTCGGACTTCTGGTGGCAGTTGGAGCCTTCTTGTACCCTCCTCTCCAAGGTGATGAGGGCCCTCTTGCGTCAGGCTCTAACTGCTGGGCTCCCCACGATTTCTGATGTGAGCCCAGTGATGCCAGGACACTCCTGTAAGGTTCCAATACTCATGGGGATGTGTGCCTTCTGCTCTGTGGTCGCAACGCCTGGGTTGCTCACAGTTTCGTTATGTTGGCACTCCGGTGTTAGTTCACTCAGGCCTAGATCCCATAGCCTCTGTGCTCTGGGCCGCCTGCTGGGAGGTTCCAACTGCTGGATTCCTCACCTTTCTTATACTTTGGGCCCTGTGTGGTGAAGCTCCTCCTGCCTGCCTCACACCGAGCCCCTTGGTGATGTAGGTCTTCTGGTTTGAGACCACGTGTGCCGTTTGTCTCACCTTTTAGGGATGTGGCCCTACTGGTGTGAGGACACTCCTGACTGGTTCCCATCCCCTTGTTGATGTGGGCCCTCTGGTGAGAGTCTGATCCTGGCTTGATTCCTCACACTTCTGTGAGGCGGGCCCTCTGCTGTGAGGTCACACCTGCCTGGCTGGCACACGACGCCTTGGCCACATGGGCCCTCTGGTTGCAGTTGGAGCGTGCTGGGAACCTCCTCCCATCGGTGATGAGGGCCCTCTGGCGTCCGGCCCTAACTGCTGGGCTCACCACATTTTCTGATGTGCGCCCACTTGTGCGATGACACTCCTGCCAGGTTCCCATCCCCATGCAGATTTGGGCCTTCTGTTCTGAGGTGCCAACGGCTGGCTTGCTCACAGTGTCAGGATGTGGGCCCTCTGCTGTGAGTTCACTCCGGCATGCATCCCATAGCCTCGGTGCTCTGGGCCACCTGCTTGGAGCTTCCAACTGCAGGATTCCTTACCTTTTTTCTTCTATGGGCCGTGTGTTGTGAGACACTTCCTGCCTGCCTCACTCTGAGCCCCTTGTTGATGTGGGTCTTCTGGTTTGAGGCCACATGTGGTGGGTTCCTTGCCTTTCAATGATGTGGCCCCACTGGTGTGAGCACACTCCTGCCTGGTTCGCATCCCCTTGGTGATGTGGGCCCTCTGGTGAGAATCTGATCCGGGTTGGGTTCCTCACACTTCCGTGAGCTTGGCCCTCAGCTCTGAGGTCACTCCTGCCTGGCTGGCACACCCCGCCTTGGCGACGTCGGCCCTCTGGTGGCAGTTGGAGCCTGCTGGGAGCCTCCTCCCCTCAGTGATGAGAGCCCTTTGGCGTCAGGCCCTAACTGCTGGGTACCCACATTTTCTAATACGTACTAAGTGGTGCGAGGATACGCCTGCCACGTTCCCATCCCCATGGGGATGTGGGCGTTCTGCTCTGAGGTCCCAACGGCTGGGTTGCTCACAGTTTCATGATGTGGGCCCTCTGCTGTGAGTTCACTTTGGCCTGGATCCCATAGACTCGGTGCTCTGGGCCTCCTGCTGCGAGGTTCCAACTGCTGGATTCCTCACATTTTTTAATCTATGGGCCCTGTGTTGTTAGGCTAGTCCTGCCTGCCTCACTCCGAGCCCCTTGGAGATGTGGTTCCTCTGGTTTAGGCCACATGGTCTGGGTCCCTCACCTTTCCATTATTTGGCCACACTGGTGTGAGTATACTTCTGCCTGGTTCCGATCCCCTTGGTGATGCGGGCCCTCTGGTGAGAGTCTTATCCTGGCTGGGTTCCTCACCCTTCTGTGACGTATGCCCTCTGCTGTGATGTCACTCCTGCCTGGCTGGCGCACGTCACCTTGGCGACGTGGGCCCTCAGTTGGGATTTGGTGTCTGCTGGGAGTCTCCTCCCTTCGGTAATGAGGGCCCTCTGGCGTCAGGCCTTAAATCCTGGGCTCCCAAACTTTTCTGATGTGTGCCCTGTGGTGCGAGTACACTCCTGCCAGGTTCCCAACCCCATGGCAATGTGGGCCTTCTGCTCTGTGGACCCAATGGCTGGGCTATTCACAGTTTCATGATGAGGGCCCTCTTTTGTGAGTTCACACCGGCCGGGATCCCATAGCCTCGTTGTTCCTTGCCGCCTGCTGGGATGTTCCAACTGCGGGATTCCTCACCTTTTTTATTCTATGGGCCCTCTGTTTTGAGACTACTCCTGCCTGCCTCCCTCCCAGCCCCTTGGTGATGTGTGTCCTCTGGTTTGAGGCCACATGTGGTGGTTTCCTCGCCTTTCAATGATGTGGCCCCACTGGACTGAGAACACTCCTGCCTGGTTCCCATCCTCTTGGTGATGTGGGCCCTCTGGTGAGAGTCTGATCCTGGTTGGGTTCCTCACACTTCCGTGAACTTGGCCCTCTGCTCTGAGGTCACTCCTGCCTGGCTGGCACACCCCGCCTTGGTGACGTCGGCCCTCTGGTGGCAGTTGGAGCGTGCTGGGAGCCTCCTTCCCTCAGTAATGAGGGCCCTTTGGCGTCAGGCCCTAACTGCTGTGTACCCACATTTTCTAATACGTACTAAGTGGTGCGAGGACACTCCTGCCAGGTTCCCATCCCCGTGGGGATGTGGGACTTCTGCTCTGATGTCCAAACGGCTGGGTTGCTCAAAGTTTCATGATGTGGGCCCTCTGCTGTGAGTGCACTGCGGCCTGGATCCCATAGACTGGGTGCTCTGGGCCACCTGCTGGGAGGTTCGAACTGTTGGATTCCTCACATTTTTTATTCTATGGGCCCTGCGTTGTGAGGCTAGTCCTGCCTGCCTCACTCTGAACCCCTTGGAGATGTGGATCCTCTGGTTTAGGCCACGTGTTCTGGGTTCCTCACCTTTCTATGATTTGGCCACACTGGTGTGAGGCCACTCTTGCCTGGATCCGATCCCCTTGGTGATGCGGGCCCTCTGGTGAGACTCTTATCCTGGCTGGGTGCCTCACCCTTCTGGGACGTATGCCCTCTGCTGTGAGGTCACTCCTGCCTGGCTGGCGCACGTCACCTTGGCGACGTGGGCCCTCAGTTGGGAGTTGGTGCCTGCTGGGAGTCTCCTCCCCTCGGTAATGAGGGCCCTCTGACGTCAGGCCCTAACTCCTGGGCTCCCATACTTTTCTGATGTGTGCCCTCTGGTGGGAGTACACTCCTGCCAGGTTCCCAACCCCATGGGAATGTGGGCCTTCTTCTCTGTGGTCCCAACCGCTGGGTTGTTCACAGTTTCGTGATGAGGGCCTTCTGTTGTGAGTTCACACCGGCCGGGATCCCATAGCCTCGCTGCTCCTTGCCGCCTGCTGGGAGGTTCCAACTGCGGGTTACCTCACCTTTTTTATTTTATGGCCCTCTGTTTGAGACACCTCCTGCCTGCCTCACTCTGAGCCCCTTGTTGATGTGGGTCCTCTGGTTTAGGCCATATGTTCTGGGTTCCTCACTTTTCTACGATTTGGCCACACTGGTGTGAGGCCACTCCTGCCTGGTTCTGATCCCCTTGGTGATGTGGGCCCTCTGGTGAGAGTCTTATCCTGGCTGGGTTCCTCCCCCTTCTGTGACATAGGCCCTCTGCTGTGAGGTCACTCCTGCCTGGCTAACGCACATCACCTTGGAGACGTGGGCCCTCAGGTGGGAGTTGGTGCCTTCTAGGAGTCTGCTCCCCTCGGTAATTAGGGACGTCTGGCGTCAGGCCCTAACTCCTGGGCTCCCAAAATTTTCTGATGTGTGCCCTGTGGTGCGAGTACACTCCTGCCAGGTTCCCAACCCCATGGGAATGTGGGCCTTCTGTTCTGTGGTCCCAACAGCTGTGTTGTTCACAGTTTCATGATGAGGGTCCTCTGTTGTGAGTTCACAACGGCCGGGACCCCATAGCCTCGCTGCTCCTTGCTGCATGCTAGGAGGTTCCAACTGCGGGATTCCTCACCTTTTTTATTCTATGGGTCCTCTGTTTTGAGGCTCCTCCTGCCTGCCTCACTCCGAGCCCCTTGGAGATGTGGGTCCTCTTGTTTAGGCCACATGTTCTGGGTTCCTCACCTTTCTATGATTTGGCCACACTGGTGTGAGGCCACTCCTGCCTGGATCAGATCCCCTTGGTGATGTGGGCCCTCTGGTGAGAGTCTGATCCTGGCTGGGTTCCTCACTCTTCTGTGAGGTGGGCCCTCTGCTGTGAGGTAACTCCTGCCTGGCTTGCTCCCATTGCCCTGGTGACGTCGGACTTCTGGTGGCAGTTGGAGCCTTCTTGTACCCTCCTCTCCAAGGTGATGAGGGCCCTCTTGCGTCAGGCTCTAACTGCTGGGCTCCCCACGATTTCTGATGTGAGCCCAGTGATGCCAGGACACTCCTGTAAGGTTCCAATACTCATGGGGATGTGTGCCTTCTGCTCTGTGGTCGCAACGCCTGGGTTGCTCACAGTTTCGTTATGTTGGCACTCCGGTGTTAGTTCACTCAGGCCTAGATCCCATAGCCTCTGTGCTCTGGGCCGCCTGCTGGGAGGTTCCAACTGCTGGATTCCTCACCTTTCTTATACTTTGGGCCCTGTGTGGTGAAGCTCCTCCTGCCTGCCTCACACCGAGCCCCTTGGTGATGTAGGTCTTCTGGTTTGAGACCACGTGTGCCGTTTGTCTCACCTTTTAGGGATGTGGCCCTACTGGTGTGAGGACACTCCTGACTGGTTCCCATCCCCTTGTTGATGTGGGCCCTCTGGTGAGAGTCTGATCCTGGCTTGATTCCTCACACTTCTGTGAGGCGGGCCCTCTGCTGTGAGGTCACACCTGCCTGGCTGGCACACGACGCCTTGGCCACATGGGCCCTCTGGTTGCAGTTGGAGCGTGCTGGGAACCTCCTCCCATCGGTGATGAGGGCCCTCTGGCGTCCGGCACTAACTGCTGGGCTCACCACATTTTCTGATGTGCGCCCACTTGTGCGATGACACTCCTGCCAGGTTCCCATCCCCATGCAGATTTGGGCCTTCTGTTCTGAGGTGCCAACGGCTGGCTTGCTCACAGTGTCAGGATGTGGGCCCTCTGCTGTGAGTTCACTCCGGCATGCATCCCATAGCCTCGGTGCTCTGGGCCACCTGCTTGGAGCTTCCAACTGCAGGATTCCTTACCTTTTTTCTTCTATGGGCCGTGTGTTGTGAGACACTTCCTGCCTGCCTCACTCTGAGCCCCTTGTTGATGTGGGTCTTCTGGTTTGAGGCCACATGTGGTGGGTTCCTTGCCTTTCAATGATGTGGCCCCACTGGTGTGAGCACACTCCTGCCTGGTTCGCATCCCCTTGGTGATGTGGGCCCTCTGGTGAGAATCTGATCCGGGTTGGGTTCCTCACACTTCCGTGAGCTTGGCCCTCAGCTCTGAGGTCACTCCTGCCTGGCTGGCACACCCCGCCTTGGCGACGTCGGCCCTCTGGTGGCAGTTGGAGCCTGCTGGGAGCCTCCTCCCCTCAGTGATGAGAGCCCTTTGGCGTCAGGCCCTAACTGCTGGGTACCCACATTTTCTAATACGTACTAAGTGGTGCGAGGATACGCCTGCCACGTTCCCATCCCCATGGGGATGTGGGCGTTCTGCTCTGAGGTCCCAACGGCTGGGTTGCTCACAGTTTCATGATGTGGGCCCTCTGCTGTGAGTTCACTTTGGCCTGGATCCCATAGACTCGGTGCTCTGGGCCTCCTGCTGCGAGGTTCCAACTGCTGGATTCCTCACATTTTTTAACCTATGGGCCCTGTGTTGTTAGGCTAGTCCTGCCTGCCTCACTCCGAGCCCCTTGGAGATGTGGTTCCTCTGGTTTAGGCCACATGGTCTGGGTCCCTCACCTTTCCATTATTTGGCCACACTGGTGTGAGTATACTTCTGCCTGGTTCCGATCCCCTTGGTGATGCGGGCCCTCTGGTGAGAGTCTTATCCTGGCTGGGTTCCTCACCCTTCTGTGACGTATGCCCTCTGCTGTGATGTCACTCCTGCCTGGCTGGCGCACGTCACCTTGGCGACGTGGGCCCTCAGTTGGGATTTGGTGTCTGCTGGGAGTTTCCTCCCTTCGGTAATGAGGGCCCTCTGGCGTCAGGCCTTAAATCCTGGGCTCCCAAACTTTTCTGATGTGTGCCCTGTGGTGCGAGTACACTCCTGCCAGGTTCCCAACCCCATGGCAATGTGGGCCTTCTGCTCTGTGGACCCAATGGCTGGGCTATTCACAGTTTCATGATGAGGGCCCTCTTTTGTGAGTTCACACCGGCTGGGATCCCATAGCCTCGTTGTTCCTTGCCGCCTGCTGGGATGTTCCAACTGCGGGATTCCTCACCTTTTTTATTCTATGGGCCCTCTGTTTTGAGACTACTCCTGCCTGCCTCCCTCCCAGCCCCTTGGTGATGTGTGTCCTCTGGTTTGAGGCCACATGTGGTGGTTTCCTCGCCTTTCAATGATGTGGCCCCACTGGACTGAGAACACTCCTGCCTGGTTCCCATCCTCTTGGTGATGTGGGCCCTCTGGTGAGAGTCTGATCCTGGTTGGGTTCCTCACACTTCCGTGAACTTGGCCCTCTGCTCTGAGGTCACTCCTGCCTGGCTGGCACACCCCGCCTTGGTGACGTCGGCCCTCTGGTGGCAGTTGGAGCGTGCTGGGAGCCTCCTTCCCTCAGTAATGAGGGCCCTTTGGCGTCAGGCCCTAACTGCTGTGTACCCACATTTTCTAATACGTACTAAGTGGTGCGAGGACACTCCTGCCAGGTTCCCATCCCCGTGGGGATGTGGGACTTCTGCTCTGATGTCCAAACGGCTGGGTTGCTCAAAGTTTCATGATGTGGGCCCTCTGCTGTGAGTGCACTGCGGCCTGGATCCCATAGACTGGGTGCTCTGGGCCACCTGCTGGGAGGTTCGAACTGTTGGATTCCTCACATTTTTTATTCTATGGGCCCTGCGTTGTGAGGCTAGTCCTGCCTGCCTCACTCTGAACCCCTTGGAGATGTGGATCCTCTGGTTTAGGCCACGTGTTCTGGGTTCCTCACCTTTCTATGATTTGGCCACACTGGTGTGAGGCCACTCTTGCCTGGATCCGATCCCCTTGGTGATGCGGGCCCTCTGGTGAGACTCTTATCCTGGCTGGGTGCCTCACCCTTCTGGGACGTATGCCCTCTGCTGTGAGGTCACTCCTGCCTGGCTGGCGCACGTCACCTTGGCGACGTGGGCCCTCAGTTGGGAGTTGGTGCCTGCTGGGAGTCTCCTCCCCTCGGTAATGAGGGCCCTCTGACGTCAGGCCCTAACTCCTGGGCTCCCATACTTTTCTGATGTGTGCTCTCTGGTGGGAGTACACTCCTGCCAGGTTCCCAACCCCATGGGAATGTGGGCCTTCTTCTCTGTGGTCCCAACCGCTGGGTTGTTCACAGTTTCGTGATGAGGGCCTTCTGTTGTGAGTTCACACCGGCCGGGATCCCATAGCCTCGCTGCTCCTTGCCGCCTGCTGGGAGGTTCCAGCTGCGGGTTACCTCACCTTTTTTATTTTATGGCCCTCTGTTTGAGACACCTCCTGCCTGCCTCACTCTGAGCCCCTTGTTGATGTGGGTCCTCTGGTTTAGGCCATATGTTCTGGGTTCCTCACTTTTCTACGATTTGGCCACACTGGTGTGAGGCCACTCCTGCCTGGTTCTGATCCCCTTGGTGATGTGGGCCCTCTGGTGAGAGTCTTATCCTAGCTGGGTTCCTCCCCCTTCTGTGACATAGGCCCTCTGCTGTGAGGTCACTCCTGCCTGGCTAACGCACATCACCTTGGAGACGTGGGCCCTCAGGTGGGAGTTGGTGCCTTCTAGGAGTCTGCTCCCCTCGGTAATTAGGGCCGTCTGGCGTCAGGCCCTAACTCCTGGGCTCCCAAAATTTTCTGATGTGTGCCCTGTGGTGCGAGTACACTCCTGCCAGGTTCCCAACCCCATGGGAATGTGGGCCTTCTGTTCTGTGGTCCCAACAGCTGTGTTGTTCACAGTTTCATGATGAGGGTCCTCTGTTGTGAGTTCACAACGGCCGGGACCCCATAGCCTCGCTGCTCCTTGCTGCATGCTAGGAGGTTCCAACTGCGGGATTCCTCACCTTTTTTATTCTATGGGTCCTCTGTTTTGAGGCTCCTCCTGCCTGCCTCACTCCGAGCCCCTTGGAGATGTGGGTCCTCTTGTTTAGGCCACATGTTCTGGGTTCCTCACCTTTCTATGATTTGGCCACACTGGTGTGAGGCCACTCCTGCCTGGATCAGATCCCCTTGGTGATGTGGGCCCTCTGGTGAGAGTCTGATCCTGGCTGGGTTCCTCACTCTTCTGTGAGGTGGGCCCTCTGCTGTGAGGTAACTCCTGCCTGGCTTGCTCCCGTTGCCCTGGTGACGTCGGACTTCTGGTGGCAGTTGGAGCCTTCTTGTACCCTCCTCTCCAAGGTGATGAGGGCCCTCTTGCGTCAGGCTCTAACTGCTGGGCTCCCCACGATTTCTGATGTGAGCCCAGTGATGCCAGGACACTCCTGTAAGTTTCCAATACTCATGGGGATGTGTGCCTTCTGCTCTGTGGTCGCAACGCCTGGGTTGCTCACAGTTTCGTTATGTTGGCACTCCGGTGTTAGTTCACTCAGGCCTAGATCCCATAGCCTCTGTGCTCTGGGCCGCCTGCTGGGAGGTTCCAACTGCTGGATTCCTCACCTTTCTTATACTTTGGGCCCTGTGTGGTGAAGCTCCTCCTGCCTGCCTCACACCGAGCCCCTTGGTGATGTAGGTCTTCTGGTTTGAGACCACGTGTGCCGTTTGTCTCACCTTTTAGGGATGTGGCCCTACTGGTGTGAGGACACTCCTGACTGGTTCCCATCCCCTTGTTGATGTGGGCCCTCTGGTGAGAGTCTGATCCTGGCTTGATTCCTCACACTTCTGTGAGGCGGGCCCTCTGCTGTGAGGTCACACCTGCCTGGCTGGCACACGACGCCTTGGCCACATGGGCCCTCTGGTTGCAGTTGGAGCGTGCTGGGAACCTCCTCCCATCGGTGATGAGGGCCCTCTGGCGTCCGGCCCTAACTGCTGGGCTCACCACATTTTCTGATGTGCGCCCACTTGTGCGATGACACTCCTGCCAGGTTCCCATCCCCATGCAGATTTGGGCCTTCTGTTCTGAGGTGCCAACGGCTGGCTTGCTCACAGTGTCAGGATGTGGGCCCTCTGCTGTGAGTTCACTCCGGCATGCATCCCATAGCCTCGGTGCTCTGGGCCACCTGCTTGGAGCTTCCAACTGCAGGATTCCTTACCTTTTTTCTTCTATGGGCCGTGTGTTGTGAGACACTTCCTGCCTGCCTCACTCTGAGCCCCTTGTTGATGTGGGTCTTCTGGTTTGAGGCCACATGTGGTGGGTTCCTTGCCTTTCAATGATGTGGCCCCACTGGTGTGAGCACACTCCTGCCTGGTTCGCATCCCCTTGGTGATGTGGGCCCTCTGGTGAGAATCTGATCCGGGTTGGGTTCCTCACACTTCCGTGAGCTTGGCCCTCAGCTCTGAGGTCACTCCTGCCTGGCTGGCACACCCCGCCTTGGCGACGTCGGCCCTCTGGTGGCAGTTGGAGCCTGCTGGGAGCCTCCTCCCCTCAGTGATGAGAGCCCTTTGGCGTCAGGCCCTAACTGCTGGGTACCCACATTTTCTAATACGTACTAAGTGGTGCGAGGATACGCCTGCCACGTTCCCATCCCCATGGGGAGGTGGGCGTTCTGCTCTGAGGTCCCAACGGCTGGGTTGCTCACAGTTTCATGATGTGGGCCCTCTGCTGTGAGTTCACTTTGGCCTGGATCCCATAGACTCGGTGCTCTGGGCCTCCTGCTGCGAGGTTCCAACTGCTGGATTCCTCACATTTTTTAATCTATGGGCCCTGTGTTGTTAGGCTAGTCCTGCCTGCCTCACTCCGAGCCCCTTGGAGATGTGGTTCCTCTGGTTTAGGCCACATGGTCTGGGTCCCTCACCTTTCCATTATTTGGCCACACTGGTGTGAGTATACTTCTGCCTGGTTCCGATCCCCTTGGTGATGTGGGCCCTCTGGTGAGAGTCTTATCCTGGCTGGGTTCCTCACCCTTCTGTGACGTATGCCCTCTGCTGTGATGTCACTCCTGCCTGGCTGGCGCACGTCACCTTGGCGACGTGGGCCCTCAGTTGGGATTTGGTGTCTGCTGGGAGTCTCCTCCCTTCGGTAATGAGGGCCCTCTGGCGTCAGGCCTTAAATCCTGGGCTCCCAAACTTTTCTGATGTGTGCCCTGTGGTGCGAGTACACTCCTGCCAGGTTCCCAACCCCATGGCAATGTGGGCCTTCTGCTCTGTGAACCCAATGGCTGGGCTATTCACAGTTTCATGATGAGGGCCCTCTTTTGTGAGTTCACACCGGCCGGGATCCCATAGCCTCGTTGTTCCTTGCCGCCTGCTGGGATGTTCCAACTGCGGGATTCCTCACCTTTTTTATTCTATGGGCCCTCTGTTTTGAGACTACTCCTGCCTGCCTCCCTCCCAGCCCCTTGGTGATGTGTGTCCTCTGGTTTGAGGCCACATGTGGTGGTTTCCTCGCCTTTCAATGATGTGGCCCCACTGGACTGAGAACACTCCTGCCTGGTTCCCATCCTCTTGGTGATGTGGGCCCTCTGGTGAGAGTCTGATCCTGGTTGGGTTCCTCACACTTCCGTGAACTTGGCCCTCTGCTCTGAGGTCACTCCTGCCTGGCTGGCACACCCCGCCTTGGTGACGTCGGCCCTCTGGTGGCAGTTGGAGCGTGCTGGGAGCCTCCTTCCCTCAGTAATGAGGGCCCTTTGGCGTCAGGCCCTAACTGCTGTGTACCCACATTTTCTAATACGTACTAAGTGGTGCGAGGACACTCCTGCCAGGTTCCCATCCCCGTGGGGATGTGGGACTTCTGCTCTGATGTCCAAACGGCTGGGTTGCTCAAAGTTTCATGATGTGGGCCCTCTGCTGTGAGTGCACTGCGGCCTGGATCCCATAGACTGGGTGCTCTGGGCCACCTGCTGGGAGGTTCGAACTGTTGGATTCCTCACATTTTTTATTCTATGGGCCCTGCGTTGTGAGGCTAGTCCTGCCTGCCTCACTCTGAACCCCTTGGAGATGTGGATCCTCTGGTTTAGGCCACGTGTTCTGGGTTCCTCACCTTTCTATGATTTGGCCACACTGGTGTGAGGCCACTCTTGCCTGGATCCGATCCCCTTGGTGATGCGGGCCCTCTGGTGAGACTCTTATCCTGGCTGGGTGCCTCACCCTTCTGGGACGTATGCCCTCTGCTGTGAGGTCACTCCTGCCTGGCTGGCGCACGTCACCTTGGCGACGTGGGCCCTCAGTTGGGAGTTGGTGCCTGCTGGGAGTCTCCTCCCCTCGGTAATGAGGGCCCTCTGACGTCAGGCCCTAACTCCTGGGCTCCCATACTTTTCTGATGTGTGCCCTCTGGTGGGAGTACACTCCTGCCAGGTTCCCAACCCCATGGGAATGTGGGCCTTCTTCTCTGTGGTCCCAACCGCTGGGTTGTTCACAGTTTCGTGATGAGGGCCTTCTGTTGTGAGTTCACACCGGCCGGGATCCCATAGCCTCGCTGCTCCTTGCCGCCTGCTGGGAGGTTCCAACTGCGGGTTACCTCACCTTTTTTATTTTATGGCCCTCTGTTTGAGACACCTCCTGCCTGCCTCACTCTGAGCCCCTTGTTGATGTGGGTCCTCTGGTTTAGGCCATATGTTCTGGGTTCCTCACTTTTCTACGATTTGGCCACACTGGTGTGAGGCCACTCCTGCCTGGTTCTGATCCCCTTGGTGATGTGGGCCCTCTGGTGAGAGTCTTATCCTGGCTGGGTTCCTCCCCCTTCTGTGACATAGGCCCTCTGCTGTGAGGTCACTCCTGCCTGGCTAACGCACATCACCTTGGAGACGTGGGCCCTCAGGTGGGAGTTGGTGCCTTCTAGGAGTCTGCTCCCCTCGGTAATTAGGGACGTCTGGCGTCAGGCCCTAACTCCTGGGCTCCCAAAATTTTCTGATGTGTGCCCTGTGGTGCGAGTACACTCCTGCCAGGTTCCCAACCCCATGGGAATGTGGGCCTTCTGTTCTGTGGTCCCAACAGCTGTGTTGTTCACAGTTTCATGATGAGGGTCCTCTGTTGTGAGTTCACAACGGCCGGGACCCCATAGCCTCGCTGCTCCTTGCTGCATGCTAGGAGGTTCCAACTGCGGGATTCCTCACCTTTTTTATTCTATGGGTCCTCTGTTTTGAGGCTCCTCCTGCCTGCCTCACTCCGAGCCCCTTGGAGATGTGGGTCCTCTTGTTTAGGCCACATGTTCTGGGTTCCTCACCTTTCTATGATTTGGCCACACTGGTGTGAGGCCACTCCTGCCTGGATCAGATCCCCTTGGTGATGTGGGCCCTCTGGTGAGAGTCTGATCCTGGCTGGGTTCCTCACTCTTCTGTGAGGTGGGCCCTCTGCTGTGAGGTAACTCCTGCCTGGCTTGCTCCCGTTGCCCTGGTGACGTCGGACTTCTGGTGGCAGTTGGAGCCTTCTTGTACCCTCCTCTCCAAGGTGATGAGGGCCCTCTTGCGTCAGGCTCTAACTGCTGGGCTCCCCACGATTTCTGATGTGAGCCCAGTGATGCCAGGACACTCCTGTAAGGTTCCAATACTCATGGGGATGTGTGCCTTCTGCTCTGTGGTCGCAACGCCTGGGTTGCTCACAGTTTCGTTATGTTGGCACTCCGGTGTTAGTTCACTCAGGCCTAGATCCCATAGCCTCTGTGCTCTGGGCCGCCTGCTGGGAGGTTCCAACTGCTGGATTCCTCACCTTTCTTATACTTTGGGCCCTGTGTGGTGAAGCTCCTCCTGCCTGCCTCACACCGAGCCCCTTGGTGATGTAGGTCTTCTGGTTTGAGACCACGTGTGCCGTTTGTCTCACCTTTTAGGGATGTGGCCCTACTGGTGTGAGGACACTCCTGACTGGTTCCCATCCCCTTGTTGATGTGGGCCCTCTGGTGAGAGTCTGATCCTGGCTTGATTCCTCACACTTCTGTGAGGCGGGCCCTCTGCTGTGAGGTCACACCTGCCTGGCTGGCACACGACGCCTTGGCCACATGGGCCCTCTGGTTGCAGTTGGAGCGTGCTGGGAACCTCCTCCCATCGGTGATGAGGGCCCTCTGGCGTCCGGCCCTAACTGCTGGGCTCACCACATTTTCTGATGTGCGCCCACTTGTGCGATGACACTCCTGCCAGGTTCCCATCCCCATGCAGATTTGGGCCTTCTGTTCTGAGGTGCCAACGGCTGGCTTGCTCACAGTGTCAGGGTGTGGGCCCTCTTCTGTGAGTTCACTCCGGCATGCATCCCATAGCCTCGGTGCTCTGGGCCACCTGCTTGGAGCTTCCAACTGCAGGATTCCTTACCTTTTTTCTTCTATGGGCCGTGTGTTGTGAGACACTTCCTGCCTGCCTCACTATGAGCCCCTTGTTGATGTGGGTCTTCTGGTTTGAGGCCACATGTGGTGGGTTCCTTGCCTTTCAATGATGTGGCCCCACTGGTGTGAGCACACTCCTGCCTGGTTCGCATCCCCTTGGTGATGTGGGCCCTCTGGTGAGAATCTGATCCGGGTTGGGTTCCTCACACTTCCGTGAGCTTGGCCCTCAGCTCTGAGGTCACTCCTACCTGGCTGGCACACCCCGCCTTGGCGACGTCGGCCCTCTGGTGGCAGTTGGAGCCTGCTGGGAGCCTCCTCCCCTCAGTGATGAGAGCCCTTTGGCGTCAGGCCCTAACTGCTGGGTACCCACATTTTCTAATACGTACTAAGTGGTGCGAGGATACGCCTGCCACGTTCCCATCCCCATGGGGATGTGGGCGTTCTGCTCTGAGGTCCCAACGGCTGGGTTGCTCACAGTTTCATGATGTGGGCCCTCTGCTGTGAGTTCACTTTGGCCTGGATCCCATAGACTCGGTGCTCTGGGCCTCCTGCTGCGAGGTTCCAACTGCTGGATTCCTCACATTTTTTAATCTATGGGCCCTGTGTTGTTAGGCTAGTCCTGCCTGCCTCACTCCGAGCCCCTTGGAGATGTGGTTCCTCTGGTTTAGGCCACATGGTCTGGGTCCCTCACCTTTCCATTATTTGGCCACACTGGTGTGAGTATACTTCTGCCTGGTTCCGATCCCCTTGGTGATGCGGGCCCTCTGGTGAGAGTCTTATCCTGGCTGGGTTCCTCACCCTTCTGTGACGTATGCCCTCTGCTGTGATGTCACTCCTGCCTGGCTGGCGCACGTCACCTTGGCGACGTGGGCCCTCAGTTGGGATTTGGTGTCTGCTGGGAGTCTCCTCCCTTCGGTGATGAGGGCCCTCTGGCGTCAGGCCTTAAATCCTGGGCTCCCAAACTTTTCTGATGTGTGCCCTGTGGTGCGAGTACACTCCTGCCAGGTTCCCAACCCCATGGCAATGTGGGCCTTCTGCTCTGTGGACCCAATGGCTGGGCTATTCACAGTTTCATGATGAGGGCCCTCTTTTGTGAGTTCACACCGACCGGGATCCCATAGCCTCGTTGTTCCTTGCCGCCTGCTGGGATGTTCCAACTGCGGGATTCCTCACCTTTTTTATTCTATGGGCCCTCTGTTTTGAGACTACTCCTGCCTGCCTCCCTCCCAGCCCCTTGGTGATGTGTGTCCTCTGGTTTGAGGCCACATGTGGTGGTTTCCTCGCCTTTCAATGATGTGGCCCCACTGGACTGAGAACACTCCTGCCTGGTTCCCATCCTCTTGGTGATGTGGGCCCTCTGGTGAGAGTCTGATCCTGGTTGGGTTCCTCACACTTCCGTGAACTTGGCCCTCTGCTCTGAGGTCACTCCTGCCTGGCTGGCACACCCCCCGCCTTGGTGACTTCGGCCCTCTGGTGGCAGTTGGAGCGTGCTGGGAGCCTCCTTCCCTCAGTAATGAGGGCCCTTTGGCGTCAGGCCCTAACTGCTGTGTACCCACATTTTCTAATACGTACTAAGTGGTGCGAGGACACTCCTGCCAGGTTCCCATCCCCGTGGGGATGTGGGACTTCTGCTCTGATGTCCAAACGGCTGGGTTGCTCAAAGTTTCATGATGTGGGCCCTCTGCTGTGAGTGCACTGCGGCCTGGATCCCATAGACTGGGTGCTCTGGGCCACCTGCTGGGAGGTTCGAACTGTTGGATTCCTCACATTTTTTATTCTATGGGCCCTGCGTTGTGAGGCTAGTCCTGCCTGCCTCACTCTGAACCCCTTGGAGATGTGGATCCTCTGGTTTAGGCCACGTGTTCTGGGTTCCTCACCTTTCTATGATTTGGCCACACTGGTGTGAGGCCACTCTTGCCTGGATCCGATCCCCTTGGTGATGCGGGCCCTCTGGTGAGACTCTTATCCTGGCTGGGTGCCTCACCCTTCTGGGACGTATGCCCTCTGCTGTGAGGTCACTCCTGCCTGGCTGGCGCACGTCACCTTGGCGACGTGGGCCCTCAGTTGGGAGTTGGTGCCTGCTGGGAGTCTCCTCCCCTCGGTAATGAGGGCCCTCTGACGTCAGGCCCTAACTCCTGGGCTCCCATACTTTTCTGATGTGTGCCCTCTGGTGGGAGTACACTCCTGCCAGGTTCCCAACCCCATGGGAATGTGGGCCTTCTTCTCTGTGGTCCCAACCGCTGGGTTGTTCACAGTTTCGTGATGAGGGCCTTCTGTTGTGAGTTCACACCGGCCGGGATCCCATAGCCTCGCTGCTCCTTGCCGCCTGCTGGGAGGTTCCAACTGCGGGTTACCTCACCTTTTTTATTTTATGGCCCTCTGTTTGAGACACCTCCTGCCTGCCTCACTCTGAGCCCCTTGTTGATGTGGGTCCTCTGGTTTAGGCCATATGTTCTGGGTTCCTCACTTTTCTACGATTTGGCCACACTGGTGTGAGGCCACTCCTGCCTGGTTCTGATCCCCTTGGTGATGTGGGCCCTCTGGTGAGAGTCTTATCCTGGCTGGGTTCCTCCCCCTTCTGTGACATAGGCCCTCTGCTGTGAGGTCACTCCTGCCTGGCTAACGCACATCACCTTGGAGACGTGGGCCCTCAGGTGGGAGTTGGTGCCTTCTAGGAGTCTGCTCCCCTCGGTAATTAGGGCCGTCTGGCGTCAGGCCCTAACTCCTGGGCTCCCAAAATTTTCTGATGTGTGCCCTGTGGTGCGAGTACACTCCTGCCAGGTTCCCAACCCCATGGGAATGTGGGCCTTCTGTTCTGTGGTCCCAACAGCTGTGTTGTTCACAGTTTCATGATGAGGGTCCTCTGTTGTGAGTTCACAACGGCCGGGACCCCATAGCCTCGCTGCTCCTTGCTGCATGCTAGGAGGTTCCAACTGCGGGATTCCTCACCTTTTTTATTCTATGGGTCCTCTGTTTTGAGGCTCCTCCTGCCTGCCTCACTCCGAGCCCCTTGGAGATGTGGGTCCTCTTGTTTAGGCCACATGTTCTGGGTTCCTCACCTTTCTATGATTTGGCCACACTGGTGTGAGGCCACTCCTGCCTGGATCAGATCCCCTTGGTGATGTGGGCCCTCTGGTGAGAGTCTGATCCTGGCTGGGTTCCTCACTCTTCTGTGAGGTGGGCCCTCTGCTGTGAGGTAACTCCTGCCTGGCTTGCTCCCGTTGCCCTGGTGACGTCGGACTTCTGGTGGCAGTTGGAGCCTTCTTGTACCCTCCTCTCCAAGGTGATGAGGGCCCTCTTGCGTCAGGCTCTAACTGCTGGGCTCCCCACGATTTCTGATGTGAGCCCAGTGATGCCAGGACACTCCTGTAAGGTTCCAATACTCATGGGGATGTGTGCCTTCTGCTCTGTGGTCGCAACGCCTGGGTTGCTCACAGTTTCGTTATGTTGGCACTCCGGTGTTAGTTCATCAGGCCTAGATCCCATAGCCTCTGTGCTCTGGGCCGCCTGCTGGGAGGTTCCAACTGCTGGATTCCTCACCTTTCTTATACTTTGGGCCCTGTGTGGTGAAGCTCCTCCTGCCTGCCTCACACCGAGCCCCTTGGTGATGTAGGTCTTCTGGTTTGAGACCACGTGTGCCGTTTGTCTCACCTTTTAGGGATGTGGCCCTACTGGTGTGAGGACACTCCTGACTGGTTCCCATCCCCTTGTTGATGTGGGCCCTCTGGTGAGAGTCTGATCCTGGCTTGATTCCTCACACTTCTGTGAGGCGGGCCCTCTGCTGTGAGGTCACACCTGCCTGGCTGGCACACGACGCCTTGGCCACATGGGCCCTCTGGTTGCAGTTGGAGCGTGCTGGGAACCTCCTCCCATCGGTGATGAGGGCCCTCTGGCGTCCGGCCCTAACTGCTGGGCTCACCACATTTTCTGATGTGCGCCCACTTGTGCGATGACACTCCTGCCAGGTTCCCATCCCCATGCAGATTTGGGCCTTCTGTTCTGAGGTGCCAACGGCTGGCTTGCTCACAGTGTCAGGATGTGGGCCCTCTGCTGTGAGTTCACTCCGGCATGCATCCCATAGTCTCGGTGCTCTGGGCCACCTGCTTGGAGCTTCCAACTGCAGGATTCCTTACCTTTTTTCTTCTATGGGCCGTGTGTTGTGAGACACTTCCTGCCTGCCTCACTCTGAGCCCCTTGTTGATGTGGGTCTTCTGGTTTGAGGCCACATGTGGTGGGTTCCTTGCCTTTCAATGATGTGGCCCCACTGGTGTGAGCACACTCCTGCCTGGTTCGCATCCCCTTGGTGATGTGGGCCCTCTGGTGAGAATCTGATCCGGGTTGGGTTCCTCACACTTCCGTGAGCTTGGCCCTCAGCTCTGAGGTCACTCCTGCCTGGCTGGCACACCCCGCCTTGGCGACGTCGGCCCTCTGGTGGCAGTTGGAGCCTGCTGGGAGCCTCCTCCCCTCAGTGATGAGAGCCCTTTGGCGTCAGGCCCTAACTGCTGGGTACCCACATTTTCTAATACGTACTAAGTGGTGCGAGGATACGCCTGCCACATTCCCATCCCCATGGGGATGTGGGCGTTCTGCTCTGAGGTCCCAACGGCTGGGTTGCTCACAGTTTCATGATGTGGGCCCTCTGCTGTGAGTTCACTTTGGCCTGGATCCCATAGACTCGGTGCTCTGGGCCTCCTGCTGCGAGGTTCCAACTGCTGGATTCCTCACATTTTTTAATCTATGGGCCCTGTGTTGTTAGGCTAGTCCTGCCTGCCTCACTCCGAGCCCCTTGGAGATGTGGTTCCTCTGGTTTAGGCCACATGGTCTGGGTCCCTCACCTTTCCATTATTTGGCCACACTGGTGTGAGTATACTTCTGCCTGGTTCCGATCCCCTTGGTGATGCGGGCCCTCTGGTGAGAGTCTTATCCTGGCTGGGTTCCTCACCCTTCTGTGACGTATGCCCTCTGCTGTGATGTCACTCCTGCCTGGCTGGCGCACGTCACCTTGGCGACGTGGGCCCTCAGTTGGGATTTGGTGTCTGCTGGGAGTTTCCTCCCTTCGGTGATGAGGGCCCTCTGGCGTCAGGCCTTAAATCCTGGGCTCCCAAACTTTTCTGATGTGTGCCCTGTGGTGCGAGTACACTCCTGCCAGGTTCCCAACCCCATGGCAATGTGGGCCTTCTGCTCTGTGGACCCAATGGCTGGGCTATTCACAGTTTCATGATGAGGGCCCTCTTTTGTGAGTTCACACCGGCCGGGATCCCATAGCCTCGTTGTTCCTTGCCGCCTGCTGGGATGTTCCAACTGCGGGATTCCTCACCTTTTTTATTCTATGGGCCCTCTGTTTTGAGACTACTCCTGCCTGCCTCCCTCCCAGCCCCTTGGTGATGTGTGTCCTCTGGTTTGAGGCCACATGTGGTGGTTTCCTCGCCTTTCAATGATGTGGCCCCACTGGACTGAGAACACTCCTGCCTGGTTCCCATCCTCTTGGTGATGTGGGCCCTCTGGTGAGAGTCTGATCCTGGTTGGGTTCCTCACACTTCCGTGAACTTGGCCCTCTGCTCTGAGGTCACTCCTGCCTGGCTGGCACACCCCCCGCCTTGGTGACGTCGGCCCTCTGGTGGCAGTTGGAGCGTGCTGGGAGCCTCCTTCCCTCAGTAATGAGGGCCCTTTGGCGTCAGGCCCTAACTGCTGTGTACCCACATTTTCTAATACGTACTAAGTGGTGCGAGGACACTCCTGCCAGGTTCCCATCCCCGTGGGGATGTGGGACTTCTGCTCTGATGTCCAAACGGCTGGGTTGCTCAAAGTTTCATGATGTGGGCCCTCTGCTGTGAGTGCACTGCGGCCTGGATCCCATAGACTGGGTGCTCTGGGCCACCTGCTGGGAGGTTCGAACTGTTGGATTCCTCACATTTTTTATTCTATGGGCCCTGCGTTGTGAGGCTAGTCCTGCCTGCCTCACTCTGAACCCCTTGGAGATGTGGATCCTCTGGTTTAGGCCACGTGTTCTGGGTTCCTCACCTTTCTATGATTTGGCCACACTGGTGTGAGGCCACTCTTGCCTGGATCCGATCCCCTTGGTGATGCGGGCCCTCTGGTGAGACTCTTATCCTGGCTGGGTGCCTCACCCTTCTGGGACGTATGCCCTCTGCTGTGAGGTCACTCCTGCCTGGCTGGCGCACGTCACCTTGGCGACGTGGGCCCTCAGTTGGGAGTTGGTGCCTGCTGGGAGTCTCCTCCCCTCGGTAATGAGGGCCCTCTGACGTCAGGCCCTAACTCCTGGGCTCCCATACTTTTCTGATGTGTGCCCTCTGGTGGGAGTACACTCCTGCCAGGTTCCCAACCCCATGGGAATGTGGGCCTTCTTCTCTGTGGTCCCAACCGCTGGGTTGTTCACAGTTTCGTGATGAGGGCCTTCTGTTGTGAGTTCACACCGGCCGGGATCCCATAGCCTCGCTGCTCCTTGCCGCCTGCTGGGAGGTTCCAACTGCGGGTTACCTCACCTTTTTTATTTTATGGCCCTCTGTTTGAGACACCTCCTGCCTGCCTCACTCTGAGCCCCTTGTTGATGTGGGTCCTCTGGTTTAGGCCATATGTTCTGGGTTCCTCACTTTTCTACGATTTGGCCACACTGGTGTGAGGCCACTCCTGCCTGGTTCTGATCCCCTTGGTGATGTGGGCCCTCTGGTGAGAGTCTTATCCTGGCTGGGTTCCTCCCCCTTCTGTGACATAGGCCCTCTGCTGTGAGGTCACTCCTGCCTGGCTAACGCACATCACCTTGGAGACGTGGGCCCTCAGGTGGGAGTTGGTGCCTTCTAGGAGTCTGCTCCCCTCGGTAATTAGGGCCGTCTGGCGTCAGGCCCTAACTCCTGGGCTCCCAAAATTTTCTGATGTGTGCCCTGTGGTGCGAGTACACTCCTGCCAGGTTCCCAACCCCATGGGAATGTGGGCCTTCTGTTCTGTGGTCCCAACAGCTGTGTTGTTCACAGTTTCATGATGAGGGTCCTCTGTTGTGAGTTCACAACGGCCGGGACCCCATAGCCTCGCTGCTCCTTGCTGCATGCTAGGAGGTTCCAACTGCGGGATTCCTCACCTTTTTTATTCTATGGGTCCTCTGTTTTGAGGCTCCTCCTGCCTGCCTCACTCCGAGCCCCTTGGAGATGTGGGTCCTCTTGTTTAGGCCACATGTTCTGGGTTCCTCACCTTTCTATGATTTGGCCACACTGGTGTGAGGCCACTCCTGCCTGGATCAGATCCCCTTGGTGATGTGGGCCCTCTGGTGAGAGTCTGATCCTGGCTGGGTTCCTCACTCTTCTGTGAGGTGGGCCCTCTGCTGTGAGGTAACTCCTGCCTGGCTTGCTCCCGTTGCCCTGGTGACGTTGGACTTCTGGTGGCAGTTGGAGCCTTCTTGTACCCTCCTCTCCAAGGTGATGAGGGCCCTCTTGCGTCAGGCTCTAACTGCTGGGCTCCCCACGATTTCTGATGTGAGCCCAGTGATGCCAGGACACTCCTGTAAGGTTCCAATACTCATGGGGATGTGTGCCTTCTGCTCTGTGGTCGCAACGCCTGGGTTGCTCACAGTTTCGTTATGTTGGCACTCCGGTGTTAGTTCACTCAGGCCTAGATCCCATAGCCTCTGTGCTCTGGGCCGCCTGCTGGGAGGTTCCAACTGCTGGATTCCTCACCTTTCTTATACTTTGGGCCCTGTGTGGTGAAGCTCCTCCTGCCTGCCTCACACCGAGCCCCTTGGTGATGTAGGTCTTCTGGTTTGAGACCACGTGTGCCGTTTGTCTCACCTTTTAGGGATGTGGCCCTACTGGTGTGAGGACACTCCTGACTGGTTCCCATCCCCTTGTTGATGTGGGCCCTCTGGTGAGAGTCTGATCCTGGCTTGATTCCTCACACTTCTGTGAGGCGGGCCCTCTGCTGTGAGGTCACACCTGCCTGGCTGGCACACGACGCCTTGGCCACATGGGCCCTCTGGTTGCAGTTGGAGCGTGCTGGGAACCTCCTCCCATCGGTGATGAGGGCCCTCTGGCGTCCGGCCCTAACTGCTGGGCTCACCACATTTTCTGATGTGCGCCCACTTGTGCGATGACACTCCTGCCAGGTTCCCATCCCCATGCAGATTTGGGCCTTCTGTTCTGAGGTGCCAACGGCTGGCTTGCTCACAGTGTCAGGATGTGGGCCCTCTGCTGTGAGTTCACTCCGGCATGCATCCCATAGCCTCGGTGCTCTGGGCCACCTGCTTGGAGCTTCCAACTGCAGGATTCCTTACCTTTTTTCTTCTATGGGCCGTGTGTTGTGAGACACTTCCTGCCTGCCTCACTCTGAGCCCCTTGTTGATGTGGGTCTTCTGGTTTGAGGCCACATGTGGTGGGTTCCTTGCCTTTCAATGATGTGGCCCCACTGGTGTGAGCACACTCCTGCCTGGTTCGCATCCCCTTGGTGATGTGGGCCCTCTGGTGAGAATCTGATCCGGGTTGGGTTCCTCACACTTCCGTGAGCTTGGCCCTCAGCTCTGAGGTCACTCCTGCCTGGCTGGCACACCCCGCCTTGGCGACGTCGGCCCTCTGGTGGCAGTTGGAGCCTGCTGGGAGCCTCCTCCCCTCAGTGATGAGAGCCCTTTGGCGTCAGGCCCTAACTGCTGGGTACCCACATTTTCTAATACGTACTAAGTGGTGCGAGGATACGCCTGCCACGTTCCCATCCCCATGGGGATGTGGGCGTTCTGCTCTGAGGTCCCAACGGCTGGGTTGCTCACAGTTTCATGATGTGGGCCCTCTGCTGTGAGTTCACTTTGGCCTGGATCCCATAGACTCGGTGCTCTGGGCCTCCTGCTGCGAGGTTCCAACTGCTGGATTCCTCACATTTTTTAATCTATGGGCCCTGTGTTGTTAGGCTAGTCCTGCCTGCCTCACTCCGAGCCCCTTGGAGATGTGGTTCCTCTGGTTTAGGCCACATGGTCTGGGTCCCTCACCTTTCCATTATTTGGCCACACTGGTGTGAGTATACTTCTGCCTGGTTCCGATCCCCTTGGTGATGCGGGCCCTCTGGTGAGAGTCTTATCCTGGCTGGGTTCCTCACCCTTCTGTGACGTATGCCCTCTGCTGTGATGTCACTCCTGCCTGGCTGGCGCACGTCACCTTGGCGACGTGGGCCCTCAGTTGGGATTTGGTGTCTGCTGGGAGTTTCCTCCCTTCGGTGATGAGGGCCCTCTGGCGTCAGGCCTTAAATCCTGGGCTCCCAAACTTTTCTGATGTGTGCCCTGTGGTGCGAGTACACTCCTGCCAGGTTCCCAACCCCATGGCAATGTGGGCCTTCTGCTCTGTGGACCCAATGGCTGGGCTATTCACAGTTTCATGATGAGGGCCCTCTTTTGTGAGTTCACACCGGCCGGGATCCCATAGCCTCGTTGTTCCTTGCCACCTGCTGGGATGTTCCAACTGCGGGATTCCTCACCTTTTTTATTCTATGGGCCCTCTGTTTTGAGACTACTCCTGCCTGCCTCCCTCCCAGCCCCTTGGTGATGTGTGTCCTCTGGTTTGAGGCCACATGTGGTGGTTTCCTCGCCTTTCAATGATGTGGCCCCACTGGACTGAGAACACTCCTGCCTGGTTCCCATCCTCTTGGTGATGTGGGCCCTCTGGTGAGAGTCTGATCCTGGTTGGGTTCCTCACACTTCCGTGAACTTGGCCCTCTGCTCTGAGGTCACTCCTGCCTGGCTGGCACACCCCCCGCCTTGGTGACGTCGGCCCTCTGGTGGCAGTTGGAGCGTGCTGGGAGCCTCCTTCCCTCAGTAATGAGGGCCCTTTGGCGTCAGGCCCTAACTGCTGTGTACCCACATTTTCTAATACGTACTAAGTGGTGCGAGGACACTCCTGCCAGGTTCCCATCCCCGTGGGGATGTGGGACTTCTGCTCTGATGTCCAAACGGCTGGGTTGCTCAAAGTTTCATGATGTGGGCCCTCTGCTGTGAGTGCACTGCGGCCTGGATCCCATAGACTGGGTGCTCTGGGCCACCTGCTGGGAGGTTCGAACTGTTGGATTCCTCACATTTTTTATTCTATGGGCCCTGCGTTGTGAGGCTAGTCCTGCCTGCCTCACTCTGAACCCCTTGGAGATGTGGATCCTCTGGTTTAGGCCACGTGTTCTGGGTTCCTCACCTTTCTATGATTTGGCCACACTGGTGTGAGGCCACTCTTGCCTGGATCCGATCCCCTTGGTGATGCGGGCCCTCTGGTGAGACTCTTATCCTGGCTGGGTGCCTCACCCTTCTGGGACGTATGCCCTCTGCTGTGAGGTCACTCCTGCCTGGCTGGCGCACGTCACCTTGGCGACGTGGGCCCTCAGTTGGGAGTTGGTGCCTGCTGGGAGTCTCCTCCCCTCGGTAATGAGGGCCCTCTGACGTCAGGCCCTAACTCCTGGGCTCCCATACTTTTCTGATGTGTGCCCTCTGGTGGGAGTACACTCCTGCCAGGTTCCCAACCCCATGGGAATGTGGGCCTTCTTCTCTGTGGTCCCAACCGCTGGGTTGTTCACAGTTTCGTGATGAGGGCCTTCTGTTGTGAGTTCACACCGGCCGGGATCCCATAGCCTCGCTGCTCCTTGCCGCCTGCTGGGAGGTTCCAACTGCGGGTTACCTCACCTTTTTTATTTTATGGCCCTCTGTTTGAGACACCTCCTGCCTGCCTCACTCTGAGCCCCTTGTTGATGTGGGTCCTCTGGTTTAGGCCATATGTTCTGGGTTCCTCACTTTTCTACGATTTGGCCACACTGGTGTGAGGCCACTCCTGCCTGGCTCTGATCCCCTTGGTGATGTGGGCCCTCTGGTGAGAGTCTTATCCTGGCTGGGTTCGTCCCCCTTCTGTGACATAGGCCCTCTGCTGTGAGGTCACTCCTGCCTGGCTAACGCACATCACCTTGGAGACGTGGGCCCTCAGGTGGGAGTTGGTGCCTTCTAGGAGTCTGCTCCCCTCGGTAATTAGGGCCGTCTGGCGTCAGGCCCTAACTCCTGGGCTCCCAAAATTTTCTGATGTGTGCCCTGTGGTGCGAGTACACTCCTGCCAGGTTCCCAACCCCATGGGAATGTGGGCCTTCTGTTCTGTGGTCCCAACAGCTGTGTTGTTCACAGTTTCATGATGAGGGTCCTCTGTTGTGAGTTCACAACGGCCGGGACCCCATAGCCTCGCTGCTCCTTGCTGCATGCTAGGAGGTTCCAACTGCGGGATTCCTCACCTTTTTTATTCTATGGGTCCTCTGTTTTGAGGCTCCTCCTGCCTGCCTCACTCCGAGCCCCTTGGAGATGTGGGTCCTCTTGTTTACGCCACATGTTCTGGGTTCCTCACCTTTCTATGATTTGGCCACACTGGTGTGAGGCCACTCCTGCCTGGATCAGATCCCCTTGGTGATGTGGGCCCTCTGGTGAGAGTCTGATCCTGGCTGGGTTCCTCACTCTTCTGTGAGGTGGGCCCTCTGCTGTGAGGTAACTCCTGCCTGGCTTGCTCCCGTTGCCCTGGTGACGTCGGACTTCTGGTGGCAGTTGGAGCCTTCTTGTACCCTCCTCTCCAAGGTGATGAGGGCCCTCTTGCGTCAGGCTCTAACTGCTGGGCTCCCCACGATTTCTGATGTGAGCCCAGTGATGCCAGGACACTCCTGTAAGGTTCCAATACTCATGGGGATGTGTGCCTTCTGCTCTGTGGTCGCAACGCCTGGGTTGCTCACAGTTTCGTTATGTTGGCACTCCGGTGTTAGTTCACTCAGACCTAGATCCCATAGCCTCTGTGCTCTGGGCCGCCTGCTGGGAGGTTCCAACTGCTGGATTCCTCACCTTTCTTATACTTTGGGCCCTGTGTGGTGAAGCTCCTCCTGCCTGCCTCACACCGAGCCCCTTGGTGATGTAGGTCTTCTGGTTTGAGACCACGTGTGCCGTTTGTCTCACCTTTTAGGGATGTGGCCCTACTGGTGTGAGGACACTCCTGACTGGTTCCCATCCCCTTGTTGATGTGGGCCCTCTGGTGAGAGTCTGATCCTGGCTTGATTCCTCACACTTCTGTGAGGCGGGCCCTCTGCTGTGAGGTCACACCTGCCTGGCTGGCACACGACGCCTTGGCCACATGGGCCCTCTGGTTGCAGTTGGAGCGTGCTGGGAACCTCCTCCCATCGGTGATGAGGGCCCTCTGGCGTCCGGCCCTAACTGCTGGGCTCACCACATTTTCTGATGTGCGCCCACTTGTGCGATGACACTCCTGCCAGGTTCCCATCCCCATGCAGATTTGGGCCTTCTGTTCTGATGTGCCAACGGCTGGCTTGCTCACAGTGTCAGGATGTGGGCCCTCTGCTGTGAGTTCACTCCGGCATGCATCCCATAGCCTCGGTGCTCTGGGCCACCTGCTTGGAGCTTCCAACTGCAGGATTCCTTACCTTTTTTCTTCTATGGGCCGTGTGTTGTGAGACACTTCCTGCCTGCCTCACTCTGAGCCCCTTGTTGATGTGGGTCTTCTGGTTTGAGGCCACATGTGGTGGGTTCCTTGCCTTTCAATGATGTGGCCCCACTGGTGTGAGCACACTCCTGCCTGGTTCGCATCCCCTTGGTGATGTGGGCCCTCTGGTGAGAATCTGATCCGGGTTGGGTTCCTCACACTTCCGTGAGCTTGGCCCTCAGCTCTGAGGTCACTCCTGCCTGGCTGGCACACCCCGCCTTGGCGACGTCGGCCCTCTGGTGGCAGTTGGAGCCTGCTGGGAGCCTCCTCCCCTCAGTGATGAGAGCCCTTTGGCGTCAGGCCCTAACTGCTGGGTACCCACATTTTCTAATACGTACTAAGTGGTGCGAGGATACGCCTGCCACGTTCCCATCCCCATGGGGAGGTGGGCGTTCTGCTCTGAGGTCCCAACGGCTGGGTTGCTCACAGTTTCATGATGTGGGCCCTCTGCTGTGAGTTCACTTTGGCCTGGATCCCATAGACTCGGTGCTCTGGGCCTCCTGCTGCGAGGTTCCAACTGCTGGATTCCTCACATTTTTTAATCTATGGGCCCTGTGTTGTTAGGCTAGTCCTGCCTGCCTCACTCCGAGCCCCTTGGAGATGTGGTTCCTCTGGTTTAGGCCACATGGTCTGGGTCCCTCACCTTTCCATTATTTGGCCACACTGGTGTGAGTATACTTCTGCCTGGTTCCGATCCCCTTGGTGATGCGGGCCCTCTGGTGAGAGTCTTATCCTGGCTGGGTTCCTCACCCTTCTGTGACGTATGCCCTCTGCTGTGATGTCACTCCTGCCTGGCTGGCGCACGTCACCTTGGCGACGTGGGCCCTCAGTTGGGATTTGGTGTCTGCTGGGAGTTTCCTCCCTTCGGTGATGAGGGCCCTCTGGCGTCAGGCCTTAAATCCTGGGCTCCCAAACTTTTCTGATGTGTGCCCTGTGGTGCGAGTACACTCCTGCCAGGTTCCCAACCCCATGGCAATGTGGGCCTTCTGCTCTGTGGACCCAATGGCTGGGCTATTCACAGTTTCATGATGAGGGCCCTCTTTTGTGAGTTCACACCGGCCGGGATCCCATAGCCTCGTTGTTCCTTGCCGCCTGCTGGGATGTTCCAACTGCGGGATTCCTCACCTTTTTTATTCTATGGGCCCTCTGTTTTGAGACTACTCCTGCCTGCCTCCCTCCCAGCCCCTTGGTGATGTGTGTCCTCTGGTTTGAGGCCACATGTGGTGGTTTCCTCGCCTTTCAATGATGTGGCCCCACTGGACTGAGAACACTCCTGCCTGGTTCCCATCCTCTTGGTGATGTGGGCCCTCTGGTGAGAGTCTGATCCTGGTTGGGTTCCTCACACTTCCGTGAACTTGGCCCTCTGCTCTGAGGTCACTCCTGCCTGGCTGGCACACCCCGCCTTGGTGACGTCGGCCCTCTGGTGGCAGTTGGAGCGTGCTGGGAGCCTCCTTCCCTCAGTAATGAGGGCCCTTTGGCGTCAGGCCCTAACTGCTGTGTACCCACATTTTCTAATACGTACTAAGTGGTGCGAGGACACTCCTGCCAGGTTCCCATCCCCGTGGGGATGTGGGACTTCTGCTCTGATGTCCAAACGGCTGGGTTGCTCAAAGTTTCATGATGTGGGCCCTCTGCTGTGAGTGCACTGCGGCCTGGATCCCATAGACTGGGTGCTCTGGGCCACCTGCTGGGAGGTTCGAACTGTTGGATTCCTCACATTTTTTATTCTATGGGCCCTGCGTTGTGAGGCTAGTCCTGCCTGCCTCACTCTGAACCCCTTGGAGATGTGGATCCTCTGGTTTAGGCCACGTGTTCTGGGTTCCTCACCTTTCTATGATTTGGCCACACTGGTGTGAGGCCACTCTTGCCTGGATCCGATCCCCTTGGTGATGCGGGCCCTCTGGTGAGACTCTTATCCTGGCTGGGTGCCTCACCCTTCTGGGACGTATGCCCTCTGCTGTGAGGTCACTCCTGCCTGGCTGGCGCACGTCACCTTGGCGACGTGGGCCCTCAGTTGGGAGTTGGTGCCTGCTGGGAGTCTCCTCCCCTCGGTAATGAGGGCCCTCTGACGTCAGGCCCTAACTCCTGGGCTCCCATACTTTTCTGATGTGTGCCCTCTGGTGGGAGTACACTCCTGCCAGGTTCCCAACCCCATGGGAATGTGGGCCTTCTTCTCTGTGGTCCCAACCGCTGGGTTGTTCACAGTTTCGTGATGAGGGCCTTCTGTTGTGAGTTCACACCGGCCGGGATCCCATAGCCTCGCTGCTCCTTGCCGCCTGCTGGGAGGTTCCAACTGCGGGTTACCTCACCTTTTTTATTTTATGGCCCTCTGTTTGAGACACCTCCTGCCTGCCTCACTCTGAGCCCCTTGTTGATGTGGGTCCTCTGGTTTAGGCCATATGTTCTGGGTTCCTCACTTTTCTACGATTTGGCCACACTGGTGTGAGGCCACTCCTGCCTGGTTCTGATCCCCTTGGTGATGTGGGCCCTCTGGTGAGAGTCTTATCCTGGCTGGGTTCCTCCCCCTTCTGTGACATAGGCCCTCTGCTGTGAGGTCACTCCTGCCTGGCTAACGCACATCACCTTGGAGACGTGGGCCCTCAGGTGGGAGTTGGTGCCTTCTAGGAGTCTGCTCCCCTCGGTAATTAGGGACGTCTGGCGTCAGGCCCTAACTCCTGGGCTCCCAAAATTTTCTGATGTGTGCCCTGTGGTGCGAGTACACTCCTGCCAGGTTCCCAACCCCATGGGAATGTGGGCCTTCTGTTCTGTGGTCCCAACAGCTGTGTTGTTCACAGTTTCATGATGAGGGTCCTCTGTTGTGAGTTCACAACGGCCGGGACCCCATAGCCTCGCTGCTCCTTGCTGCATGCTAGGAGGTTCCAACTGCGGGATTCCTCACCTTTTTTATTCTATGGGTCCTCTGTTTTGAGGCTCCTCCTGCCTGCCTCACTCCGAGCCCCTTGGAGATGTGGGTCCTCTTGTTTAGGCCACATGTTCTGGGTTCCTCACCTTTCTATGATTTGGCCACACTGGTGTGAGGCCACTCCTGCCTGGATCAGATCCCCTTGGTGATGTGGGCCCTCTGGTGAGAGTCTGATCCTGGCTGGGTTCCTCACTCTTCTGTGAGGTGGGCCCTCTGCTGTGAGGTAACTCCTGCCTGGCTTGCTCCCATTGCCCTGGTGACGTCGGACTTCTGGTGGCAGTTGGAGCCTTCTTGTACCCTCCTCTCCAAGGTGATGAGGGCCCTCTTGCGTCAGGCTCTAACTGCTGGGCTCCCCACGATTTCTGATGTGAGCCCAGTGATGCCAGGACACTCCTGTAAGGTTCCAATACTCATGGGGATGTGTGCCTTCTGCTCTGTGGTCGCAACGCCTGGGTTGCTCACAGTTTCGTTATGTTGGCACTCCGGTGTTAGTTCACTCAGGCCTAGATCCCATAGCCTCTGTGCTCTGGGCCGCCTGCTGGGAGGTTCCAACTGCTGGATTCCTCACCTTTCTTATACTTTGGGCCCTGTGTGGTGAAGCTCCTCCTGCCTGCCTCACACCGAGCCCCTTGGTGATGTAGGTCTTCTGGTTTGAGACCACGTGTGCCGTTTGTCTCACCTTTTACGGATGTGGCCCTACTGGTGTGAGGACACTCCTGACTGGTTCCCATCCCCTTGTTGATGTGGGCCCTCTGGTGAGAGTCTGATCCTGGCTTGATTCCTCACACTTCTGTGAGGCGGGCCCTCTGCTGTGAGGTCACACCTGCCTGGCTGGCACACGACGCCTTGGCCACATGGGCCCTCTGGTTGCAGTTGGAGCGTGCTGGGAACCTCCTCCCATCGGTGATGAGGGCCCTCTGGCGTCCGGCCCTAACTGCTGGGCTCACCACATTTTCTGATGTGCGCCCACTTGTGCGATGACACTCCTGCCAGGTTCCCATCCCCATGCAGATTTGGGCCTTCTGTTCTGAGGTGCCAACGGCTGGCTTGCTCACAGTGTCAGGATGTGGGCCCTCTGCTGTGAGTTCACTCCGGCATGCATCCCATAGCCTCGGTGCTCTGGGCCACCTGCTTGGAGCTTCCAACTGCAGGATTCCTTACCTTTTTTCTTCTATGGGCCGTGTGTTGTGAGACACTTCCTGCCTGCCTCACTCTGAGCCCCTTGTTGATGTGGGTCTTCTGGTTTGAGGCCACATGTGGTGGGTTCCTTGCCTTTCAATGATGTGGCCCCACTGGTGTGAGCACACTCCTGCCTGGTTCGCATCCCCTTGGTGATGTGGGCCCTCTGGTGAGAATCTGATCCGGGTTGGGTTCCTCACACTTCCGTGAGCTTGGCCCTCAGCTCTGAGGTCACTCCTGCCTGGCTGGCACACCCCGCCTTGGCGACGTCGGCCCTCTGGTGGCAGTTGGAGCCTGCTGGGAGCCTCCTCCCCTCAGTGATGAGAGCCCTTTGGCGTCAGGCCCTAACTGCTGGGTACCCACATTTTCTAATACGTACTAAGTGGTGCGAGGATACGCCTGCCACGTTCCCATCCCCATGGGGAGGTGGGCGTTCTGCTCTGAGGTCCCAACGGCTGGGTTGCTCACAGTTTCATGATGTGGGCCCTCTGCTGTGAGTTCACTTTGGCCTGGATCCCATAGACTCGGTGCTCTGGGCCTCCTGCTGCGAGGTTCCAACTGCTGGATTCCTCACATTTTTTAATCTATGGGCCCTGTGTTGTTAGGCTAGTCCTGCCTGCCTCACTCCGAGCCCCTTGGAGATGTGGTTCCTCTGGTTTAGGCCACATGGTCTGGGTCCCTCACCTTTCCATTATTTGGCCACACTGGTGTGAGTATACTTCTGCCTGGTTCCGATCCCCTTGGTGATGCGGGCCCTCTGGTGAGAGTCTTATCCTGGCTGGGTTCCTCACCCTTCTGTGACGTATGCCCTCTGCTGTGATGTCACTCCTGCCTGGCTGGCGCACGTCACCTTGGCGACGTGGGCCCTCAGTTGGGATTTGGTGTCTGCTGGGAGTTTCCTCCCTTCGGTGATGAGGGCCCTCTGGCGTCAGGCCTTAAATCCTGGGCTCCCAAACTTTTCTGATGTGTGCCCTGTGGTGCGAGTACACTCCTGCCAGGTTCCCAACCCCATGGCAATGTGGGCCTTCTGCTCTGTGGACCCAATGGCTGGGCTATTCACAGTTTCATGATGAGGGCCCTCTTTTGTGAGTTCACACCGGCCGGGATCCCATAGCCTCGTTGTTCCTTGCCGCCTGCTGGGATGTTCCAACTGCGGGATTCCTCACCTTTTTTATTCTATGGGCCCTCTGTTTTGAGACTACTCCTGCCTGCCTCCCTCCCAGCCCCTTGGTGATGTGTGTCCTCTGGTTTGAGGCCACATGTGGTGGTTTCCTCGCCTTTCAATGATGTGGCCCCACTGGACTGAGAACACTCCTGCCTGGTTCCCATCCTCTTGGTGATGTGGGCCCTCTGGTGAGAGTCTGATCCTGGTTGGGTTCCTCACACTTCCGTGAACTTGGCCCTCTGCTCTGAGGTCACTCCTGCCTGGCTGGCACACCCCCCGCCTTGGTGACGTCGGCCCTCTGGTGGCAGTTGGAGCGTGCTGGGAGCCTCCTTCCCTCAGTAATGAGGGCCCTTTGGCGTCAGGCCCTAACTGCTGTGTACCCACATTTTCTAATACGTACTAAGTGGTGCGAGGACACTCCTGCCAGGTTCCCATCCCCGTGGGGATGTGGGACTTCTGCTCTGATGTCCAAACGGCTGGGTTGCTCAAAGTTTCATGATGTGGGCCCTCTGCTGTGAGTGCACTGCGGCCTGGATCCCATAGACTGGGTGCTCTGGGCCACCTGCTGGGAGGTTCGAACTGTTGGATTCCTCACATTTTTTATTCTATGGGCCCTGCGTTGTGAGGCTAGTCCTGCCTGCCTCACTCTGAACCCCTTGGAGATGTGGATCCTCTGGTTTAGGCCACGTGTTCTGGGTTCCTCACCTTTCTATGATTTGGCCACACTGGTGTGAGGCCACTCTTGCCTGGATCCGATCCCCTTGGTGATGCGGGCCCTCTGGTGAGACTCTTATCCTGGCTGGGTGCCTCACCCTTCTGGGACGTATGCCCTCTGCTGTGAGGTCACTCCTGCCTGGCTGGCGCACGTCACCTTGGCGACGTGGGCCCTCAGTTGGGAGTTGGTGCCTGCTGGGAGTCTCCTCCCCTCGGTAATGAGGGCCCTCTGACGTCAGGCCCTAACTCCTGGGCTCCCATACTTTTCTGATGTGTGCCCTCTGGTGGGAGTACACTCCTGCCAGGTTCCCAACCCCATGGGAATGTGGGCCTTCTTCTCTGTGGTCCCAACCGCTGGGTTGTTCACAGTTTCGTGATGAGGGCCTTCTGTTGTGAGTTCACACCGGCCGGGATCCCATAGCCTCGCTGCTCCTTGCCGCCTGCTGGGAGGTTCCAACTGCGGGTTACCTCACCTTTTTTATTTTATGGCCCTCTGTTTGAGACACCTCCTGCCTGCCTCACTCTGAGCCCCTTGTTGATGTGGGTCCTCTGGTTTAGGCCATATGTTCTGGGTTCCTCACTTTTCTACGATTTGGCCACACTGGTGTGAGGCCACTCCTGCCTGGTTCTGATCCCCTTGGTGATGTGGGCCCTCTGGTGAGAGTCTTATCCTGGCTGGGTTCCTCCCCCTTCTGTGACATAGGCCCTCTGCTGTGAGGTCACTCCTGCCTGGCTAACGCACATCACCTTGGAGACGTGGGCCCTCAGGTGGGAGTTGGTGCCTTCTAGGAGTCTGCTCCCCTCGGTAATTAGGGCCGTCTGGCGTCAGGCCCTAACTCCTGGGCTCCCAAAATTTTCTGATGTGTGCCCTGTGGTGCGAGTACACTCCTGCCAGGTTCCCAACCCCATGGGAATGTGGGCCTTCTGTTCTGTGGTCCCAACAGCTGTGTTGTTCACAGTTTCATGATGAGGGTCCTCTGTTGTGAGTTCACAACGGCCGGGACCCCATAGCCTCGCTGCTCCTTGCTGCATGCTAGGAGGTTCCAACTGCGGGATTCCTCACCTTTTTTATTCTATGGGTCCTCTGTTTTGAGGCTCCTCCTGCCTGCCTCACTCCGAGCCCCTTGGAGATGTGGGTCCTCTTGTTTAGGCCACATGTTCTGGGTTCCTCACCTTTCTATGATTTGGCCACACTGGTGTGAGGCCACTCCTGCCTGGATCAGATCCCCTTGGTGATGTGGGCCCTCTGGTGAGAGTCTGATCCTGGCTGGGTTCCTCACTCTTCTGTGAGGTGGGCCCTCTGCTGTGAGGTAACTCCTGCCTGGCTTGCTCCCGTTGCCCTGGTGACGTCGGACTTCTGGTGGCAGTTGGAGCCTTCTTGTACCCTCCTCTCCAAGGTGATGAGGGCCCTCTTGCGTCAGGCTCTAACTGCTGGGCTCCCCACGATTTCTGATGTGAGCCCAGTGATGCCAGGACACTCCTGTAAGGTTCCAATACTCATGGGGATGTGTGCCTTCTGCTCTGTGGTCGCAACGCCTGGGTTGCTCACAGTTTCGTTATGTTGGCACTCCGGTGTTAGTTCACTCAGGCCTAGATCCCATAGCCTCTGTGCTCTGGGCCGCCTGCTGGGAGGTTCCAACTGCTGGATTCCTCACCTTTCTTATACTTTGGGCCCTGTGTGGTGAAGCTCCTCCTGCCTGCCTCACACCGAGCCCCTTGGTGATGTAGGTCTTCTGGTTTGAGACCACGTGTGCCGTTTGTCTCACCTTTTAGGGATGTGGCCCTACTGGTGTGAGGACACTCCTGACTGGTTCCCATCCCCTTGTTGATGTGGGCCCTCTGGTGAGAGTCTGATCCTGGCTTGATTCCTCACACTTCTGTGAGGCGGGCCCTCTGCTGTGAGGTCACACCTGCCTGGCTGGCACACGACGCCTTGGCCACATGGGCCCTCTGGTTGCAGTTGGAGCGTGCTGGGAACCTCCTCCCATCGGTGATGAGGGCCCTCTGGCGTCCGGCCCTAACTGCTGGGCTCACCACATTTTCTGATGTGCGCCCACTTGTGCGATGACACTCCTGCCAGGTTCCCATCCCCATGCAGATTTGGGCCTTCTGTTCTGAGGTGCCAACGGCTGGCTTGCTCACAGTGTCAGGATGTGGGCCCTCTGCTGTGAGTTCACTCCGGCATGCATCCCATAGCCTCGGTGCTCTGGGCCACCTGCTTGGAGCTTCCAACTGCAGGATTCCTTACCTTTTTTCTTCTATGGGCCGTGTGTTGTGAGACACTTCCTGCCTGCCTCACTCTGAGCCCCTTGTTGATGTGGGTCTTCTGGTTTGAGGCCACATGTGGTGGGTTCCTTGCCTTTCAATGATGTGGCCCCACTGGTGTGAGCACACTCCTGCCTGGTTCGCATCCCCTTGGTGATGTGGGCCCTCTGGTGAGAATCTGATCCGGGTTGGGTTCCTCACACTTCCGTGAGCTTGGCCCTCAGCTCTGAGGTCACTCCTGCCTGGCTGGCACACCCCGCCTTGGCGACGTCGGCCCTCTGGTGGCAGTTGGAGCCTGCTGGGAGCCTCCTCCCCTCAGTGATGAGAGCCCTTTGGCGTCAGGCCCTAACTGCTGGGTACCCACATTTTCTAATACGTACTAAGTGGTGCGAGGATACGCCTGCCACGTTCCCATCCCCATGGGGAGGTGGGCGTTCTGCTCTGAGGTCCCAACGGCTGGGTTGCTCACAGTTTCATGATGTGGGCCCTCTGCTGTGAGTTCACTTTGGCCTGGATCCCATAGACTCGGTGCTCTGGGCCTCCTGCTGCGAGGTTCCAACTGCTGGATTCCTCACATTTTTTAATCTATGGGCCCTGTGTTGTTAGGCTAGTCCTGCCTGCCTCACTCCGAGCCCCTTGGAGATGTGGTTCCTCTGGTTTAGGCCACATGGTCTGGGTCCCTCACCTTTCCATTATTTGGCCACACTGGTGTGAGTATACTTCTGCCTGGTTCCGATCCCCTTGGTGATGCGGGCCCTCTGGTGAGAGTCTTATCCTGGCTGGGTTCCTCACCCTTCTGTGACGTATGCCCTCTGCTGTGATGTCACTCCTGCCTGGCTGGCGCACGTCACCTTGGCGACGTGGGCCCTCAGTTGGGATTTGGTGTCTGCTGGGAGTTTCCTCCCTTCGGTGATGAGGGCCCTCTGGCGTCAGGCCTTAAATCCTGGGCTCCCAAACTTTTCTGATGTGTGCCCTGTGGTGCGAGTACACTCCTGCCAGGTTCCCAACCCCATGGCAATGTGGGCCTTCTGCTCTGTGGACCCAATGGCTGGGCTATTCACAGTTTCATGATGAGGGCCCTCTTTTGTGAGTTCACACCGGCCGGGATCCCATAGCCTCGTTGTTCCTTGCCGCCTGCTGGGATGTTCCAACTGCGGGATTCCTCACCTTTTTTATTCTATGGGCCCTCTGTTTTGAGACTACTCCTGCCTGCCTCCCTCCCAGCCCCTTGGTGATGTGTGTCCTCTGGTTTGAGGCCACATGTGGTGGTTTCCTCGCCTTTCAATGATGTGGCCCCACTGGACTGAGAACACTCCTGCCTGGTTCCCATCCTCTTGGTGATGTGGGCCCTCTGGTGAGAGTCTGATCCTGGTTGGGTTCCTCACACTTCCGTGAACTTGGCCCTCTGCTCTGAGGTCACTCCTGCCTGGCTGGCACACCCCCCGCCTTGGTGACGTCGGCCCTCTGGTGGCAGTTGGAGCGTGCTGGGAGCCTCCTTCCCTCAGTAATGAGGGCCCTTTGGCGTCAGGCCCTAACTGCTGTGTACCCACATTTTCTAATACGTACTAAGTGGTGCGAGGACACTCCTGCCAGGTTCCCATCCCCGTGGGGATGTGGGACTTCTGCTCTGATGTCCAAACGGCTGGGTTGCTCAAAGTTTCATGATGTGGGCCCTCTGCTGTGAGTGCACTGCGGCCTGGATCCCATAGACTGGGTGCTCTGGGCCACCTGCTGGGAGGTTCGAACTGTTGGATTCCTCACATTTTTTATTCTATGGGCCCTGCGTTGTGAGGCTAGTCCTGCCTGCCTCACTCTGAACCCCTTGGAGATGTGGATCCTCTGGTTTAGGCCACGTGTTCTGGGTTCCTCACCTTTCTATGATTTGGCCACACTGGTGTGAGGCCACTCTTGCCTGGATCCGATCCCCTTGGTGATGCGGGCCCTCTGGTGAGACTCTTATCCTGGCTGGGTGCCTCACCCTTCTGGGACGTATGCCCTCTGCTGTGAGGTCACTCCTGCCTGGCTGGCGCACGTCACCTTGGCGACGTGGGCCCTCAGTTGGGAGTTGGTGCCTGCTGGGAGTCTCCTCCCCTCGGTAATGAGGGCCCTCTGACGTCAGGCCCTAACTCCTGGGCTCCCATACTTTTCTGATGTGTGCCCTCTGGTGGGAGTACACTCCTGCCAGGTTCCCAACCCCATGGGAATGTGGGCCTTCTTCTCTGTGGTCCCAACCGCTGGGTTGTTCACAGTTTCGTGATGAGGGCCTTCTGTTGTGAGTTCACACCGGCCGGGATCCCATAGCCTCGCTGCTCCTTGCCGCCTGCTGGGAGGTTCCAACTGCGGGTTACCTCACCTTTTTTATTTTATGGCCCTCTGTTTGAGACACCTCCTGCCTGCCTCACTCTGAGCCCCTTGTTGATGTGGGTCCTCTGGTTTAGGCCATATGTTCTGGGTTCCTCACTTTTCTACGATTTGGCCACACTGGTGTGAGGCCACTCCTGCCTGGTTCTGATCCCCTTGGTGATGTGGGCCCTCTGGTGAGAGTCTTATCCTGGCTGGGTTCCTCCCCCTTCTGTGACATAGGCCCTCTGCTGTGAGGTCACTCCTGCCTGGCTAACGCACATCACCTTGGAGACGTGGGCCCTCAGGTGGGAGTTGGTGCCTTCTAGGAGTCTGCTCCCCTCGGTAATTAGGGCCGTCTGGCGTCAGGCCCTAACTCCTGGGCTCCCAAAATTTTCTGATGTGTGCCCTGTGGTGCGAGTACACTCCTGCCAGGTTCCCAACCCCATGGGAATGTGGGCCTTCTGTTCTGTGGTCCCAACAGCTGTGTTGTTCACAGTTTCATGATGAGGGTCCTCTGTTGTGAGTTCACAACGGCCGGGACCCCATAGCCTCGCTGCTCCTTGCTGCATGCTAGGAGGTTCCAACTGCGGGATTCCTCACCTTTTTTATTCTATGGGTCCTCTGTTTTGAGGCTCCTCCTGCCTGCCTCACTCCGAGCCCCTTGGAGATGTGGGTCCTCTTGTTTAGGCCACATGTTCTGGGTTCCTCACCTTTCTATGATTTGGCCACACTGGTGTGAGGCCACTCCTGCCTGGATCAGATCCCCTTGGTGATGTGGGCCCTCTGGTGAGAGTCTGATCCTGGCTGGGTTCCTCACTCTTCTGTGAGGTGGGCCCTCTGCTGTGAGGTAACTCCTGCCTGGCTTGCTCCCGTTGCCCTGGTGACGTCGGACTTCTGGTGGCAGTTGGAGCCTTCTTGTACCCTCCTCTCCAAGGTGATGAGGGCCCTCTTGCGTCAGGCTCTAACTGCTGGGCTCCCCACGATTTCTGATGTGAGCCCAGTGATGCCAGGACACTCCTGTAAGGTCCCAATACTCATGGGGATGTGTGCCTTCTGCTCTGTGGTCGCAACGCCTGGGTTGCTCACAGTTTCGTTATGTTGGCACTCCGGTGTTAGTTCACTCAGGCCTAGATCCCATAGCCTCTGTGCTCTGGGCCGCCTGCTGGGAGGTTCCAACTGCTGGATTCCTCACCTTTCTTATACTTTGGGCCCTGTGTGGTGAAGCTCCTCCTGCCTGCCTCACACCGAGCCCCTTGGTGATGTAGGTCTTCTGGTTTGAGACCACGTGTGCCGTTTGTCTCACCTTTTAGGGATGTGGCCCTACTGGTGTGAGGACACTCCTGACTGGTTCCCATCCCCTTGTTGATGTGGGCCCTCTGGTGAGAGTCTGATCCTGGCTTGATTCCTCACACTTCTGTGAGGCGGGCCCTCTGCTGTGAGGTCACACCTGCCTGGCTGGCACACGACGCCTTGGCCACATGGGCCCTCTGGTTGCAGTTGGAGCGTGCTGGGAACCTCCTCCCATCGGTGATGAGGGCCCTCTGGCGTCCGGCCCTAACTGCTGGGCTCACCACATTTTCTGATGTGCGCCCACTTGTGCGATGACACTCCTGCCAGGTTCCCATCCCCATGCAGATTTGGGCCTTCTGTTCTGAGGTGCCAACGGCTGGCTTGCTCACAGTGTCAGGATGTGGGCCCTCTGCTGTGAGTTCACTCCGGCATGCATCCCATAGCCTCGGTGCTCTGGGCCACCTGCTTGGAGCTTCCAACTGCAGGATTCCTTACCTTTTTTCTTCTATGGGCCGTGTGTTGTGAGACACTTCCTGCCTGCCTCACTCTGAGCCCCTTGTTGATGTGGGTCTTCTGGTTTGAGGCCACATGTGGTGGGTTCCTTGCCTTTCAATGATGTGGCCCCACTGGTGTGAGCACACTCCTGCCTGGTTCGCATCCCCTTGGTGATGTGGGCCCTCTGGTGAGAATCTGATCCGGGTTGGGTTCCTCACACTTCCGTGAGCTTGGCCCTCAGCTCTGAGGTCACTCCTGCCTGGCTGGCACACCCCGCCTTGGCGACGTCGGCCCTCTGGTGGCAGTTGGAGCCTGCTGGGAGCCTCCTCCCCTCAGTGATGAGAGCCCTTTGGCGTCAGGCCCTAACTGCTGGGTACCCACATTTTCTAATACGTACTAAGTGGTGCGAGGATACGCCTGCCACGTTCCCATCCCCATGGGGAGGTGGGCGTTCTGCTCTGAGGTCCCAACGGCTGGGTTGCTCACAGTTTCATGATGTGGGCCCTCTGCTGTGAGTTCACTTTGGCCTGGATCCCATAGACTCGGTGCTCTGGGCCTCCTGCTGCGAGGTTCCAACTGCTGGATTCCTCACATTTTTTAATCTATGGGCCCTGTGTTGTTAGGCTAGTCCTGCCTGCCTCACTCCGAGCCCCTTGGAGATGTGGTTCCTCTGGTTTAGGCCACATGGTCTGGGTCCCTCACCTTTCCATTATTTGGCCACACTGGTGTGAGTATACTTCTGCCTGGTTCCGATCCCCTTGGTGATGCGGGCCCTCTGGTGAGAGTCTTATCCTGGCTGGGTTCCTCACCCTTCTGTGACGTATGCCCTCTGCTGTGATGTCACTCCTGCCTGGCTGGCGCACGTCACCTTGGCGACGTGGGCCCTCAGTTGGGATTTGGTGTCTGCTGGGAGTTTCCTCCCTTCGGTGATGAGGGCCCTCTGGCGTCAGGCCTTAAATCCTGGGCTCCCAAACTTTTCTGATGTGTGCCCTGTGGTGCGAGTACACTCCTGCCAGGTTCCCAACCCCATGGCAATGTGGGCCTTCTGCTCTGTGGACCCAATGGCTGGGCTATTCACAGTTTCATGATGAGGGCCCTCTTTTGTGAGTTCACACCGGCCGGGATCCCATAGCCTCGTTGTTCCTTGCCGCCTGCTGGGATGTTCCAACTGCGGGATTCCTCACCTTTTTTATTCTATGGGCCCTCTGTTTTGAGACTACTCCTGCCTGCCTCCCTCCCAGCCCCTTGGTGATGTGTGTCCTCTGGTTTGAGGCCACATGTGGTGGTTTCCTCGCCTTTCAATGATGTGGCCCCACTGGACTGAGAACACTCCTGCCTGGTTCCCATCCTCTTGGTGATGTGGGCCCTCTGGTGAGAGTCTGATCCTGGTTGGGTTCCTCACACTTCCGTGAACTTGGCCCTCTGCTCTGAGGTCACTCCTGCCTGGCTGGCACACCCCCCGCCTTGGTGACGTCGGCCCTCTGGTGGCAGTTGGAGCGTGCTGGGAGCCTCCTTCCCTCAGTAATGAGGGCCCTTTGGCGTCAGGCCCTAACTGCTGTGTACCCACATTTTCTAATACGTACTAAGTGGTGCGAGGACACTCCTGCCAGGTTCCCATCCCCGTGGGGATGTGGGACTTCTGCTCTGATGTCCAAACGGCTGGGTTGCTCAAAGTTTCATGATGTGGGCCCTCTGCTGTGAGTGCACTGCGGCCTGGATCCCATAGACTGGGTGCTCTGGGCCACCTGCTGGGAGGTTCGAACTGTTGGATTCCTCACATTTTTTATTCTATGGGCCCTGCGTTGTGAGGCTAGTCCTGCCTGCCTCACTCTGAACCCCTTGGAGATGTGGATCCTCTGGTTTAGGCCACGTGTTCTGGGTTCCTCACCTTTCTATGATTTGGCCACACTGATGTGAGGCCACTCTTGCCTGGATCCGATCCCCTTGGTGATGCGGGCCCTCTGGTGAGACTCTTATCCTGGCTGGGTGCCTCACCCTTCTGGGACGTATGCCCTCTGCTGTGAGGTCACTCCTGCCTGGCTGGCGCACGTCACCTTGGCGACGTGGGCCCTCAGTTGGGAGTTGGTGCCTGCTGGGAGTCTCCTCCCCTCGGTAATGAGGGCCCTCTGACGTCAGGCCCTAACTCCTGGGCTCCCATACTTTTCTGATGTGTGCCCTCTGGTGGGAGTACACTCCTGCCAGGTTCCCAACCCCATGGGAGTGTGGGCCTTCTTCTCTGTGGTCCCAACCGCTGGGTTGTTCACAGTTTCGTGATGAGGGCCTTCTGTTGTGAGTTCACACCGGCCGGGATCCCATAGCCTCGCTGCTCCTTGCCGCCTGCTGGGAGGTTCCAACTGCGGGTTACCTCACCTTTTTTATTTTATGGCCCTCTGTTTGAGACACCTCCTGCCTGCCTCACTCTGAGCCCCTTGTTGATGTGGGTCCTCTGGTTTAGGCCATATGTTCTGGGTTCCTCACTTTTCTACGATTTGGCCACACTGGTGTGAGGCCACTCCTGCCTGGTTCTGATCCCCTTGGTGATGTGGGCCCTCTGGTGAGAGTCTTATCCTGGCTGGGTTCCTCCCCCTTCTGTGACATAGGCCCTCTGCTGTGAGGTCACTCCTGCCTGGCTAACGCACATCACCTTGGAGACGTGGGCCCTCAGGTGGGAGTTGGTGCCTTCTAGGAGTCTGCTCCCCTCGGTAATTAGGGCCGTCTGGCGTCAGGCCCTAACTCCTGGGCTCCCAAAATTTTCTGATGTGTGCCCTGTGGTGCGAGTACACTCCTGCCAGGTTCCCAACCCCATGGGAATGTGGGCCTTCTGTTCTGTGGTCCCAACAGCTGTGTTGTTCACAGTTTCATGATGAGGGTCCTCTGTTGTGAGTTCACAACGGCCGGGACCCCATAGCCTCGCTGCTCCTTGCTGCATGCTAGGAGGTTCCAACTGCGGGATTCCTCACCTTTTTTATTCTATGGGTCCTCTGTTTTGAGGCTCCTCCTGCCTGCCTCACTCCGAGCCCCTTGGAGATGTGGGTCCTCTTGTTTAGGCCACATGTTCTGGGTTCCTCACCTTTCTATGATTTGGCCACACTGGTGTGAGGCCACTCCTGCCTGGATCAGATCCCCTTGGTGATGTGGGCCCTCTGGTGAGAGTCTGATCCTGGCTGGGTTCCTCACTCTTCTGTGAGGTGGGCCCTCTGCTGTGAGGTAACTCCTGCCTGGCTTGCTCCCGTTGCCCTGGTGACGTCGGACTTCTGGTGGCAGTTGGAGCCTTCTTGTACCCTCCTCTCCAAGGTGATGAGGGCCCTCTTGCGTCAGGCTCTAACTGCTGGGCTCCCCACGATTTCTGATGTGAGCCCAGTGATGCCAGGACACTCCTGTAAGGTCCCAATACTCATGGGGATGTGTGCCTTCTGCTCTGTGGTCGCAACGCCTGGGTTGCTCACAGTTTCGTTATGTTGGCACTCCGGTGTTAGTTCACTCAGGCCTAGATCCCATAGCCTCTGTGCTCTGGGCCGCCTGCTGGGAGGTTCCAACTGCTGGATTCCTCACCTTTCTTATACTTTGGGCCCTGTGTGGTGAAGCTCCTCCTGCCTGACTCACACCGAGCCCCTTGGTGATGTAGGTCTTCTGGTTTGAGACCACGTGTGCCGTTTGTCTCACCTTTTAGGGATGTGGCCCTACTGGTGTGAGGACACTCCTGACTGGTTCCCATCCCCTTGTTGATGTGGGCCCTCTGGTGAGAGTCTGATCCTGGCTTGATTCCTCACACTTCTGTGAGGCGGGCCCTCTGCTGTGAGGTCACACCTGCCTGGCTGGCACACGACGCCTTGGCCACATGGGCCCTCTGGTTGCAGTTGGAGCGTGCTGGGAACCTCCTCCCATCGGTGATGAGGGCCCTCTGGCGTCCGGCCCTAACTGCTGGGCTCACCACATTTTCTGATGTGCGCCCACTTGTGCGATGACACTCCTGCCAGGTTCCCATCCCCATGCAGATTTGGGCCTTCTGTTCTGAGGTGCCAACGGCTGGCTTGCTCACAGTGTCAGGATGTGGGCCCTCTGCTGTGAGTTCACTCCGGCATGCATCCCATAGCCTCGGTGCTCTGGGCCACCTGCTTGGAGCTTCCAACTGCAGGATTCCTTACCTTTTTTCTTCTATGGGCCGTGTGTTGTGAGACACTTCCTGCCTGCCTCACTCTGAGCCCCTTGTTGATGTGGGTCTTCTGGTTTGAGGCCACATGTGGTGGGTTCCTTGCCTTTCAATGATGTGGCCCCACTGGTGTGAGCACACTCCTGCCTGGTTCGCATCCCCTTGGTGATGTGGGCCCTCTGGTGAGAATCTGATCCGGGTTGGGTTCCTCACACTTCCGTGAGCTTGGCCCTCAGCTCTGAGGTCACTCCTGCCTGGCTGGCACACCCCGCCTTGGCGACGTCGGCCCTCTGGTGGCAGTTGGAGCCTGCTGGGAGCCTCCTCCCCTCAGTGATGAGAGCCCTTTGGCGTCAGGCCCTAACTGCTGGGTACCCACATTTTCTAATACGTACTAAGTGGTGCGAGGATACGCCTGCCACGTTCCCATCCCCATGGGGAGGTGGGCGTTCTGCTCTGAGGTCCCAACGGCTGGGTTGCTCACAGTTTCATGATGTGGGCCCTCTGCTGTGAGTTCACTTTGGCCTGGATCCCATAGACTCGGTGCTCTGGGCCTCCTGCTGCGAGGTTCCAACTGCTGGATTCCTCACATTTTTTAATCTATGGGCCCTGTGTTGTTAGGCTAGTCCTGCCTGCCTCACTCCGAGCCCCTTGGAGATGTGGTTCCTCTGGTTTAGGCCACATGGTCTGGGTCCCTCACCTTTCCATTATTTGGCCACACTGGTGTGAGTATACTTCTGCCTGGTTCCGATCCCCTTGGTGATGCGGGCCCTCTGGTGAGAGTCTTATCCTGGCTGGGTTCCTCACCCTTCTGTGACGTATGCCCTCTGCTGTGATGTCACTCCTGCCTGGCTGGCGCACGTCACCTTGGCGACGTGGGCCCTCAGTTGGGATTTGGTGTCTGCTGGGAGTTTCCTCCCTTCGGTGATGAGGGCCCTCTGGCGTCAGGCCTTAAATCCTGGGCTCCCAAACTTTTCTGATGTGTGCCCTGTGGTGCGAGTACACTCCTGCCAGGTTCCCAACCCCATGGCAATGTGGGCCTTCTGCTCTGTGGACCCAATGGCTGGGCTATTCACAGTTTCATGATGAGGGCCCTCTTTTGTGAGTTCACACCGGCCGGGATCCCATAGCCTCGTTGTTCCTTGCCGCCTGCTGGGATGTTCCAACTGCGGGATTCCTCACCTTTTTTATTCTATGGGCCCTCTGTTTTGAGACTACTCCTGCCTGCCTCCCTCCCAGCCCCTTGGTGATGTGTGTCCTCTGGTTTGAGGCCACATGTGGTGGTTTCCTCGCCTTTCAATGATGTGGCCCCACTGGACTGAGAACACTCCTGCCTGGTTCCCATCCTCTTGGTGATGTGGGCCCTCTGGTGAGAGTCTGATCCTGGTTGGGTTCCTCACACTTCCGTGAACTTGGCCCTCTGCTCTGAGGTCACTCCTGCCTGGCTGGCACACCCCCCGCCTTGGTGACGTCGGCCCTCTGGTGGCAGTTGGAGCGTGCTGGGAGCCTCCTTCCCTCAGTAATGAGGGCCCTTTGGCGTCAGGCCCTAACTGCTGTGTACCCACATTTTCTAATACGTACTAAGTGGTGCGAGGACACTCCTGCCAGGTTCCCATCCCCGTGGGGATGTGGGACTTCTGCTCTGATGTCCAAACGGCTGGGTTGCTCAAAGTTTCATGATGTGGGCCCTCTGCTGTGAGTGCACTGCGGCCTGGATCCCATAGACTGGGTGCTCTGGGCCACCTGCTGGGAGGTTCGAACTGTTGGATTCCTCACATTTTTTATTCTATGGGCCCTGCGTTGTGAGGCTAGTCCTGCCTGCCTCACTCTGAACCCCTTGGAGATGTGGATCCTCTGGTTTAGGCCACGTGTTCTGGGTTCCTCACCTTTCTATGATTTGGCCACACTGGTGTGAGGCCACTCTTGCCTGGATCCGATCCCCTTGGTGATGCGGGCCCTCTGGTGAGACTCTTATCCTGGCTGGGTGCCTCACCCTTCTGGGACGTATGCCCTCTGCTGTGAGGTCACTCCTGCCTGGCTGGCGCACGTCACCTTGGCGACGTGGGCCCTCAGTTGGGAGTTGGTGCCTGCTGGGAGTCTCCTCCCCTCGGTAATGAGGGCCCTCTGACGTCAGGCCCTAACTCCTGGGCTCCCATACTTTTCTGATGTGTGCCCTCTGGTGGGAGTACACTCCTGCCAGGTTCCCAACCCCATGGGAATGTGGGCCTTCTTCTCTGTGGTCCCAACCGCTGGGTTGTTCACAGTTTCGTGATGAGGGCCTTCTGTTGTGAGTTCACACCGGCCGGGATCCCATAGCCTCGCTGCTCCTTGCCGCCTGCTGGGAGGTTCCAACTGCGGGTTACCTCACCTTTTTTATTTTATGGCCCTCTGTTTGAGACACCTCCTGCCTGCCTCACTCTGAGCCCCTTGTTGATGTGGGTCCTCTGGTTTAGGCCATATGTTCTGGGTTCCTCACTTTTCTACGATTTGGCCACACTGGTGTGAGGCCACTCCTGCCTGGTTCTGATCCCCTTGGTGATGTGGGCCCTCTGGTGAGAGTCTTATCCTGGCTGGGTTCCTCCCCCTTCTGTGACATAGGCCCTCTGCTGTGAGGTCACTCCTGCCTGGCTAACGCACATCACCTTGGAGACGTGGGCCCTCAGGTGGGAGTTGGTGCCTTCTAGGAGTCTGCTCCCCTCGGTAATTAGGGCCGTCTGGCGTCAGGCCCTAACTCCTGGGCTCCCAAAATTTTCTGATGTGTGCCCTGTGGTGCGAGTACACTCCTGCCAGGTTCCCAACCCCATGGGAATGTGGGCCTTCTGTTCTGTGGTCCCAACAGCTGTGTTGTTCACAGTTTCATGATGAGGGTCCTCTGTTGTGAGTTCACAACGGCCGGGACCCCATAGCCTCGCTGCTCCTTGCTGCATGCTAGGAGGTTCCAACTGCGGGATTCCTCACCTTTTTTATTCTATGGGTCCTCTGTTTTGAGGCTCCTCCTGCCTGCCTCACTCCGAGCCCCTTGGAGATGTGGGTCCTCTTGTTTAGGCCACATGTTCTGGGTTCCTCACCTTTCTATGATTTGGCCACACTGGTGTGAGGCCACTCCTGCCTGGATCAGATCCCCTTGGTGATGTGGGCCCTCTGGTGAGAGTCTGATCCTGGCTGGGTTCCTCACTCTTCTGTGAGGTGGGCCCTCTGCTGTGAGGTAACTCCTGCCTGGCTTGCTCCCGTTGCCCTGGTGACGTCGGACTTCTGGTGGCAGTTGGAGCCTTCTTGTACCCTCCTCTCCAAGGTGATGAGGGCCCTCTTGCGTCAGGCTCTAACTGCTGGGCTCCCCACGATTTCTGATGTGAGCCCAGTGATGCCAGGACACTCCTGTAAGGTTCCAATACTCATGGGGATGTGTGCCTTCTGCTCTGTGGTCGCAACGCCTGGGTTGCTCACAGTTTCGTTATGTTGGCACTCCGGTGTTAGTTCACTCAGGCCTAGATCCCATAGCCTCTGTGCTCTGGGCCGCCTGCTGGGAGGTTCCAACTGCTGGATTCCTCACCTTTCTTATACTTTGGGCCCTGTGTGGTGAAGCTCCTCCTGCCTGCCTCACACCGAGCCCCTTGGTGATGTAGGTCTTCTGGTTTGAGACCACGTGTGCCGTTTGTCTCACCTTTTAGGGATGTGGCCCTACTGGTGTGAGGACACTCCTGACTGGTTCCCATCCCCTTGTTGATGTGGGCCCTCTGGTGAGAGTCTGATCCTGGCTTGATTCCTCACACTTCTGTGAGGCGGGCCCTCTGCTGTGAGGTCACACCTGCCTGGCTGGCACACGACGCCTTGGCCACATGGGCCCTCTGGTTGCAGTTGGAGCGTGCTGGGAACCTCCTCCCATCGGTGATGAGGGCCCTCTGGCGTCCGGCCCTAACTGCTGGGCTCACCACATTTTCTGATGTGCGCCCACTTGTGCGATGACACTCCTGCCAGGTTCCCATCCCCATGCAGATTTGGGCCTTCTGTTCTGAGGTGCCAACGGCTGGCTTGCTCACAGTGTCAGGATGTGGGCCCTCTGCTGTGAGTTCACTCCGGCATGCATCCCATAGCCTCGGTGCTCTGGGCCACCTGCTTGGAGCTTCCAACTGCAGGATTCCTTACCTTTTTTCTTCTATGGGCCGTGTGTTGTGAGACACTTCCTGCCTGCCTCACTCTGAGCCCCTTGTTGATGTGGGTCTTCTGGTTTGAGGCCACATGTGGTGGGTTCCTTGCCTTTCAATGATGTGGCCCCACTGGTGTGAGCACACTCCTGCCTGGTTCGCATCCCCTTGGTGATGTGGGCCCTCTGGTGAGAATCTGATCCGGGTTGGGTTCCTCACACTTCCGTGAGCTTGGCCCTCAGCTCTGAGGTCACTCCTGCCTGGCTGGCACACCCCGCCTTGGCGACGTCGGCCCTCTGGTGGCAGTTGGAGCCTGCTGGGAGCCTCCTCCCCTCAGTGATGAGAGCCCTTTGGCGTCAGGCCCTAACTGCTGGGTACCCACATTTTCTAATACGTACTAAGTGGTGCGAGGATACGCCTGCCACGTTCCCATCCCCATGGGGAGGTGGGCGTTCTGCTCTGAGGTCCCAACGGCTGGGTTGCTCACAGTTTCATGATGTGGGCCCTCTGCTGTGAGTTCACTTTGGCCTGGATCCCATAGACTCGGTGCTCTGGGCCTCCTGCTGCGAGGTTCCAACTGCTGGATTCCTCACATTTTTTAATCTATGGGCCCTGTGTTGTTAGGCTAGTCCTGCCTGCCTCACTCCGAGCCCCTTGGAGATGTGGTTCCTCTGGTTTAGGCCACATGGTCTGGGTCCCTCACCTTTCCATTATTTGGCCACACTGGTGTGAGTATACTTCTGCCTGGTTCCGATCCCCTTGGTGATGCGGGCCCTCTGGTGAGAGTCTTATCCTGGCTGGGTTCCTCACCCTTCTGTGACGTATGCCCTCTGCTGTGATGTCACTCCTGCCTGGCTGGCGCACGTCACCTTGGCGACGTGGGCCCTCAGTTGGGATTTGGTGTCTGCTGGGAGTTTCCTCCCTTCGGTGATGAGGGCCCTCTGGCGTCAGGCCTTAAATCCTGGGCTCCCAAACTTTTCTGATGTGTGCCCTGTGGTGCGAGTACACTCCTGCCAGGTTCCCAACCCCATGGCAATGTGGGCCTTCTGCTCTGTGGACCCAATGGCTGGGCTATTCACAGTTTCATGATGAGGGCCCTCTTTTGTGAGTTCACACCGGCCGGGATCCCATAGCCTCGTTGTTCCTTGCCGCCTGCTGGGATGTTCCAACTGCGGGATTCCTCACCTTTTTTATTCTATGGGCCCTCTGTTTTGAGACTACTCCTGCCTGCCTCCCTCCCAGCCCCTTGGTGATGTGTGTCCTCTGGTTTGAGGCCACATGTGGTGGTTTCCTCGCCTTTCAATGATGTGGCCCCACTGGACTGAGAACACTCCTGCCTGGTTCCCATCCTCTTGGTGATGTGGGCCCTCTGGTGAGAGTCTGATCCTGGTTGGGTTCCTCACACTTCCGTGAACTTGGCCCTCTGCTCTGAGGTCACTCCTGCCTGGCTGGCACACCCCCCGCCTTGGTGACGTCGGCCCTCTGGTGGCAGTTGGAGCGTGCTGGGAGCCTCCTTCCCTCAGTAATGAGGGCCCTTTGGCGTCAGGCCCTAACTGCTGTGTACCCACATTTTCTAATACGTACTAAGTGGTGCGAGGACACTCCTGCCAGGTTCCCATCCCCGTGGGGATGTGGGACTTCTGCTCTGATGTCCAAACGGCTGGGTTGCTCAAAGTTTCATGATGTGGGCCCTCTGCTGTGAGTGCACTGCGGCCTGGATCCCATAGACTGGGTGCTCTGGGCCACCTGCTGGGAGGTTCGAACTGTTGGATTCCTCACATTTTTTATTCTATGGGCCCTGCGTTGTGAGGCTAGTCCTGCCTGCCTCACTCTGAACCCCTTGGAGATGTGGATCCTCTGGTTTAGGCCACGTGTTCTGGGTTCCTCACCTTTCTATGATTTGGCCACACTGGTGTGAGGCCACTCTTGCCTGGATCCGATCCCCTTGGTGATGCGGGCCCTCTGGTGAGACTCTTATCCTGGCTGGGTGCCTCACCCTTCTGGGACGTATGCCCTCTGCTGTGAGGTCACTCCTGCCTGGCTGGCGCACGTCACCTTGGCGACGTGGGCCCTCAGTTGGGAGTTGGTGCCTGCTGGGAGTCTCCTCCCCTCGGTAATGAGGGCCCTCTGACGTCAGGCCCTAACTCCTGGGCTCCCATACTTTTCTGATGTGTGCCCTCTGGTGGGAGTACACTCCTGCCAGGTTCCCAACCCCATGGGAATGTGGGCCTTCTTCTCTGTGGTCCCAACCGCTGGGTTGTTCACAGTTTCGTGATGAGGGCCTTCTGTTGTGAGTTCACACCGGCCGGGATCCCATAGCCTCGCTGCTCCTTGCCGCCTGCTGGGAGGTTCCAACTGCGGGTTACCTCACCTTTTTTATTTTATGGCCCTCTGTTTGAGACACCTCCTGCCTGCCTCACTCTGAGCCCCTTGTTGATGTGGGTCCTCTGGTTTAGGCCATATGTTCTGGGTTCCTCACTTTTCTACGATTTGGCCACACTGGTGTGAGGCCACTCCTGCCTGGTTCTGATCCCCTTGGTGATGTGGGCCCTCTGGTGAGAGTCTTATCCTGGCTGGGTTCCTCCCCCTTCTGTGACATAGGCCCTCTGCTGTGAGGTCACTCCTGCCTGGCTAACGCACATCACCTTGGAGACGTGGGCCCTCAGGTGGGAGTTGGTGCCTTCTAGGAGTCTGCTCCCCTCGGTAATTAGGGCCGTCTGGCGTCAGGCCCTAACTCCTGGGCTCCCAAAATTTTCTGATGTGTGCCCTGTGGTGCGAGTACACTCCTGCCAGGTTCCCAACCCCATGGGAATGTGGGCCTTCTGTTCTGTGGTCCCAACAGCTGTGTTGTTCACAGTTTCATGATGAGGGTCCTCTGTTGTGAGTTCACAACGGCCGGGACCCCATAGCCTCGCTGCTCCTTGCTGCATGCTAGGAGGTTCCAACTGCGGGATTCCTCACCTTTTTTATTCTATGGGTCCTCTGTTTTGAGGCTCCTCCTGCCTGCCTCACTCCGAGCCCCTTGGAGATGTGGGTCCTCTTGTTTAGGCCACATGTTCTGGGTTCCTCACCTTTCTATGATTTGGCCACACTGGTGTGAGGCCACTCCTGCCTGGATCAGATCCCCTTGGTGATGTGGGCCCTCTGGTGAGAGTCTGATCCTGGCTGGGTTCCTCACTCTTCTGTGAGGTGGGCCCTCTGCTGTGAGGTAACTCCTGCCTGGCTTGCTCCCGTTGCCCTGGTGACGTCGGACTTCTGGTGGCAGTTGGAGCCTTCTTGTACCCTCCTCTCCAAGGTGATGAGGGCCCTCTTGCGTCAGGCTCTAACTGCTGGGCTCCCCACGATTTCTGATGTGAGCCCAGTGATGCCAGGACACTCCTGTAAGGTTCCAATACTCATGGGGATGTGTGCCTTCTGCTCTGTGGTCGCAACGCCTGGGTTGCTCACAGTTTCGTTATGTTGGCACTCCGGTGTTAGTTCACTCAGACCTAGATCCCATAGCCTCTGTGCTCTGGGCCGCCTGCTGGGAGGTTCCAACTGCTGGATTCCTCACCTTTCTTATACTTTGGGCCCTGTGTGGTGAAGCTCCTCCTGCCTGCCTCACACCGAGCCCCTTGGTGATGTAGGTCCTCTGGTTTGAGACCACGTGTGCCGTTTGTCTCACCTTTTACGGATGTGGCCCTACTGGTGTGAGGACACTCCTGACTGGTTCCCATCCCCTTGTTGATGTGGGCCCTCTGGTGAGAGTCTGATCCTGGCTTGATTCCTCACACTTCTGTGAGGCGGGCCCTCTGCTGTGAGGTCACACCTGCCTGGCTGGCACACGACGCCTTGGCCACATGGGCCCTCTGGTTGCAGTTGGAGCGTGCTGGGAACCTCCTCCCATCGGTGATGAGGGCCCTCTGGCGTCCGGCCCTAACTGCTGGGCTCACCACATTTTCTGATGTGCGCCCACTTGTGCGATGACACTCCTGCCAGGTTCCCATCCCCATGCAGATTTGGGCCTTCTGTTCTGAGGTGCCAACGGCTGGCTTGCTCACAGTGTCAGGATGTGGGCCCTCTGCTGTGAGTTCACTCCGGCATGCATCCCATAGCCTCGGTGCTCTGGGCCACCTGCTTGGAGCTTCCAACTGCAGGATTCCTTACCTTTTTTCTTCTATGGGCCGTGTGTTGTGAGACACTTCCTGCCTGCCTCACTCTGAGCCCCTTGTTGATGTGGGTCTTCTGGTTTGAGGCCACATGTGGTGGGTTCCTTGCCTTTCAATGATGTGGCCCCACTGGTGTGAGCACACTCCTGCCTGGTTCGCATCCCCTTGGTGATGTGGGCCCTCTGGTGAGAATCTGATCCGGGTTGGGTTCCTCACACTTCCGTGAGCTTGGCCCTCAGCTCTGAGGTCACTCCTGCCTGGCTGGCACACCCCGCCTTGGCGACGTCGGCCCTCTGGTGGCAGTTGGAGCCTGCTGGGAGCCTCCTCCCCTCAGTGATGAGAGCCCTTTGGCGTCAGGCCCTAACTGCTGGGTACCCACATTTTCTAATACGTACTAAGTGGTGCGAGGATACGCCTGCCACGTTTCCATCCCCATGGGGAGGTGGGCGTTCTGCTCTGAGGTCCCAACGGCTGGGTTGCTCACAGTTTCATGATGTGGGCCCTCTGCTGTGAGTTCACTTTGGCCTGGATCCCATAGACTCGGTGCTCTGGGCCTCCTGCTGCGAGGTTCCAACTGCTGGATTCCTCACATTTTTTAATCTATGGGCCCTGTGTTGTTAGGCTAGTCCTGCCTGCCTCACTCCGAGCCCCTTGGAGATGTGGTTCCTCTGGTTTAGGCCACATGGTCTGGGTCCCTCACCTTTCCATTATTTGGCCACACTGGTGTGAGTATACTTCTGCCTGGTTCCGATCCCCTTGGTGATGCGGGCCCTCTGGTGAGAGTCTTATCCTGGCTGGGTTCCTCACCCTTCTGTGACGTATGCCCTCTGCTGTGATGTCACTCCTGCCTGGCTGGCGCACGTCACCTTGGCGACGTGGGCCCTCAGTTGGGATTTGGTGTCTGCTGGGAGTTTCCTCCCTTCGGTGATGAGGGCCCTCTGGCGTCAGGCCTTAAATCCTGGGCTCCCAAACTTTTCTGATGTGTGCCCTGTGGTGCGAGTACACTCCTGCCAGGTTCCCAACCCCATGGCAATGTGGGCCTTCTGCTCTGTGGACCCAATGGCTGGGCTATTCACAGTTTCATGATGAGGGCCCTCTTTTGTGAGTTCACACCGGCCGGGATCCCATAGCCTCGTTGTTCCTTGCCGCCTGCTGGGATGTTCCAACTGCGGGATTCCTCACCTTTTTTATTCTATGGGCCCTCTGTTTTGAGACTACTCCTGCCTGCCTCCCTCCCAGCCCCTTGGTGATGTGTGTCCTCTGGTTTGAGGCCACATGTGGTGGTTTCCTCGCCTTTCAATGATGTGGCCCCACTGGACTGAGAACACTCCTGCCTGGTTCCCATCCTCTTGGTGATGTGGGCCCTCTGGTGAGAGTCTGATCCTGGTTGGGTTCCTCACACTTCCGTGAACTTGGCCCTCTGCTCTGAGGTCACTCCTGCCTGGCTGGCACACCCCCCGCCTTGGTGACGTCGGCCCTCTGGTGGCAGTTGGAGCGTGCTGGGAGCCTCCTTCCCTCAGTAATGAGGGCCCTTTGGCGTCAGGCCCTAACTGCTGTGTACCCACATTTTCTAATACGTACTAAGTGGTGCGAGGACACTCCTGCCAGGTTCCCATCCCCGTGGGGATGTGGGACTTCTGCTCTGATGTCCAAACGGCTGGGTTGCTCAAAGTTTCATGATGTGGGCCCTCTGCTGTGAGTGCACTGCGGCCTGGATCCCATAGACTGGGTGCTCTGGGCCACCTGCTGGGAGGTTCGAACTGTTGGATTCCTCACATTTTTTATTCTATGGGCCCTGCGTTGTGAGGCTAGTCCTGCCTGCCTCACTCTGAACCCCTTGGAGATGTGGATCCTCTGGTTTAGGCCACGTGTTCTGGGTTCCTCACCTTTCTATGATTTGGCCACACTGGTGTGAGGCCACTCTTGCCTGGATCCGATCCCCTTGGTGATGCGGGCCCTCTGGTGAGACTCTTATCCTGGCTGGGTGCCTCACCCTTCTGGGACGTATGCCCTCTGCTGTGAGGTCACTCCTGCCTGGCTGGCGCACGTCACCTTGGCGACGTGGGCCCTCAGTTGGGAGTTGGTGCCTGCTGGGAGTCTCCTCCCCTCGGTAATGAGGGCCCTCTGACGTCAGGCCCTAACTCCTGGGCTCCCATACTTTTCTGATGTGTGCCCTCTGGTGGGAGTACACTCCTGCCAGGTTCCCAACCCCATGGGAATGTGGGCCTTCTTCTCTGTGGTCCCAACCGCTGGGTTGTTCACAGTTTCGTGATGAGGGCCTTCTGTTGTGAGTTCACACCGGCCGGGATCCCATAGCCTCGCTGCTCCTTGCCGCCTGCTGGGAGGTTCCAACTGCGGGTTACCTCACCTTTTTTATTTTATGGCCCTCTGTTTGAGACACCTCCTGCCTGCCTCACTCTGAGCCCCTTGTTGATGTGGGTCCTCTGGTTTAGGCCATATGTTCTGGGTTCCTCACTTTTCTACGATTTGGCCACACTGGTGTGAGGCCACTCCTGCCTGGTTCTGATCCCCTTGGTGATGTGGGCCCTCTGGTGAGAGTCTTATCCTGGCTGGGTTCCTCCCCCTTCTGTGACATAGGCCCTCTGCTGTGAGGTCACTCCTGCCTGGCTAACGCACATCACCTTGGAGACGTGGGCCCTCAGGTGGGAGTTGGTGCCTTCTAGGAGTCTGCTCCCCTCGGTAATTAGGGCCGTCTGGCGTCAGGCCCTAACTCCTGGGCTCCCAAAATTTTCTGATGTGTGCCCTGTGGTGCGAGTACACTCCTGCCAGGTTCCCAACCCCATGGGAATGTGGGCCTTCTGTTCTGTGGTCCCAACAGCTGTGTTGTTCACAGTTTCATGATGAGGGTCCTCTGTTGTGAGTTCACAACGGCCGGGACCCCATAGCCTCGCTGCTCCTTGCTGCATGCTAGGAGGTTCCAACTGCGGGATTCCTCACCTTTTTTATTCTATGGGTCCTCTGTTTTGAGGCTCCTCCTGCCTGCCTCACTCCGAGCCCCTTGGAGATGTGGGTCCTCTTGTTTAGGCCACATGTTCTGGGTTCCTCACCTTTCTATGATTTGGCCACACTGGTGTGAGGCCACTCCTGCCTGGATCAGATCCCCTTGGTGATGTGGGCCCTCTGGTGAGAGTCTGATCCTGGCTGGGTTCCTCACTCTTCTGTGAGGTGGGCCCTCTGCTGTGAGGTAACTCCTGCCTGGCTTGCTCCCGTTGCCCTGGTGACGTCGGACTTCTGGTGGCAGTTGGAGCCTTCTTGTACCCTCCTCTCCAAGGTGATGAGGGCCCTCTTGCGTCAGGCTCTAACTGCTGGGCTCCCCACGATTTCTGATGTGAGCCCAGTGATGCCAGGACACTCCTGTAAGGTTCCAATACTCATGGGGATGTGTGCCTTCTGCTCTGTGGTCGCAACGCCTGGGTTGCTCACAGTTTCGTTATGTTGGCACTCCGGTGTTAGTTCACTCAGACCTAGATCCCATAGCCTCTGTGCTCTGGGCCGCCTGCTGGGAGGTTCCAACTGCTGGATTCCTCACCTTTCTTATACTTTGGGCCCTGTGTGGTGAAGCTCCTCCTGCCTGCCTCACACCGAGCCCCTTGGTGATGTAGGTCTTCTGGTTTGAGACCACGTGTGCCGTTTGTCTCACCTTTTACGGATGTGGCCCTACTGGTGTGAGGACACTCCTGACTGGTTCCCATCCCCTTGTTGATGTGGGCCCTCTGGTGAGAGTCTGATCCTGGCTTGATTCCTCACACTTCTGTGAGGCGGGCCCTCTGCTGTGAGGTCACACCTGCCTGGCTGGCACACGACGCCTTGGCCACATGGGCCCTCTGGTTGCAGTTGGAGCGTGCTGGGAACCTCCTCCCATCGGTGATGAGGGCCCTCTGGCGTCCGGCCCTAACTGCTGGGCTCACCACATTTTCTGATGTGCGCCCACTTGTGCGATGACACTCCTGCCAGGTTCCCATCCCCATGCAGATTTGGGCCTTCTGTTCTGAGGTGCCAACGGCTGGCTTGCTCACAGTGTCAGGATGTGGGCCCTCTGCTGTGAGTTCACTCCGGCATGCATCCCATAGCCTCGGTGCTCTGGGCCACCTGCTTGGAGCTTCCAACTGCAGGATTCCTTACCTTTTTTCTTCTATGGGCCGTGTGTTGTGAGACACTTCCTGCCTGCCTCACTCTGAGCCCCTTGTTGATGTGGGTCTTCTGGTTTGAGGCCACATGTGGTGGGTTCCTTGCCTTTCAATGATGTGGCCCCACTGGTGTGAGCACACTCCTGCCTGGTTCGCATCCCCTTGGTGATGTGGGCCCTCTGGTGAGAATCTGATCCGGGTTGGGTTCCTCACACTTCCGTGAGCTTGGCCCTCAGCTCTGAGGTCACTCCTGCCTGGCTGGCACACCCCGCCTTGGCGACGTCGGCCCTCTGGTGGCAGTTGGAGCCTGCTGGGAGCCTCCTCCCCTCAGTGATGAGAGCCCTTTGGCGTCAGGCCCTAACTGCTGGGTACCCACATTTTCTAATACGTACTAAGTGGTGCGAGGATACGCCTGCCACGTTTCCATCCCCATGGGGATGTGGGCGTTCTGCTCTGAGGTCCCAACGGCTGGGTTGCTCACAGTTTCATGATGTGGGCCCTCTGCTGTGAGTTCACTTTGGCCTGGATCCCATAGACTCGGTGCTCTGGGCCTCCTGCTGCGAGGTTCCAACTGCTGGATTCCTCACATTTTTTAATCTATGGGCCCTGTGTTGTTAGGCTAGTCCTGCCTGCCTCACTCCGAGCCCCTTGGAGATGTGGTTCCTCTGGTTTAGGCCACATGGTCTGGGTCCCTCACCTTTCCATTATTTGGCCACACTGGTGTGAGTATACTTCTGCCTGGTTCCGATCCCCTTGGTGATGCGGGCCCTCTGGTGAGAGTCTTATCCTGGCTGGGTTCCTCACCCTTCTGTGACGTATGCCCTCTGCTGTGATGTCACTCCTGCCTGGCTGGCGCACGTCACCTTGGCGACGTGGGCCCTCAGTTGGGATTTGGTGTCTGCTGGGAGTTTCCTCCCTTCGGTGATGAGGGCCCTCTGGCGTCAGGCCTTAAATCCTGGGCTCCCAAACTTTTCTGATGTGTGCCCTGTGGTGCGAGTACACTCCTGCCAGGTTCCCAACCCCATGGCAATGTGGGCCTTCTGCTCTGTGGACCCAATGGCTGGGCTATTCACAGTTTCATGATGAGGGCCCTCTTTTGTGAGTTCACACCGGCCGGGATCCCATAGCCTCGTTGTTCCTTGCCGCCTGCTGGGATGTTCCAACTGCGGGATTCCTCACCTTTTTTATTCTATGGGCCCTCTGTTTTGAGACTACTCCTGCCTGCCTCCCTCCCAGCCCCTTGGTGATGTGTGTCCTCTGGTTTGAGGCCACATGTGGTGGTTTCCTCGCCTTTCAATGATGTGGCCCCACTGGACTGAGAACACTCCTGCCTAGTTCCCATCCTCTTGGTGATGTGGGCCCTCTGGTGAGAGTCTGATCCTGGTTGGGTTTCTCACACTTCCGTGAACTTGGCCCTCTGCTCTGAGGTCACTCCTGCCTGGCTGACACACCCCGCCTTGGTGACGTCGGCCCTCTGGTGGCAGTTGGAGCGTGCTGGGAGCCTCCTTCCCTCAGTAATGAGGGCCCTTTGGCGTCAGGCCCTAACTGCTGTGTACCCACATTTTCTAATACGTACTAAGTGGTGCGAGGACACTCCTGCCAGGTTCCCATCCCCGTGGGGATGTGGGACTGCTGCTCTGATGTCCAAACGGCTGGGTTGCTCAAAGTTTCATGATGTGGGCCCTCTGCTGTTAGTGCACTGCGGCCTGGATCCCATAGACTGGGTGCTCTGGGCCACCTGCTGGGAGGTTCCAACTGCGGGATTCCTCACCTTTTTTACGCAATGGGCCCTCTGTTGTGAGGCTCCTCCTGCCTGCCTCACTCCCAGCCCCTTTGTGATGTGTGTTCTGTAGTTTGAGGCCACGTGTGCTGGGTCCGTCACATTTCGGTGATGTGGCCCCACTGGTGTGAGGACACTCCTGCCTGGTTTCCATTCCCTTGGTGATGTGGGCCCTCTGGTGAGAGTCTGATCCTCTTTGGGTTCCTCACACTTTTGTGTGGTTGGCCCTCTGCTCTGAGGTCACTCCTGCCTGGCTGGCACACCCCGCATTGGCGACGTCGGCCTTCTGGTAGCAGTTGGAGCTTGCTGGGAGCCTCCTCTCCTCAGTGATGAGGGCCCTCTGGCGTCCGGCCCTAACTGCTGGGATCCCCACCTTCTCTGTTGTGTGCCCACTGGTGCGATGACACTCCTGCTTGGTTCCCTTCCCCATGGGGATGTGGGCCATGTGCTCTGAGGTCACAACGGCTGGGTTGCTTACAGTATCACGATGAGGGCCCTCTGTTGTGAGTTCATCACTGCCTGGATCCCATAGCCTCGGTGCTCTGGGCCGCCTGCTGGGATGTTCCAACTGCTGGATTCCTCACCTTTTTATACAATGGGCCATGTGTTTTGAGGTTAATCCTGCCTGCCTCGCTCTGAGACCCATGGTGATGTGGGTCTTCTGGTTTGAGGCCACATGTGCTGGTTACCTCAACTTTTGATGATGTGGCCCCACGGGTGTGAGGACACTCGTGCCTGATTCCCAGCCCCTTGCTTATGTGGGCACTCTGGTGAGAGTCTGATCTTGACTGGGTTCCTTACCCTTCTGTGAGGTGGGCGCTCTGATGTGAGGTCACTCCTGCCTGGATGGCTCACGTCGCTTTGGCGACGTAGGCCCTCTGTTGGTCACTGAAGCATGCTGGGAGCCTCCTACCCTCTTTAATGAGGGCCCTGGAAGAAACGCATATGCCCTTTTTGACCAAGTGCATCATTGTCGAAGTTCTGCCTCTTCTCCTATACTTTCAGAGGACTTCCCGTCTACCTCCTGAAATCGTATTCCTGGAATTCTGCCCCGCGTTCAAGTCCTCTTTGCAGCCTTACTTCAATATATTTTTGGACGATAGCTGTCATTTATAACTCTGCAGGTTTGTGAATTACAGTGCCCCTGAGCTCCTTTCTTCAACTCGCTTTCTTGTGAGCTGGCCGCAAAACCGCAGGATTGCTTCAGGCCCTAATCTGGTTCCGGCACGGCATGCTGAGCCTTTGGCTAATTCCTCTTCCTGGTGGGAAATGAGCGTTAAATTTGTTCGTGCAGACACCTACAGCTAATCTCTCATTGGTTCTCCCTATTCCTGTTCATCTTGCGCAGAAATTCCAAACTGTGCCAAACAGGAGGTTAAAGGCACTGACTCTCCAATTGGGGAAAGAGTTAGTAAAGCGTCTGGAATGGTAAAACCGAGTATGAGCGGACGAAAACTGAGATGCCTTTAAAAAGGTTTCCCGGTCACACGGTGCACCATATTCTGGGTTTCCCATGCGTGTTTTACCTGAAAGAAGAATCCCTTAAACCTGGAGAGGTGGGACCCATGGAATGGGTACCATGCAGTATGACTTCAAAGGGCCTGCATTTTCTCACCGAACCTCAGCAATGCTATCAGCCCAAAGTGTCGAACCTTATGTCTCACTCAGCTCTAGGTGTAGATGTGGTAAATCCAGGTTGCATCACAAGACCTGAATGAATTATTTAAGAATTGCTCTCTATTTCACTGTCATTGTGTTTGTTTTTGTAGTTTATTTTGATAATGGGATTTATCGGATTTTCTCTGCTGCATTCATGCCGCTGTACACACACTTGATTCTCTTACGGAGACATATAAATCCATGGGTTTGAAGATTCTTACTAGTCATGTGTAATCCTAGGACTTGAATATGGTGTGTTTAGTCCATTTCGTTGAGCAAGGTGTAGGTCTTGACTATTACATATTTGGCTTATGGAAAGGTATGCGTGCTAATTTCTATCTCTGGTTTTATGCAGCACCCCACCTCATCTTTCCCCATAAACAAGCATAAGTTGGTTTTCTAAATTTGAGACCCTGTTCTGTTTTGTAATTCAGTTCATGTGTAGCCAAGTTTACATTCCGTGTATTAGTGATATCTTATGATGTTTCATTTTCTGTGTGACTTATTTCACTTAGAATCATCGTACCTGGATCCACTCAATATGCCGCGATGGGGCTGATAACATAGATTTCATTGGTGAGTGATATTCCATTGTACGTACGTACCACAACTTCTTTAACCATTTTTCACATTCTGGGATATTTCACTTGTACCGTAGACGAGGTTCTTGTAAAGAGAGCCGTCCCAAACTTTGGGGTGGCTGTGTGTTTTTGATTTTAATTTCCCTAAGCTATAGGACCATAAGTGGAAGTGCCATAGGCTCTGTTGCTTTGTTTCCTACCTGTTTCAGGAAACCCCATACACTTCTCCAGAGTGGCTGTTTGCAATTTACATCCCCCCCATCAGCATAACAAGGCTCCCTGTTCTCCATGACCTGTCCTGCCTTTCTGGATTTTACACTTTTTCAGATAGCCCTTTTGACCGGGGGGCAGTGAGACTTCATTGTAGTGCAGATTTCACTTACATGCTTGCTTGCTTGGCCAAAAATGGCGTATGCGTTTTTTCCTGAATATATTCAGGAAAAAAACGCATACGCCCTTTTTGGCCAAGTGCATCATTGTCGACATTCTGCCTCATTTCCTATGCTTTAAGTGCAATTCCAGTCTACCCCCTGAAATCGTTTTCCTGAAATTCTGCCCCGCTTTCAAGTCCTCTTCGAAGACTTACTTCAATACATTTTTGGACGATAGCTGTCATTCATAACTCTGCAGGTTTGTGAATTACAGTGCCCCTGAGCTCGTTTCCTCAACTCGCTTTCTTGTGAGCTGGCCCAAAAACCCCAGGATTGCTTCAGGCCCTAATCTGTTTCCGGCAGGGCACACTGAGCCTTTGGTTAATTCCTCTTCCTGGTGGGAAATGAGCGTTACATTTGAGCGTGCAGACACCTACAGCTAGTCTCTCATTGGTTCTCCCTATTCCTGTTAATCTTGCGTAGAAATTGCAAACTGTGCCAAACAGGAGGTTAAAGGCACTGACTCTCCAAGTGGGGAGAATGTTAGTAAAGTGTCTGGAATGGTGAACCCGAGTACCAGGGTTCGAAAACTGAGATATATTTGAAAACGTTTCCCAATCACACGGTGGACAATACTCTGGGTTTCCCATGCATGTTTTAGCTGAAGGAAGAATCCCTTAAACCTGGAGAGCTGGGAACCATGGAATGGGTACCATGCAGTATGACTTCAAAGGGTCTGCGTTTGCTCACCGAACCTCACAAATGCTATCAGCCCGAAGTGTCCAGCCTTATGTCTCTCCCAGCTCTGGGTGTAGATGTGGTAAATCCAGGTTGCATCACAAGCCCTGAATGAATTATTTAAGAATTGCTCTCTATTTCACTGTCAATGTGTTTTGGTTTTGAAATTTATTTTGATAATGGGATTTATCGGATTTTCACTGTTGCGTTTAGGCCGCTGTTCACACGCTTGATTTCCTTATGGAGACATATAAATCCATGGGTTTTAAGATTCTTACTTGTCAGGTATATTCCCAGGCGTTGAGTCCGTTTCGTTGAGCAAGGTGTAGGTCTTGTCTATTTGGCTTATGGAACGGTATCTGTGCTAATTTCAATCTCTGGTTTTATGCAGCACCCCAACTCACCTTTCCCCATAAGCAAGCATAAGTTGGTTTTCTAAATTTGAGACCCTGTTCTGTTGGTATTCAGTTCATGTGTAGCCAAGTTTACATTCCGTGTATTAGTGATATCTTATGAGGTTTTTTTTCTGTGTGACTTATTTCTCGTAGAATCATCATACCTGAATCCACTCATTATGCCGCTACGGGCCTGATGACGTAGATTTCATTGCTGAGTGATATTCCATTGTACTTGGGTACCACAACTTCTTTATGAATTTTTTGCTTTCTCGAATATTTAAGTTGTACAGTAGACGAGGTTCTTGTAAACAGAGCCGTCCCAAACTTTGAGGTGGCTGTCTGTTTTTGATTTTAATTTCCCTAAGCTATAGGACCATAATTGGAAGTGCCATACGCTGTGTTGCTTTGTTTCCTACGTGTTTCAGGAAACACCATACACTTCTCCAGAGTGGCTGTTGGCAATTTACTTCCCGCCCATCAGCATAACAAGGCTCCCTGTTCTCCATGACCTGTCCTGCCTTTCTGGATTTTACACTTTTTTCAGATGGCCCTTTTGACCGGGGGGCTGTGAGACTTCATTGTAGTGCAGATTTCCTTTACATGCCAGCTTGGTTGGCCAAAAAGTGCGTATGCGTTTTTTCCTGAATATATTCAGGAAAAAATGCATACGCCCTTTTTGGCCAAGTGCATCATTGTCGACATTCTGCCTCTTTTCCTATGCTTTAAGTGCAATTCCAGTCTACCCCCTGAAATCGTTTTCCTGAAATTCTGCCCCGCTTTCAAGTCCTCTTCGAAGACTTACTTTAATACATTTTTGGACGATAACTGTCATTCATAACTCTGCATGTTTGTGAATTACAGTGCCCCTGATCTCCTTTCCTCAACTCGCTTTCTTTTGAGCTGGCCGCAAAACCGCAGGATTGCTTCAGGCCCTAATCTGTTTCCGGCAGGGCACGATGACCATTTGGTGAATTCCTCTTCCTGGTGGGAAATGAGCGATCCATTTGCCCGTGCAGACACCTACAGGTAGTCTCTCATTGGTTCTCCCTATTCCTGTTCATCTTGCGCAGAAATTGCAAACTGTGCCAAACAGGAGGTTAAAGGCACTGACTCTCCAAGTGGGGAGAATGTTAGTAAAGCGTCTGGAATGGTGAACCCGAGTACCAGAGTTCGAAAACTGAGATGCATTTGAAAACGTTTCCCAATCACACGGTGGACCATACTCTGGGTTTCCCATGCATGTTTTAGGTGAAGGAAGAATCCCTTAAACCTGGAAAGTTGGGACCCATGGAATGGGTACCAGGCAGTATGACTTCAAAGGGTCTGCGTTTGCTCACCGAACCTCACCAATGCTCTCAGCCTGAAGTGTCCAGCCTTATGTCTCACACAGCTCTGCGTGTAGATGTGGTAAATCCAGGTTGCATCACAAGCCCTGAATGAATTATTTAAGAATTGCTCTCTATTTCACTCTCATTGTGTTTTGTTTTCGAAATTTATCTTGATATTGGGATTTATCTGATTTTCACTGCTGCGTTTAGGCCGCTGTACACATGCTTGATTTCCTTATGGAGACATATAAATCCATGGGTTTTAAGATTCTTACTTGTCAGGTATGTTCCCAGGCGTTGAATATGGGCTGTTGAGTCCATTTCGCTGAGCAAGTAGTAGATCTTGTCTATTATATATTTGGCTTATGGAATGGTATCTGTGCTAATTTCAATCTCTGGTTTTATACAGCACCCAAATTCACCTTTCCCCATAAGCAAGCATAAGTTGGTTTTCTAAATTTGAGACCCTGTTCTGTTTTGTAATTCAGTTCATGTGTAGTCAAGTTTACATTCCGTGTATTAGTGATATCGTATGAAGTTTCTTATTCTGTGACTTATTTCCCGTAGAATCATCGTACTTGGATCCACTCATTATGCCGCTACGGGCCTGATGACGGAGATTTCATTGCTGAGTGATATTCCATTGTACGTGCGTACCACAACTTCTTTATCCATTTTTTGCTTTCTAGGATATTTAACTTGTACCATAAATGAGGTTCTTGTAAACAGAGCCGTCCCAAACTTTGGGGTGGCTGTGTGTTTTTGATTTTAATTTCCCTTAGCTATAGGACCATAAGTGGAAGTGCAATAGGCTGTGTTGCTTTGTTTCCTGCGTGTTTCAGGAAACACCATACACTTCTCCAGAGTGGCTGTTGGCAATTTACATCCTGCCCAGCAGCATAACAAGGCTCCCTGTTCTCCATGACCTGTCTGCCTTTCTGGATTTTACACTTTTTTCAGATGGCCCTTTTGACCGGGGGGCAGTGAGACTCCATTGTAGTGCAGATTTCCTTTACACGCATGCTTGGTTGGCCAAAAAGGGCGTATGCGTTTTTTCCTGAATATATTCAGGATAAAACGCATACGCCCTTTTTGGCCAAGTGCATCATTGTCGACATTCTGCCTCTTTTCCTATGCTTTAAGTGCAATTCCAGTCTACCCCCTGAAATCGTTTTCCTGAAATTCTGCCCCGCTTTCAAGTCCTCTTCGAAGACTTACTTCAGTACATTTTTGGACGATAGCTGTCATTCATAACTCTGCAGGTTTGTGAATTACAGTGCCCCAGATCTCCTTTCCTCAACACGATTTCATGTGAACTGGCCGCAAAACCGCAGGATTGTTTCAGGCCCTAATCTGTTTCTGGCATGGCACGCTGAGCCTTTGGTTAATTCCTCTTCCTGGTGGGAAATGAGCATTCCATTTGCCCGTGCAGACACCTACAGGTAGTCTCTCATTGGTTCTCCCTATTCCTGTTCATCTTGCGCAGAAATTGCAAATTGTGCCAAACAGGAGGTTAAAGGCACTGACTCTCCAAGTGGGGAGAGTTTTAGTAAAGCGTCTGGAATGGTGAACCCGAGTACCAGGGTTCGAAAACTGAGATGCATTTGGAAACGTTTCCCAATCACACGGTGGACCATACTCTGGGTTTCCCATGCATGTTTTAGCTGAAGGAAGAATCCCTTAAACCTGGAGAGTTGGGACCCATGGAATGAGTACCATGCAGTATGACTTCAAAGGGTCTGCGTTTGCTCACCGAACCTCACCAATGCTATCAGCCCAAAGTGCCCATCCTTATGTCTCACCCAGCTCTGGGTGTAGATGTTGTAAATCCATGTTGCAACACAAGCCCTGAATGAATTATTTAAGAATTGTTCTCTATTTCACTGTCATTGTGTTTTGTTTTTGAAATTTATTTTGATAATGGGATTTATCGGATTTTCACTGCTGCGTTTCGGCCGATGTACAGACATTTGATTTCCTTATGGAGACATATAAATCCATGGGTGTTAATATTCTTACTTGTCAGGTATGTTCCCAGGCGTTGAATATGGGGTGTTGAGTCTATTTCGCTGAGCAAGGAGTAGGTCTTTTCTGTTATATATTTGGCTTATGGAACGATATCTGTGCTAATTTCAATCTCTGTTTTTATGCAGCACCCCAACTCACCTTTCCCCATAAGCAAGCATAAGTTGGTTGTCTCAATTTGAGACCCTTTTCTGTTTTGTAATTCAGTTCATGTATAGCCAAGTTTACATTCCGTGTATTAGTGATATCTTATGATGTTTCTTTTTCTGTGTGACTTATTTCTCGTAGAATCATCGTACCTGAATCCACTCATTATGCCGCTACGGGCCTGATGACGTAGATTTCATTGCTGAGTGATATTCCATTGTACGTACATACCACAACTTCTTTATCCATTTTTTGCTTTCTCAGATATTTAACTTGTACCGTAGATGAAGTTCTTGTAAACAGAGCCGTCCCAAATTTGGGGTAGCTGTGTGTTTTTGATTTTAATTTCCCTAAGCTATACGGCCATAAGTGGAAGTGCCATAGGCTGTGTTGCTTTGTTTCCTACGTGTTTCAGGAAACACCATACACTTCTCCAGAGTGGCTGTTGGCTATTTACATCCCGCCCATCAGCATAACAAGGCTCCCTGTTCTCCATGACCTCTCCTGCCTTTCTGGATTTTACACTTTTTTCAGATGGCCCTTTTGACCGGGGGGCATTGAGACTTCATTGTAGTGCACATTTCCTTTACACGCTTGCTTGGTTGGCCAAAAAGGGCGTATGCGTTTTTTCCTGAATATATTCAAGAAAAAACGCATACGCCCTTTTTGGCCAAGTGCATCATTGTCGACATTCTGCCTCTTTTCCTATGCTTTAAGTTCAATTCCAGTCTACCCCCTGAAATCGTGTTCCTGAAATTCTGCCCCGCTTTCAAGTCCTCTTCGAAGACTTACTTCAATACATTTTTGGACGATAGCTGTCATTCATAACTCTGCAGGTTTCTGAATTACACTGCCCCTGAGCTCCTTTCTTCATCTCGCTTTCTTGTGAGCTCGCCGCAAACCCGCAGGATTGCTTCACGCCATAATCTCTTTCTGGCAGGGCACGCTGAGCCTTTGGTTAATTCCTCTTCCTGGTGGGAAAGGAGCGTTCCATTTGCACGTGCAGACAACTACAGCTAGTCTCTCATTGGTTCTCCCTATTCCTGTTCATCTTGCGCAGAAATTGCAAAGTGTGCCAAACAGGAGGTTAAATGCACTGACTCTCCAAGTGGGGAGAGTGTTAGTAAAGCGTCTGGAATGGTGAACCCGAGTACCAGGGGCGAAAACTGAGATGCATTTGAAAACGTTTCCCGGTCACACAGTGCACTGTACTGTGGGTTTCCCATGCATGTTTTAGCTGAAGGAAGAATCCTTTAAACCTGGAGAGTTGGGACCCATGGAATGGGTACCATGCAGTATGACTTCAAAGGGTCTGCGTTGCTCACCGAACCTCACCAATGCTATCAGCCCGAAGTGTCCGGCCTTATGTCTCACCCAGGTCTGGGTGTAGATGTGGGAAATCCAGGTTGCATCACAAGCCCTGAATGAATGATTTAAGAATTGCTCTCTATTTCACTGTCATTGTGTTTTGTTTTTGAAATTTATTTTGGTAATGGGATTTATCGGATGTTCACTGCTGCGTTTAGGCCGCTGTACACACGCTTGATTTCCTTAAGGAGACATATAAATCCATGGGTTTTAAGATTCTTACTTGTCAGGTATCTTGCCAGGCGTTGAATATGGGGTGTTGAGTCCATTTCGTTGAGCAAGGACTAGGTCTTGTCTATTATATATTTGGCTTATGGAATGGTACCTGTGCTAAATTCAATCTCTGGTTTTATGCAGCACCCCAACTCACCTTTCCCCATAAGCAAGCATAAGTTGGTTTTCTAAATTTGAGACCCTGTTCTGTTTTGTAATTCAATTTATGTGTAGCCAAGTTTACATTCCGTGTATTACTGATATATTATGATGTTTCTTTTTCTGTGTGACTTATTTCTCGTAGAATCATCGTACCTGAATCCACTCATTATGCCGCTACGGGCCTGAAGACGTAGATTTAATTGCTGAGTGATATTCCATTGTACGTGCGTACCACAAAATCTTTATGCATTTTTTGCTTTCTGGGTTATTTAACTTGTACCGTAGACGAGGTTCTTGTAAACAGAGCCGTCCCAAACTTTGGGGTGGCTGTGTGTTTTTGATTTTAATTTCCCTAAGCTATAGGACCATAAGTGGAAGTGCCATAGGCTGTGTTGCTTTGTTTCCTACGTGTTTCAGGAAACACCATACACTTCTCCAGAGTGGTTGTTGGCAATTTACATCCCGCCCATCAGCATAACAAGGCTCCCTGTTCTCCATGACCTGTCCTGCCTTTCTGGATTTTACACTTTTTTCAGATGGCCCCTTTGACCGGGGGGCAGTGAGACTTCATTGTAGTGCAGATTTCCTTTACACGCTTGCTTGGTTGGCCAAAAAGGGCGTATGCGTTTTTTCCTGAATATATTCAGGAAAAAACGCATACGCCCTTTTTGGCCAAGTGCATCATTGTCGACATTCTGCCTCTTGTCCTATGCTTTAAGTGCAATTCCAGTCTACCCAGTGAAATCGTTTTCCTGAAATTCTGCCCCGCTTTCAAGTCGTCTTTGAAGACTTACTTCAATACATTTTTGGACGATAGCTGTCATTCATAACTCTGCAGGTTTCTGAATTACACTGACCCTGAGCTCCTTTCTTCAACTCGCTTTTTTGTGAGATGGCCGCAAAACCGCAGGATTGCTTCAGGCCTTAATCTCTTTCTGGCAGGGCACGCTGAGCCTTTGGTTAATTCCTCTTCCTGGTGGGAAATGAGCGTTCCATTTGCCCGTGCAGACACCTACAGCTAGTCTCTCATTTGTTCTCCCTATTCCTGTTAATCTTGCGCAGAAATTGCAAACTGTGCCAAACAGGATGTTAAAGGCACTGACTCTCCAAGTGGGGAGAGTGTTAGTAAAGCGTCTGGAATGGTGAACCCGAGTAACAGGGTTCGAAATCTGAGATGCATTTGAAAACGTTTCCCAATCACACGGTGGACCATTCTGTGGGTTTCCCATGCATGTTTTAGCTGAAGTAAGAATCCCTTAAACCTGGAGAGTTGGGACCCATGGAATGGGTACCATGCAGTATGACTTCAAAGGGTCTGCGTTTGCTCACCGAACCTCACCAATGCTATCAGCCCGAAGTGTCCAGCCTTATGTCTCACCCAGCTCTGGGTGTAGATGTGGTAAATCCAGGTTGCATCACAAGCCCTGAATGAATTATTTAAGAATTGCTCTCTATTTCACTGTCATTGTGTTTTGTTTTTGAAATTTATTTTGGTAATGGGATTTATCGGATGTTCACTGCTGCGTTTAGGCCGCTGTACACACGCTTGATTTCCTTATGGAGACATATAAATCCATGGGTTTTAAGATTCTTACTTGTCAGGTATCTTGCCAGGCGTTGAATATGGGGTGTTGAGTCCATTTTGTTGAGCAAGGAGTAGATCTTGTCTATTATATATTTGGCTTATGGAACAGTATCTGTGCTAATTTCAATCTCTGGTTTTATGCAGCACCCCAACTCACCTTTCCCCATAAGCAAGCATAAGTTGGTTTTCTAAATTTGAGACCCTGTTCTGTTTTGTAATTCAGTTCATGTGTAGCCAAGTTTACATTCCGTGTATTAGGGATATCTAATGATGTTTCTTTTTCTGTGTGACTTATTTCTCGAAGAATCATCGTACCTGAATCCACTCATTATGCCGCTACGGGCCTGATGACGTAGATTTCATTGCTGAGTGATATTCCATTTTACGTGCGTACCACAACTTCTTTATCCATTTTTTGCTTTCTCGGATATTTAACTTGTACCGTAGACGAGGTTCTTGTAAACAGAGCCGTCCCAAACTTTGGGGTGGATGTGTGTTTTTGATTTTAATTTCCCTAAGCTATAGGACCATAAGTGGAAGTGCCATAGGCTGTGTTGCTTTGTTTCCTTCGTGATTCAGGATACACCATACACTTCTCCAGAGTGGCTGTTGGCAATTTACATCGAGCCCATCAGCATAACAAGGCTCCCTGTTCTCCATGACCTGTCCTGCCTTTCTGGATCTTGCACTTTTTTCAGATGGCCCTTTTGACCGGGGGGCAGTGAGACTTCATTGTAGTGCAGATTTCCTTTACACGCTTGCTTGGTTGGCCAAAAAGGGCGTATGCGTTTTTTCCTGAATATATTCAGGATAAAACGCATACGCCCTTTTTGGCCAAGTGCATCATTGTCGACATTCTGCCTCTTTTCCTATGCTTTAAGTGCAATTCCAGTCTAACCCCTGAAATCGTTTTCCTGAAATTCTGCCCCGCTTTCAAGTCCTCTTCGAAGACTTACTTCAGTACATTTTTGGACGATAGCTGTCATTCATAACTCTGCAGGTTTGTGAATTACAGTGCCCCTGAGCTCCTTTCCTCAACACGCTTTCTTGTGAGCTGGCCGCAAAACCACAGGATTGCTTCAGGCCCTAATCTCTTTCCGGCAGGGCACGCTGAGCCTTTGGTTAATTCCACTTCCTGGTGGGAAATGAGCGTTCCATTTGCCAGTGCAGACACCTACAGCTAGTCTCTCATTGGTTCTCCCAATTCCTGTTCATCTTGCGCAGAAATTGCAAACTGTGCCAAACAGGAGTTTAAAGTCCCTGACTCTCCAAGTGGGGAGAGTGTTAGTAAAGCGTCTGGAATGGTGAACCCGAGCACCAGGGTTCGAAAACTGAGATGCATTTGAAAACGTTTCCCAATCACACGGTGGACCATACTCTGGGTTTCCCATGCATGTTTTAGCTGAAGGAAGAATCCCTTAAACGTGGAGAGTTGGGACCCATGGAATGGGTACCATGCAGTATGACTTCAAAGGGTCTGCGTTTGCTCACCGAACCTCACAAATGCTATCAGCCCGAAGTGTCCAGCCTTATGTCTCACCCAGCTCTGGGTGTAGATGTGGTAAATCCAGGTTGCATCACAAGCCCTGAATGAATTATTTAAGAATTGCTCTCTATTTCACTGTCATTGTGTTTTGTTTTTGAAATTTATTTTGATAATGGGATGTATCGGATTTTCACTGCTGCGTTTAGGCCGCTGTACACACGCTTGATTTCCTTATGGAGACATATAAATCCATGGGTTTTAAGATTCTTACTTGTCAGGTATCTTCCCAGGCGTTGAATATGGGGTGTTGAGCCCATTTCGTTGAGCAAGGAGTAGGTCTTGTCTATTATATATTTAGCTTATGGAAAGGTATCTGTGCTAATTTCAATCTCTGGTTTTATGCAGCACCCCAACTCACCTTTCCCCATATGCAAGCATAAGTTGGTTTTCTAAATTTGAGACCCTGTTCTGTTTTGTAATTCAGTTCATGTGTAGCCAAGTTTACATTCCGTGTATTAGTGATATCTTATGATATTTCTTTTTCTGTGTGACTTATTTCTCGTAAAATCATCGTACCTGAATCCACTCATTATGCCGCTACGGGCCTGATGACGTAGATTTCATTGCTGAGTGATATTCCATTGTACGTGCGTACCACAACTTCTTTATCCATTTTTTGCTTTCTCGGATATTTAACTTGTACCGTAGACGAGGTTCTGGTAAACAGAGCCGTCCCAAAGTTTGGGGTGGCTGTGTGTTTTTGTTTTTAATTTCCCTATGCTATAGGACCATAAGTGGAAGTGCCATAGGCTGTGTTGCTTTGTTTCCTATGTGTTTCAGGAAACACCATACACTTCTCCAGAGTGGCTGTTGGCAATTTACATCCCGCCCATCAGCATTACAAGGCTCCCTGTTCTCCATGACCTGTCCTGCCTTTCTGGATTTTACACTTTTTTCAGATGGCCCTTTTGACCGGGGGGCAGTGAGACTTCATTGTAGTGCAGATTTCCTTTACACGCTTGCTTGGTTGGCCAAAAAGGGCGTATGCGTTTTTTCCTGAATATATTCAGGAAAAAACGCATACGCCCTTTTTGGCCAAGTGCATCATTGTCGACATTCTGCCTCTTTTCCTATGCTTTAAGTGCAATTCCATTCTATCCCCTGAAATCGTGTTCCTGAAATTCTGCCCCGCTTTCAAGTCCTCTTCGAAGACTTACTTCAATACAATTTTGGACGATAGCTGCCATTCATAACTCTGCAGGTTTGTGAATTACGGTGCCCCATAGCTCCTTTTTTCAACTCGCTTTTTTGTGAGATGTCCGCAAAACCGCAGGAATGCCTCAGGCCCTAATCTGTTTCCTGCAGGGCACGCTGAGCCTTTGGTTAATTCCTCTTCCTGGTGGGAAATGAGCGTTCCATTTGCCAGTGCAGACACCTACAGCTAGTCTCTCATTTGTTCTCCCTATTCCTGTTAATCTTGCACAGAAATTGCAAACTGTGCCAAACAGGAGGTTAAAGGCACTGACTCTCCAAGTGGGGAGAGTGTTAGTAAAGCGTCTGGAATGGTGAACCCGAGTAACAGGGTTCGAAATCTGAGATGCCTTTGAAAACGTTTCCCAATCACACTGTGGACCATTCTGTGGGTTTCCCATGCATGTTTTAGCTGAAGTAAGAATCCCTTAAACCTGGAGAGTTGGGACCCATGGAATGGGTACCATGCAGTATGACTTCAAAGGGTCTGCGTTTGCTCACCGAACCTCACCAATGCTATCAGCCCGAAGTGTCCAGCCTTATGTCTCACCCAGCTCTGGGTGTAGATGTGGTAAATCCAGGTTGCATCACAAGCCCTGAATGAATTATTTAAGAATTGCTCTCTATTTCACTGTCATTGTGTTTTGTTTTTGAAATTTATTTTGGTAATGGGATTTATCGGATGTTCACTGCTGCGTTTAGGCCGCTGTACACACGCTTGATTTCCTTATGGAGACATATAAATCCATGGGTTTTAAGATTCTTACTTGTCAGGTATCTTGCCAGGCGTTGAATATGGGGTGTTGAGTCCATTTTGTTGAGCAAGGAGTAGATCTTGTCTATTATATATTTGGCTTATGGAACAGTATCTGTGCTAATTTCAATCTCTGGTTTTATGCAGCACCCCAACTCACCTTTCCCCATAAGCAAGCATAAGTTGGTTTTCTAAATTTGAGACCCTGTTCTGTTTTGTAATTCAGTTCATGTGTAGCCAAGTTTACATTCCGTGTATTAGGGATATCTAATGATGTTTCTTTTTCTGTGTGACTTATTTCTCGAAGAATCATCGTACCTGAATCCACTCATTATGCCGCTACGGGCCTGATGACGTAGATTTCATTGCTGAGTGATATTCCATTTTACGTGCGTACCACAACTTCTTTTTCCATTTTTTGCTTTCTCGGATATTTAACTTGTACCGTAGACGAGGTTCTTGTAAACAGAGCCGTCCCAAACTTTGGGGTGGCTGTGTGTTTTTGATTTTAATTTCCCTAAGCTATAGGACCATAAGTGGAAGTGCCATAGGCTGTGTTGCTTTGTTTCCTTCGTGATTCAGGATACACCATACACTTCTCCAGAGTGGCTGTTGGCAATTTACATCGAGCCCATCAGCATAACAAGGCTCCCTGTTCTCCATGACCTGTCCTGCCTTTCTGGATCTTGCACTTTTTTCAGATGGCCCTTTTGACCGGGGGGCAGTGAGACTTCATTGTAGTGCAGATTTCCTTTACACGCTTGCTTGGTTGGCCAAAAAGGGCGTATGCGTTTTTTCCTGAATATATTCAGGATAAAACGCATACGCCCTTTTTGGCCAAGTGCATCATTGTCGACATTCTGCCTCTTTTCCTATGCTTTAAGTGCAATTCCAGTCTAACCCCTGAAATCGTTTTCCTGAAATTCTGCCCCGCTTTCAAGTCCTCTTCGAAGACTTACTTCAGTACATTTTTGGACGATAGCTGTCATTCATAACTCTGCAGGTTTGTGAATTACAGTGCCCCTGAGCTCCTTTCCTCAACACGCTTTCTTGTGAGCTGGCCGCAAAACCACAGGATTGCTTCAGGCCCTAATCTCTTTCCGGCAGGGCACGCTGAGCCTTTGGTTAATTCCACTTCCTGGTGGGAAATGAGCGTTCCATTTGCCAGTGCAGACACCTACAGCTAGTCTCTCATTGGTTCTCCCAATTCCTGTTCATCTTGCGCAGAAATTGCAAACTGTGCCAAACAGGAGTTTAAAGTCCCTGACTCTCCAAGTGGGGAGAGTGTTAGTAAAGCGTCTGGAATGGTGAACCCGAGCACCAGGGTTCGAAAACTGAGATGCATTTGAAAACGTTTCCCAATCACACGGTGGACCATACTCTGGGTTTCCCATGCATGTTTTAGCTGAAGGAAGAATCCCTTAAACGTGGAGAGTTGGGACCCATGGAATGGGTACCATGCAGTATGACTTCAAAGGGTCTGCGTTTGCTCACCGAACCTCACAAATGCTATCAGCCCGAAGTGTCCAGCCTTATGTCTCACCCAGCTCTGGGTGTAGATGTGGTAAATCCAGGTTGCATCACAAGCCCTGAATGAATTATTTAAGAATTGCTCTCTATTTCACTGTCATTGTGTTTTGTTTTTGAAATTTATTTTGATAATGGGATGTATCGGATTTTCACTGCTGCGTTTAGGCCGCTGTACACACGCTTGATTTCCTTATGGAGACATATAAATCCATGGGTTTTAAGATTCTTACTTGTCAGGTATCTTCCCAGGCGTTGAATATGGGGTGTTGAGCCCATTTCGTTGAGCAAGGAGTAGGTCTTGTCTATTATATATTTAGCTTATGGAAAGGTATCTGTGCTAATTTCAATCTCTGGTTTTATGCAGCACCCCAACTCACCTTTCCCCATATGCAAGCATAAGTTGGTTTTCTAAATTTGAGACCCTGTTCTGTTTTGTAATTCAGTTCATGTGTAGCCAAGTTTACATTCCGTGTATTAGTGATATCTTATGATATTTCTTTTTCTGTGTGACTTATTTCTCGTAAAATCATCGTACCTGAATCCACTCATTATGCCGCTACGGGCCTGATGACGTAGATTTCATTGCTGAGTGATATTCCATTGTACGTGCGTACCACAACTTCTTTATCCATTTTTTGCTTTCTCGGATATTTAACTTGTACCGTAGACGAGGTTCTGGTAAACAGAGCTGTCCCAAAGTTTGGGGTGGCTGTGTGTTTTTGTTTTTAATTTCCCTATGCTATAGGACCATAAGTGGAAGTGCCATAGGCTGTGTTGCTTTGTTTCCTATGTGTTTCAGGAAACACCATACACTTCTCCAGAGTGGCTGTTGGCAATTTACATCCCGCCCATCAGCATTACAAGGCTCCCTGTTCTCCATGACCTGTCCTGCCTTTCTGGATTTTACACTTTTTTCAGATGGCCCTTTTGACCGGGGGGCAGTGAGACTTCATTGTAGTGCAGATTTCCTTTACACGCTTGCTTGGTTGGCCAAAAAGGGCGTATGCGTTTTTTCCCAGGAAAAAACGCATACGCCCTTTTTGGCCAAGTGCATCATTGTCGACATTCTGCCTCTTTTCCTATGCTTTAAGTGCAATTCCATTCTATCCCCTGAAATCGTGTTCCTGAAATTCTGCCCCGCTTTCAAATCCTCTTCGAAGACTTACTTCAATACAATTTTGGACGATAGCTGCCATTCATAACTCTGCAGGTTTGTGAATTACGGTGCCCCTTAGCTCCTTTTTTCAACTCGCTTTTTTGTGAGATGTCCGCAAAACCGCAGGAATGCCTCAGGCCCTAATCTGTTTCCTGCAGGGCACGCTGAGCCTTTGGTTAATTCCTCTTCCTGGTGGGAAATGAGCGTTCCATTTGCCCGTGCAGACACCTACAGCTAGTCTCTCATTTGTTCTCCCTATTCCTGTTAATCTTGCACAGAAATTGCAAACTGTGCCAAACAGGAGGTTAAAGGCACTGACTCTCCAAGTGGGGAGAGTGTTAGTAAACGGTCTGGAATGGTGAACCCGAGTAACAGGGTTCGAAAACTGAGATGCATTTGAAAACGTTTCCCAATAACACGGTGGACCATTCTGTGGGTTTCCCATGCATGTTTTAGCTGAAGTAAGAATCCCTTAAACCTGGAGAGTTGGGACCCATGGAATGGGTACCATGCAGTATGACTTCAAAGGGTCTGCGTTTGCTCACCGAACCTCACCAATGCTATCAGCCCGAAGTGTCCAGCCTTATGTCTCACCCAGCTCTGGGTGTAGATGTGGTAAATCCAGGTTGCATCACAAGCCCTGAATGAATTATTTAAGAATTGCTCTCTATTTCACTGTCATTGTGTTTTGTTTTTGAAATTTATTTTGGTAATGGGATTTATCGGATGTTCACTGCTGCGTTTAGGCCGCTGTACACACGCTTGATTTCCTTATGGAGACATATAAATCCATGGGTTTTAAGATTCTTACTTGTCAGGTATCTTCCCAGGCGTTGAATATGGGGTGTTGAGTCCATTTCGTTGAGCAAGGAGTAGGTCTTGTCTATTATATATTTGGCTTATGGAACAGTATCTGTGCTAATTTCAATCTCTGGTTTTATGCAGCACCCCAACTCACCTTTCCCCATAAGCAAGCATAAGTTGGTTTTCTAAATTTGAGACCCTGTTCTGTTTTGTAATTCAGTTCATGTGTAGCCAAGTTTACATTCCGTGTATTAGGGATATCTAATGATGTTTCTTTTTCTGTGTGACTTATTTCTCGAAGAATCATCGTACCTGAATCCACTCATTATGCCGCTACGGGCCTGATGACGTAGATTTCATTGCTGAGTGATATTCCATTTTACGTGCGTACCACAACTTCTTTATCCATTTTTTGCTTTCTCGGATATTTAACTTGTACCGTAGATGAGGTTCTTGTAAACAGAGCCGTCCCAAACTTTGGGGTGGCTGTGTGTTTTTGATTTTAATTTCCCTAAGCTATAGGACCATAAGTGGAAGTGCCATAGGCTGTGTTGCTTTGTTTCCTTCGTGATTCAGGATACACCATACACTTCTCCAGAGTGGCTGTTGGCAATTTACATCGAGCCCATCAGCATAACAAGGCTCCCTGTTCTCCATGACCTGTCCTGCCTTTCTGGATCTTGCACTTTTTTCAGATGGCCCTTTTGACCGGGGGGCAGTGAGACTTCATTGTAGTGCAGATTTCCTTTACACGCTTGCTTGGTTGGCCAAAAAGGGCGTATGCGTTTTTTCCTGAATATATTCAGGATAAAACGCATACGCCCTTTTTGGCCAAGTGCATCATTGTCGACATTCTGCCTCTTTTCCTATGCTTTAAGTGCAATTCCAGTCTAACCCCTGAAATCGTTTTCCTGAAATTCTGCCCCGCTTTCAAGTCCTCTTCGAAGACTTACTTCAGTACATTTTTGGACGATAGCTGTCATTCATAACTCTGCAGGTTTGTGAATTACAGTGCCCCTGAGCTCCTTTCCTCAACACGCTTTCTTGTGAGCTGGCCGCAAAACCACAGGATTGCTTCAGGCTCTAATCTCTTTCCGGCAGGGCATGCTGAGCCTTTGGTTAATTCCACTTCCTGGTGGGAAATGAGCGTTCCATTTGCCAGTGCAGACACCTACAGCTAGTCTCTCATTGGTTCTCCCAATTCCTGTTCATCTTGCGCAGAAATTGCAAACTGTGCCAAACAGGAGTTTAAAGTCCCTGACTCTCCAAGTGGGGAGAGTGTTAGTAAAGCGTCTGGAATGGTGAACCCGAGCACCAGGGTTCGAAAACTGAGATGCATTTGAAAACGTTTCCCAATCACACGGTGGACCATACTCTGGGTTTCCCATGCATGTTTTAGCTGAAGGAAGAATCCCTTAAACGTGGAGAGTTGGGACCCATGGAATGGGTACCATGCAGTATGACTTCAAAGGGTCTGCGTTTGCTCACCGAACCTCACAAATGCTATCAGCCCGAAGTGTCCAGCCTTATGGCTCACCCAGCTCTGGGTGTAGATGTGGTAAATCCAGGTTGCATCACAAGCCCTGAATGAATTATTTAAGAATTGCTCTCTATTTCACTGTCATTGTGTTTTGTTTTTGAAATTTATTTTGATAATGGGATTTATCGGATTTTCACTGCTGCGTTTAGGCCGCTGTACACACGCTTGATTTCCTTATGGAGACATATAAATCCATGGGTTTTAATATTCTTACTTGTCAGGTATCTTCCCAGGCGTTGAATATGGGGTGTTGAGTCCATTTCGTTGAGCAAGGAGTAGGTCTTGTCTATTATATATTTAGCTTATGGAAAGGTATCTGTGCTAATTTCAATCTCTGGTTTTATGCAGCACCCCAACTCACCTTTCCGCATATGCAAGCATAAGTTGGTTTTCTAAATTTGAGACCCTGTTCTGTTTTGTAATTCAGTTCATGTGTAGCCAAGTTTACATTCCGTGTATTAGTGATATCTTATGATATTTCTTTTTCTGTGTGACTTATTTCTCGTAAAATCATCGTACCTGAATCCACTCATTATGCCGCTACGGGCCTGATGACGTAGATTTCATTGCTGAGTGATATTCCATTGTACGTGCGTACCACAACTTCTTTATCCATTTTTTGCTTTCTCGGATATTTAACTTGTACCGTAGACGAGGTTCTGGTAAACAGAGCCGTCCCAAAGTTTGGGGTGGCTGTGTGTTTTTGTTTTTAATTTCCCTATGCTATAGGACCATAAGTGGAAGTGCCATAGGCTGTGTTGCTTTGTTTCCTATGTGTTTCAGGAAACACCATACACTTCTCCAGAGTGGCTGTTGGCAATTTACATCCCGCCCATCAGCATAACAAGGCTCCCTGTTCTCCATGACCTGTCCTGCCTTTCTGGATTTTACACTTTTTTCAGATGGCCCTTTTGACCGGGGGGCAGTGAGACTTCATTGTAGTGCAGATTTCACTTACATGCCGACTTAGATGGCCAAAAAGGGCGTATGCGTTTTTTCCTGAATATATTCAGGAAAAAACGCATACGCCCTTTTTGGCCAAGTGCATCATTGTCCACATTCTGCCTCTAATCCTATTCTTTAAGTGCAATTCCAGTCTACCCCCTGAAATCGTTTTCCTGAAATTCTGGCCCGATTTCAAGTCCTCTTCGAAGACTTACTTCAAAACATTTTTGGACGATAGCTGTCATTCATTACTCTGCAGGTTTGTGAATTACAGTGCCGCTGAGCTCCTTTCTTCAACTCGCTTTCTTGTGAGCTGGCCGAAAAACCGCAGGATTGCTTCAGGCCCTAATCTGTTTCCGGCAGGGCACGCTGAGCCTTTTGTTAATTCCTCTTCCTCGTGGGAAATGAGCATTCCATTTGCCCGTGCAGACACCTACAGCTAGTCTCTCATTGGTTCTCCCTATTCCTGTTAATCTTGCGTAGAAATTGCAAACTGTGCCAAACAGGAGGTTAAAGGCACTGACTCTCCAAGTGGGGAGAATGTTACTAAAGTGTCTGGAATGGTGAACCTGAGTACCAGGGTTCGAAAACTGAGATATATTTGAAAATGTTTCCCAATCACACGGTGGACAATACTCTGCGTTTCCCATGCATGTTTTAGCTGAAGGAAGAATCCCTTAAACCTGGAGAGCTGGGAACCATGGAATGGGTACCATGCAGTATGACTTCAAAGGGTCTGCGTTTGCTCACCGAACCTCACAAATGCTATCAGCCCAAAGTGTCCAGCCTTATGTCTCACCCAGCTCTGGGTGTAGATGTGGTAAATCCAGGTTGCATCACAAGCCCTGAATGAATTATTTAAGAATTGCTCTCTATTTCACTGTCAATGTGTTTAGGTTTTGAAATTTATTTTGCTAATGGGATTTATCGGATTTTCACTGTTGCCTTTAGGCCGCTGTTCACACGCTTGATTTCTTTATGGAGACATATAAATCCATGGGTTTTAAGATTCTTACTTGTCAGGTATATTCCCAGGCGTTGAATATGGAGTGTTGAGTCCATTTCGCTGAGCAAGGAGTAGGTCTTGTCTATTATATAATTGGCTTATGGAAAGGTATCTGTGCTAATTTCAATCTCTGGTTTTATGCAGCACCCCAACTCACCTTTCCAAATAAGCAAACATAAGTTGGTTTTCTAAATTTGATACCATGTTCTGTTTTGTAATTCAGTTCATGTGTAGTCAATTTACATTCCGTGTATTAGTGATATCTTATGATGTTTCTTTTTCTGTGTGACTTATTTCTCGTAGAATCATCGTACCTGAACCCACTCATTATGCCGATACGGGCCTGATGACGTAGATTTCATTGCTGAGTGATATTCCATTGTACGTGCATACCACAACTTCTTTATCCATTTTTTGCTTTCTCGGATATTTAACTTGTACCGTAGACGACGTTCTTGTAAACAGAGACGTCCCAAACATTGGGGTGGCTGTGTGTTTTTGATTTTAATTTCCATAAGCTATAGGACCATAAGTGGAAGTGCCATAGGCTGTGTTGCTTTGTTTCCTATGTGTTTCAGGAAACACCATACACTTCTCCAGAGTGGCTGTTGGCAATTTACATCCCCCACATCAGCATAACAAGGCTCCCGGTTCTCCATGACCTGTCCTGTCTTTCTGGATTTTACACTTTTTTCAGATGGCCCTTTTGACCGGGGGGCAGTGAGACTTCATTGTAGTGCAGATTTCCTTTACACGCCTGCTTGGTTGGCCAAAAAGGGCGTATGGGTTTTTTCCTGAATATATTCAGGAAAAAACGCATACGCCCTTTTTAGCCAAGTGCATCATTGTCGACATTCTGCCTCTTTTCCTATGCTTTAAGTGCAATTCCATTCTATCCCCTGAAATCGTTTTCCTGAAATTCTGCCCCACTTTCAAGTCCTCTTCGCAGCCTTCCTTCAATATATTTTTGGGTGATAGCTGTCATTTATAACTCTGCAGGTTTGTTAATTACAGTGTCCCTGAGCTCCTTTCTTCAACTCGCTTTCTTGTGAGCTGGCCGCAAACCCGCAGGATTGCTTCAGCCCCTAATCTGGTTCCGGCACGGCATGCTGAGCCTTTGGTTAATTCCTCTTCCTGGTGGGAAATGAGCGTTAAATTTGCCCGTGCAGACACCTTCACACGAGTCGTCATGGTGCCACTTTGCCCCGGTTATCTCTATGGAGGTTGGAGTTGGAGGGCCTCCTCACTCAAGGTCAGTGTGCCCATGGAGCCAACCCTGCAACTTCAGGGCATGGTTGGGTGTTAGGATCACCACGTGGGGTCCTTTTCCCTTAGGAGGGAGGTGGCCTTTTGGGCTGCTGATTTCCAGGTTTTCAGATACTGCCAGTATCTTGGCCAGATGTGGCGGTGGGCCAAGCCCCTTGGTGACCATAGTTTATCCTACCTGGATCGCATTCTTGCATTGTTCCATTTCAAGTGGTCCCAGGTTTTACACTAATACTCCAATGGCGATTCACCGTTCACCAGGAATGTAAAGGTCAAAGCGTTTAGCTAAATTAGGGAGTTCCAGGGCAAGGGTCTGAATTGACTGCTCTTTCCATTCTTGAAAGGCCTCTTCTGCATTCTATTCAAAAGGATCATCATCTTTTCCTTTCAGTGTTTCATATAGAGGCCCAGCTAGTAGACTGTAGTTAGGGATCCAGAAGCAGCAAACCCTGGCCTCCCCAGGAACCCCTAAGCTGTCTTCTAGTTTCAGAAATGGGTAAGGCTGCAAATTGTTTCTTCCCTTTCCTGGGATGGGCTTCTCCGACCTTCTGTGAGAATGAAGCCCAGGCAGGTCACCGTAGTCTGTGATATTTGAGCTTTTTCTTGGACAACTTGTATCCTTTATTGGCTTGGTAGTTCAGAGGTCTCCTTAGTAGGGCTGGCGATCAGAATGTCGTCTGCATATTGAAGGAGTGTTTCCTTTTCCAGAGGTAGAACTTTTAGGTCTTTAGCTGAGCTTTCCCCAAAGATGGTGTGGGAAGTTTTGAACCCTTGGGGCAACACGGCCCGGAAGTATTGTTTTAGTTGTATGTTGAGTCCTGCCACTCACAAGCCAAAATTTCTTGTGACTCTGGGACTAATAGAATACAAAAGGAGGCATCATTGAAGACTAATACAGAATACCATGTCCTGGTGGTTGGTAGAATGACCAGCAGGGTGTAGGATTTAGGAACTACTGGAGGTATATCCACGGTGGCTTCACTGACTGTCCTGACATCCTTTACCAGGACTCCAGCAGCCCATGGGGCTCTCGAGGTCAGGCCAATCCCAGGATATGAAGCTCACCTGGGCAGGTACCCCACCCCCACCCCAGCCCACGGGGCTCTCGTGTTCAGGCCCCTCCCAGGATATGGGGTTCCCTGGGCAGGTTCCCCTGCAGCCCATGGGGCTCTCGTGGTCAGGCCCCTCCCAGGATACAGAGCTACCCTTGCAGGTACCATGGCAGGGCTGGGAACACAGGAACCGTGCATATCGCCCTCATTGCAGAGCACTCCCAGCTCACCTGTCACTCAGATCTGACACAGAGCACCTCAGAGCAGGACTTGAACTAACAAACAGCAGCTCCGACAGGTCTGTGACCCTGGGCATCACTCTGTGTGGCCTCCCCCCACCTGGTCTTCCAGAGACATCCACTGCACCCGGGGCACCAGGCCTCTGTCTCCACCCACCAGCCACCCCTCCTCTCCCTGACTCCTGGGTTCCTCTCATTAGGAGAGGGTTTTCTTGAAGTTGTCTCCCACTCATGGGCCAGATAATATAATTAGAAAACAAGCCAGAGCTGCAGCCCCTTGTCTATCCTGACTCTCAGGAGCCCACACCTGTTCCTTGGACCTGGCCGATTCAGCAAGTTCCAGTTTCTGCAACTGTGAGCCCCTGAGGGGTGATTATTGGCTGGCCTGGGAAGCCCGACCGTGCCGGCCAGCCCTCCCCAGGTGTGCCTGGGTTCAGATCAATATAAACACCGCTCCAGGCAGCAAGAGCCCCTGCAGCTGTGCCTGACGCCATTTTCTCTGCCCTGTCAGCAGTCTTGGGGCTGGACTGGTGGGAGGGAGTGAGAGGCCACGGCTTTGTGGGTGGCCCAGTGTGAGTGGGGCTCTGCTGGACTTTCTGCAGCAGTTGCCAAGATGCCACCTGCTAAAGAAGAGGATGTGTCACCCATACCTGCCGCTGGAATTTCTCCCTGGGCAGAGGTGAGTGAGGAAGAAAGCAGTGGGGGCCGGGACAGCAGGGGTATCTCAGGCAGGGAAATGGAAAGCTTCCAGAAGAGCACCCAGGGCCAGGACCATCCTGGCTGGCCTGCAGGCACCAAGTCGGCTGGCATGCTGTCACTCATGTGGCTCCATGGCCCTTCCTCTAGGCTTTCAAGTCCTTGTACATATTCAGGTGTTTTACCTGGGAAGGGTGGGAACATTTCAGCAGCAGCTGGCCTGGGGCTCAGCCCACGTTTACTCACAGATGCCTCAGCACGGTCCCCCAGCTTTGCAATGAGGACGCTTGTTGCGTGGGGCCTGCTGGCTGAATGGGAGATGATTCCCCACCACTGACCAACTTCAGAATTGTTTACAACTGGAGCAAGTGCCCTGATACGGTTTTCCTCTGTGTAACTGGTGGGTTCTGTTTTTGTTTCTTTTTTTCGTTTTTGGTTCAAGGTAGATTTTATTCCTCTTTTTTGTATTTACAGATATAAGCATGGAAATAATTTATTCATATAAATACATGTATGTGAAGGGAAGAATATTTTTTCTGTTTTACTTTTTGTAATTTGAATTTTATTTTATTTTTTTATACAGCAGGTTCTTTTTGGTTATCTATTTTATACATATAAATGTATACATGCCAATCCCAATCTCTCAACTCCCCCCACCACCACCCCCCAACAGCTTTCCCCCCTTGGTGTCCATACGTTTGTTGTCTACATCTGTTGCTCTATTTCTGCCTGGCAAAACGGTTCATCTGTACAATTTTTCTAGGTTCCACATATATGCATTAATAGACAAGATTTGTTTTTCTCTTTCTGACTTACTTCACTCTGTATGACAGTCTCTAGATCCATCAACGTCTCTACAAATGACCCAATTTCATTCCTTTTTATGGCTTAGTAATATTCCATTTTATATATGTACCACATCTTTATGCATTCGTCTGTCTGTGGGCATTTAGGTTGCTTCCATTACCTGGATATTGTAAATAGTGATGCAATGAACATTGCGGTGAATGTCTCTTTTTGATTTATGGTTTTGTCTGGGTATATGCCCAGTAGTGGGATTGCTGTATCATATGGTAATTCTATTCTTAGTTTTATAAGAAACTCCATAATGTTCTCCACAGTGACTGTATCAATTTACATTCCCAACAATAGTGGAAGAGGGTTCCTTATCTCCACACCCTTTCCAGCATTTGTTGTTTGTAGATTTTCTGATGATGCCCATTCTAACAGGTGTGAGGTGATACACCATGGATGAGTCTATTTCGTTGAGCAAAGAGTAGGTCTTGTCTATTACATATTTGGCTTATGGAACGGTATGTGTGCTAATTTCAATCTCTGGTTTTATACAGCACCCCAACTCAACTTTCCCCTTAAGCAAGCATAAGTTTTTATCTAAATGTGAGACTCTGTTCGGTTTTGGAATTCAGTTTATGTGTAGCCAAGTTTACACTCTCTCTATTAGTGATATCTTATGATAATTCTCTTTCTCTGTGTGACCTATTTCTCTTAGAATCATCATACTTAAATCCACTCAATTTGCTGCTACAGGCCTGATGACATTGATTTCATTGCTGAGTGATATTCCGTTGTACGTAAGTAGCACAACTCCTTTATCCATTTTTTTCTTTCTGGGATATTTAATTTGTACTGGACTCAAGGTTCTTGTAAACACAGCAGCCCTAAATTTTGTGTTGGCTGTGTCTTGTTGATTTTAATTTTCCTAAGCTATAGGGCCAAAAGTGGAAGTGCCCTAGGGTCTGTAGCTTTGTTTTTCAGATGTTTCAGGATACACCATAAACATCTCCAGAGTGTCTGTTGGCAATTTACATCCCGCCCATCAGCATAACAAGGCTCCCTGTTCTCCATGGCCTGTCCTGTGTTTCTGGTTTTTACACTTTTTTCAGATGGCCCTTTTGACGAATGGGAAATGAGACTTCATTGTAGTGCGGATTTCCATTTCTCGAGTGCTTGGTTGGCCAAAAAGGGCATATGTGTTTTTTCCTGAATATATTCAGGAAAAAATGTTTACGCACTTTTGTCCAAGTGCATCATAGTCAAAGATCTGCCGCTTTTCACATGCTTTAAATGCAATTCCAATCTACCTCCTGAAATATGATTCCTGCAATTCTGCCTCGTTTTCAAGTCCTCTTTACAGACTTACTTCCATATATTTTTGCCAATACCTGTCATTTATAACTCTGCAGGTTTGTGAATTACAGTGCCCGTGATTTCCTTTCTTAACTCGTTTCCTTGAAAACTGGCCACAGAACCGCAGGTTTGCTTCAGGCCGTAACCAGGGTCCGGCACGGCACTCTGAGACTTTGGTTCATTCCACTTCCTGGTGGGAAATTAGAGTTAAATGTGCCCCTCCAGACACCTGCCTCACTCCTAGCCCCTTGGTGATGTGTGTCCTGTGGTTTGAGGCCACATGTGCTGGGTTCCTCACCTTTGGCTGATGTGGCCCCACTGGTGTGAGGACACTCCTGCCTGGTTCCCATCCCCTTGGTGATGTGGGCCCTCTGGTGAGAGTCTGATCCTGGTTGGGTTCCTCACACTTCTGTGAGGTGGGCCCTCTTCTCTGAGGTCACTCCTGCCTGGCTGGCACACCCCGCCTTGGCGACGTCGGCCCTCTGGTGGGATTTGGTGCCTGCTGGGTGTCTCCTCCCCTCGGTAATGAGGGCCCTCTGGCGTCAGGCCCTAACTCCTGGGCTCCCAATATTTTCTGATATGCGCCCTGTGGTTCGAGTACACTCCTGCCAGGTTCCCAACCCCATGGGAATGTGGGCCTTCTGCTCTGAGGTCCCAACCGTGGGTTGCTCAGTTTCATGATGAGGGCCCTCTGCTGTGAGTTCTCTCCGGCCTGGATCCCATAGCCTCGCTGCTCCTGGCCACCTGCTGGGAGGTTACAACTGCGGGATTCCTCACCATTTTTCTTCTATGGGCCCTCTGTTTTGAGACTCCTCCTGCCTGCCTCACTCCCAGCCCCTTGGTGATGTGTGTCCTCTTGTTTGAGGCCACATATGCTGGGTCCCTCGCCTTTCGATGATGTGGCCCCACTGGTGTGGGGACACTCCTGCCTGGTTCCTATCCCCTTGATGATGTGGGCCCTCTGGTGAGAGTCTGATCCTGGCTGGGTTCCTCACCCTTCTGTGAGGGGGGCCCTCTGCTGTGAGGTCACTCCTGCCTGGCTTGCTCCCATTGCCTTGGTGACGTCGGCCCTCTGGTGGCATTTGGAGCCTGCTGGTAGCCTCCTCTCCTCCGTGATGAGGGCCCTCTGGCGCCAGGCCATAACTGCTGGGTTCCCACATTTTCTGATACGTGCTAAGTTGTGCGAGGGCACTCCTGCGAGGTTCCCATCCCCATGGGGATGTGGGCCTTCTGCTCTGAGGTCCCACTGGCTGGGGTGCTCACAGTTTCATGATGTGGGCCCTCTGCTGTGAGTTCACTGTGGCCTGGATCCCATAGACTCCATGCTCTGGACCACCTGCTGGGAGGTTCAAACTGCTGGATTCCTCACATTTTTTATTCTGTGGGCCCTGTGTTGTTAGGCTACTCCTGCCTGCCTCACTCGGAGCACCTTGGAAATGTGGGTCCTCTGGTTTAGGCCACATGTGCTGGGTTCCTCACCTTTCTATAATGTGGCCACACTGGTGTGAGGACACTCCTGCCTTGTTCCGATCCCCTTGGTGATGTGGGCCCTCTGGTGAGAGTCTTATCCTGGCTGGGTTCCTCACCCTTCTGTGAGGTAGGCCCTCTGCTGTGAGGTCACTCCTGCCTGGCTGGCACACGTCAACGTGGCGACGTGGGCCCTCAGTTGGGAGTTGGTGCCTGCTGGGAGTCTCCTCCCCTCGGTAATGAGGGCCCTCTGGCGTCAGACCCTAACTCCTGGGCTCCCAAAATTTTCTGATGTGCGCCCTGTGGTGCGAGTACACTCCTGCCAGGATCCCAACCCCATGGGGATGTGGGCCTTCTGCTCTAAGGTCCCAACGGCTGGGTTGCTCACAGTTTCATAATGAGGGCCCTCTGTTTTGAGTTCAGTCAGGCCTGGATCCCATAGCCTCGCTGCTCCTGGCCACCTGCTGGGAGGTTCCAACTGCGGGATCCCTCACCTTTTTTACGCTATGGGCCCTCTGTTTGGAGGCTCCTCCTGCCTGCCTCACTCCCAGCCCCTTGGTGATGTGTGTCCTGTAGTTTGAGGCCACGTGTGCTGGGTCCGTCACATTTCGGTGATGTGACCACACTGGTGTGAGAACACTCCTGCCTGGTTTCCATTCCCTTGGTGATGTGGGCCCTCCGGTGAGAGTCTGATCCTCTTTGGGTTCCTCACACTTTTGTGTGGTTGGCCCTCTGCTCTGAGGTCACTCCTGCCTGGCTGGCACACCCTGCATTGGCGACGTCGGCCTTCTGGTAGCAGTTGGAGCTTGCTGGGAGCCTCCTCTCCTCAGTGATGAGGGCCCTCTGGCGTCCGGCCCTAACTGCTGGGCTCCCCACCTTTTCTGATGTGTGCCCACTGGTGCGATGACACTCCTGCTTGGTTCCCTTCCCCATGGGGATGTGGGCCTTGTGCTCTGAGGTTACAACGGCTGGGTTGCTTACAGTATCACGATGAGGGCCCTCTGTTGTGAGTTCATCACTGCCTGGATCCCATAGCCTCGGTGCTCTGGGCCGCCTGCTGGGATGTTCCAACTGCTGGATTCCTCACCTTTTTTATACAATGGGCCATGTGTTTTGAGGTTAATCCTGCCTGCCTCGCTCCGAGACCCATGGTGATGTGGGTCCTCTGGTTTGAGGCCACATGTGCTGGGTACCTCAACTTTCGATGATGTGGCCCCACGGGTGTGAGGACACTCCTGCCTGGTTCCCAGCCCCTTGCTTATGTGGGCACTCTGGTGAGAGTCTGATCTTGACTGGGTTCCTTACCCTTCTGTGAGGTGGGCCCTCTGATGTGAGGTCACTCCTGCCTGGATGGATCATGTCGCCTTGGCGACGTAGGCCCTCTGTTGGCCACTGAAGCATGCTGGGAGCCTCCTACCCTCTTTAATAAGGGCCCTGGAAGAAACGCATATGCCCTTTTTGACCAAGTGCATCATTGTCGAGGTTCTGCCTCTTCTCCTATACTTTCAGAGGACTTCCCGTCTACCTCCTGAAATCGTATTCCTGGAATTCTGCCCCGCGTTCAAGTCCTCTTTGCAGCCTTACTTCAATATATTTTTGGACGATAGCTGTCATTTATAACTCTGCAGGTTTGTGAATACAGCGCCCCTGAGCTCCTTTCTTCAACTCGCTTTCTTGTGAGCTGGCCGCAAAACCGCAGGATTGCTTCAGGCCCTAATCTGGTTCCAACACTGCATGCTGAGCCTTTGGCTAATTCCTCTTCCTGGTAGGAAATGAGCGTTAAATTTGTTCGTGCAGACACCTACAGCTAATCTCTCATTGGTTCTCCCTATTCCTGTTCATCTTGCGCAGAAATTCCAAACTGTGCCAAACAGGAGGTTAAAGGCACTGACTCTCCAAGTGGGGAGAGTGTTAGTAAAGCGTCTGGAATGGTAAAACCGAGTACGAGGGGACGAAAACTGAGACGCATTTAAAAAGTTTTTCCGGTCACACGGTGGACCATATTCTGGGTTGCCCATGCATGTTTTACCTGAAGGAAGAATCCCTTCAACCTGGAGAGTTGGGACCCATGGAATGGGTACCACGCAGTATGACTTCAAAGGGTTGCCTTTGCTCACCGAACGTCACCAATGCTATCAGCCCGAAGTGTCCAGCCTTATGTCTCACTCAGCTCGGGGTGTAGATGTGGTAAATCCACGTTGCATCACAAGCCCTGAATGAATTATTTAAGAATTGCTCTCTATTTCACTGTCATTGTGTTTTGTTTTTGTAATTTATTTTGATAATGGGATTTATCGGATTTTCACTGCTGCGTTTATGCCGCTGTACACATGCTTGATTCTCTTATGGAGACATATAAATCCATGGGTTTTCAGATTCTTACTAGTCAGGTATATTCCTAGGCATTGAATATGGGGTGTTGAGTCCATTTCGTGGAGCAAGGAGTAGGTCCTGACTATTACATATTTGCTTATGGAAAGGTATCTGTGCTAATTTCAATCTCTGGTTTTATGCAGCACCACAACTCACCTTTCCCCTTAAGCAAGCATAAGTTGGTTTTCTAAATTTGAGACCCTTTTCTGTTTTGTAATTGAGTTCATGTGCAGCCATGTTTGCATTCCGTGTATTTGAGATATCTTATGGTGTTTCTTTTTCTGTGTGACTTAGTTAACTTAGAATGATCGTACCTGAATCCACTCATTATGCCGCGACGGGCCTCATGACATAGATTTCATTGCTGAGTGATATTCCATTGTACGTACGTACAACAACTTCTTTATCCATTTTTTGCTTTCTGGGATATTTCACTTGTACCGTAAATGAGGTTCTTGTAAGCAGAGCCGTCCAAAATTTATGGGTGGCTGTGTCTTTTTGATTTTAATTTCCCTAAGCTATAGAACCATAAGTTGAAGTGCCGTAGGCTCCGTTGCTTAGTTTTTTAGGTGTTTGAGGAAACACCATACACTTCTCCAGAGTGGCTGTTGGCAAGTTACATCCCGCCCATCAGCATAACAAGGCTCCCTGTTCTCCATGGCCTGTCCTGCCTTTCTGGATTTTTCACTTTTTTCAGATGTCCGTTTTGACAGGGGGGCAGTGAGACTTCATTGTAATGCAGATTTCTTTACAGGCTTGCTTGTTTGGCCAAAAAGGGCGTATGTGTTTTTTCTTGAATATATTCAGGAAAAAACGCATACGCCCTTTTTGACCAAGTGCATCATTGTCGACTTTCTGTCTCTTTCCTTATGCTTTAAATGCAATTCCAGTCTGCCCCTGAACTCGTTTTCCTGCAATTCTGCCCCGCTTTCAAGTCCTCTACGCAGCCTTACTTCAATACATTTTTGGACAATAGCTGACATTTATAACTCTGCAGGTTTGTGAATGACAGTGCGCCTGAGCTCCTTTCTTCTACTCGCTTTCTTGTGAGCTGGCCGCAAACCCGCAGGATTGCTTCATGCCCTAATCTGGTTCCGGCACAGCATGCTGATCCTTTGGTAAATTCCTCTTCCTGGTGGGAAATGAGTGTTATATTTGAACGTGCAGACACCTAGAGCTAGTCTCTCATTGGTTCTCCCTATTCTTGTTCATCTTGCGCAGAAATTGCAAACTGTGCCAAACAGGAGGTTAAAGGCACTGACTCTCTAAGTGGGGAGAGTATTAGTAAAGGGTCTTCAATCGTGAACCCGAGTAAAAGGGGACGAAAACTGAGATGCATTTGAAAAGGTTTCCCGGTCACACGGTGCACCATACTGTGGGTTTCCCATGCATGTTTTAGCTGAAGGAAGAATCCCTTAAACCTGGAGAGTTGGGACCCATGGAATGGGTACCATGCAGTATGACTTCAAAGGGCCTGCATTTTCTCAACGAACCTCACCAATGCTATCAGGCTGAAGTGTACAGCCTTATGTCTCACTCAGCTCTGGTTGTAGATGTGGTTGCATCACAAGCCCTGAATGAATTATTTAAGAATTGCTCTCTATTTCACTGTCATTGTGTTTGTTTTTGTAATTCATTTTGATAATGGGATTTATCGGATTTTCTCTGCTGCATTCATGCCGCTGTACACACACTTGAGTCTCTTATGGAGACATATAAATCCATGGGTTTGAAGATACTTACTAGTCAGGTGTATTCCTAGGCGTTGAATATGGGGTGTTTAGTCCATTTCGTTGAGCAAGGGCTAGGTCTTGACTATTACATATTTGGCTTATGGAAAGGTATCTGTGCTAATTTCTATCTCTGGTTTTATGCAGCACCCCAACTCACTTTTCCCCTTAAGCAAGCATAAGGTGGTTTTCTAAATTTGAGACCCTGTTCTGTTTTGTAATTCAGTTCATGTGTAGCCAAGTTTACATTCCGTGTATTAGTGATATCTTATGATGTTTCATTTTCTGTGTGACTTATTTCACTTAGAATCATCGTACCTGAATCCACTCATTATGCCACGATGGGCCTGATGACATAGATTTCATTGCTGAGTGATATTCCATTGAATGTGTGTACCACAACTTCTTTATCCATTTTTCACATTCTGGGATATTTAACTTGTACCATAGACGAGATTCCTGTAAACAGAGCCGTCTGAAACTTTGGGGTGGCTGTCTGTTTTGGATTTTAATTTCCGTGATCTATAAGACCATAAGTGGAAGTGCCGTAGTCTCCGTTGCTTTGTTTCTTAGGTGTTTCAGGAAACACCATACACTTCTCCAGAGTGGCTGTTGGCAATTTACATCCCGCCCATCAGCATAACAAGGCTCCCTGTTCTCCATGGCCTGTGCTGTCTTTCTGGATTTTACACTTTTTTCAGATGGCCCTTTTGACCTGGGGGCAGTGAGACTTCTTTGTAGTGCAGATTTCTTTAACATGCTGGCTTGGTTGGCCAAAAAGGGCGTATGCGTTTTTTCCTGATGCTTTAGGATGCTTTCAGGAAAAAACGCATACGCCCTTTTTGGCCAAGTGCATCATTGTCGACGTTCTGCCTCTTTTCCTATGCTTTAAATGCAATTCCAGTCTACCCCCTGAAATCGTTTTCCTGCAATTCTGCCCCGCTTTCCAGTCCTCTTCGCAGCCTTCCTTCAATATATTTTTGGACGATAGCTGTCATTTATAACTCTGCAGGTTTGTGAATTACAGTGCCCCTGAGCTCCTTTCTTCAACTCGCTTTCTTGTGAGCTGGCCGCAAACCCGCAGGAATGCTTCAGGCCCTAATCTGGTTCCGGCACGGCATGCTGAGCCTTTGGTTAATTCCTCTTCCTGGTGGGAAATGAGCGTTCCATTTGCCCGTCCAGACACCTACAGCTAGTCTCTCATTGGTTCTCCCTATTCCTGTTCATCTTGCGCAGAAATTGCAAACTGTGCCAAACAGGAGGTTAAAGGCACTGACTCTCCAAGTGGGGAGAGTGTTAGTAAACGGTCTGGAATGGTGAACCCGAGTAAAAGGGGACGAAAACTGAGATGCATTTGAAAACGCTTCCCGGTCACACAGTGCACTGTACTGTGGGTTTCCCATGCATGTTTTAGCTGAAGGAAGAATCCCTTAAACCTGGAGAGTTGGGACCCATGGAATGGGTACCATGCAGTATGACTTCAAAGGGTCTGCATTTGCTCATCGAACCTCACCAATGCTATCAGCCCGAAGTGTCCAGCCTTATGTCTCACTCAGCTCTGGGTGTAGATGTGGTAAATCCAGGTTGCATCACAAGCCCTGAATGAATTATTTAAGAATTGCTCTCTATTTCACTGTCATTGTGTTTGTTTTTGTAATTCATTTTGATAATGGGTTTTATCGGATTTTCTCTGCTGCATTCATGCCGCTGTACACACACTTGAGTCTCTTACGGAGACATATAAATCCATGGGTTTGAAGGTTCTTACTAGGCATGTGTAATCCTAGGCGTTGAATATGGGGTGTTTAGTCCATTTCGTTGAGCAAGGGCTAGGTCTTGACTATTACATATTTGGCTTATGGAAAGGTATCTGTGCTAATTTCTATCTCTGGTTTTATGCAGCACCACAACTCACCTTTCCCCTTAAGCAAGCATAAGTTGGTTTTCTAAATTTGAGACCCTGTTCTGTTTTGTAATTCAGTTCATGTGTAGCCAAGTTTACATTCCGTGTATTAGTGATATCTTATGATGTTTCATTTTCTGTGTGACTTATTTCACTTAGAATCATCGTACCTGAATCCACTCATTATGCCGCGACGGGCCTGATGACATAGATTTCATTGGTGAGTGATATTCCTTTGTACGTACGTACCACACTTCTTTATCCATTTTTCGCTTTCTGGGATATTTAACTTGTACCGTAGACGAGGTTCTTGTAAACAGAGCCGTAAACAGAAACTTTGCGGTGGCTGTGTGTTTTTGATTTTAATTTCCCTAAGCTATAGGAAAATAAGTGGTAATGCCGTAGGCTCCGTTGCTTTGTTTTTTAGGTTTTTGAGGAAACAACATACACATCTCCAGAGTGGCTGTTGGCAATTTACATCCCGCCCATCAGCATAACAAGGCTCCCTGTTCTCCATGGCCTGTGCTGCCTTTCTGGATTTTACACTTTTTTCAGATGGCCCTTTTGAACGGGGGGCAGTGAGACTTCATTGTAGTGCAGATTTCTTTAACATGCTTGCTTGGTTGGCCAAAAAGGGCGTATGCGTTTTTTCCTGAATATATTCAGGAAAAAACGCATACGCCCTTTTTGGCCAAGTGCATCCTTGTCGACGTTCTGCCTCTTTTCCTATGCTTTAAATGCAATTCCAGTCTACCCCCTGAAATCGTTTTCTTGCAATTCTGCCCCGCTTTCAAGTCCTCTTCGCAGCCTTCCTTCAATATATTTTTGGGTGATAGCTGTCATTTATAACTCTGCAGGTTTGTGAATTACAGTGTCCCTGAGCTCCTTTCTTCAACTCGCTTTCTTGTGAGCTGGCCGCAAACCCGCAGGATTGCTTCAGGCCCTAATCTGGTTCCGGCACGGCATGCTGAGCCTTTGGTTAATTCCTCTTCCTGGTGGGAAATGAGTGTTAAATTTGCCCGTGCAGACACCTTCACACGAGTCTTCATGGTGCCACTTTGCCCCGGTTATCTCTATGGAGGTTGGAGTTGGAGGGCCTCCTCGCTCAAGGTCAGTGTGCCCATGGAGCCAACCCTGCAACTTCAGGGCATGGTTGGGTGTGAGGATCACCACGTGGGGTCCTTTTCCCTTAGGAGGGAGGTGGCCTTTTGGGCTGCTGATTTCCAGGTTTTCAGATACTGCCAGTATCTTGGCCAGATGTGGCGGTGGGCCAAGCCCCTTGGTGACCGTAGTTTATCCTACCTGGATCGCATTCTTGCATTGTTCCATTTCAAGTGGTCCCAGGTTTTGCACTAATACTCCAATGGCGATTCACCGTTCACCAGGAATGTAAAGGTCAAAGGGTTTAGCTAAATTAGGGAGTTCCAGGGCAAGGGTCTGAATTGACTGCTCTTTCCATTCTTGAAAGGCCACTTCTGCATTCTATTCAAAAGGATCATCATCTTTTCCTTTCAGTGTTTCATATAGAGGCCCAGCTAGTAGACTGTAGTTAGGGATCCAGAAGCAGCAAACCCTGGCCTCCCCAGGAGCCCCTAAGCTGTCTTCTAGTTTCAGAAATGGGTAAGGCTGTAAATTGTTTCTTCCCTTTCCTGGGATGGGCTTCTCCGACCTTCTGTGAGAATGAAGCCCAGGCAGGTCACCGTAGTCTGTGATATTTGAGCTTTGTCTTGGACAACTTGTATCCTTTATTGGCTTGGTAGTTCAGAGGTCTCCTTAGTAGGGCTGGCGATCAGAATGTCGTCTGCATATTGAAGGAGTGTTTCCTTTTCCAGAGGTAGAACTTTTAGTTCTTTAGCTGAGCTTTCCCCAAAGATGGTGTGGGAATTTTTGAACCCTTGGGGCAACACGGCCCGGAAGTATTGTTTTAGTTGTATGTTGAGTCCTGCCACTCACAAGCCAAAATTTCTTGTGACTCTGGGACTAATAGAATACAAAAGAAGGCATCATTGAAGACTAATACAGAATACCATGTCCTGGTGGTTGGTAGAATGACCAGCAGGGTGTAGGATTTAGGAACTACTGGAGGTATATCCTCGGTGGCTTCACTGACTGTCCTGACATCCTTTACCAGGACTCCAGCAGCCCATGGGGCTCTCGAGGTCAGGCCAATCCCAGGATATGGAGCTCACCTGGGCAGGTACCCCACCCCCACCCCAGCCCATGGGGCTCTCGTGTTCAGGCCCCTCCCAGGATATGGGGTTCCCTGGGCAGGTTCCCCTGCAGCCCATGGGGCTCTCGTGGTCAGGCCCCTCCCAGGATACAGAGCTACCCTTGCAGGTACCATGGCAGGGCTGGGAACACAGGAACCCTGCATATCGCCCTCATTGCAGAGCACTCCCAGCTCACCTGTCACTCAGATCTGACACAGAGCACCTCAGAGCAGGACTTGAACTAACAAACAGCAGCTCCGACAGGTCTGTGACCCTGGGCATCACTCTGTGTGGCCTCCCCCCACCTGGTCTTCCAGAGACATCCACTGCACCAGGGGCACCAGGCCTCTGTCTCCACCCACCAGCCACCCCTCCTCTCCCTGACTCCTGGGTTCCTCTCATTAGGAGAGGGTTTTCTTGAAGTTGTCTCCCACTCATGGGCCAGATAATATAATTAGAAAACAAGCCAGAGCTGCAGCCCCTTGTCTATCCTGACTCTCAGGAGCCCACACCTGTTCCTTGGACCTGGCCGATTCAGCAAGTTCCAGTTTCTGCAACTGTGAGCCCCTGAGGGGTGATTATTGGCTGGCCTGGGAAGCCCGACCGTGCCGGCCAGCCCTCCCCAGGTGTGCCTGGGTTCAGATCAATATAAACACCGCTCCAGGCAGCAAGAGCCCCTGCAGCTGTGCCTGACGCCATTTTCTCTGCCCTGTCAGCAGTCTTGGGGCTGGACTGGTGGGAGGGAGTGAGAGGCCACGGCTTTGTGGGTGGCCCAGTGTGAGTGGGGCTCTGCTGGACTTTCTGCAGCAGTTGCCAAGATGCCACCTGCTAAAGAAGAGGATGTGTCACCCATACCTGCCGCTGGAATTTCTCCCTGGGCAGAGGTGAGTGAGGAAGAAAGCAGTGGGGGCCGGGACAGCAGGGGTATCTCAGGCAGGGAAATGGAAAGCTTCCAGAAGAGCACCCAGGGCCAGGACCATCCTGGCTGGCCTGCAGGCACCAAGTCGGCTGGCATGCTGTCACTCATGTGGCTCCATGGCCCTTCCTCTAGGCTTTCAAGTCCTTGTACATATTCAGGTGTTTTACCTGGGAAGGGTGGGAACATTTCAGCAGCAGCTGGCCTGGGGCTCAGCCCACGTTTACTCACAGATGCCTCGGCACGGTCCCCCAGCTTTGCAATGAGGACGCTTGTTGCGTGGGGCCTGCTGGCTGAATGGGAGATGATTCCCCACCACTGACCAACTTCAGAATTGTTTACAACTGGAGCAAGTGCCCTGATACGGTTTTCCTCTGTGTAACTGGTGGGTTCTGTTTTTTTTTCTTTTTTTCGTTTTTGGTTCAAGGTAGATTTTATTCCTCTTTTTTGTATTTACAGATATAAGCATGGAAATAATTTATTCATATAAATACATGTATGTGAAGGGAAGAATATTTTTTCTGTTTTACTTTTTGTAATTTGAATTTTATTTTATTTTTTTATACAGCAGGTTCTTTTTGGTTATCTATTTTATACATATAAATGTATACATGCCAATCCCAATCTCTCAACTCCCCCCACCACCACCCCCCAACAGCTTTCCCCCCTTGGTGTCCATACCTTTGTTGTCTACATCTGTTGCTCTATTTCTGCCTGGCAAAACGGTTCATCTGTACAATTTTTCTAGGTTCCACATATATGCATTAATAGACAAGATTTGTTTTTCTCTTTCTGACTTACTTCACTCTGTATGACAGTCTCTAGATCCATCAACGTCTCTACAAATGACCCAATTTCATTCCTTTTTATGGCTTAGTAATATTCCATTTTATATATGTACCACTTCTTTATGCATTCGTCTGTCTGTGGGCATTTAGGTTGCTTCCATTACCTGGATATTGTAAATAGTGATGCAATGAACATTGCGGTGAATGTCTCTTTTTGATTTATGGTTTTGTCTGGGTATATGCCCAGTAGTGGGATTGCTGTATCATATGGTAATTCTATTCTTAGTTTTATAAGAAACTCCATAATGTTCTCCACAGTGACTGTATCAATTTACATTCCCAACAATAGTGGAAGAGGGTTCCTTATCTCCACACCCTTTCCAGCATTTGTTGTTTGTAGATTTTCTGATGATGCCCATTCTAACAGGTGTGAGGTGATACACCATGGATGAGTCTATTTCGTTGAGCAAAGAGTAGGTCTTGTCTATTACATATTTGGCTTATGGAACGGTATGTGTGCTAATTTCAATCTCTGGTTTTATACAGCACCCCAACTCAACTTTCCCCTTAAGCAAGCATAAGTTTTTATCTAAATGTGAGACTCTGTTCGGTTTTGGAATTCAGTTTATGTGTAGCCAAGTTTACACTCTCTCTATTAGTGATATCTTATGATAATTCTCTTTCTCTGTGTGACCTATTTCTCTTAGAATCATCATACTTAAATCCACTCAATTTGCTGCTACAGGCCTGATGACATTGATTTCATTGCTGAGTGATATTCCGTTGTACGTAAGTAGCACAACTCCTTTATCCATTTTTTTCTTTCTGGGATATTTAATTTGTACTGGACTCAAGGTTCTTGTAAACACAGCAGCCCTAAATTTTGTGTTGGCTGTGTCTTGTTGATTTTAATTTTCCTAAGCTATAGGGCCAAAAGTGGAAGTGCCCTAGGGTCTGTAGCTTTGTTTTTCAGATGTTTCAGGATACACCATAAACATCTCCAGAGTGTCTGTTGGCAATTTACATCCCGCCCATCAGCATAACAAGGCTCCCTGTTCTCCATGGCCTGTCCTGTGTTTCTGGTTTTTACACTTTTTTCAGATGGCCCTTTTGACGAATGGGAAATGAGACTTCATTGTAGTGCGGATTTCCATTTCTCGAGTGCTTGGTTGGCCAAAAAGGGCATATGTGTTTTTTCCTGAATATATTCAGGAAAAAATGTTTACGCACTTTTGTCCAAGTGCATCAGTGTCAAAGATCTGCCGCTTTTCACATGCTTTAAATGCAATTCCAATCTACCTCCTGAAATATGATTCCTGCAATTCTGCCTCGTTTTCAAGTCCTCTTTGCAGACTTACTTCCATATAATTTTGCCAATAGCTGTCATTTATAACACTGCAGGTTTGTGAATTACAGTGCCCGTGATTTCCTTTCTTAACTCGTTTCCTTGAAAACTGGCCACAGAACCGCAGGTTTGCTTCAGGCCGTAATCAGGGTCCGGCACGGCACTCTGAGACTTTGGTTCATTCCACTTCCTGGTGGGAAATTAGAGTTAAATGTGCCCCTCCAGACACCTGCCTCACTCCTAGCCCCTTGGTGATGTGTGTCCTGTGGTTTGAGGCCACATGTGCTGGGTTCCTCACCTTTGGCTGATGTGGCCCCACTGGTGTGAGGACACTCCTGCCTGGTTCCCATCCCCTTGGTGATGTGGGCCCTCCGGTGAGAGTCTGATCCTGGTTGGGTTCCTCACACTTCTGTGAGGTGGGCCCTCTTCTCTGAGGTCACTCCTGCCTGGCTGGCACACCCCGCCTTGGCGACGTCGGCCCTCTGGTGGGATTTGGTGCCTGCTGGGTGTCTCCTCCCCTCGGTAATGAGGGCCCTCTGGCGTCAGACCCTAACTCCTGGGCTCCCAATATTTTCTGATATGCGCCCTGTGGTTCGAGTACACTCCTGCCAGGTTCCCAACCCCATGGGAATGTGGGCCTTCTGCTCTGAGGTCCCAACCGTGGGTTGCTCAGTTTCCTGATGAGGGCCCTCTGCTGTGAGTTCTCTCCGGCCTGGATCCCATAGCCTCGCTGCTCCTGGCCACCTGCTGGGAGGTTACAACTGCGGGATTCCTCACCTTTTTTCTTCTATGGGCCCTCTGTTTTGAGACTCCTCCGGCCTGCCTCACTCCCAGCCCCTTGGTGATGTGTGTCCTCTGGTTTGAGGCCACGTATGCTGGGTCCCTCGCCTTTCGATGATGTGGCCCCACTGGTGTGAGGACACTCCTGCCTGGTTCCTATCCCCTTGATGATGTGGGCCCTCTGGTGAGAGTCTGATCCTGCCTGGGTTCCTCACCCTTCTGTGAGGGGGGCCCTCTGCTGTGAGGTCACTCCTGCCTGGATGGATCATGTCGCCTTGGCGACGTAGGCCCTCTGTTGGCCACTGAAGCATGCTGGGAGCCTCCTACCCTCTTTAATAAGGGCCCTGGAAGAAACGCATATGCCCTTTTTGACCAAGTGCATCATTGTCGAGGTTCTGCCTCTTCTCCTATACTTTCAGAGGACTTCCCGTCTACCTCCTGAAATCGTATTCCTGGAATTCTGCCCCGCGTTCAAGTCCTCTTTGCAGCCTTACTTCAATATATTTTTGGACGATAGCTGTCATTTATAACTCTGCAGGTTTGTGAATACAGCGCCCCTGAGCTCCTTTCTTCAACTCGCTTTCTTGTGAGCTGGCCGCAAAACCGCAGGATTGCTTCAGGCCCTAATCTGGTTCCAACACTGCATGCTGAGCCTTTGGCTAATTCCTCTTCCTGGTAGGAAATGAGCGTTAAATTTGTTCGTGCAGACACCTACAGCTAATCTCTCATTGGTTCTCCCTATTCCTGTTCATCTTGCGCAGAAATTCCAAACTGTGCCAAACAGGAGGTTAAAGGCACTGACTCTCCAAGTGGGGAGAGTGTTAGTAAAGCGTCTGGAATGGTAAAACCGAGTACGAGGGGACGAAAACTGAGACGCATTTAAAAAGTTTTTCCGGTCACACGGTGGACCATATTCTGGGTTGCCCATGCATGTTTTACCTGAAGGAAGAATCCCTTCAACCTGGAGAGTTGGGACCCATGGAATGGGTACCACGCAGTATGACTTCAAAGGGTTGCCTTTGCTCACCGAACGTCACCAATGCTATCAGCCCGAAGTGTCCAGCCTTATGTCTCACTCAGCTCGGGGTGTAGATGTGGTAAATCCACGTTGCATCACAAGCCCTGAATGAATTATTTAAGAATTGCTCTCTATTTCACTGTCATTGTGTTTTGTTTTTGTAATTTATTTTGATAATGGGATTTATCGGATTTTCACTGCTGCGTTTATGCCGCTGTACACATGCTTGATTCTCTTATGGAGACATATAAATCCATGGGTTTTCAGATTCTTACTAGTCAGGTATATTCCTAGGCATTGAATATGGGGTGTTGAGTCCATTTCGTGGAGCAAGGAGTAGGTCCTGACTATTACATATTTGCTTATGGAAAGGTATCTGTGCTAATTTCAATCTCTGGTTTTATGCAGCACCACAACTCACCTTTCCCCTTAAGCAAGCATAAGTTGGTTTTCTAAATTTGAGACCCTTTTCTGTTTTGTAATTGAGTTCATGTGCAGCCATGTTTGCATTCCGTGTATTTGAGATATCTTATGGTGTTTCTTTTTCTGTGTGACTTAGTTAACTTAGAATGATCGTACCTGAATCCACTCATTATGCCGCGACGGGCCTCATGACATAGATTTCATTGCTGAGTGATATTCCATTGTACGTACGTACAACAACTTCTTTATCCATTTTTTGCTTTCTGGGATATTTCACTTGTACCGTAAATGAGGTTCTTGTAAGCAGAGCCGTCCAAAATTTATGGGTGGCTGTGTCTTTTTGATTTTAATTTCCCTAAGCTATAGAACCATAAGTTGAAGTGCCGTAGGCTCCGTTGCTTAGTTTTTTAGGTGTTTGAGGAAACACCATACACTTCTCCAGAGTGGCTGTTGGCAAGTTACATCCCGCCCATCAGCATAACAAGGCTCCCTGTTCTCCATGGCCTGTCCTGCCTTTCTGGATTTTTCACTTTTTTCAGATGTCCGTTTTGACAGGGGGGCAGTGAGACTTCATTGTAATGCAGATTTCTTTACAGGCTTGCTTGTTTGGCCAAAAAGGGCGTATGTGTTTTTTCTTGAATATATTCAGGAAAAAACGCATACGCCCTTTTTGACCAAGTGCATCATTGTCGACTTTCTGTCTCTTTCCTTATGCTTTAAATGCAATTCCAGTCTGCCCCTGAACTCGTTTTCCTGCAATTCTGCCCCGCTTTCAAGTCCTCTACGCAGCCTTACTTCAATACATTTTTGGACAATAGCTGACATTTATAACTCTGCAGGTTTGTGAATGACAGTGCGCCTGAGCTCCTTTCTTCTACTCGCTTTCTTGTGAGCTGGCCGCAAACCCGCAGGATTGCTTCATGCCCTAATCTGGTTCCGGCACAGCATGCTGATCCTTTGGTAAATTCCTCTTCCTGGTGGGAAATGAGTGTTATATTTGAACGTGCAGACACCTAGAGCTAGTCTCTCATTGGTTCTCCCTATTCTTGTTCATCTTGCGCAGAAATTGCAAACTGTGCCAAACAGGAGGTTAAAGGCACTGACTCTCTAAGTGGGGAGAGTATTAGTAAAGGGTCTTCAATCGTGAACCCGAGTAAAAGGGGACGAAAACTGAGATGCATTTGAAAAGGTTTCCCGGTCACACGGTGCACCATACTGTGGGTTTCCCATGCATGTTTTAGCTGAAGGAAGAATCCCTTAAACCTGGAGAGTTGGGACCCATGGAATGGGTACCATGCAGTATGACTTCAAAGGGCCTGCATTTTCTCAACGAACCTCACCAATGCTATCAGGCTGAAGTGTACAGCCTTATGTCTCACTCAGCTCTGGTTGTAGATGTGGTTGCATCACAAGCCCTGAATGAATTATTTAAGAATTGCTCTCTATTTCACTGTCATTGTGTTTGTTTTTGTAATTCATTTTGATAATGGGATTTATCGGATTTTCTCTGCTGCATTCATGCCGCTGTACACACACTTGAGTCTCTTATGGAGACATATAAATCCATGGGTTTGAAGATACTTACTAGTCAGGTGTATTCCTAGGCGTTGAATATGGGGTGTTTAGTCCATTTCGTTGAGCAAGGGCTAGGTCTTGACTATTACATATTTGGCTTATGGAAAGGTATCTGTGCTAATTTCTATCTCTGGTTTTATGCAGCACCCCAACTCACTTTTCCCCTTAAGCAAGCATAAGGTGGTTTTCTAAATTTGAGACCCTGTTCTGTTTTGTAATTCAGTTCATGTGTAGCCAAGTTTACATTCCGTGTATTAGTGATATCTTATGATGTTTCATTTTCTGTGTGACTTATTTCACTTAGAATCATCGTACCTGAATCCACTCATTATGCCACGATGGGCCTGATGACATAGATTTCATTGCTGAGTGATATTCCATTGAATGTGTGTACCACAACTTCTTTATCCATTTTTCACATTCTGGGATATTTAACTTGTACCGTAGACGAGATTCCTGTAAACAGAGCCGTCTGAAACTTTGGGGTGGCTGTCTGTTTTGGATTTTAATTTCCGTGATCTATAAGACCATAAGTGGAAGTGCCGTAGTCTCCGTTGCTTTGTTTCTTAGGTGTTTCAGGAAACACCATACACTTCTCCAGAGTGGCTGTTGGCAATTTACATCCCGCCCATCAGCATAACAAGGCTCCCTGTTCTCCATGGCCTGTGCTGTCTTTCTGGATTTTACACTTTTTTCAGATGGCCCTTTTGACCTGGGGGCAGTGAGACTTCTTTGTAGTGCAGATTTCTTTAACATGCTGGCTTGGTTGGCCAAAAAGGGCGTATGCGTTTTTTCCTGATGCTTTAGGATGCTTTCAGGAAAAAACGCATACGCCCTTTTTGGCCAAGTGCATCATTGTCGACGTTCTGCCTCTTTTCCTATGCTTTAAATGCAATTCCAGTCTACCCCCTGAAATCGTTTTCCTGCAATTCTGCCCCGCTTTCCAGTCCTCTTCGCAGCCTTCCTTCAATATATTTTTGGACGATAGCTGTCATTTATAACTCTGCAGGTTTGTGAATTACAGTGCCCCTGAGCTCCTTTCTTCAACTCGCTTTCTTGTGAGCTGGCCGCAAACCCGCAGGAATGCTTCAGGCCCTAATCTGGTTCCGGCACGGCATGCTGAGCCTTTGGTTAATTCCTCTTCCTGGTGGGAAATGAGCGTTCCATTTGCCCGTCCAGACACCTACAGCTAGTCTCTCATTGGTTCTCCCTATTCCTGTTCATCTTGCGCAGAAATTGCAAACTGTGCCAAACAGGAGGTTAAAGGCACTGACTCTCCAAGTGGGGAGAGTGTTAGTAAACGGTCTGGAATGGTGAACCCGAGTAAAAGGGGACGAAAACTGAGATGCATTTGAAAACGCTTCCCGGTCACACAGTGCACTGTACTGTGGGTTTCCCATGCATGTTTTAGCTGAAGGAAGAATCCCTTAAACCTGGAGAGTTGGGACCCATGGAATGGGTACCATGCAGTATGACTTCAAAGGGTCTGCATTTGCTCATCGAACCTCACCAATGCTATCAGCCCGAAGTGTCCAGCCTTATGTCTCACTCAGCTCTGGGTGTAGATGTGGTAAATCCAGGTTGCATCACAAGCCCTGAATGAATTATTTAAGAATTGCTCTCTATTTCACTGTCATTGTGTTTGTTTTTGTAATTCATTTTGATAATGGGTTTTATCGGATTTTCTCTGCTGCATTCATGCCGCTGTACACACACTTGAGTCTCTTACGGAGACATATAAATCCATGGGTTTGAAGGTTCTTACTAGGCATGTGTAATCCTAGGCGTTGAATATGGGGTGTTTAGTCCATTTCGTTGAGCAAGGGCTAGGTCTTGACTATTACATATTTGGCTTATGGAAAGGTATCTGTGCTAATTTCTATCTCTGGTTTTATGCAGCACCACAACTCACCTTTCCCCTTAAGCAAGCATAAGTTGGTTTTCTAAATTTGAGACCCTGTTCTGTTTTGTAATTCAGTTCATGTGTAGCCAAGTTTACATTCCGTGTATTAGTGATATCTTATGATGTTTCATTTTCTGTGTGACTTATTTCACTTAGAATCATCGTACCTGAATCCACTCATTATGCCGCGACGGGCCTGATGACATAGATTTCATTGGTGAGTGATATTCCTTTGTACGTACGTACCACACTTCTTTATCCATTTTTCGCTTTCTGGGATATTTAACTTGTACCGTAGACGAGGTTCTTGTAAACAGAGCCGTAAACAGAAACTTTGCGGTGGCTGTGTGTTTTTGATTTTAATTTCCCTAAGCTATAGGAAAATAAGTGGTAATGCCGTAGGCTCCGTTGCTTTGTTTTTTAGGTTTTTGAGGAAACAACATACACATCTCCAGAGTGGCTGTTGGCAATTTACATCCCGCCCATCAGCATAACAAGGCTCCCTGTTCTCCATGGCCTGTGCTGCCTTTCTGGATTTTACACTTTTTTCAGATGGCCCTTTTGAACGGGGGGCAGTGAGACTTCATTGTAGTGCAGATTTCTTTAACATGCTTGCTTGGTTGGCCAAAAAGGGCGTATGCGTTTTTTCCTGAATATATTCAGGAAAAAACGCATACGCCCTTTTTGGCCAAGTGCATCCTTGTCGACGTTCTGCCTCTTTTCCTATGCTTTAAATGCAATTCCAGTCTACCCCCTGAAATCGTTTTCTTGCAATTCTGCCCCGCTTTCAAGTCCTCTTCGCAGCCTTCCTTCAATATATTTTTGGGTGATAGCTGTCATTTATAACTCTGCAGGTTTGTGAATTACAGTGTCCCTGAGCTCCTTTCTTCAACTCGCTTTCTTGTGAGCTGGCCGCAAACCCGCAGGATTGCTTCAGGCCCTAATCTGGTTCCGGCACGGCATGCTGAGCCTTTGGTTAATTCCTCTTCCTGGTGGGAAATGAGTGTTAAATTTGCCCGTGCAGACACCTTCACACGAGTCTTCATGGTGCCACTTTGCCCCGGTTATCTCTATGGAGGTTGGAGTTGGAGGGCCTCCTCGCTCAAGGTCAGTGTGCCCATGGAGCCAACCCTGCAACTTCAGGGCATGGTTGGGTGTGAGGATCACCACGTGGGGTCCTTTTCCCTTAGGAGGGAGGTGGCCTTTTGGGCTGCTGATTTCCAGGTTTTCAGATACTGCCAGTATCTTGGCCAGATGTGGCGGTGGGCCAAGCCCCTTGGTGACCGTAGTTTATCCTACCTGGATCGCATTCTTGCATTGTTCCATTTCAAGTGGTCCCAGGTTTTGCACTAATACTCCAATGGCGATTCACCGTTCACCAGGAATGTAAAGGTCAAAGGGTTTAGCTAAATTAGGGAGTTCCAGGGCAAGGGTCTGAATTGACTGCTCTTTCCATTCTTGAAAGGCCACTTCTGCATTCTATTCAAAAGGATCATCATCTTTTCCTTTCAGTGTTTCATATAGAGGCCCAGCTAGTAGACTGTAGTTAGGGATCCAGAAGCAGCAAACCCTGGCCTCCCCAGGAGCCCCTAAGCTGTCTTCTAGTTTCAGAAATGGGTAAGGCTGTAAATTGTTTCTTCCCTTTCCTGGGATGGGCTTCTCCGACCTTCTGTGAGAATGAAGCCCAGGCAGGTCACCGTAGTCTGTGATATTTGAGCTTTGTCTTGGACAACTTGTATCCTTTATTGGCTTGGTAGTTCAGAGGTCTCCTTAGTAGGGCTGGCGATCAGAATGTCGTCTGCATATTGAAGGAGTGTTTCCTTTTCCAGAGGTAGAACTTTTAGTTCTTTAGCTGAGCTTTCCCCAAAGATGGTGTGGGAATTTTTGAACCCTTGGGGCAACACGGCCCGGAAGTATTGTTTTAGTTGTATGTTGAGTCCTGCCACTCACAAGCCAAAATTTCTTGTGACTCTGGGACTAATAGAATACAAAAGAAGGCATCATTGAAGACTAATACAGAATACCATGTCCTGGTGGTTGGTAGAATGACCAGCAGGGTGTAGGATTTAGGAACTACTGGAGGTATATCCTCGGTGGCTTCACTGACTGTCCTGACATCCTTTACCAGGACTCCAGCAGCCCATGGGGCTCTCGAGGTCAGGCCAATCCCAGGATATGGAGCTCACCTGGGCAGGTACCCCACCCCCACCCCAGCCCATGGGGCTCTCGTGTTCAGGCCCCTCCCAGGATATGGGGTTCCCTGGGCAGGTTCCCCTGCAGCCCATGGGGCTCTCGTGGTCAGGCCCCTCCCAGGATACAGAGCTACCCTTGCAGGTACCATGGCAGGGCTGGGAACACAGGAACCCTGCATATCGCCCTCATTGCAGAGCACTCCCAGCTCACCTGTCACTCAGATCTGACACAGAGCACCTCAGAGCAGGACTTGAACTAACAAACAGCAGCTCCGACAGGTCTGTGACCCTGGGCATCACTCTGTGTGGCCTCCCCCCACCTGGTCTTCCAGAGACATCCACTGCACCCGGGGCACCAGGCCTCTGTCTCCACCCACCAGCCACCCCTCCTCTCCCTGACTCCTGGGTTCCTCTCATTAGGAGAGGGTTTTCTTGAAGTTGTCTCCCACTCATGGGCCAGATAATATAATTAGAAAACAAGCCAGAGCTGCAGCCCCTTGTCTATCCTGACTCTCAGGAGCCCACACCTGTTCCTTGGACCTGGCCGATTCAGCAAGTTCCAGTTTCTGCAACTGTGAGCCCCTGAGGGGTGATTATTGGCTGGCCTGGGAAGCCCGACCGTGCCGGCCAGACCTCCCCAGGTGTGCCTGGGTTCAGATCAATATAAACACCGCTCCAGGCAGCAAGAGCCCCTGCAGCTGTGCCTGAAGCCATTTTCTCTGCCCTGTCAGCAGTCTTGGGGCTGGACTGGTGGGAGGGAGTGAGAGGCCACGGCTTTGTGGGTGGCCCAGTGTGAGTGGGGCTCTGCTGGACTTTCTGCAGCAGTTGCCAAGATGCCACCTGCTAAAGAAGAGGATGTGTCACCCATACCTGCCGCTGGAATTTCTCCCTGGGCAGAGGTGAGTGAGGAAGAAAGCAGTGGGGGCCGGGACAGCAGGGGTATCTCAGGCAGGGAAATGGAAAGCTTCCAGAAGAGCACCCAGGGCCAGGACCATCCTGGCTGGCCTGCAGGCACCAAGTCGGCTGGCATGCTGTCACTCATGTGGCTCCATGGCCCTTCCTCTAGGCTTTCAAGTCCTTGTACATATTCAGGTGTTTTACCTGGGAAGGGTGGGAACATTTCAGCAGCAGCTGGCCTGGGGCTCAGCCCACGTTTACTCACAGATGCCTCGGCACGGTCCCCCAGCTTTGCAATGAGGACGCTTGTTGCGTGGGGCCTGCTGGCTGAATGGGAGATGATTCCCCACCACTGACCAACTTCAGAATTGTTTACAACTGGAGCAAGTGCCCTGATACGGTTTTCCTCTGTGTAACTGGTGGGTTCTGTTTTTTTTTCTTTTTTTCGTTTTTGGTTCAAGGTAGATTTTATTCCTCTTTTTTGTATTTACAGATATAAGCATGGAAATAATTTATTCATATAAATACATGTATGTGAAGGGAAGAATATTTTTTCTGTTTTACTTTTTGTAATTTGAATTTTATTTTATTTTTTTATACAGCAGGTTCTTTTTGGTTATCTATTTTATACATATAAATGTATACATGCCAATCCCAATCTCTCAACTCCTCCCACCACCACCCCCCAACAGCTTTCCCCCCTTGGTGTCCATACCTTTGTTGTCTACATCTGTTGCTCTATTTCTGCCTGGCAAAACGGTTCATCTGTACAATTTTTCTAGGTTCCACATATATGCATTAATAGACAAGATTTGTTTTTCTCTTTCTGACTTACTTCACTCTGTATGACAGTCTCTAGATCCATCAACGTCTCTACAAATGACCCAATTTCATTCCTTTTTATGGCTTAGTAATATTCCATTTTATATATGTACCACGTCTTTATGCATTCGTCTGTCTGTGGGCATTTAGGTTGCTTCCATTACCTGGATATTGTAAATAGTGATGCAATGAACATTGCGGTGAATGTCTCTTTTTGATTTATGGTTTTGTCTGGGTATATGCCCAGTAGTGGGATTGCTGTATCATATGGTAATTCTATTCTTAGTTTTATAAGAAACTCCATAATGTTCTCCACAGTGACTGTATCAATTTACATTCCCAACAATAGTGGAAGAGGGTTCCTTATCTCCACACCCTTTCCAGCATTTGTTGTTTGTAGATTTTCTGATGATGCCCATTCTAACAGGTGTGAGGTGATACACCATGGATGAGTCTATTTCGTTGAGCAAAGAGTAGGTCTTGTCTATTACATATTTGGCTTATGGAACGGTATGTGTGCTAATTTCAATCTCTGGTTTTATACAGCACCCCAACTCAACTTTCCCCTTAAGCAAGCATAAGTTTTTATCTAAATGTGAGACTCTGTTCGGTTTTGGAATTCAGTTTATGTGTAGCCAAGTTTACACTCTCTCTATTAGTGATATCTTATGATAATTCTCTTTCTCTGTGTGACCTATTTCTCTTAGAATCATCATACTTAAATCCACTCAATTTGCTGCTACAGGCCTGATGACATTGATTTCATTGCTGAGTGATATTCCGTTGTACGTAAGTAGCACAACTCCTTTATCCATTTTTTTCTTTCTGGGATATTTAATTTGTACTGGACTCAAGGTTCTTGTAAACACAGCAGCCCTAAATTTTGTGTTGGCTGTGTCTTGTTGATTTTAATTTTCCTAAGCTATAGGGCCAAAAGTGGAAGTGCCCTAGGGTCTGTAGCTTTGTTTTTCAGATGTTTCAGGATACACCATAAACATCTCCAGAGTGTCTGTTGGCAATTTACATCCCGCCCATCAGCATAACAAGGCTCCCTGTTCTCCATGGCCTGTCCTGTGTTTCTGGTTTTTACACTTTTTTCAGATGGCCCTTTTGACGAATGGGAAATGAGACTTCATTGTAGTGCGGATTTCCATTTCTCGAGTGCTTGGTTGGCCAAAAAGGGCATATGTGTTTTTTCCTGAATATATTCAGGAAAAAATGTTTACGCACTTTTGTCCAAGTGCATCAGTGTCAAAGATCTGCCGCTTTTCACATGCTTTAAATGCAATTCCAATCTACCTCCTGAAATATGATTCCTGCAATTCTGCCTCGTTTTCAAGTCCTCTTTGCAGACTTACTTCCATATAATTTTGCCAATAGCTGTCATTTATAACACTGCAGGTTTGTGAATTACAGTGCCCGTGATTTCCTTTCTTAACTCGTTTCCTTGAAAACTGGCCACAGAACCGCAGGTTTGCTTCAGGCCGTAATCAGGGTCCGGCACGGCACTCTGAGACTTTGGTTCATTCCACTTCCTGGTGGGAAATTAGAGTTAAATGTGCCCCTCCAGACACCTGCCTCACTCCTAGCCCCTTGGTGATGTGTGTCCTGTGGTTTGAGGCCACATGTGCTGGGTTCCTCACCTTTGGCTGATGTGGCCCCACTGGTGTGAGGACACTCCTGCCTGGTTCCCATCCCCTTGGTGATGTGGGCCCTCCGGTGAGAGTCTGATCCTGGTTGGGTTCCTCACACTTCTGTGAGGTGGGCCCTCTTCTCTGAGGTCACTCCTGCCTGGCTGGCACACCCCGCCTTGGCGACGTCGGCCCTCTGGTGGGATTTGGTGCCTGCTGGGTGTCTCCTCCCCTCGGTAATGAGGGCCCTCTGGCGTCAGACCCTAACTCCTGGGCTCCCAATATTTTCTGATATGCGCCCTGTGGTTCGAGTACACTCCTGCCAGGTTCCCAACCCCATGGGAATGTGGGCCTTCTGCTCTGAGGTCCCAACCGTGGGTTGCTCAGTTTCCTGATGAGGGCCCTCTGCTGTGAGTTCTCTCCGGCCTGGATCCCATAGCCTCGCTGCTCCTGGCCACCTGCTGGGAGGTTACAACTGCGGGATTCCTCACCTTTTTTCTTCTATGGGCCCTCTGTTTTGAGACTCCTCCGGCCTGCCTCACTCCCAGCCCCTTGGTGATGTGTGTCCTCTGGTTTGAGGCCACGTATGCTGGGTCCCTCGCCTTTCGATGATGTGGCCCCACTGGTGTGAGGACACTCCTGCCTGGTTCCTATCCCCTTGATGATGTGGGCCCTCTGGTGAGAGTCTGATCCTGCCTGGGTTCCTCACCCTTCTGTGAGGGGGGCCCTCTGCTGTGAGGTCACTCCTGCCTGGCTGGCACACCCCACCTGGGCAACATCGGCCCTCTTGTGGCAGTTGGAGCCTGCTGGGAACCTCCCCTCGGTGATGGGGGCCCTCTTGCCTCAGGCCCTAACTGCTGGGTACCCACATTTTCTGATACGTGCTAAGTGGTGCGAGGACACTCCTGCGAGGTTCCCATCCCCATGGGCATGTGGGCCTTCTGCTCTAAGGTCCCAACACCTGTGTTGTTCACCGTTTCATGATGTTGGCTCTCTGGTGTTAGTTCACCCAGGCCTAGATCCCATAGCCTCTGTGCTCTGAGCGGCCTGCTGGGAGGTTCCTACTGCTGGATTCCTTACCTTTTTTATTCTTTGGGTCCTGTGTTTTCATGCTCCTACTTCCTGACTCACTCCCAGCCCATTTGTGATGTAGGTCCTCTTGTTTAAGGCCACATGTACCAGTTTCCTCACCTTTATTGATGTGGCCCCACTGGTGTGAGGACACTCCTGCCTGGTTCCCATCCCCTTGGTGATGGGGGCCCTCTGGTGAGAGTCTGATCCTGTCTGGATTCCTCACACTTCTGTGAGGTGGGCCCTCTGCTGTGAGGTAACTCCTGCCTGGCTTGCTCCCATTGCCTTGGTGACGTCGGCCCTCTGGTGGCATTTGGAGCCTGCTGGTAGCCTCCTCTCCTCCGTGATGAGGGCCCTCTGGCGCCAGGCCATAACTGCTGGGTTCCCACATTTTCTGATACGTGCTAAGTTGTGCGAGGGCACTCCTGCGAGGTTCCCATCCCCATGGGGATGTGGGCCTTCTGCTCTGAGGTCCCACTGGCTGGGGTGCTCACAGTTTCATGATGTGGGCCCTCTGCTGTGAGTTCACTGTGGCCTGGATCCCATAGACTCCATGCTCTGGACCACCTGCTGGGAGGTTCAAACTGCTGGATTCCTCACATTTTTTATTCTGTGGGCCCTGTGTTGTTAGGCTACTCCTGCCTGCCTCACTCGGAGCACCTTGGAAATGTGGGTCCTCTGGTTTAGGCCACATGTGCTGGGTTCCTCACCTTTCTATAATGTGGCCACACTGGTGTGAGGACACTCCTGCCTTGTTCCGATCCCCTTGGTGATGTGGGCCCTCTGGTGAGAGTCTTATCCTGGCTGGGTTCCTCACCCTTCTGTGAGGTAGGCCCTCTGCTGTGAGGTCACCCCTGCCTGGCTGGCACACGTCAACGTGGCGACGTGGGCCCTCAGTTGGGAGTTGGTGCCTGCTGGGAGTCTCCTCCCCTCGGTAATGAGGGCCCTCTGGCGTCAGACCCTAACTCCTGGGCTCCCAAAATTTTCTGATGTGCGCCCTGTGGTGCGAGTACACTCCTGCCAGGATCCCAACCCCATGGGGATGTGGGCCTTCTGCTCTAAGGTCCCAACGGCTGGGTTGCTCACAGTTTCATAATGAGGGCCCTCTGTTTTGAGTTCAGTCAGGCCTGGATCCCATAGCCTCGCTGCTCCTGGCCACCTGCTGGGAGGTTCCAACTGCGGGATCCCTCACCTTTTTTACGCTATGGGCCCTCTGTTTGGAGGCTCCTCCTGCCTGCCTCACTCCCAGCCCCTTGGTGATGTGTGTCCTGTAGTTTGAGGCCACGTGTGCTGGGTCCGTCACATTTCGGTGATGTGACCACACTGGTGTGAGAACACTCCTGCCTGGTTTCCATTCCCTTGGTGATGTGGGCCCTCCGGTGAGAGTCTGATCCTCTTTGGGTTCCTCACACTTTTGTGTGGTTGGCCCTCTGCTCTGAGGTCACTCCTGCCTGGCTGGCACACCCTGCATTGGCGACGTCGGCCTTCTGGTAGCAGTTGGAGCTTGCTGGGAGCCTCCTCTCCTCAGTGATGAGGGCCCTCTGGCGTCCGGCCCTAACTGCTGGGCTCCCCACCTTTTCTGATGTGTGCCCACTGGTGCGATGACACTCCTGCTTGGTTCCCTTCCCCATGGGGATGTGGGCATTGTGCTCTGAGGTTACAACGGCTGGGTTGCTTACAGTATCACGATGAGGGCCCTCTGTTGTGAGTTCATCACTGCCTGGATCCCATAGCCTCGGTGCTCTGGGCCGCCTGCTGGGATGTTCCAACTGCTGGATTCCTCACCTTTTTTATACAATGGGCCATGTGTTTTGAGGTTAATCCTGCCTGCCTCGCTCCGAGACCCATGGTGATGTGGGTCCTCTGGTTTGAGGCCACATGTGCTGGGTACCTCAACTTTCGATGATGTGGCCCCACGGGTGTGAGGACACTCCTGCCTGGTTCCCAGCCCCTTGCTTATGTGGGCACTCTGGTGAGAGTCTGATCTTGACTGGGTTCCTTACCCTTCTGTGAGGTGGGCCCTCTGATGTGAGGTCACTCCTGCCTGGATGGCTCATGTCGCCTTGGCGACGTAGGCCCTCTGTTGGCCACTGAAGCATGCTGGGAGCCTCCTACCCTCTTTAATAAGGGCCCTGGAAGAAACGCATATGCCCTTTTTGACCAAGTGCATCATTGTCGAGGTTCTGCCTCTTCTCCTATACTTTCAGAGGACTTCCCGTCTACCTCCTGAAATCGTATTCCTGGAATTCTGCCCCGCGTTCAAGTCCTCTTTGCAGCCTTACTTCAATATATTTTTGGACGATAGCTGTCATTTATAACTCTGCAGGTTTGTGAATACAGCGCCCCTGAGCTCCTTTCTTCAACTCGCTTTCTTGTGAGCTGGCCGCAAAACCGCAGGATTGCTTCAGGCCCTAATCTGGTTCCGACACTGCATGCTGAGCCTTTGGCTAATTCCTCTTCCTGGTGGGAAATGAGCGTTAAATTTGTTCGTGCAGACACCTACAGCTAATCTCTCATTGGTTCTCCCTATTCCTGTTCATCTTGCGCAGAAATTCCAAACTGTGCCAAACAGGAGGTTAAAGGCACTGACTCTCCAAGTGGGGAGAGTGTTAGTAAAGCGTCTGGAATGGTAAAACCGAGTACGAGGGGACGAAAACTGAGACGCATTTAAAAAGTTTTTCCGGTCACACGGTGGACCATATTCTGGGTTGCCCATGCATGTTTTACCTGAAGGAAGAATCCCTTCAACCTGGAGAGTTGGGACCCATGGAATGGGTACCACGCAGTATGACTTCAAAGGGTTGCCTTTGCTCACCGAACGTCACCAATGCTATCAGCCCGAAGTGTCCAGCCTTATGTCTCACTCAGCTCGGGGTGTAGATGTGGTAAATCCAGGTTGCATCACAAGCCCTGAATGAATTATTTAAGAATTGCTCTCTATTTCACTGTCATTGTGTTTTGTTTTTGTAATTTATTTTGATAATGGGATTTATCGGATTTTCACTGCTGCGTTTATGCCGCTGTACACATGCTTGATTCTCTTATGGAGACATATAAATCCATGGGTTTTCAGATTCTTACTAGTCAGGTATATTCCTAGGCATTGAATATGGGGTGTTGAGTCCATTTCGTGGAGCAAGGAGTAGGTCCTGACTATTACATATTTGCTTATGGAAAGGTATCTGTGCTAATTTCAATCTCTGGTTTTATGCAGCACCACAACTCACCTTTCCCCTTAAGCAAGCATAAGTTGGTTTTCTAAATTTGAGACCCTTTTCTGTTTTGTAATTGAGTTCATGTGCAGCCATGTTTGCATTCCGTGTATTTGAGATATCTTATGGTGTTTCTTTTTCTGTGTGACTTAGTTAACTTAGAATGATCGTACCTGAATCCACTCATTATGCCGCGACGGGCCTCATGACATAGATTTCATTGCTGAGTGATATTCCATTGTACGTACGTACAACAACTTCTTTATCCATTTTTTGCTTTCTGGGATATTTCACTTGTACCGTAAATGAGGTTCTTGTAAGCAGAGCCGTCCAAAATTTATGGGTGGCTGTGTCTTTTTGATTTTAATTTCCCTAAGCTATAGAACCATAAGTTGAAGTGCCGTAGGCTCCGTTGCTTAGTTTTTTAGGTGTTTGAGGAAACACCATACACTTCTCCAGAGTGGCTGTTGGCAAGTTACATCCCGCCCATCAGCATAACAAGGCTCCCTGTTCTCCATGGCCTGTCCTGCCTTTCTGGATTTTTCACTTTTTTCAGATGTCCCTTTTGACAGGGGGGCAGTGAGACTTCATTGTAATGCAGATTTCTTTACAGGCTTGCTTGTTTGGCCAAAAAGGGCGTATGTGTTTTTTCTTGAATATATTCAGGAAAAAACGCATACGCCCTTTTTGACCAAGTGCATCATTCTCGACTTTCTGTCTCTTTCCTTATGCTTTAAATGCAATTCCAGTCTGCCCCTGAACTCGTTTTCCTGCAATTCTGCCCCGCTTTCAAGTCCTCTACGCAGCCTTACTTCAATACATTTTTGGACAATAGCTGACATTTATAACTCTGCAGGTTTGTGAATGACAGTGCGCCTGAGCTCCTTTCTTCTACTCGCTTTCTTGTGAGCTGGCCGCAAACCCACAGGATTGCTTCATGCCCTAATCTGGTTCCGGCACAGCATGCTGATCCTTTGGTAAATTCCTCTTCCTGGTGGGAAATGAGTGTTATATTTGAACGTGCAGACACCTAGAGCTAGTCTCTCATTGGTTCTCCCTATTCTTGTTCATCTTGCGCAGAAATTGCAAACTGTGCCAAACAGGAGGTTAAAGGCACTGACTCTCTAAGTGGGGAGAGTATTAGTAAAGGGTCTTCAATCGTGAACCCGAGTAAAAGGGGACGAAAACTGAGATGCATTTGAAAAGGTTTCCCGGTCACACGGTGCACCATACTGTGGGTTTCCCATGCATGTTTTAGCTGAAGGAAGAATCCCTTAAACCTGGAGAGTTGGGACCCATGGAATGGGTACCATGCAGTATGACTTCAAAGGGCCTGCATTTTCTCAACGAACCTCACCAATGCTATCAGGCTGAAGTGTACAGCCTTATGTCTCACTCAGCTCTGGTTGTAGATGTGGTAAATCCAGGTTGCATCACAAGCCCTGAATGAATTATTTAAGAATTGCTCTCTATTTCACTGTCATTGTGTTTGTTTTTGTAATTCATTTTGATAATGGGATTTATCGGATTTTCTCTGCTGCATTCATGCCGCTGTACACACACTTGAGTCTCTTATGGAGACATATAAATCCATGGGTTTGAAGATACTTACTAGTCAGGTGTATTCCTAGGCGTTGAATATGGGGTGTTTAGTCCATTTCGTTGAGCAAGGGCTAGGTCTTGACTATTACATATTTGGCTTATGGAAAGGTATCTGTGCTAATTTCTATCTCTGGTTTTATGCAGCACCCCAACTCACTTTTCCCCTTAAGCAAGCATAAGGTGGTTTTCTAAATTTGAGACCCTGTTCTGTTTTGTAATTCAGTTCATGTGTAGCCAAGTTTACATTCCGTGTATTAGTGATATCTTATGATGTTTCATTTTCTGTGTGACTTATTTCACTTAGAATCATCGTACCTGAATCCACTCATTATGCCACGATGGGCCTGATGACATAGATTTCATTGCTGAGTGATATTCCATTGAATGTGTGTACCACAACTTCTTTATCCATTTTTCACATTCTGGGATATTTAACTTGTACCGTAGACGAGATTCCTGTAAACAGAGCCGTCTGAAACTTTGGGGTGGCTGTCTGTTTTTGATTTTAATTTCCGTGATCTATAAGACCATAAGTGGAAGTGCCGTAGTCTCCGTTGCTTTGTTTCTTAGGTGTTTCAGGAAACACCATACACTTCTCCAGAGTGGCTGTTGGCAATTTACATCCCGCCCATCAGCATAACAAGGCTCCCTGTTCTCCATGGCCTGTGCTGTCTTTCTGGATTTTACACTTTTTTCAGATGGCCCTTTTGACCTGGGGGCAGTGAGACTTCTTTGTAGTGCAGATTTCTTTAACATGCTGGCTTGGTTGGCCAAAAAGGGCGTATGCGTTTTTTCCTGAATATATTCAGGAAAAAACGCATACGCCCTTTTTGGCCAAGTGCATCATTGTCGACGTTCTGCCTCTTTTCCTATGCTTTAAATGCAATTCCAGTCTACCCCCTGAAATCGTTTTCCTGCAATTCTGCCCCGCTTTCCAGTCCTCTTCGCAGCCTTCCTTCAATATATTTTTGGACGATAGCTGTCATTTATAACTCTGCAGGTTTGTGAATTACAGTGCCCCTGAGCTCCTTTCTTCAACTCGCTTTCTTGTGAGCTGGCCGCAAACCCGCAGGAATGCTTCAGGCCCTAATCTGGTTCCGGCACGGCATGCTGAGCCTTTGGTTAATTCCTCTTCCTGGTGGGAAATGAGCGTTCCATTTGCCCGTCCAGACACCTACAGCTAGTCTCTCATTGGTTCTCCCTATTCCTGTTCATCTTGCGCAGAAATTGCAAACTGTGCCAAACAGGAGGTTAAAGGCACTGACTCTCCAAGTGGGGAGAGTGTTAGTAAACGGTCTGGAATGGTGAACCCGAGTAAAAGGGGACGAAAACTGAGATGCATTTGAAAACGCTTCCCGGTCACACAGTGCACTGTACTGTGGGTTTCCCATGCATGTTTTAGCTGAAGGAAGAATCCCTTAAACCTGGAGAGTTGGGACCCATGGAATGGGTACCATGCAGTATGACTTCAAAGGGTCTGCATTTGCTCATCGAACCTCACCAATGCTATCAGCCCGAAGTGTCCAGCCTTATGTCTCACTCAGCTCTGGGTGTAGATGTGGTAAATCCAGGTTGCATCACAAGCCCTGAATGAATTATTTAAGAATTGCTCTCTATTTCACTGTCATTGTGTTTGTTTTTGTAATTCATTTTGATAATGGGTTTTATCGGATTTTCTCTGCTGCATTCATGCCGCTGTACACACACTTGAGTCTCTTACGGAGACATATAAATCCATGGGTTTGAAGGTTCTTACTAGTCATGTGTAATCCTAGGCGTTGAATATGGGGTGTTTAGTCCATTTCGTTGAGCAAGGGCTAGGTCTTGACTATTACATATTTGGCTTATGGAAAGGTATCTGTGTTAATTTCTATCTCTGGTTTTATGCAGCACCACAACTCACCTTTCCCCTTAAGCAAGCATAAGTTGGTTTTCTAAATTTGAGACCCTGTTCTGTTTTGTAATTCAGTTCATGTGTAGCCAAGTTTACATTCCGTGTATTAGTGATATCTTATGATGTTTCATTTTCTGTGTGACTTATTTCACTTAGAATCATCGTACCTGAATCCACTCATTATGCCGCGACGGGCCTGATGACATAGATTTCATTGGTGAGTGATATTCCTTTGTACGTACGTACCACACTTCTTTATCCATTTTTCGCTTTCTGGGATATTTAACTTGTACCGTAGACGAGGTTCTTGTAAACAGAGCCGTAAACAGAAACTTTGCGGTGGCTGTGTGTTTTTGATTTTAATTTCCCTAAGCTATAGGAAAATAAGTGGTAATGCCATAGGCTCCGTTGCTTTGTTTTTTAGGTTTTTGAGGAAACACCATACACATCTCCAGAGTGGCTGTTGGCAATTTACATCCCGCCCATCAGCATAACAAGGCTCCCTGTTCTCCATGGCCTGTGCTGCCTTTCTGGATTTTACACTTTTTTCAGATGGCCCTTTTGAACGGGGGGCAGTGAGACTTCATTGTAGTGCAGATTTCTTTAACATGCTTGCTTGGTTGGCCAAAAAGGGCGTATGCGTTTTTTCCTGAATATATTCAGGAAAAAACGCATACGCCCTTTTTGGCCAAGTGCATCATTGTCGACGTTCTGCCTCTTTTCCTATGCTTTAAATGCAATTCCAGTCTACCCCCTGAAATCGTTTTCTTGCAATTCTGCCCCACTTTCAAGTCCTCTTCGCAGCCTTCCTTCAATATATTTTTGGGTGATAGCTGTCATTTATAACTCTGCAGGTTTGTGAATTACAGTGTCCCTGAGCTCCTTTCTTCAACTCGCTTTCTTGTGAGCTGGCCGCAAACCCGCAGGATTGCTTCAGGCCCTAATCTGGTTCCGGCACGGCATGCTGAGCCTTTGGTTAATTCCTCTTCCTGGTGGGAAATGAGCGTTAAATTTGCCCGTGCAGACACCTTCACACGAGTCTTCATGGTGCCACTTTGCCCCGGTTATCTCTATGGAGGTTGGAGTTGGAGGGCCTCCTCGCTCAAGGTCAGTGTGCCCATGGAGCCAACCCTGCAACTTCAGGGCATGGTTGGGTGTGAGGATCACCACGTGGGGTCCTTTTCCCTTAGGAGGGAGGTGGCCTTTTGGGCTGCTGATTTCCAGGTTTTCAGATACTGCCAGTATCTTGGCCAGATGTGGCGGTGGGCCAAGCCCCTTGGTGACCGTAGTTTATCCTACCTGGATCGCATTCTTGCATTGTTCCATTTCAAGTGGTCCCAGGTTTTGCACTAATACTCCAATGGCGATTCACCGTTCACCAGGAATGTAAAGGTCAAAGGGTTTAGCTAAATTAGGGAGTTCCAGGGCAAGGGTCTGAATTGACTGCTCTTTCCATTCTTGAAAGGCCACTTCTGCATTCTATTCAAAAGGATCATCATCTTTTCCTTTCAGTGTTTCATATAGAGACCCAGCTAGTAGACTGTAGTTAGGGATCCAGAAGCAGCAAACCCTGGCCTCCCCAGGAGCCCCTAAGCTGTCTTCTAGTTTCAGAAATGGGTAAGGCTGTAAATTGTTTCTTCCCTTTCCTGGGATGGGCTTCTCCGACCTTCTGTGAGAATGAAGCCCAGACAGGTCACCGTAGTCTGTGATATTTGAGCTTTGTCTTGGACAACTTGTATCCTTTATTGGCTTGGTAGTTCAGAGGTCTCCTTAGTAGGGCTGGCGATCAGAATGTCGTCTGCATATTGAAGGAGTGTTTCCTTTTCCAGAGGTAGAACTTTTAGTTCTTTAGCTGAGCTTTCCCCAAAGATGGTGTGGGAATTTTTGAACCCTTGGGGCAACACGGCCCGGAAGTATTGTTTTAGTTGTATGTTGAGTCCTGCCACTCACAAGCCAAAATTTCTTGTGACTCTGGGACTAATAGAATACAAAAGAAGGCATCATTGAAGACTAATACAGAATACCATGTCCTGGTGGTTGGTAGAATGACCAGCAGGGTGTAGGATTTAGGAACTACTGGAGGTATATCCTCGGTGGCTTCACTGACTGTCCTGACATCCTTTACCAGGACTCCAGCAGCCCATGGGGCTCTCGAGGTCAGGCCAATCCCAGGATATGGAGCTCACCTGGGCAGGTACCCCACCCCCACCCCAGCCCATGGGGCTCTCGTGTTCAGGCCCCTCCCAGGATATGGGGTTCCCTGGGCAGGTTCCCCTGCAGCCCATGGGGCTCTCGTGGTCAGGCCCCTCCCAGGATACAGAGCTACCCTTGCAGGTACCATGGCAGGGCTGGGAACACAGGAACCGTGCATATCGCCCTCATTGCAGAGCACTCCCAGCTCACCTGTCACTCAGATCTGACACAGAGCACCTCAGAGCAGGACTTGAACTAACAAACAGCAGCTCCGACAGGTCTGTGACCCTGGGCATCACTCTGTGTGGCCTCCCTCCACCTGGTCTTCCAGAGACTTCCACTGCACCCGGGGCACCAGGCCTCTGTCTCCACCCACCATCCACCCCTCCTCTCCCTGACTCCTGGGTTCCTCTCATTAGGAGAGGGTTTTCTTGAAGTTGTCTCCCACTCATGGGCCAGATAATATAATTAGAAAACAAGCCAGAGCTGCAGCCCCTTGTCTATCCTGACTCTCAGGAGCCCACACCTGTTCCTTGGACCTGGCCGATTCAGCAAGTTCCAGTTTCTGCAACTGTGAGCCCCTGAGGGGTGATTATTGGCTGGCCTGGGAAGCCCGACGGTGCCGGCCAGACCTCCCCAGGTGTGCCTGGGTTCAGATCAATATAAACACCGCTCCAGGCAGCAAGAGCCCCTGCAGCTGTGCCTGACGCCATTTTCTCTGCCCTGTCAGCAGTCTTGGGGCTGGACTGGTGGGAGGGAGTGAGAGGCCACGGCTTTGTGGGTGGCCCAGTGTGAGTGGGGCTCTGCTGGACTTTCTGCAGCAGTTGCCAAGATGCCACCTGCTAAAGAAGAGGATGTGTCACCCATACCTGCCGCTGGAATTTCTCCCTGGGCAGAGGTGAGTGAGGAAGAAAGCAGTGGGGGCCGGGACAGCAGGGGTATCTCAGGCAGGGAAATGGAAAGCTTCCAGAAGAGCACCCAGGGCCAGGACCATCCTGGCTGGCCTGCAGGCACCAAGTCGGCTGGCATGCTGTCACTCATGTGGCTCCATGGCCCTTCCTCTAGGCTTTCAAGTCCTTGTACATATTCAGGTGTTTTACCTGGGAAGGGTGGGAACATTTCAGCAGCAGCTGGCCTGGGGCTCAGCCCACGTTTACTCACAGATGCCTCGGCACGGTCCCCCAGCTTTGCAATGAGGACGCTTGTTGCGTGGGGCCTGCTGGCTGAATGGGAGATGATTCCCCACCACTGACCAACTTCAGAATTGTTTACAACTGGAGCAAGTGCCCTGATACGGTTTTCCTCTGTGTAACTGGTGGGTTCTGTTTTTGTTTCTTTTTTTCGTTTTTGGTTCAAGGTAGATTTTATTCCTCTTTTTTGTATTTACAGATATAAGCATGGAAATAATTTATTCATATAAATACATGTATGTGAAGGGAAGAATATTTTTTCTGTTTTACTTTTTGTAATTTGAATTTTATTTTATTTTTTTATACAGCAGGTTCTTTTTGGTTATCTATTTTATACATATAAATGTATACATGCCAATCCCAATCTCTCAACTCCTCCCACCACCACCCCCCAACAGCTTTCCCCCCTTGGTGTCCATACGTTTGTTGTCTACATCTGTTGCTCTATTTCTGCCTGGCAAAACGGTTCATCTGTACAATTTTTCTAGGTTCCACATATATGCATTAATAGACAAGATTTGTTTTTCTCTTTCTGACTTACTTCACTCTGTATGACAGTCTCTAGATCCATCAACGTCTCTACAAATGACCCAATTTCATTCCTTTTTATGGCTTAGTAATATTCCATTTTATATATGTACCACATCTTTATGCATTCGTCTGTCTGTGGGCATTTAGGTTGCTTCCATTACCTGGATATTGTAAATAGTGATGCAATGAACATTGCGGTGAATGTCTCTTTTTGATTTATGGTTTTGTCTGGGTATATGCCCAGTAGTGGGATTGCTGTATCATATGGTAATTCTATTCTTAGTTTTATAAGAAACTCCATAATGTTCTCCACAGTGACTGTATCAATTTACATTCCCAACAATAGTGGAAGAGGGTTCCTTATCTCCACACCCTTTCCAGCATTTGTTGTTTGTAGATTTTCTGATGATGCCCATTCTAACAGGTGTGAGGTGATACACCATGGATGAGTCTATTTCGTTGAGCAAAGAGTAGGTCTTGTCTATTACATATTTGGCTTATGGAACGGTATGTGTGCTAATTTCAATCTCTGGTTTTATACAGCACCCCAACTCAACTTTCCCCTTAAGCAAGCATAAGTTTTTATCTAAATGTGAGACTCTGTTCGGTTTTGCAATTCAGTTTATGTGTAGCCAAGTTTACACTCTCTCTATTAGTGATATCTTACGATAATTCTCTTTCTCTGTGTGACCTATTTCTCTTAGAATCATCATACTTAAATCCACTCAATTTGCTGCTACAGGCCTGATGACATTGATTTCATTGCTGAGTGATATTCCGTTGTACGTAAGTAGCACAACTCCTTTATCCATTTTTTTCTTTCTGGGATATTTAATTTGTACTGGACTCAAGGTTCTTGTAAACACAGCAGCCCTAAATTTTGTGTTGGCTGTGTCTTGTTGATTTTAATTTTCCTAAGCTATAGGGCCAAAAGTGGAAGTGCCCTAGGGTCTGTAGCTTTGTTTTTCAGATGTTTCAGGATACACCATAAACATCTCCAGAGTGTCTGTAGGCAATTTACATCCCGCCCATCAGCATAACAAGGCTCCCTGTTCTCCATGGCCTGTCCTGTGTTTCTGGTTTTTACACTTTTTTCAGATGGCCCGTTTGACGAATGGGAAATGAGACTTCATTGTAGTGCAGATTTCCATTTCTCGAGTGCTTGGTTGGCCAAAAAGGGCATATGTGTTTTTTCCTGAATATATTCAGGAAAAAATGTTTACGCACTTTTGTCCAAGTGCATCACTGTCAAAGATCTGCCGCTTTTCACATGCTTTAAATGCAATTCCAATCTACCTCCTGAAATATGATTCCTGCAATTCTGCCTCGTTTTCAAGTCCTCTTTGCAGACTTACTTCCATATAATTTTGCCAATAACTGTCATTTATAACACTGCAGGTTTGTGAATTACAGTGCCCGTGATTTCCTTTCTTAACTCGTTTCCTTGAAAACTGGCCACAGAACCGCAGGTTTGCTTCAGGCCGTAATCAGGGTCCGGCACGGCACTCTGAGACTTTGGTTCATTCCACTTCCTGGTGGGAAATTAGAGTTAAATGTGCCCCTCCAGACACCTGCCTCACTCCTAGCCCCTTGGTGATGTGTGTCCTGTGGTTTGCGGCCACATGTGCTGGGTTCCTCACCTTTGGCTGATGTGGCCCCACTGGTGTGAGGACACTCCTGCCTGGTTCCCATCCCCTTGGTGATGTGGGCCCTCCGGTGAGAGTCCGATCCTGGTTGGGTTCCTGACACTTCTGTGAGGTGGGCCCTCTTCTCTGAGGTCACTCCTGCCTGGCTGGCACACCCCGCCTTGGCGACGTCGGCCCTCTGGTGGGATTTGGTGCCTGCTGGGTGTCTCCTCCCCTCGGTAATGAGGGCCCTCTGGCGTCAGACCCTAACTCCTGGGCTCCCAATATTTTCTGATATGCGCCCTACGGTTCGAGTACACTCCTGCCAGGTTCCCAACCCCATGGGAATGTGGGCCTTCTGCTCTGAGGCCCCAACCGTGGGTTGCTCAGTTTAATGATGAGGGCCCTCTGCTGTGAGTTCTCTCCGGCCTGGATCCCATAGCCTCGCTGCTCCTGGCCACCTGCTGGGAGGTTACAACTGCGGGATTCCTCACCTTTTTTCTTCTATGGACCCTCTGTTTTGAGACTCCTCCTGCCTGCCTCACTCCCAGCCCCTTGGTGATGTGTGTCCTCTAGTTTGAGGCCACCTATGCTGGGTCCCTCGCCTTTCGATGATGTGGCCCCACTGGTGTGAGGACACTCCTGCCTGGTTCCTATCCCCTTGATGATGTGGGCCCTCTGGTGAGAGTCTGATCCTGGCTGGGTTCCTCACCCTTCTGTGAGGGGGGCCCTCTGCTGTGAGGTCACTCCTGCCTGGCTGGCACACCCCACCTGGGCAACATCGGCCCTCTTGTGGCAGTTGGAGCCTGCTGGGAACCTCCCCTCGGTGATGGGGGCCCTCTTGCCTCAGGCCCTAACTGCTGGGTACCCACATTTTCTGATACGTGCTAAGTGGTGCGAGGACACTCCTGCGAGGTTCCCATCCCCATGGGCATGTGGGCCTTCTGCTCTAAGGTCCCAACACCTGTGTTGTTCACCGTTTCATGATGTTGGCTCTCTGGTGTTAGTTCACCCAGGCCTAGATCCCATAGCCTCTGTGCTCTGAGCGGCCTGCTGGGAGGTTCCTACTGCTGGATTCCTTACCTTTTTTATTCTTTGGGTCCTGTGTTTTCATGCTCCTACTTCCTGACTCACTCCCAGCCCATTTGTGATGTAGGTCCTCTTGTTTAAGGCCACATGTACCAGTTTCCTCACCTTTATTGATGTGGCCCCACTGGTGTGAGGACACTCCTGCCTGGTTCCCATCCCCTTGGTGATGGTGGCCCTCTGCTGAGAGTCTGATCCTGTCTGGATTCCGCACAGTTCTGGGAGGTGGGCCCTCTGCTGTGAGGTCACTCCTGCCTGGCTGGCACACGTCACCTTGGCGATGTGGGCCCTCAGTTGGGAGTTGGTGCCTGCTGGGAATCTCCTCCCCTAGGTAATTAGGGCCCTCTGGCGTCAGGCCCTAACTCATGGGCTCCCAAAATTTTCTGATGTGTGCCCTGTCGGGCGAGTACACTCCAGCCAGGGTCCCATCCCCATGGGGATATGGGCTTTCTGCCCTGAGGTCCCAACGGCTGGGTTGCTCACAGTGTCAGAATGTGGGCCCTCTGCTGTGAGTTCACTCCGGCATGGATCCCATAGCCTCGGTGCTCTGGGCCACCTGCTTGGAGCTTCCAACTGCGGGGTTCCTCACCTTTTTTATTCTCTGGGCGCTCTGTTGTGAGTCTCCTCCTGCATGCCTCACTCCCAGCCCTTTCGTGATGTGTGTCCCCTTGTTTGAGGCCACATGTGCTGTGTTCCTTACCTTTCGCTGATGTGGCCCCACTGGTGTGAGGACACTCCTGCCTGGTTTCCATCCCCTTGGTGATGTGGGCGCTCTGGTTAGAGTCTGATCCTGTTTGGGCTCCTCACACTTCTGTGAGGTGGGCCCTCTGCTGTGAGGTAACTCCTGCCTGGCTTGCTCCCATTGCCTTGGTGACGTCGGCCCTCTGGTGGAATTTGGAGCCTGCTGGTAGCCTCCTCTCCTCCGTGATGAGGGCCCTCTGGCGCCAGGCCATAACTGCTGGGTTCCCACATTTTCTGATACGTGCTAAGTTGTGCGAGGACACTCCTGTGAGGTTCCCATCCCCATGGGGATGTGGGCCTTCTGCTCTGAGGTCCCACTGGCTGGGTTGCTCACAGTTTCATGATGTGGGCCCTCTGCTGTGAGTTCACTGTGGCCTGGATCCCATAGACTCCATGCTCTGGGCCAACTGCTGGGAGGTTCAAACTGCTGGATTCCTCACATTTTTTATTCTGTGGGCCCTGTGTTGTTAGGCTACTCCTGCCTGCCTCACTCGGAGCACCTTGGAAATGTGGGTCCTCTGGTTTAGGCCACATGTGCTGGGTTCCTCACCTTTCTATAATGTGGCCACACTGGTGTGAGGACACTCCTGCCTTGTTCCGATCCCCTTGGTGATGTGGGCCCTCTGGTGAGAGTCTTATCCTGGCTGGGTTCCTCACCCTTCTGTGAGGTAGGCCCTCTGCTGTGAGGTCACTCCTGACTGGCTGGCACACGTCAACGTGGCGACGTGGGCCCTCAGTTGGGAGTTGGTGCCTGCTGGGAGTCTCCTCCCCTCGGTAATGAGGGCCCTCTGGCGTCAGACCCTAACTCCTGGGCTCCCAAAAGTTTCTGATGTGCGCCCTGTGGTGCGAGTACACTCCTGCCAGGATCCCAACCCCATGGGAATGTGGGCCTTCTGCTCTAAGGTCCCAACGGCTGGGTTGCTCACAGTTTCATAATGAGGGCCCTCTGTTTTGAGTTCAGTCAGGCCTGGATCCCATAGCCTCGCTGCTCCTGGCCACCTGCTGGGAGGTTCCAACTGCGGGATCCCTCACCTTTTTTACGCTATGGGCCCTCTGTTTGGAGGCTCCTCCTGCCTGCCTCACTCCCAGCCCCTTGGTGATGTGTGTCCTGTAGTTTGAGGCCACGTGTGCTGGGTCCGTCACATTTCGGTGATGTGACCACACTGGTGTGAGAACACTCCTGCCTGGTTTCCATTCCCTTGGTGATGTGGGCCCTCCGGTGAGAGTCTGATCCTCTTTGGGTTCCTCACACTTTTGTGTGGTTGGCCCTCTGCTCTGAGGTCACTCCTGCCTGGCTGGCACACCCTGCATTGGCGACGTCGGCCTTCTGGTAGCAGTTGGAGCTTGCTGGGAGCCTCCTCTCCTCAGTGATGAGGGCCCTCTGGCGTCCGGCCCTAACTGCTGGGCTCCCCACCTTTTCTGATGTGTGCCCACTGGTGCGATGACACTCCTGCTTGGTTCCCTTCCCCATGGGGATGTGGGCCTTGTGCTCTGAGGTTACAAAGGCTGGGTTGCTTACAGTATCACGATGAGGGCCCTCTGTTGTGAGTTCATCACTGCCTGGATCCCATAGCCTCGGTGCTCTGGGCCGCCTGCTGGGATGTTCCAACTGCTGGATTCCTCACCTTTTTTATACAATGGGCCATGTGTTTTGAGGTTAATCCTGCCTGCCTCGCTCCGAGACCCATGGTGATGTGGGTCCTCTGGTTTGAGGCCACATGTGCTGGGTACCTCAACTTTCGATGATGTGGCCCCACGGGTGTGAGGACACTCCTGCCTGGTTCCCAGCCCCTTGCTTATGTGGGCACTCTGGTGAGAGTCTGATCTTGACTGGGTTCCTTACCCTTCTGTGAGGTGGGCCCTCTGATGTGAGGTCACTCCTGCCTGGATGGCTCATGTTGCCTTGGCGACGTAGGCCCTCTGTTGGCCACTGAAGCATGCTGGGAGCCTCCTACCCTCTTTAATAAGGGCCCTGGAAGAAACGCATATGCCCTTTTTGACCAAGTGCATCATTGTCGAGGTTCTGCCTCTTCTCCTATACTTTCAGAGGACTTCCCGTCTACCTCCTGAAATCGTATTCCTGGAATTCTGCCCCGCGTTCAAGTCCTCTTTGCAGCCATACTTCAATATATTTTTGGACGATAGCTGTCATTTATAACTCTGCAGGTTTGTGAATTACAGTGCCCCTGAGCTCCTTTCTTCAACTCGCTTTCTTGTGAGCTGGCCGCAAAACCGCAGGATTGCTTCAGGCCCTAATCTGGTTCCGACACGGCATGTTGAGCCTTTGGCTAATTCCTCTTCCTGGTGGGAAATGAGCGTTAACTTTGTTCGTGCCGACACCTACAGCTAATCTCTCATTGGTTCTCCCTGTTCCTGTTCATCTTGCGCAGAAATTCCAAACTGTGCCAAACAGAAGGTTAAAGGCACTGACTCTCCAAGTGGGGAGAGAGTTAGTAAAGCGTCTCGAATGGTAAAACCGAGTACGAGGGGACGAAAACTGAGACGCATTTAAAAAGTTTTCACGGTCACACTGTGGACCATATTCTGGGTTGCCCATGCATGTTTTACCTGAAGGAAGAATCCCTTCAACCTGGAGAGTTGGGACCCATGGAATGGGTACCACGCAGTATGACATCAAAGGGTTGCCTTTGCTCACCGAACGTCACCAATGCTATCAGCCCAAAGTGTCCAGCCTTATGTCTCACTCAGCTCGGGGTGTAGATGTGGTAAATCCACGTTGCATCACAAGCCCTGAATGAATTATTTAAGAATTGCTCTCTATTTCACTGTCATTGTGTTTTGTTTTTGTAATTTATTTTGATAATGGGATTTATCGGATTTTCACTGCTGCGTTTATGCCGCCGTACACATGCTTGATTCTCTTATGGAGACATATAAATCCATGGGTTTTCAGATTCTTACTAGTCAGGTATATTCCTAGGCATTGAATATGGTGTGTTGAGTCCATTTCGTGGAGCAAGGAGTAGGTCCTGACTATTACATATTTGCTTATGGAAAGGTATCTGTGCTAATTTCAATCTCTGGTTTTATGCAGCACCACAACTCACCTTTCCCCGTAAGCAAGCATAAGTTGGTTTTCTAAATTTGAGACCCTTTTCTGTTTTGTAATTGAGTTCATGTGCAGCCATGTTTGCATTCCGTGTATTTGAGATATCTTATGGTGTTTCTTTTTCTGTGTGACTTAGTTAACTTAGAATGATCGTACCTGAATCCACTCATTATGCCGCGACGGGCCTCATGACATAGATTTCATTGCTGAGTGATATTCCATTGTACGTACGTACAACAACTTCTTTATCCATTTTTTGCTTTCTGGGATATTTCACTTGTACCGTAAATGAGGTTCTTGTAAGCAGAGCCGTCCAAAATTTATGGGTGGCTGTGTCTTTTTGATTTTAATTTCCCTAAGCTATAGAACCATAAGTTGAAGTGCCGTAGGCTCCGTTGCTTAGTTTTTTAGGTGTTTGAGGAAACACCATACACTTCTCCAGAGTGGCTGTTGGCAAGTTACATCCCGCCCATCAGCATAACAAGGCTCCCTGTTCTCCATGGCCTGTCCTGCCTTTCTGGATTTTTCACTTTTTTCAGATGTCCCTTTTGACAGGGGGGCAGTGAGACTTCATTGTAATGCAGATTTCTTTACAGGCTTGCTTGTTTGGCCAAAAAGGGCGTATGTGTTTTTTCTTGAGTATATTCAGGAAAAAACGCATACGCCCTTTTTGACCAAGTGCATCATTGTCGACTTTCTGTCTCTTTCCTTATGCTTTAAATGCAATTCCAGTCTGCCCCTGAACTCGTTTTCCTGCAATTCTGCCCCGCTTTCAAGTCCTCTACGCAGCCTTACTTCAATATATTTTTGGACAATAGCTGACATTTATAACTCTGCAGGTTTGTGAATGACAGTGCGCCTGAGCTCCTTTCTTCTACTCGCTTTCTTGTGAGCTGGCCGCAAACCCGCAGGATTGCTTCATGCCCTAATCTGGTTCCGGCACAGCATGCTGATCCTTTGGTAAATTCCTCTTCCTGGTGGGAAATGAGTGTTATATTTGAACGTGCAGACACCTAGAGCTAGTCTCTCATTGGTTCTCCCTATTCTTGTTCATCTTGCGCAGAAATTGCAAACTGTGCCAAACAGGAGGTTAAAGGCACTGACTCTCTAAGTGGGGAGAGTATTAGTAAAGGGTCTTCAATCGTGAACCCGAGTAAAAGGGGACGAAAACTGAGATGCATTTGAAAAGGTTTCCCGGTCACACGGTGCACCATACTGTGGGTTTCCCATGCATGTTTTAGCTGAAGGAAGAATCCCTTAAACCTGGAGAGTTGGGACCCATGGAATGGGTACCATGCAGTATGACTTCAAAGGGCCTGCATTTTCTCAACGAACCTCACCAATGCTATCAGGCCGAAGTGTACAGCCTTATGTCTCACTCAGCTCTGGTTGTAGATGTGGTAAATCCAGGTTGCATCACAAGCCCTGAATGAATTATTTAAGAATTGCTCTCTATTTCACTGTCATTGTGTTTGTTTTTGTAATTCATTTTGATAATGGGATTTATCGGATTTTCTCTGCTGCATTCATGCCGCTGTACACACACTTGAGTCTCTTATGGAGACATATAAATCCATGGGTTTGAAGATACTTACTAGTCAGGTGTATTCCTAGGCGTTGAATATGGGGTGTTAAGTCCATTTCGTTGAGCAAGGGCTAGGTCTTGACTATTACATATTTGGCTTATGGAAAGGTATCTGTGCTAATTTCTATCTCTGGTTTTATGCAGCACCCCAACTCACTTTTCCCCTTAAGCAAGCATAAGGTGGTTTTCTAAATTTGAGACCCTGTTCTGTTTTGTAATTCAGTTCATGTGTAGCCAAGTTTACATTCCGTGTATTAGTGATATCTTATGATGTTTCATTTTCTGTGTGACTTATTTCACTTAGAATCATCGTACCTGAATCCACTCATTATGCCACGATGGGCCTGATGACATAGATTTCATTGCTGAGTGATATTCCATTGAATGTGTGTACCACAACTTCTTTATCCATTTTTCACATTCTGGGATATTTAACTTGTACCGTAGACGAGATTCCTGTAAACAGAGCCGTCTGAAACTTTGGGGTGGCTGTCTGTTTTTGATTTTAATTTCCGTGATCTATAAGACCATAAGTGGAAGTGCCGTAGTCTCCGTTGCTTTGTTTCTTAGGTGTTTCAGGAAACACCATACACTTCTCCAGAGTGGCTGTTGGCAATTTACATCCCGCCCATCAGCATAACAAGGCTCCCTGTTCTCCATGGCCTGTGCTGTCTTTCTGGATTTTACACTTTTTTCAGATGGCCCTTTTGACCTGGGGGCAGTGAGACTTCTTTGTAGTGCAGATTTCTTTAACATGCTGGCTTGGTTGGCCAAAAAGGGCGTATGCGTTTTTTCCTGAATATATTCAGGAAAAAACGCATACGCCCTTTTTGGCCAAGTGCATCATTGTCGACGTTCTGCCTCTTTTCCTATGCTTTAAATGCAATTCCAGTCTACCCCCTGAAATCGTTTTCCTGCAATTCTGCCCCGCTTTCCAGTCCTCTTCGCAGCCTTCCTTCAATATATTTTTGGACGATAGCTGTCATTTATAACTCTGCAGGTTTGTGAATTACAGTGCCCCTGAGCTCCTTTCTTCAACTCGCTTTCTTGTGAGCTGGCCGCAAACCCGCAGGAATGCTTCAGGCCCTAATCTGGTTCCGGCACGGCATGCTGAGCCTTTGGTTAATTCCTCTTCCTGGTGGGAAATGAGCGTTCCATTTGCCCGTCCAGACACCTACAGCTAGTCTCTCATTGGTTCTCCCTATTCCTGTTCATCTTGCGCAGAAATTGCAAACTGTGCCAAACAGGAGGTTAAAGGCACTGACTCTCCAAGTGGGGAGAGTGTTAGTAAACGGTCTGGAATGGTGAACCCGAGTAAAAGGGGACGAAAACTGAGATGCATTTGAAAAGGATTCCCGGTCACACAGTGCACTGTACTGTGGGTTTCCCATGCATGTTTTAGCTGAAGGAAGAATCCCTTAAACCTGGAGAGTTGGGACCCATGGAATGGGTACCATGCAGTATGACTTCAAAGGGTCTGCATTTGCTCATCGAACCTCACCAATGCTATCAGCCCGAAGTGTCCAGCCTTATGTCTCACTCAGCTCTGGGTGTAGATGTGGTAAATCCAGGTTGCATCACAAGCCCTGAATGAATTATTTAAGAATTGCTCTCTATTTCACTGTCATTGTGTTTGTTTTTGTAATTCATTTTGATAATGGGTTTTATCGGATTTTCTCTGCTGCATTCATGCCGCTGTACACACACTTGAGTCTCTTACGGAGACATATAAATCCATGGGTTTGAAGGTTCTTACTAGTCATGTGTAATCCTAGGCGTTGAATATGGGGTGTTTAGTCCATTTCGTTGAGCAAGGGCTAGGTCTTGACTATTACATATTTGGCTTATGGAAAGGTATCTGTGCTAATTTCTATCTCTGGTTTTATGCAGCACCCCAACTCACTTTTCCCCTTAAGCAAGCATAAGGTGGTTTTCTAAATTTGAGACCCTGTTCTGTTTTGTAATTCAGTTCATGTGTAGCCAAGTTTACATTCCGTGTATTAGTGATATCTTATGATGTTTCATTTTCTGTGTGACTTATTTCACTTAGAATCATCGTACCTGAATCCACTCATTATGCCGCGACGGGCCTGATGACATAGATTTCATTGGTGAGTGATATTCCTTTGTACGTACGTACCACACTTCTTTATCCATTTTTCGCTTTCTGGAATATTTAACTTGTACCGTAGACGAGGTTCTTGTAAACAGAGCCGTAAACAGAAACTTTGCGGTGGCTGTGTGTTTTTGATTTTAATTTCCCTAAGCTATAGGAAAATAAGTGGTAATGCCGTAGGCTCCGTTGCTTTGTTTTTTAGGTTTTTGAGGAAACACCATACACATCTCCAGAGTGGCTGTTGGCAATTTACATCCCGCCCATCAGCATAACAAGGCTCCCTGTTCTCCATGGCCTGTGCTGCCTTTCTGGATTTTACACTTTTTTCAGATGGCCCTTTTGAACGGGGGGCAGTGAGACTTCATTGTAGTGCAGATTTCTTTAACATGCTTGCTTGGTTGGCCAAAAAGGGCCTATGCGTTTTTTCCTGAATATATTCAGGAAAAAACGCATACGCCCTTTTTGGCCAAGTGCATCATTGTCGACGTTCTGCCTCTTTTCCTATGCTTTAAATGCAATTCCAGTCTACCCCCTGAAATCGTTTTCTTGCAATTCTGCCCCGCTTTCAAGTCCTCTTCGCAGCCTTCCTTCAATATATTTTTGGACGATAGCTGTCATTTATAACACTGCAGGTTTGTGAATTACAGTGTCCCTGAGCTCCTTTCTTCAACTCGCTTTCTTGTGAGCTGGCCGCAAACCCGCAGGATTGCTTCAGGCCCTAATCTTGTTCCGGCACGGCATGCTGAGCCTTTGGTTAATTCCTCTTCCTGGTGGGAAATGAGCATTAAATTTGCCCGTGCAGACACCTTCACACGAGTCTTCATGGTGCCACTTTGCCCCGGTTATCTCTATGGAGGTTGGAGTTGGAGGGCCTCCTCGCTCAAGGTCAGTGTGCCCACGGAACCAACCCTGCAACTTCAGGGCATGGTTGGGTGTTAGGATCACCACGTGGGGTCCTTTTCCCTTAGGAGGGAGGTGGCCTTTTGGGCTGCTGATTTCCAGGTTTTCAGATACTGCCAGTATCTTGGCCAGATGTGGCGGTGGGCCAAGCCCCTTGGTGACCGCAGTTTATCCTACCTGGATCGCATTCTTGCATTGTTCCATCTCAAGTGGTCCCAGGTTTTGCACTAATACTCCAATGGCGATTCACCGTTCACCAGGAATGTAAAGGTCAAAGGGTTTAGCTAAATTAGGGAGTTCCAGGGCAAGGGTCTGAATTGACTGCTCTTTCCATTCTTGAAAGGCCACTTCTGCATTCTATTCAAAAGGATCATCATATTTTTCTTTCAGTGTTTCATATAGAGGCCCAGCTAGTAGACTGTAGTTAGGGATCCAGAAGCAGCAAACCCTGGCCTCCCCAGGAACCCCTAAGCTGTCTTCTAGTTTCAGAAATGGGTAAGGCTGTAAATTGTTTCTTCCCTTTCCTGGGATGGGCTTCTCCGACCTTCTGTGAGAATGAAGCCCAGGCAGGTCACCGTAGTCTGTGATATTTGAGCTTTGTCTTGGACAACTTGTATCCTTTATTGGCTTGGTAGTTCAGAGGTCTCCTTAGTAGGGCTGGATGTCGTCTGCATATTGAAGGAGTGTTTCCTTTTCCAGAGGTAGAACTTTTAGTTCTTTAGCTGAGCTTTCCCCAAAGATGGTGTGGGAATTTTTGAACCCTTGGGGCAACACGGCCCGGAAGTATTGTTTTAGTTGTATGTTGAGTCCTGCCACTCACAAGCCAAAATTTCTTGTGACTCTGGGACTAATAGAATACAAAGGAAGGCATCATTGAAGACTAATACAGAATACCATGTCCTGGTGGTTGGTAGAATGACCAGCAGGGTGTAGGATTTAGGAACTACTGGAGGTATATACTCGGTGGCTTCACTGACTGTCCTGACATCCTTTACCAGGACTCCAGCAGCCCATGGGGCTCTCGAGGTCAGGCCAATCCCAGAATATGGAGCTCACCTGGGCAGGTACCCCACCCCCACCCCAGCCCACGGGGCTCTCGTGTTCAGGCCCCTCCCAGGATACGGGGTTCCCTGGGCAGGTTCCCCTGCAGCCCGTGGGGCTCTCGTGGTCAGGCCCCTCCCAGGATACAGAGCTACCCTTGCAGGTACCATGGCAGGGCTGGGAACACAGGAACCGTGCATATCGCCCTCATTGCAGAGCACTCCCAGCTCACCTGTCACTCAGATCTGACACAGAGCACCTCAGAGCAGGACTTGAACTAACAAACAGCAGCTCCGACAGGTCTGTGACCCTGGGCATCTCTCTGTGTGGCCTCCCTCCACCTGGTCTTCCAGAGACTTCCACTGCACCCGGGGCACCAGGCCTCTGTCTCCACCCACCAGCCACCCCTCCTCTCCCTGACTCCTGGGTTCCTCTCATTAGGAGAGGGTTTTCTTGAAGTTGTCTCCCACTCATGGGCCAGATAATATAATTAGAAAACAAGCCAGAGCTGCAGCCCCTTGTCTATCCTGACTCTCAGGAGCCCACACCTGTTCCTTGGACCTGGCCGATTCAGCAAGTTCCAGTTTCTGCAACTGTGAGCCCCTGAGGGGTGATTATTGGCTGGCCTGGGAAGCCCGACCGTGCCGGCCAGACCTCCCCAGGTGTGCCTGGGTTCAGATCAATATAAACACCGCTCCAGGCAGCAAGAGCCCCTGCAGCTGTGCCTGACGCCATTTTCTCTGCCCTGTCAGCAGTCTTGGGGCTGGACTGGTGGGAGGGAGTGAGAGGCCACGGCTTTGTGGGTGGCCCAGTGTGAGTGGGGCTCTGCTGGACTTTCTGCAGCAGTTGCCAAGATGCCACCTGCTAAAGAAGAGGATGTGTCACCCATACCTGCCGCTGGAATTTCTCCCTGGGCAGAGGTGAGTGAGGAAGAAAGCAGTGGGGGCCGGGACAGCAGGGGTATCTCAGGCAGGGAAATGGAAAGCTTCCAGAAGAGCACCCAGGGCCAGGACCATCCTGGCTGGCCTGCAGGCACCAAGTCGGCTGGCATGCTGTCACTCATGTGGCTCCATGGCCCTTCCTCTAGGCTTTCAAGTCCTTGTACATATTCAGGTGTTTTACCTGGGAAGGGTGGGAACATTTCAGCAGCAGCTGGCCTGGGGCTCAGCCCACGTTTACTCACAGATGCCTCGGCACGGTCCCCCAGCTTTGCAATGAGGACGCTTGTTGCGTGGGGCCTGCTGGCTGAATGGGAGATGATTCCCCACCACTGACCAACTTCAGAATTGTTTACAACTGGAGCAAGTGCCCTGATACGGTTTTCCTCTGTGTAACTGGTGGGTTCTGTTTTTGTTTCTTTTTTTCGTTTTTGGTTCAAGGTAGATTTTATTCCTCTTTTTTGTATTTACAGATATAAGCATGGAAATAATTTATTCATATAAATACATGTATGTGAAGGGAAGAATATTTTTTCTGTTTTACTTTTTGTAATTTGAATTTTATTTTATTTTTTTATACAGCAGGTTCTTTTTAGTTATCTATTTTATACATATAAATGTATATATGCCAATCCCAATCTCTCAACTCCTCCCACCACCACCCCCCAACAGCTTTCCCCCCTTGGTGTCCATACGTTTGTTGTCTACATCTGTTGCTCTATTTCTGCCTGGCAAAACGGTTCATCTGTACAATTTTTCTAGGTTCCACATATATGCATTAATAGACAAGATTTGTTTTTCTCTTTCTGACTTACTTCACTCTGTATGACAGTCTCTAGATCCATCAACGTCTCTACAAATGACCCAATTTCATTCCTTTTTATGGCTTAGTAATATTCCATTTTATATATGTACCACTTCTTTATGCATTCGTCTGTCTGTGGGCATTTAGGTTGCTTCCATTACCTGGATATTGTAAATAGTGATGCAATGAACATTGCGGTGAATGTCTCTTTTTGATTTATGGTTTTGTCTGGGTATATGCCCAGTAGTGGGATTGCTGTATCATATGGTAATTCTATTCTTAGTTTTATAAGAAACTCCATAATGTTCTCCACAGTGACTGTATCAATTTACATTCCCAACAATAGTGGAAGAGGGTTCCTTATCTCCACACCCTTTCCAGCATTTGTTGTTTGTAGATTTTCTGATGATGCCCATTCTAACAGGTGTGAGGTGATACACCATGGATGAGTCTATTTCGTTGAGCAAAGAGTAGGTCTTGTCTATTACATATTTGGCTTATGGAACGGTATGTGTGCTAATTTCAATCTCTGGTTTTATACAGCACCCCAACTCAACTTTCCCCTTAAGCAAGCATAAGTTTTTATCTAAATGTGAGACTCTGTTCGGTTTTGGAATTCAGTTTATGTGTAGCCAAGTTTACACTCTCTCTATTAGTGATATCTTATGATAATTCTCTTTCTCTGTGTGACCTATTTCTCTTAGAATCATCATACTTAAATCCACTCAATTTGCTGCTACAGGCCTGATGACATTGATTTCATTGCTGAGTGATATTCCGTTGTACGTAAGTAGCACAACTCCTTTATCCATTTTTTTCTTTCTGGGATATTTAATTTGTACTGGACTCAAGGTTCTTGTAAACACAGCAGCCCTAAATTTTGTGTTGGCTGTGTCTTGTTGATTTTAATTTTCCTAAGCTATAGGGCCAAAAGTGGAAGTGCCCTAGGGTCTGTAGCTTTGTTTTTCAGATGTTTCAGGATACACCATAAACATCTCCAGAGTGTCTGTTGGCAATTTACATCCCGCCCATCAGCATAACAAGGCTCCCTGTTCTCCATGGCCTGTCCTGTGTTTCTGGTTTTTACACTTTTTTCAGATGGCCCGTTTGACGAATGGGAAATGAGACTTCATTGTAGTGCAGATTTCCATTTCTCGAGTGCTTGGTTGGCCAAAAAGGGCATATGTGTTTTTTCCTGAATATATTCAGGAAAAAATGTTTACGCACTTTTGTCCAAGTGCATCACTGTCAAAGATCTGCCGCTTTTCACATGCTTTAAATGCAATTCCAATCTACCTCCTGAAATATGATTCCTGCAATTCTGCCTCGTTTTCAAGTCCTCTTTGCAGACTTACTTCCATATAATTTTGCCAATAGCTGTCATTTATAACACTGCAGGTTTGTGAATTACAGTGCCCGTGATTTCCTTTCTTAACTCGTTTCCTTGAAAACTGGCCACAGAACCGCAGGTTTGCTTCAGGCCGTAATCAGGGTCCGGCACGGCACTCTGAGACTTTGGTTCATTCCACTTCCTGGTGGGAAATTAGAGTTAAATGTGCCCCTCCAGACACCTGCCTCACTCCTAGCCCCTTGGTGATGTGTGTCCTGTGGTTTGAGGCCACATGTGCTGGGTTCCTCACCTTTGGCTGATGTGGCCCCACTGGTGTGAGGACACTCCTGCCTGGTTCCCATCCCCTTGGTGATGTGGGCCCTCCGGTGAGAGTCCGATCCTGGTTGGGTTCCTGACACTTCTGTGAGGTGGGCCCTCTTCTCTGAGGTCACTCCTGCCTGGCTGGCACACCCCGCCTTGGCGACGTCGGCCCTCTGGTGGGATTTGGTGCCTGCTGGGTGTCTCCTCCCCTCGGTAATGAGGGCCCTCTGGCGTCAGACCCTAACTCCTGGGCTCCCAATATTTTCTGATATGCGCCCTACGGTTCGAGTACACTCCTGCCAGGTTCCCAACCCCATGGGAATGTGGGCCTTCTGCTCTGAGGCCCCAACCGTGGGTTGCTCAGTTTCATGATGAGGGCCCTCTGCTGTGAGTTCTCTCCGGCCTGGATCCCATAGCCTCGCTGCTCCTGGCCACCTGCTGGGAGGTTACAACTGCGGGATTCCTCACCTTTTTTCTTCTATGGACCCTCTGTTTTGAGACTCCTCCTGCCTGCCTCACTCCCAGCCCCTTGGTGATGTGTGTCCTCTAGTTTGAGGCCACCTATGCTGGGTCCCTCGCCTTTCGATGATGTGGCCCCACTGGTGTGAGGACACTCCTGCCTGGTTCCTATCCCCTTGATGATGTGGGCCCTCTGGTGAGAGTCTGATCCTGGCTGGGTTCCTCACCCTTCTGTGAGGGGGGCCCTCTGCTGTGAGGTCACTCCTGCCTGGCTGGCACACCCCACCTGGGCAACATCGGCCCTCTTGTGGCAGTTGGAGCCTGCTGGGAACCTCCCCTCGGTGATGGGGGCCCTCTTGCCTCAGGCCCTAACTGCTGGGTACCCACATTTTCTGATACGTGCTAAGTGGTGCGAGGACACTCCTGCGAGGTTCCCATCCCCATGGGCATGTGGGCCTTCTGCTCTAAGGTCCCAACACCTGTGTTGTTCACCGTTTCATGATGTTGGCTCTCTGGTGTTAGTTCACCCAGGCCTAGATCCCATAGCCTCTGTGCTCTGAGCGGCCTGCTGGGAGGTTCCTACTGCTGGATTCCTTACCTTTTTTATTCTTTGGGTCCTGTGTTTTCATGCTCCTACTTCCTGACTCACTCCCAGCCCATTTGTGATGTAGGTCCTCTTGTTTAAGGCCACATGTACCAGTTTCCTCACCTTTATTGATGTGGCCCCACTGGTGTGAGGACACTCCTGCCTGGTTCCCATCCCCTTGGTGATGGTGGCCCTCTGCTGAGAGTCTGATCCTGTCTGGATTCCGCACACTTCTGGGAGGTGGGCCCTCTGCTGTGAGGTCACTCCTGCCTGGCTGGCACACGTCACCTTGGCGATGTGGGCCCTCAGTTGGGAGTTGGTGCCTGCTGGGAATCTCCTCCCCTAGGTAATTAGGGCCCTCTGGCGTCAGGCCCTAACTCATGGGCTCCCAAAATTTTCTGATGTGTGCCCTGTCGGGCGAGTACACTCCAGCCAGGGTCCCATCCCCATGGGGATATGGGCTTTCTGCCCTGAGGTCCCAACGCCTGGGTTGCTCACAGTGTCAGAATGTGGGCCCTCTGCTGTGAGTTCACTCCGGCATGGATCCCATAGCCTCGGTGCTCTGGGCCACCTGCTTGGAGCTTCCAACTGCGGGGTTCCTCACCTTTTTTATTCTCTGGGCGCTCTGTTGTGAGTCTCCTCCTGCATGCCTCACTCCCAGCCCTTTCGTGATGTGTGTCCCCTTGTTTGAGGCCACATGTGCTGTGTTCCTTACCTTTCGCTGATGTGGCCCCACTGGTGTGAGGACACTCCTGCCTGGTTTCCATCCCCTTGGTGATGTGGGCGCTCTGGTTAGAGTCTGATCCTGTTTGGGCTCCTCACACTTCTGTGAGGTGGGCCCTCTGCTGTGAGGTAACTCCTGCCTGGCTTGCTCCCATTGCCTTGGTGACGTCGGCCCTCTGGTGGAATTTGGAGCCTGCTGGTAGCCTCCTCTCCTCCGTGATGAGGGCCCTCTGGCGCCAGGCCATAACTGCTGGGTTCCCACATTTTCTGATACGTGCTAAGTTGTGCGAGGACACTCCTGTGAGGTTCCCATCCCCATGGGGATGTGGGCCTTCTGCTCTGAGGTCCCACTGGCTGGGTTGCTCACAGTTTCATGATGTGGGCCCTCTGCTGTGAGTTCACTGTGGCCTGGATCCCATAGACTCCATGCTCTGGGCCAACTGCTGGGAGGTTCAAACTGCTGGATTCCTCACATTTTTTATTCTGTGGGCCCTGTGTTGTTAGGCTACTCCTGCCTGCCTCACTCGGAGCACCTTGGAAATGTGGGTCCTCTGGTTTAGGCCACATGTGCTGGGTTCCTCACCTTTCTATAATGTGGCCACACTGGTGTGAGGACACTCCTGCCTTGTTCCGATCCCCTTGGTGATGTGGGCCCTCTGGTGAGAGTCTTATCCTGGCTGGGTTCCTCACCCTTCTGTGAGGTAGGCCCTCTGCTGTGAGGTCACTCCTGACTGGCTGGCACACGTCAACGTGGCGACGTGGGCCCTCAGTTGGGAGTTGGTGCCTGCTGGGAGTCTCCTCCCCTCGGTAATGAGGGCCCTCTGGCGTCAGACCCTAACTCCTGGGCTCCCAAAAGTTTCTGATGTGCGCCCTGTGGTGCGAGTACACTCCTGCCAGGATCCCAACCCCATGGGAATGTGGGCCTTCTGCTCTAAGGTCCCAACGGCTGGGTTGCTCACAGTTTCATAATGAGGGCCCTCTGTTTTGAGTTCAGTCAGGCCTGGATCCCATAGCCTCGCTGCTCCTGGCCACCTGCTGGGAGGTTCCAACTGCGGGATCCCTCACCTTTTTTACGCTATGGGCCCTCTGTTTGGAGGCTCCTCCTGCCTGCCTCACTCCCAGCCCCTTGGTGATGTGTGTCCTGTAGTTTGAGGCCACGTGTGCTGGGTCCGTCACATTTCGGTGATGTGACCACACTGGTGTGAGAACACTCCTGCCTGGTTTCCATTCCCTTGGTGATGTGGGCCCTCCGGTGAGAGTCTGATCCTCTTTGGGTTCCTCACACTTTTGTGTGGTTGGCCCTCTGCTCTGAGGTCACTCCTGCCTGGCTGGCACACCCTGCATTGGCGACGTCGGCCTTCTGGTAGCAGTTGGAGCTTGCTGGGAGCCTCCTCTCCTCAGTGATGAGGGCCCTCTGGCGTCCGGCCCTAACTGCTGGGCTCCCCACCTTTTCTGATGTGTGCCCACTGGTGCGATGACACTCCTGCTTGGTTCCCTTCCCCATGGGGATGTGGGCCTTGTGCTCTGAGGTTACAACGGCTGGGTTGCTTACAGTATCACGATGAGGGCCCTCTGTTGTGAGTTCATCACTGCCTGGATCCCATAGCCTCGGTGCTCTGGGCCGCCTGCTGGGATGTTCCAACTGCTGGATTCCTCACCTTTTTTATACAATGGGCCATGTGTTTTGAGGTTAATCCTGCCTGCCTCGCTCCGAGACCCATGGTGATGTGGGTCCTCTGGTTTGAGGCCACATGTGCTGGGTACCTCAACTTTCGATGATGTGGCCCCACGGGTGTGAGGACACTCCTGCCTGGTTCCCAGCCCCTTGCTTATGTGGGCACTCTGGTGAGAGTCTGATCTGGACTGGGTTCCTTACCCTTCTGTGAGGTGGGCCCTCTGATGTGAGGTCACTCCTGCCTGGATGGCTCATGTTGCCTTGGCGACGTAGGCCCTCTGTTGGCCACTGAAGCATGCTGGGAGCCTCCTACCCTCTTTAATAAGGGCCCTGGAAGAAACGCATATGCCCTTTTTGACCAAGTGCATCATTGTTGAGGTTCTGCCTCTTCTCCTATACTTTCAGAGGACTTCCCGTCTACCTCCTGAAATCGTATTCCTGGAATTCTGCCCCGCGTTCAAGTCCTCTTTGCAGCCTTACTTCAATATATTTTTGGACGATAGCTGTCATTTATAACTCTGCAGGTTTGTGAATTACAGTGCCCCTGAGCTCCTTTCTTCAACTCGCTTTCTTGTGAGCTGGCCGCAAGCCCGCAGGATTGCTTCAGGCCCTAATCTGGTTCCGACACGGCATGCTGAGCCTTTGGCTAATTCCTCTTCCTGGTGGGAAATGAGCGTTCAATTTGCCCGTGCAGACACCTACAGCTAATCTCTCATTGGTTCTCCCTATTCCTGTTCATCTTGCGCAGAAATTCCAAACTGTGCCAAACAGGAGGTTAAAGGCACTGACTCTCCAAGTGGGGAGAGTGTTAGTAAAGCGTCTGGAATGGTAAAACCGAGTACGAGGGGACGAAAACTGAGACGCATTTAAAAAGTTTTCCCGGTCACACGGTGGACCATATTCTGGGTTGCCCATGCATGTTTTACCTGAAGGAAGAATCCCTTCAACCTGGAGAGTTGGGACCCATGGAATGGGTACCACGCAGTATGACTTCAAAGGGTTGCCTTTGCTCACCGAACGTCACCAATGCTATCAGCCCGAAGTGTCCAGCCTTATGTCTCACTCAGCTCGGGGTGTAGATGTGGTAAATCCACGTTGCATCACAAGCCCTGAATGAATTATTTAAGAATTGCTCTCTATTTCACTGTCATTGTGTTTTGTTTTTGTAATTTATTTTGATAATGGGATTTATCGGATTTTCACTGCTGCGTTTATGCCGCTGTACACATGCTTGATTCTCTTATGGAGACATATAAATCCATGGGTTTTCAGATTCTTACTAGTCAGGTATATTCCTAGGCATTGAATATGGTGTGTTGAGTCCATTTCGTGGAGCAAGGAGTAGGTCCTGACTATTACATATTTGCTTATGGAAAGGTATCTGTGCTAATTTCAATCTCTGGTTTTATGCAGCACCACAACTCACCTTTCCCCTTAAGCAAGCATAAGTTGGTTTTCTAAATTTGAGACCCTTTTCTGTTTTGTAATTGAGTTCATGTGCAGCCATGTTTGCATTCCGTGTATTTGAGATATCTTATGGTGTTTCTTTTTCTGTGTGACTTAGTTAACTTAGAATGATCGTACCTGAATCCACTCATTATGCCGCGACGGGCCTCATGACATAGATTTCATTGCTGAGTGATATTCCATTGTACGTACGTACAACAACTTCTTTATCCATTTTTTGCTTTCTGGGATATTTCACTTGTACCGTAAATGAGGTTCTTGTAAGCAGAGCCGTCCAAAATTTATGGGTGGCTGTGTCTTTTTGATTTTAATTTCCCTAAGCTATAGAACCATAAGTTGAAGTGCCATAGGCTCCGTTGCTTAGTTTTTTAGGTGTTTGAGGAAACACCATACACTTCTCCAGAGTGGCTGTTGGCAATTTACATCCCGCCCATCAGCATAACAAGGCTCCCTGTTCTCCATGGCCTGTCCTGCCTTTCTGGATTTTTCACTTTTTTCAGATGTCCCTTTTGACAGGGGGGCAGTGAGACTTCATTGGAATGCAGATTTCTTTACAGGCTTGCTTGTTTGGCCAAAAAGGGCGTATGTGTTTTTTCTTGAATATATTCAGGAAAAAACGCATACGCCCTTTTTGACCAAGTGCATCATTGTCGACTTTCTGTCTCTTCCCTTATGCTTTAAATGCAATTCCAGTCTGCCCCTGAACTCGTTTTCCTGCAATTCTGCCCCGCTTTCAAGTCCTCTACGCAGCCTTACTTCAATACATTTTTGGACAATAGCTGACATTTATAACTATGCAGGTTTGTGAATGACAGTGCGCCTGAGCTCCTTTCTTCTACTCGCTTTCTTGTGAGCTGGCCGCAAACCCGCAGGATTGCTTCATGCCCTAATCTGGTTCCGGCACAGCATGCTGATCCTTTGGTAAATTCCTCTTCCTGGTGGGAAATGAGTGTTATATTTGAACGTGCAGACACCTAGAGCTAGTCTCTCATTGGTTCTCCCTATTCTTGTTCATCTTGCGCAGAAATTGCAAACTGTGCCAAACAGGAGGTTAAAGGCACTGACTCTCGAAGTGGGGAGAGTATTAGTAAAGGGTCTTCAATCGTGAACCCGAGTAAAAGGGGACGAAAACTGAGATGCATTTGAAAAGGTTTCCCGGTCACACGGTGCACCATACTGTGGGTTACCCATGCATGTTTTAGCTGAAGGAAGAATCCCTTAAACCTGGAGAGTTGGGACCCATGGAATGGGTACCATGCAGTATGACTTCAAAGGGCCTGCATTTTCTCAACGAACCTCACCAATGCTATCAGGCCGAAGTGTACAGCCTTATGTCTCACTCAGCTCTGGTTGTAGATGTGGTAAATCCAGGTTGCATCACAAGCCCTGAATGAATTATTTAAGAATTGCTCTCTATTTCACTGTCATTGTGTTTGTTTTTGTAATTCATTTTGATAATGGGATTTATCGGATTTTCTCTGCTGCATTCATGCCGCTGTACACACACTTGAGTCTCTTATGGAGACATATAAATCCATGGGTTTGAAGATACTTACTAGTCAGGTGTATTCCTAGGCGTTGAATATGGGGTGTTTAGTCCATTTCGTTGAGCAAGGGCTAGGTCTTGACTATTACATATTTGGCTTATGGAAAGGTATCTGTGCTAATTTCTATCTCTGGTTTTATGCAGCACCACAACTCACCTTTCCCCTTAAGCAAGCATAAGTTGGTTTTCTAAATTTGAGACCCTGTTCTGTTTTGTAATTCAGTTCATGTGTAGCCAAGTTTACATTCCGTGTATTAGTGATATCTTATGATGTTTCATTTTCTGTGTGACCTATTTCACTTAGAATCATCGTACCTGAATCCACTCATTATGCCGCGACGGGCCTTATGACATAGATTTCATTGGTGAGTGATATTCCTTTGTACGTACGTACCACACTTCTTTATCCATTTTTCGCTTTCTGGGATATTTAACTTGTACCGTAGACGAGGTTCTTGTAAACAGACCCGTAAACAGAAACTTTGCGGTGGCTGTGTGTTTTTGATTTTAATTTCCCTAAGCTATAGGAAAATAAGTGGTAATGCCGTAGGCTCCATTGCTTTGTTTTTTAGGTTTTTGAGGAAACACCATACACATCTCCAGAGTGGCTGTTGGCAATTTACATCCCGCCCATCAGCATAACAAGGCACCCTGTTCTCCATGGCCTGTGCTGCCTTTCTGGATTTTACACTTTTTTCAGATGGCCCTTTTGAATGGGGGGCAGTGAGACTTCATTGTAGTGCAGATTTCTTTAACATGCTTGCTTGGTTGGCCAAAAAGGGCGTATGCGTTTTTTCCTGAATATATTCAGGAAAAAACGCATACGCCCTTTTTGGCCAAGTGCATCATTGTCGACGTTCTGCCTCTTTTCCTATGCTTTAAATGCAATTCCAGTCTACCCCCTGAAATCGTTTTCTTGCAATTCTGCCCCGCTTTCAAGTCCTCTTCGCAGCCTTCCTTCAATATATTTTTGGGTAATAGCTGTCATTTATAACTCTGCAGGTTTGTGAATTACAGTGTCCCTGAGCTCCTTTCTTCAACTCGCTTTCTTGTGAGCTGGCCGCAAACCCGCAGGATTGCTTCAGGCCCTAATCTGGTTCCGGCACGGCATGCTGAGCCTTTGGTTAATTCCTCTTCCTGGTGGGAAATGAGCGTTAAATTTGCCCGTGCAGACACCTTCACACGAGTCTTCATGGTGCCACTTTGCCCCGGTTATCTCTATGGAGGTTGGAGTTGGAGGGCCTCCTCGCTCAAGGTCAGTGTGCCCATGGAGCCAACCCTGCAACTTCAGGGCATGGTTGGGTGTTAGGATCACCACGTGGGGTCCTTTTCCCTTAGGAGGGAGGTGGCCTTTTGGGCTGCTGATTTCCAGGTTTTCAGATACTGCCAGTATCTTGGCCAGATGTGGTGGTGGGCCAAGCCCCTTGGTGACCGCAGTTTATCCTACCTGGATCGCATTCTTGCATTGTTCCATCTCAAGTGGTCCCAGGTTTTGCACTAATACTCCAATGGCGATTCACCGTTCACCAGGAATGTAAAGGTCAAAGGGTTTAGCTAAATTAGGGAGTTCCAGGGCAAGGGTCTGAATTGACTGCTCTTTCCATTCTTGAAAGGCCACTTCTGCATTCTATTCAAAAGGATCATCATCTTTTCCTTTCAGTGTTTCATATAGAGGCCCAGCTAGTAGACTGTAGTTAGGGATCCAGAAGCAGCAAACCCTGGCCTCCCCAGGAACCCCTAAGCTGTCTTCTAGGTTCAGAAATGGGTAAGGCTGTAAATTGTTTCTTCCCTTTCCTGGGATGGGCTTCTCCGACCTTCTGTGAGAATGAAGCCCAGGCAGGTCACCGTAGTCTGTGATATTTGAGCTTTGTCTTGGACAACTTGTATCCTTTATTGGCTTGGTAGTTCAGAGGTCTCCTTAGTAGGGCTGGCGATCAGAATGTCGTCTGCATATTGAAGGAGTGTTTCCTTTTCCAGAGGTAGAACTTTTAGTTCTTTAGCTGAGCTTTCCCCAAAGATGGTGTGGGAATTTTTGAACCCTTGGGGCAACACGGCCCGGAAGTATTGTTTTAGTTGTATGTTGAGTCCTGCCACTCACAAGCCAAAATTTCTTGTGACTCTGGGACTAATAGAATACAAAAGAAGGCATCATTGAAGACTAATACAGAATACCATGTCCTGGTGGTTGGTAGAATGACCAGCAGGGTGTAGGATTTAGGAACTACTGGAGGTATATCCTCGGTGGCTTCACTGACTGTCCTGACATCCTTTACCAGGACTCCAGCAGCCCATGGGGCTCTCGAGGTCAGGCCAATCCCAGGATATGGAGCTCACCTGGGCAGGTACCCCACCCCCACCCCAGCCCATGGGGCTCTCGTGTTCAGGCCCCTCCCAGGATATGGGGTTCCCTGGGCAGGTTCCCCTGCAGCCCATGGGGCTCTCGTGGTCAGGCCCCTCCCAGGATACAGAGCTACCCTTGCAGGTACCATGGCAGGGCTGGGAACACAGGAACCCTGCATATCGCCCTCATTGCAGAGCACTCCCAGCTCACCTGTCACTCAGATCTGACACAGAGCACCTCAGAGCAGGACTTGAACTAACAAACAGCAGCTCCGACAGGTCTGTGACCCTGGGCATCACTCTGTGTGGCCTCCCTCCACCTGGTCTTCCAGAGACTTCCACTGCACCCGGGGCACCAGGCCTCTGTCTCCACCCACCAGCCACCCCTCCTCTCCCTGACTCCTGGGTTCCTCTCATTAGGAGAGGGTTTTCTTGAAGTTGTCTCCCACTCATGGGCCAGATAATATAATTAGAAAACAAGCCAGAGCTGCAGCCCCTTGTCTATCCTGACTCTCAGGAGCCCACACCTGTTCCTTGGACCTGGCCGATTCAGCAAGTTCCAGTTTCTGCAACTGTGAGCCCCTGAGGGGTGATTATTGGCTGGCCTGGGAAGCCCGACCGTGCCGGCCAGACCTCCCCAGGTGTGCCTGGGTTCAGATCAATATAAACACCGCTCCAGGCATCAAGAGCCCCTGCAGCTGTGCCTGACGCCATTTTCTCTGCCCTGTCAGCAGTCTTGGGGCTGGACTGGTGGGAGGGAGTGAGAGGCCACGGCTTTGTGGGTGGCCCAGTGTGAGTGGGGCTCTGCTGGACTTTCTGCAGCAGTTGCCAAGATGCCACCTGCTAAAGAAGAGGATGTGTCACCCATACCTGCCGCTGGAATTTCTCCCTGGGCAGAGGTGAGTGAGGAAGAAAGCAGTGGGGGCCGGGACAGCAGGGGTATCTCAGGCAGGGAAATGGAAAGCTTCCAGAAGAGCACCCAGGGCCAGGACCATCCTGGCTGGCCTGCAGGCACCAAGTCGGCTGGCATGCTGTCACTCATGTGGCTCCATGGCCCTTCCTCTAGGCTTTCAAGTCCTTGTACATATTCAGGTGTTTTACCTGGGAAGGGTGGGAACATTTCAGCAGCAGCTGGCCTGGGGCTCAGCCCACGTTTACTCACAGATGCCTCGGCATGGTCCCCCAGCTTTGCAATGAGGACGCTTGTTGCGTGGGGCCTGCTGGCTGAATGGGGGATGATTCCCCACCACTGACCAACTTCAGAATTGTTTACAACTGGAGCAAGTGCCCTGATACGGTTTTCCTCTGTGTAACTGGTGGGTTCTGTTTTTTTTTCGTTTTTGGTTCAAGGTAGATTTTATTCCTCTTTTTTGTATTTACAGATATAAGCATGGAAATAATTTATTCATATAAATACATGTATGTGAAGGGAAGAATATTTTTTCTGTTTTACTTTTTGTAATTTGAATTTTATTTTATTTTTTTATACAGCAGGTTCTTTTTGGTTATCTATTTTATACATATAAAGGTATACATGCCAATCCCAGTCTCTCAACTCCTCCCACCACCACACCCCAACAGCTTTCCCCCCTTGGTGTCCATATGTTTGTTGTCTACATCTGTTGCTCTATTTCTGCCTGGCAAAACGGTTCATCTGTACAATTTTTCTAGGTTCCACATATAGGCATTAATAGACAAGATTTGTTTTTCTCTTTCTGACTTACTTCACTCCGTATGACAGTCTCTAGATCCATCAACATCTCTACAAATGACCCAATTTCATTCCTTTTTATGGCTTAGTAATATTCCATTTTATATATGTACCACTTCTTTATGCATTCGTCTGTCTGTGGGCATTTAGGTTGCTTCCATTACCTGGATATTGTAAATAGTGATGCAATGAACATTGCGGTGAATGTCTCTTTTTGATTTATGGTTTTGTCTGGGTATATGCCCAGTAGTGGGATTGCTGTATCATATGGTAATTCTATTCTTAGTTTTATAAGAAACTCCATAATGTTCTCCACAGTGACTGTATCAATTTACATTCCCAACAATAGTGGAAGAGGGTTCCTTATCTCCACACCCTTTCCAGCATTTGTTGTTTGTAGATTTTCTGATGATGCCCATTCTAACAGGTGTGAGGTGATACACCATGGATGAGTCTATTTCGTTGAGCAAAGAGTAGGTCTTGTCTATTACATATTTGGCTTATGGAACGGTATGTGTGCTAATTTCAATCTGTGGTTTTATACAGCACCCCAACTCAACTTTCCCCTTAAGCAAGCATAAGTTTTTATCTAAATGTGAGACTCTGTTCGGTTTTGGAATTCAGTTTATGTGTAGCCAAGTTTACACTCTCTCTATTAGTGATATCTTATGATAATTATCTTTCTCTGTGTGACCTATTTCTCTTAGAATCATCATACTTAAATCCACTCAATTTGGTGCTACAGGCCTGATGACTTTGATTTCATTGCTGAGTGATATTCCGTTGTACGTAAGTAGCACAACTCCTTTATCCATTTTTTTCTTTCTGGGATATTTAATTTGTACTGGACTCAAGGTTCTTGTAAACACAGCAGCCCTAAATTTGGTGTTGGCTGTGTCTTGTTGATTTTAATTTTCCTAAGCTATAGGGCCAAAAGTGGAAGTGCCCTAGGGTCTGTAGCTTTGTTTTTCAGATGTTTCAGGATACACCATAAACATCTCCAGAGTGTCTGTTGGCAATTTACATCCCGCCCATCAGCATAACAAGGCTCCCTGTTCTCCATGGCCTGTCCTGTGTTTCTGGTTTTTACACTTTTTTCAGATGGCCCTTTTGACGAATGGGAAATGAGACTTCATTGTAGTGCGGATTTCCATTTCTCGAGTGCTTGGTTGGCCAAAAAGGGCATATGTGTTTTTTCCTGAATATATTCAGGAAAAAATGTTTACGCACTTTTGTCCAAGTGCATCACTGTCAAAGATCTGCCGCTTTTCACATGCTTTAAATGCAATTCCAATCTACCTCCTGAAATATGATTCCTGCAATTCTGCCTCGTTTTCAAGTCCTCTTTGCAGACTTACTTCCATATAATTTTGCCAATAACTGTCATTTATAACACTGCAGGTTTGTGAATTACAGTGCCCGTGATTTACTTTCTTAACTCGTTTCCTTGAAAACTGGCCACAGAACCGCAGGTTTGCTTCAGGCCGTAATCAGGGTCCGGCACGGCACTCTGAGACTTTGGTTCATTCCACTTCCTGGTGGGAAATTAGAGTTAAATGTGCCCCTCCAGACACCTGCCTCACTCCTAGCCCCTTGGTGATGTGTGTCCTGTGGTTTGAGGCCACATGTGCTGGGTTCCTCACCTTTGGCTGATGTGGCCCCACTGGTGTGAGACACTCCTGCCTGGTTCCCATCCCCTTGGTGATGTGGGCCCTCCGGTGAGAGTCTGATCCTGGTTGGGTTCCTCACACTTCTGTGAGGTGGGCCCTCTTCTCTGAGGTCACTCCTGCCTGGCTGGCACACCCCGCCTTTGCGACGTCGGCTCTCTGGTGGGATTTGGTGCCTGCTGGGTGTCTCCTCCCCTCGGTAATGAGGGCCCTCTGGCGTCAGACCCTAACTCCTGAGCTCCCAATATTTTCTGATATGCGCCCTGTGGTTCGAGTACATTCCTGCCAGGTTCCCAACCCCATGGGAATGTGGGACTTCTGCTCTGAGGTCCCAACCGTGGGTTGCTCAGTTTCATGATGAGGGCCCTCTGCTGTGAGTTCTCTCCGGCTTGGATCCCATAGCCTCGCTGCTCCTGGCCACCTGCTGGGAGGTTCCAACTGCGGGATTCCTCACCTTTTTTCTTCTATGGACCCTCTGTTTTGAGACTCCTCCTGCCTGCCTCACTCCCAGCCTCTTGGTGATGTGTGTCCTCTGGTTTGAGGCCACGTATGCTGGGTCCCTCGCCTTTCGATGATGTGGCCCCACTGGTGTGAGGACACTCCTGCCTGGTTCCTATCCCCTTAATGATGTGGGCCCTCTGGTGAGAGTCTGATCCTGGCTGGGTTACTCACCCTTCTGTGAGGGGGGCCGTCTGCTGTGAGGTCACTCCTGCCTGGCTGGCACACCCCTCCTGGGCAACATCGGCCCTCTTGTGGCAGTTGGAGCCTGCTGGGAACCTCCCCTCAGTGATGGGGGCCCTCTTGCCTCAGGCCCTAACTGCTGGGTACCCACATTTTCTGATACGTGCTAAGTGGTGCGAGGACACTCCTGCGAGGTTCCCATCCCCATGGGCATGTGGGCCTTCTGCTCTAAGGTCCCAACACCTGTGTTGTTCACCGTTTCATGATGTTGGCTCTCTGGTGTTAGTTCACCCAGGCCTAGATCCCATAGCCTCTGTGCTCTGAGCGGCCTGCTGGGAGGTTCCTACTGCTGGATTCCTTACCTTTTTTATTCTTTGTGTCCTGTGTTTTCATGCTCCTACTTCCTGACTCACTCCCAGCCCATTTGTGATGTAGGTCCTCTGGTTTAAGGCCACATGTACCGGTTTCCTCACCTTTATTGATGTGGCCCCACTGGTGTGAGGACACTCCTGCCTGGTTCCCATCCCCTTGGTGATGGGGGCCCTCTGGTGAGAGTCTGATCCTGTCTGGATTCCTCACACTTCTGGGAGGTGGGCCCTCTGCTGTGAGGTCACTCCTGCCTGGCTGGCACACGTCACCTTGGCAATGTGGGCCCTCAGTTGGGAGTTGGTGCCTGCTGGGAGTCTCCTCCCCTCGGTAATGAGGGGCCTCTGGCGTCAGGCCCTAACTCATGCGCTCCCAAAATTTTCTGATGTGCGCCCTGTCGTGCGAATACACTCCAGCCAGGGTCCCATCCCCATGGGGATGTGGGCTTTCTGCCCTGAGGTCCCAACGGCTGGGTTGCTCACAGTGTCAGAATGTGGGCCCTCTGCTGTGAATTCACTCCGGCATGGATCCCATAGCCTCGGTGCTCTGGGCCACCTGCTTGGAGCTTCCAACTGCGGGGTTCCTCACCTTTTTTATTCTATGGGCGCTCTGTTGTGAGTCTCCTCCTGCATGCCTCACTCCCAGCCCTTTCGTGATGTGTGTCCCCTTGTTTGAGGCCACATGTGCTGTGTTCCTCACCTTTCGCTGATGTGGCCCCACTGGTGTGAGGACACTCCTGCCTGGTTTCCATCCCCTTGGTGATGTGGGCGCTCTGGTTAGAGTCTGATCCTGTTTGGGCTCCTCACACTTCTGTGAGGTGGGCCCTCTGCTGTGAGGTAACTCCTGCCTGGCTTGCTCCCATTGCCTTGGTGACGTCGGCCCTCTGGTGGCATTTGGAGCCTGCTGGTAGCCTCCTCTCCTCCGTGATGAGGGCCCTCTGGCGCCAGGCCATAACTGCTGGGTTCCCACATTTTCTGATACGTGCTAAGTTGTGCGAGGACACTCCTGCGAGGTTCCTATCCCCATGGGGATGTGCGCCTTCTGCTCTGAGGTCCCACTGGCTGGGTTGCTCACAGTTTCATGATGTGGGCCCTCTGCTGTGAGTTCACTGTGGCCTGGATCCCATAGACTCCATGCTCTGGGCCACCTGCTGGGAGGTTCAAACTGCTGGATTCCTCACATTTTTTATTCTGTGGGCCCTGTGTTGTTAGGCTACTCCTGCCTGCCTCACTCGGAGCACCTTGGAAATGTGGGTCCTCTGGTTTAGGCCACATGTGCTGGGTTCCTCACCTTTCTATAATGTGGCCACACTGGTGTGAGGACACTCCTGCCTTGTTCCGATCCCCTTGGTGATGTGGGCCCTCTGGTGAGAGTCTTATCCTGGCTGGGTTCCTCACCCTTCTGTGAGGTAGGCCCTCTGCTGTGAGGTCACTCCTGCCTGGCTGGCACACGTCAACGTGGCGACGTGGGCCCTCAGTTGGGAGTTGGTGCCTGCTGGGAGTCTCCTCCCCTCGGTAATGAGGGCCCTCTGGCGTCAGACCCTAACTCCTGGGCTCCCAAAATTTTCTGATGTGCGCCCTGTGGTGCGAGTACACTCCTGCCAGGATCCCAACCCCATGGGAATGTGGGCCTTCTGCTCTAAGGTCCCAACGGCTGGGTTGCTCACAGTTTCATAATGAGGGCCCTCTGTTTTGAGTTCAGTCAGGCCTGGATCCCATAGCCTCGCTGCTCCTGGCCACCTGCTGGGAGGTTCCAACTGCGGGATCCCTCACCTTTTTTACGCTATGGGCCCTCTGTTTGGAGGCTCCTCCTGCCTGCCTCACTCCCAGCCCCTTGGTGATGTGTGTCCTGTAGTTTGAGGCCACGTGTGCTGGGTCCGTCACATTTCGGTGATGTGACCACACTGGTGTGAGAACACTCCTGCCTGGTTTCCATTCCCTTGGTGATGTGGGCCCTCCGGTGAGAGTCTGATCCTCTTTGGGTTCCTCACACTTTTGTGTGGTTGGCCCTCTGCTCTGAGGTCACTCCTGCCTGGCTGGCACACCCTGCATTGGCGACGTCGGCCTTCTGGTAGCAGTTGGAGCTTGCTGGGAGCCTCCTCTCCTCAGTGATGAGGGCCCTCTGGCGTCCGGCCCTAACTGCTGGGCTCCCCACCTTTTCTGATGTGTGCCCACTGGTGCGATGACACTCCTGCTTGGTTCCCTTCCCCATGGGGATGTGGGCCTTGTGCTCTGAGGTTACAACGGCTGGGTTGCTTACAGTATCACGATGAGGGCCCTCTGTTGTGAGTTCATCACTGCCTGGATCCCATAGCCTCGGTGCTCTGGGCCGCCTGCTGGGATGTTCCAACTGCTGGATTGCTCACCTTTTTTATACAATGGGCCATGTGTTTTGAGGTTAATCCTGCCTGCCTCGCTCCGAGACCCATGGTGATGTGGGTCCTCTGGTTTGAGGCCACATGTGCTGGGTACCTCAACTTTCGATGATGTGGCCCCACGGGTGTGAGGACACTCCTGCCTGGTTCCCAGCCCCTTGCTTATGTGGGCACTCTGGTGAGAGTCTGATCTTGACTGGGTTCCTTACCCTTCTGTGAGGTGGGCCCTCTGATGTGAGGTCACTCCTGCCTGGATGGCTCATGTCGCCTTGGCGACGTAGGCCCTCTGTTGGCCACTGCAGCATGCTGGGAGCCTCCTACCCTCTTTAATAAGGGCCCTGGAAGAAACGCATATGCCCTTTTTGACCAAGTGCATCATTGTCGAGGTTCTGCCTCTTCTCCTATACTTTCAGAGGACTTCCCGTCTACCTCCTGAAATCGTATTCCTGGAATTCTGCCCCGCGTTCAAGTCCTCTTTGCAGCCTTACTTCAATATATTTTTGGACGATAGCTGTCATTTATAACTCTGCAGGTTTGTGAATTACACTGCCCCTGAGCTCCTTTCTTCAACTCGCTTTCTTGTGAGCTGGCCGCAAAACCGCAGGATTGCTTCAGGCCCTAATCTGGTTCCGACACAGCATGCTGAGCCTTTGGCTAATTCCTCTTCCTGGTGGGAAATGAGCGTTAAATTTGTTCGTGCAGACACCTACAGCTAATCTCTCATTGGTTCTCCCTATTCCTGTTCATCTTGCGCAGAAATTGCAAACTGTGCCAAACAGGAGGTTAAAGGCACTGACTCTCCAAGTGGGGAGAGTGTTAGTAAAGCATCTGGAATGGTAAAACCGAGTACGAGGGGACGAAAACTGAGACGCATTTAAAAAGTTTTCCCGGTCACACGGTGGACCATATTCTGGGTTGCCCATGCATGTTTTACCTGAAGGAAGAATCCCTTCAACCTGGAGAGTTGGGACCCATGGAATGGGTACCACGCAGTATGACTTCAAAGGGTTGCCTTTGCTCACCGAACGTCACCAATGCTATCAGCCCGAAGTGTCCAGCCTTATGTCTCACTCAGCTCGCGGTGTAGATGTGGTAAATCCACGTTGCATCACAAGCCCTGAATGAATTATTTAAGAATTGCTCTCTATTTCACTGTCATTGTGTTTTGTTTTTGTAATTTATTTTGATAATGGGATTTATCGGATTTTCACTGCTGCGTTTATGCCGCTGTACACATGCTTGATTCTCTTATGGAGACATATAAATCCATGGGTTTTCAGATTCTTACTAGTCAGGTATATTTCTAGGCATTGAATATGGGGTGTTGAGTCCATTTCGTGGAGCAAGGAGTAGGTCCTGACTATTACATATTTGCTTATGGAAAGGTATCTGTGCTAATTTCAATCTCTGGTTTTATGCAGCACCACAACTCACCTTTCCCCTTAAGCAAGCATAAGTTGGTTTTCTAAATTTGAGACCCTTTTCTGTTTTGTAATTGAATTCATGTGCAGCCATGTTTGCATTCCGTGTATTTGAGATATCTTATGGTGTTTCTTTTTCTGTGTGACTTAGTTAACTTAGAATGATCGTACCTGAATCCACTCATTATGCCGCGACGGGCCTCATGACATAGATTTCATTGCTGAGTGATATTCCATTGTACGTACGTACAACAACTTCTTTATCCATTTTTTGCTTTCTGGGATATTTCACTTGTACCGTAAATGAGGTTCTTGTAAGCAGAGCCGTCCAAAATTTATGGGTGGCTGTGTCTTTTTGATTTTAATTTCCCTAAGCTATAGAACCATAAGTTGAAGTGCCGTAGGCTCCGTTGCTTAGTTTTTTAGGTGTTTGAGGAAACACCATACACTTCTCCAGAGTGGCTGTTGGCAAGTTACATCCCGCCCATCAGCATAACAAGGCTCCCTGTTCTCCATGGCCTGTCCTGCCTTTCTGGATTTTTCACTTTTTTCAGATGTCCCTTTTGACAGGGGGGCAGTGAGACTTCATTGTAATGCAGATTTCTTTACAGGCTTGCTTGTTTGGCCAAAAAGGGCGTATGTGTTTTTTCTTGAATATATTCAGGAAAAAACGCATACGCCCTTTTTGACCAAGTGCATCATTGTCGACTTTCTGTCTCTTTCCTTATGCTTTAAATGCAATTCCAGTCTGCCCCTGAACTCGTTTTCCTGCAATTCTGCCCCGCTTTCAAGTCCTCTACGCAGCCTTACTTCAATACGTTTTTGGACAATAGCTGACATTTATAACTCTGCAGGTTTGTGAATGACAGTGCGCCTGAGCTCCTTTCTTCTACTCGCTTTCTTGTGAGCTGGCCGCAAACCCACAGGATTGCTTCATGCCCTAATCTGGTTCCGGCACAGCATGCTGATCCTTTGGTAACTTCCTCTTCCTGGTGGGAAATGAGTGTTATATTTGAACGTGCAGACACCTAGAGCTAGTCTCTCATTGGTTCTCCCTATTCTTGTTCATCTTGCGCAGAAATTGCAAACTGTGCCAAACAGGAGGTTAAAGGCACTGACTCTCGAAGTGGGGAGAGTATTAGTAAAGGGTCTTCAATCGTGAACCCGAGTAAAAGGGGACGAAAACTGAGATGCATTTGAAAAGGTTTCCCGGTCACACGGTGCACCATACTGTGGGTTTCCCATGCATGTTTTAGCTGAAGGAAGTATCCCTTAAACCTGGAGAGTTGGGACCCATGGAATGGGTACCATGCAGTATGACTTCAAAGGGTCTGCATTTGCTCATCGAACCTCACCAATGCTATCAGCCCGAAGTGTCCAGCCTTATGTCTCACTCAGCTCTGGGTGTAGATGTGGTAAATCCAGGTTGCATCACAAGCCCTGAATGAATTATTTAAGAATTGCTCTCTATTTCACTGTCATTGTGTTTGTTTTTGTAATTCATTTTGATAATGGGTTTTATCGGATTTTCTCTGCTGCATTCATGCCGCTGTACACACACTTGAGTCTCTTACGGAGACATATAAATCCATGGGTTTGAAGGTTCTTACTAGTCATGTGTAATCCTAGGCGTTGAATATGGGGTGTTTAGTCCATTTCGTTGAGCAAGGGCTAGGTCTTGACTATTACATATTTGGCTTATGGAAAGGTATCTGTGCTAATTTCTATCTCTGGTTTTATGCAGCACCACAACTCACCTTTCCCCTTAAGCAAGCATAAGTTGGTTTTCTAAATTTGAGACCCTGTTCTGTTTTGTAATTCAGTTCATGTGTAGCCAAGTTTACATTCCGTGTATTAGTGATATCTTATGATGTTTCATTTTCTGTGTGACCTATTTCACTTAGAATCATCGTACCTGAATCCACTCATTATGCCGCGACGGGCCTTATGACATAGATTTCATTGGTGAGTGATATTCCTTTGTACGTACGTACCACACTTCTTTATCCATTTTTCGCTTTCTGGGATATTTAACTTGTACCGTAGACGAGGTTCTTGTAAACAGACCCGTAAACAGAAACTTTGCGGTGGCTGTGTGTTTTTGATTTTAATTTCCCTAAGCTATAGGAAAATAAGTGGTAATGCCGTAGGCTCCATTGCTTTGTTTTTTAGGTTTTTGAGGAAACACCATACACATCTCCAGAGTGGCTGTTGGCAATTTACATCCCGCCCATCAGCATAACAAGGCTCCCTGTTCTCCATGGCCTGTGCTGCCTTTCTGGATTTTACACTTTTTTCAGATGGCCCTTTTGAACGGGGGGCAGTGAGACTTCATTGTAGTGCAGATTTCTTTAACATGCTTGCTTGGTTGGCCAAAAAGGGCGTATGCGTTTTTTCCTGAATATATTCAGGAAAAAACGCATACGCCCTTTTTGGCCAAGTGCATCATTGTCGACGTTCTGCCTCTTTTCCTATGCTTTAAATGCAATTCCAGTCTACCCCCTGAAATCGTTTTCTTGCAATTCTGCCCCGCTTTCAAGTCCTCTTCGCAGCCTTCCTTCAATATATTTTTGGGTAATAGCTGTCATTTATAACTCTGCAGGTTTGTGAATTACAGTGTCCCTGAGCTCCTTTCTTCAACTCGCTTTCTTGTGAGCTGGCCGCAAACCCGCAGGATTGCTTCAGGCCCTAATCTGGTTCCGGCACGGCATGCTGAGCCTTTGGTTAATTCCTCTTCCTGGTGGGAAATGAGCGTTAAATTTGCCCGTGCAGACACCTTCACACGAGTCTTCATGGTGCCACTTTGCCCCGGTTATCTCTATGGAGGTTGGAGTTGGAGGGCCTCCTCGCTCAAGGTCAGTGTGCCCATGGAGCCAACCCTGCAACTTCAGGGCATGGTTGGGTGTTAGGATCACCACGTGGGGTCCTTTTCCCTTAGGAGGGAGGTGGCCTTTTGGGCTGCTGATTTCCAGGTTTTCAGATACTGCCAGTATCTTGGCCAGATGTGGCGGTGGGCCAAGCCCCTTGGTGACCGTAGTTTATCCTACCTGGATCGCATTCTTGCATTGTTCCATTTCAAGTGGTCCCAGGTTTTGCACTAATACTCCAATGGCGATTCACCGTTCACCAGGAATGTAAAGGTCAAAGGGTTTAGCTAAATTAGGGAGTTCCAGGCCAAGGGTCTGAATTGACTGCTATTTCCATTCTTGAAAGGCCACTTCTGCATTCTATTCAAAAGGATCATCATCTTTTCCTTTCAGTGTTTCATATAGAGGCCCAGCTAGTAGACTGTAGTTAGGGATCCAGAAGCAGCAAACCCTGGCTTCCCCAGGAACCCCTAAGCTGTCTTCTAGTTTCAGAAATGGGTAAGGCTGTAAATTGTTTCTTCCCTTTCCTGGGATGGGCTTCTCCGACCTTCTGTGAGAATGAAGCCCAGGCAGGTCACCGTAGTCTGTGATATTTGAGCTTTTTCTTGGGCAACTTGTATCCTTTATTGGCTTGGTAGTTCAGAGGTCTCCTTAGTAGGGCTGGCGATCAGAATGTCGTCTGCATATTGAACGTGTGTTTCTTTTTCCAGAGGTAGAACTTTTAGTTCTTTAGCTGAGCTTTCCCCAAAGATGGTGTGGGAATTTTTGAACCCTTGGGGCAACACGGCCCGGAAGTATTGTTTTAGTTGTATGTTGAGTCCTGCCACTCACAAGCCAAAATTTCTTGTGACTCTGGGACTAATAGAATACAAAAGAAGGCATCATTGAAGACTAATACAGAATACCATGTCCTGGTGGTTGGTAGAATGACCAGCAGGGTGTAGGATTTAGGAACTACTGGAGGTATATCCTCGGTGGCTTCACTGACTGTCCTGACATCCTTTACCAGGACTCCAGCAGCCCATGGGGCTCTCGAGGTCAGGCCAATCCCAGGATATGGAGCTCACCTGGGCAGGTACCCCACCCCCACCCCAGCCCATGGGGCTCTCGTGTTCAGGCCCCTCCCAGGATATGGGGTTCCCTGGGCAGGTTCCCCTGCAGCCCATGGGGCTCTCGTGGTCAGGCCCCTCCCAGGATACAGAGCTACCCTTGCAGGTACCATGGCAGGGCTGGGAACACAGGAACCGTGCATATCGCCCTCATTGCAGAGCACTCCCAGCTCACCTGTCACTCAGATCTGACACAGAGCACCTCAGAGCAGGACTTGAACTAACAAACAGCAGCTCCGACAGGTCTGTGACCCTGGGCATCACTCTGTGTGGCCTCCCTCCACCTGGTCTTCCAGAGACTTCCACTGCACCCGGGGCACCAGGCCTCTGTCTCCACCCACCAGCCACCCCTCCTCTCCCTGACTCCTGGGTTCCTCTCATTAGGAGAGGGTTTTCTTGAAGTTGTCTCCCACTCATGGGCCAGATAATATAATTAGAAAACAAGCCAGAGCTGCAGCCCCTTGTCTATCCTGACTCTCAGGAGCCCACACCTGTTCCTTGGACCTGGCCGATTCAGCAAGTTCCAGTTTCTGCAACTGTGAGCCCCTGAGGGGTGATTATTGGCTGGCCTGGGAAGCCCGACCGTGCCGGCCAGACCTCCCCAGGTGTGCCTGGGTTCAGATCAATATAAACACCGCTCCAGGCATCAAGAGCCCCTGCAGCTGTGCCTGACGCCATTTTCTCTGCCCTGTCAGCAGTCTTGGGGCTGGACTGGTGGGAGGGAGTGAGAGGCCACGGCTTTGTGGGTGGCCCAGTGTGAGTGGGGCTCTGCTGGACTTTCTGCAGCAGTTGCCAAGATGCCACCTGCTAAAGAAGAGGATGTGTCACCCATACCTGCCGCTGGAATTTCTCCCTGGGCAGAGGTGAGTGAGGAAGAAAGCAGTGGGGGCCGGGACAGCAGGGGTATCTCAGGCAGGGAAATGGAAAGCTTCCAGAAGAGCACCCAGGGCCAGGACCATCCTGGCTGGCCTGCAGGCACCAAGTCGGCTGGCATGCTGTCACTCATGTGGCTCCATGGCCCTTCCTCTAGGCTTTCAAGTCCTTGTACATATTCAGGTGTTTTACCTGGGAAGGGTGGGAACATTTCAGCAGCAGCTGGCCTGGGGCTCAGCCCACGTTTACTCACAGATGCCTCGGCACGGTCCCCCAGCTTTGCAATGAGGACGCTTGTTGCGTGGGGCCTGCTGGCTGAATGGGAGATGATTCCCCACCACTGACCAACTTCAGAATTGTTTACAACTGGAGCAAGTGCCCTGATACGGTTTTCCTCTGTGTAACTGGTGGGTTCTGTTTTTTCTTCTTTTTTTCGTTTTTGGTTCAAGGTAGATTTTATTCCTCTTTTTTGTATTTACACATATAAGCATGGAAATAATTTATTCATATAAATACATGTATGTGAAGGGAAGAATATTTTTTCTGTTTTACTTTTTGTAATTTGAATTTTATTTTATTATTTTATACAGCAGGTTCTTTTTGGTTATCTATTTTATACATATAAATGTATACATGCCAATCCCAATCTCTCAACTCCTGCCACCACCACCCCCCAACAGCTTTCCCCCCTTGGTGTCCATACGTTTGTTGTCTACATCTGTTGCTCTATTTCTGCCTGGCAAAACGGTTCATCTGTACAATTTTTCTAGGTTCCACATATATGCATTAATAGACAAGATTTGTTTTTCTCTTTCTGACTTACTTCACTCTGTATGACAGTCTCTAGATCCATCAACGTCTCTACAAATGACCCAATTTCATTCCTTTTTATGGCTTAGTAATATTCCATTTTATATATGTACCACGTCTTTATGCATTCGTCTGTCTGTGGGCATTTAGGTTGCTTCCATTACCTGGATATTGTAAATAGTGATGCAATGAACATTGCGGTGAATGTCTCTTTTTGATTTATGGTTTTGTCTGGGTATATGCCCAGTAGTGGGATTGCTGTATCATATGGTAATTCTATTCTTAGTTTTATAAGAAACTCCATAATGTTCTCCACAGTGACTGTATCAATTTACATTCCCAACAATAGTGGAAGAGGGTTCCTTATCTCCACACCCTTTCCAGCATTTGTTGTTTGTAGATTTTCTGATGATGCCCATTCTAACAGGTGTGAGGTGATACACCATGGATGAGTCTATTTCGTTGAGCAAAGAGTAGGTCTTGTCTATTACATATTTGGCTTATGGAACGGTATGTGTGCTAATTTCAATCTCTGGTTTTATACAGCACCCCAACTCAACTTTCCCCTTAAGCAAGCATAAGTTTTTATCTAAATGTGAGACTCTGTTCGGTTTTGGAATTCAGTTTATGTGTAGCCAAGTTTACACTCTCTCTATTAGTGATATCTTATGATAATTATCTTTCTCTGTGTGACCTATTTCTCTTAGAATCATCATACTTAAATCCACTCAATTTGCTGCTACAGGCCTGATGACATTGATTTCATTGCTGAGTGATATTCCGTTGTACGTAAGTAGCACAACTCCTTTATCCATTTTTTTCTTTCTGGGATATTTAATTTGTACTGGACTCAAGGTTCTTGTAAACACAGCAGCCCTAAATTTGGTGTTGGCTGTGTCTTGTTGATTTTAATTTTCCTAAGCTATAGGGCCAAAAGTGGAAGTGCCCTAGGGTCTGTAGCTTTGTTTTTCAGATGTTTCAGGATACACCATAAACATCTCCAGAGGGTCTGTTGGCAATTTACATCCCGCCCATCAGCATAACAAGGCTCCCTGTTCTCCATGGCCTGTCCTGTGTTTCTGGTTTTTACACTTTTTTCAGATGGCCCTTTTGACGAATGGGAAATGAGACTTCATTGTAGTGCGGATTTCCATTTCTCGAGTGCTTGGTTGGCCAAAAAGGGCATATGTGTTTTTTCCTGAATATATTCAGGAAAAAATGTTTACACACTTTTGTCCAAGTGCATCACTGTCAAAGATCTGCCGCTTTTCACATGCTTTAAATGCAATTCCAATCTACCTCCTGAAATATGATTCCTGCAATTCTGCCTCGTTTTCAAGTCTTCTTTGCAGACTTACTTCCATATAATTTTGCCAATAGCTGTCATTTATAACACTGCAGGTTTGTGAATTACAGTGCCCGTGATTTCCTTTCTTAACTCGTTTCCTTGAAAACTGGCCACAGAACCGCAGGTTTGCTTCAGGCCGTAATCAGGGTCCGGCACGGCACTCTGAGACTTTGGTTCATTCCACTTCCTGGTGGGAAATTAGAGTTAAATGTGCCCCTCCAGACACCTGCCTCACTCCTAGCCCCTTGGTGATGTGTGTCCTGTGGTTTGAGGCCACATGTGCTGGGTTCCTCACCTTTGGCTGATGTGGCCCCACTGGTGTGAGGACACTCCTGCCTGGTTCCCATCCCCTTGGTGATGTGGGCCCTCCGGTGAGAGTCTGATCCTGGTTGGGTTCCTCACACTTCTGTGAGGTGGGCCCTCTTCTCTGAGGTCACTCCTGCCGGCTGGCACACCCCGCCTTGGCGACGTCGGCCCTCTGGTGGGATTTGGTGCCTGCTGGGTGTCTCCTCCCCTCGGTAATGAGGGCCCTCTGGCGTCAGACCCTAACTCCTGGGCTCCCAATATTTTCTGATATGCGCCCTGTGGTTCGAGTACACTCCTGCCAGGTTCCCAACCCCATGGGAATGTGGACCTTCTGCTCTGAGGTCCCAACCGTGGGTCGCTCAGTTTCATGATGAGGGCCCTCTGCTGTGAGTTCTCTCCGGCCTGGATCCCATAGCCTCGCTGCTCCTGGCCACCTGCTGGGTGGTTACAACTGCGGGATTCCTCACCTTTTTTCTTCTATGGGCCCTCTGTTTTGAGACTCCTCCGGCCTGCCTCACTCCCAGCCCCTTGGTGATGTGTGTCCTCTGGTTTGAGGCCACGTATGCTGGGTCCCTCGCCTTTCGATGATGTGGTGCCACTGGTGTGAGGACACTCCTGCCTGGTTCCTATCCCCTTGATGATGTGGACCCTCTGGTGAGAGTCTGATCCTGGCTGGGTTCCTCACCCTTCTGTGAGGGGGGCCCTCTGCTGTGAGGTCACTCCTGCCTGGCTGGCACACCCCACCTGGGCAACATCGGCCCGCTTGTGGCAGTTGGAGCCTGCTGGGAACCTCCCCTCGGTGATGGGGGCCCTCTTGCCTCAGGCCCTAACTGCTGGGTACCCACATTTTCTGATACGTGCTAAGTGGTGCGAGGACACTCCTGCGAGGTTCCCATCCCCATGGACATGTGGGCCTTCTGCTCTAAAGTCCCAACACCTGTGTTGTTCACCGTTTCATGGTGTTGGCTCTCTGGTGTTAGTTCACCCAGGCCTAGATCCCATAGCCTCTGTGCTCTGAGCGGCCTGCTGGGAGGTTCCTACTGCTGGATTCCTTACCTTTTTTATTCTTTGTGTCCTGTGTTTTCATGCTCCTACTTCCTGACTCACTCCCAGCCCATTTGTGATGTAGGTCCTCTTGTTTAAGGCCACATGTACCAGTTTCCTCACCTTTATTGATGTGGCCCCACTGGTGTGAGGACACTCCTGCCTGGTTCCCATCCCCTTGGTGATGTGGGCCCTCTGGTGAGAGTCTGATCCTGTCTGGATTCCTCACACTTCTGTGAGGTGGGCCCTCTGCTGTGAGGTAACTCCTGCCTGGCTTGCTCCCATTGCCTTGGTGTCGGCCCTCTGGTGGCATTTGGAGCCTGCTGGTAGCCTCCTCTCCTCCGTGATGAGGGCCCTCTTGCGCCCGGCCATAACTGCTGGGTTCCCACATTTTCTGATACGTGCTAAGTTGTGCGAGGACACTCCTGCAAGGTTCCCATCCCCATGGGGATGTGGGCCTTCTGCTCTGAGGTCCCACTGGCTGGGTTGCTCACAGTTTCATGATGTGGGCCCTCTGCTGTGAGTTCACTGTGGCCTGGATCCCATAGACTCCATGCACTGGGCCACCTGCTGGGAGGTTCAAACTGCTGGATTCCTCACATTTTTTATTCTGTGGGCCCTGTGTTGTTAGGCTACTCCTGCCTGCCTCACTCGGAGCACCTTGGAAATGTGGGTCCTCTGGTTTAGGCCACATGTGCTGGGTTCCTCACCTTTCTATAATGTGGCCACACTGGTGTGAGGACACTCCTGCCTTGTTCCGATCCCCTTGGTGATGTGGGCCCTCTGGTGAGAGTCTTATCCTGGCTGGGTTCCTCACCCTTCTGTGAGGTAGGCCCTCTGCTGTGAGGTCACTCCTGCCTGGCTGGCACACGTCAACGTGGCGACGTGGGCCCTCAGTTGGGAGTTGGTGCCTGCTGGGAGTCTCCTCCCCTCGGTAATGAGGGCCCTCTGGCGTCAGACCCTAACTCCTGGGCTCCCAAAATTTTCTGAGGTGCGCCCTGTGGTGCGAGTACACTCCTGCCAGGATCCCAACCCCATGGGGATGTGGGCCTTCTGCTCTAAGGTCCCAACGGCTGGGTTGCTCACAGTTTCATAATGAGGGCCCTCTGTTTTGAGTTCAGTCAGGCCTGGATCCCATAGCCTCCCTGCTCCTGGCCACCTGCTGGGAGGTTCCAACTGCGGGATCCCTCACCTTTTTTACGCTATGGGCCCTCTGTTTGGAGGCTCCTCCTGCCTGCCTCACTCCCAGCCCCTTGGTGATGTGTGTCCTGTAGTTTGAGGCCACGTGTGCTGGGTCCGTCACATTTCGGTGATGTGACCACACTGGTGTGAGAACACTCCTGCCTGGTTTCCATTCCCTTGGTGATGTGGGCCCTCCGGTGAGAGTCTGATCCTCTTTGGGTTCCTCACACTTTTGTGTGGTTGGCCCTCTGCTCTGAGGTCACTCCTGCCTGGCTGGCACACCCTGCATTGGCGACGTCGGCCTTCTGGTAGCAGTTGGAGCTTGCTGGGAGCCTCCTCTCCTCAGTGATGAGGGCCCTCTGGCGTCCGGCCCTAACTGCTGGGCTCCCCACCTTTTCTGATGTGTGCCCACTGGTGCGATGACACTCCTGCTTGGTTCCCTTCCCCATGGGGATGTGGGCCTTGTGCTCTGAGGTTACAACGGCTGGGTTGCTTACAGTATCACGATGAGGGCCCTCTGCTGTGAGTTCATCACTGCCTGGATCCCATAGCCTCGGTGCTCTGGGCCGCCTGCTGGGATGTTCCAACTGCTGGATTGCTCACCTTTTTTATACAATGGGCCATGTGTTTTGAGGTTAATCCTGCCTGCCTCGCTCCAAGACCCATGGTGATGTGGGTCCTCTGGTTTGAGGCCACATGTGCTGGGTACCTCAACTTTCGATGATGTGGCCCCACGGGTGTGAGGACACTCCTGCCTGGTTCCCAGCCCCTTGCTTATGTGGGCACTCTGGTGAGAGTCTGATCTTGACTGGGTTCCTTACCCTTCTGTGAGGTGGGCCCTCTGATGTGATGTCACTCCTGCCTGGATGGCTCATGTCGCCTTGGGGACGTAGGCCCTCTGTTGGCCACTGAAGCATGCTGGGAGCCTCCTACCCTCTTTAATAAGGGCCCTGGAAGAAACGCATATGCCCTTTTTGACCAAGTGCATCATTGTCGAGGTTCTGCCTCTTCTCCTATACTTTCAGAGGACTTCCCGTCTACCTCCTGAAATCGTATTCCTGGAATTCTGCCCCGCGTTCAAGTCCTCTTTGCAGCCTTACTTCAATATATTTTTGGATGATAGCTGTCATTTATAACTCTGCAGGTTTGTGAATACAGCGCCCCTGAGCTCCTTTCTTCAACTCGCTTTCTTGTGAGCTGGCCGCAAAACCGCAGGATTGCTTCAGGCCCTAATCTGGTTCCGACACGGCATGCTGAGCCTTTGGCTAATTCCTCTTCCTGGTGGGAAATGAGCGTTAAATTTGTTCGTGCAGACACCTACAGCTAATCTCTCATTGGTTCTCCCTATTCCTGTTCATCTTGCGCAGAAATTCCAAACTGTGCCAAACAGGAGGTTAAAGGCACTGACTCTCCAAGTGGGGAGAGTGTTAGTAAAGCGTCTGGAATGGTAAAACCGAGTACAAGGGGACGAAAACTGAGACGCATTTAAAAAGTTTTCCCGGTCACACGGTGGACCATATTCTGGGTTGCCCATGCATGTTTTACCTGAAGGAAGAATCCCTTCAACCTGGAGAGTTGGGACCCATGGAATGGGTACCACGCAGTATGACTTCAAAGGGTTGCCTTTGCTCACCGAACGTCACCAATGCTATCAGCCCGAAGTGTCCAGCCTTATGTCTCACTCAGCTCGGGGTGTAGATGTGGTAAATCCACGTTGCATCACAAGCCCTGAATGAATTATTTAAGAATTGCTCTCTATTTCACTGTCATTGTGTTTTGTTTTTGTAATTTATTTTGATAATGGGATTTATCGGATTTTCACTGCTGCGTTTATGCCGCTGTACACACACTTGAGTCTCTTACGGAGACATATAAATCCATGGGTTTGAAGATTCTTACTAGTCATGTGTAATCGTAGGCGTTGAATATGGGGTGTTTAGTCCATTTCGTTGAGCAAGGGCTAGGTCTTGACTATTATATATTTGGCTTATGGAAAGGTATCTGTGCTAATTTCTATCTCTGGTTTTATGCAGCACCACAACTCACCTTTCCCCTTAAGCAAGCATAAGTTGGTTTTCTAAATTTGAGACCCTGTTCTGTTTTGTAATTCAGTTCATGTGTAGCCAAGTTTACATTCCGTGTATTAGTGATATCTTATGATGTTTCATTTTCTGTGTGACCTATTTCACTTAGAATCATCGTACGTGAATCCACTCATTATGCCGCGATGGGCCTGATGACATAGATTTCATTGGTGAGTGATATTCCTTTGTACGTACGTACCACACTTCTTTATCCATTTTTCGCTTTCTGGGATATTTAACTTGTACCGTAGACGAGGTTCTTGTAAACAGAGCCGTAAACAGAAACTTTGCGGTGGCTGTGTGTTTTTGATTTTAATTTCCCTAAGCTATAGGAAAATAAGTGGTAATGCCGTAGGCTCCGTTGCTTTGTTTTTTAGGTTTTTGAGGAAACACCATACACATCTCCAGAGTGGCTGTTGGCAATTTACATCCCGCCCATCAGCATAACAAGGCTCCCTGTTCTCCATGGCCGGTGCTGCCTTTCTGGATTTTACACTTTTTTCAGATGGCCCTTTTGAACGGGGGGCAGTGAGACTTCATTGTAGTGCAGATTTCTTTAACATGCTTGCTTGGTTGGCCAAAAAGTGCGTATGCGTTTTTTCCTGAATATATTCAGGAAAAAACGCATACGCCCTTTTTGGCCAAGTGCATCATTGTCGACGTTCTGCCTCTTTTCCTATGCTTTAAATGCAATTCCAGTCTACCCCCTGAAATCGTTTTCCTGCAATTCTGCCCCGCTTTCCAGTCCTCTTCGCAGCCTTCCTTCAATATATTTTTGGACGATAGCTGTCATTTATAACTCTGCAGGTTTGTGAATTACAGTGCCCCTGAGCTCCTTTCTTCAACTCGCTTTCTTGTGAGCTGGCCGCAAACCCGCAGGAATGCTTCAGGCCCTATTCTGGTTCCGGCACGGCATGCTGAGCCTTTGGTTAATTCCTCTTCCTGGTGGGAAATGAGCATTCCATTTGCCCGTCCAGACACCTACAGCTAGTCTCTCATTGGTTCTCCCTATTCCTGTTCATCTTGCGCAGAAATTGCACACTGTGCCAAACAGGAGGTTAAAGGCACTGACTCTCCAAGTGGGGAGAGTGTTAGTAAACGGTCTGGAATGGTGAACCCGAGTAAAAGGGGACGAAAACTGAGATGCATTTGAAAACGTTTTCCGGTCACACAGTGCACTGTATTGTGGGTTTCCCATGCATGTTTTAGCTGAAGGAAGAATCCCTTAAACCTGGAGAGTTGGGACCCATGGAATGGGTACCATGCAGTATGACTTCAAAGGGTCTGCATTTGCTCATCGAACCTCACCAATGCTATCAGCCCGAAGTGTCCAGCCTTATGTCTCACTCAGCTCTGGGTGTAGATGTGGTAAATCCAGGTTGCATCACAAGCCCTGAATGAATTATTTAAGAATTGCTCTCTATTTCACTGTCATTGTGTTTGTTTTTGTAATTCATTTTGATAATGGGTTTTATCGGATTTTCTCTGCTACATTCATGCCGCTGTACACACACTTGAGTCTCTTATGGAGACATATAAATCCATGGGTTTGAAGATTCTTACTAGTCATGTGTAATCGTAGGCGTTGAATATGGGGTGTTTAGTCCATTTCGTTGAGCAAGGGCTAGGTCTTGACTATTATATATTTGGCTTATGGAAAGGTATCTGTGCTAATTTCTATCTCTGGTTTTATGCAGCACCACAACTCACCTTTCCCCTTAAGCAAGCATAAGTTGGTTTTCTAAATTTGAGACCCTGTTCTGTTTTGTAATTCAGTTCATGTGTAGCCAAGTTTACATTCCGTGTATTAGTGATATCTTATGATGTTTCATTTTCTGTGTGACCTATTTCACTTAGAATCATCGTACGTGAATCCACTCATTATGCCGCGATGGGCCTGATGACATAGATTTCATTGGTGAGTGATATTCCTTTGTACGTACGTACCACACTTCTTTATCCATTTTTCGCTTTCTGGGATATTTAACTTGTACCGTAGACGAGGTTCTTGTAAACAGAGCCGTAAACAGAAACTTTGCGGTGGCTGTGTGTTTTTGATTTTAATTTCCCTAAGCTATAGGAAAATAAGTGGTAATGCCGTAGGCTCCGTTGCTTTGTTTTTTAGGTTTTTGAGGAAACACCATACACATCTCCAGAGTGGCTGTTGGCAATTTACATCCCGCCCATCAGCATAACAAGGCTCCCTGTTCTCCATGGCCTGTGCTGCCTTTCTGGATTTTACACTTTTTTCAGATGGCCCTTTTGAACGGGGGGCAGTGAGACTTCATTGTAGTGCAGATTTCTTTAACATGCTTGCTTGGTTGGCCAAAAAGGGCGTATGCGTTTTTTCCTGAATATATTCAGGAAAAAACGCATACGCCCTTTTTGGCCAAGTGCATCCTTGTCGACGTTCTGCCTCTTTTCCTATGCTTTAAATGCAATTCCAGTCTACCCCCTGAAATCGTTTTCTTGCAATTCTGCCCCGCTTTCAAGTCCTCTTCGCAGCCTTCCTTCAATATATTTTTGGGTGATAGCTGTCATTTATGACTCTGCAGGTTTGTGAATTACAGTGTCCCTGAGCTCCTTTCTTCAACTCGCTTTCTTGTGAGCTGGCCGCAAACCCGCAGGATTGCTTCAGGCCCTAATCTGGTTCCGGCACGGCATGCTGAGCCTTTGGTTAATTCCTCTTCCTGGTGGGAAATGAGTGTTAAATTTGCCCGTGCAGACACCTTCACACGAGTCTTCATGGTGCCCCTTTGCCCCGGTTATCTCTATGGAGGTTGGAGTTGGAGGGCCTCCTCGCTCAAGGTCAGTGTGCCCATGGAGCCAACCCTGCAACTTCAGGGCATGGTTGGGTGTTAGGATCACCACGTGGGGTCCTTTTCCCTTAGGAGGGAGGTGGCCTTTTGGGCTGCTGATTTCCAGGTTTTCAGATACTGCCAGTATCTTGGCCAGATGTGGCGGTGGGCCAAGCCCCTTGGTGACCGTAGTTTATCCTACCTGGATCGCATTCTTGCATTGTTCCATTTCAAGTGTTCCCATGTTTTGCACTAATACTCCAATGGAGATTCACCGTTCACCAGGAATGTAAAGGTCAAAGGGTTTAGCTAAATTAGGGAGTTCCAGGGCAAGGGTCTGAATTGACTGCTCTTTCCATTCTTGAAAGGCCACTTCTGCATTCTATTCAAAAGGATCATCATCTTTTCCTTTCAGTGTTTCATATAGAGGCCGAGCTCGTAGACTGTAGTTAGGGATCCAGAAGCAGCAAACCCTGGCCTCCCCAGGAACCCCTAAGCTGTCTTCTAGTTTCAGAAATGGGTAAGGCTGTAAATTGTTTCTTCCCTTTCCTGGGATGGGCTTCTCCGACCTTCTGTGAGAATGAAGCCCAGGCAGGTCACCGTAGTCTGTGATATTTGAGCTTTTTCTTGGACAACTTGTATCCTTTATTGGCTTGGTAGTTCAGAGGTCTCCTTAGTAGGGCTGGCGATCAGAATGTCGTCTGCATATTGAAGGAGTGTTTCCTTTTCCAGAGGTAGAACTTTTAGTTCTTTAGCTGAGCTTTCCCCAAAGATGGTGTGGGAATTTTTGAACCCTTGGGGCAACACGGCCCGGAAGTATTGTTTTAGTTGTATGTTGAGTCCTGCCACTCACAAGCCAAAATTTCTTGTGACTCTGGGACTAATAGAATACAAAAGAAGGCATCATTGAAGACTAATACAGAATACCATGTCCTGGTGGTTGGTAGAATGACCAGCAGGGTGTAGGATTTAGGAACTACTGGAGGTATATCCTCGGTGGCTTCACTGACTGTCCTGACATCCTTTACCAGGACTCCAGCAGCCCATGGGGCTCTCGAGGTCAGGCCAATCCCAGGATATGGAGCTCACCTGGGCAGGTACCCCACCCCCACCCCAGCCCACGGGGCTCTCGTGTTCAGGCCCCTCCCAGGATATGGGGTTCCCTGGGCAGGTTCCCCTGCAGCCCATGGGGCTCTCGTGGTCAGGCCCCTCCCAGGATACAGAGCTACCCTTGCAGGTACCATGGCAGGGCTGGGAACACAGGAACCCTGCATATCGCCCTCATTGCAGAGCACTCCCAGCTCACCTGTCACTCAGATCTGACACAGAGCACCTCAGAGCAGGACTTGAACTAACAAACAGCAGCTCCGACAGGTCTGTGACCCTGGGCATCACTCTGTGTGGCCTCCCTCCACCTGGTCTTCCAGAGACTTCCACTGCACCCGGGGCACCAGGCCTCTGTCTCCACCCACCAGCCACCCCTCCTCTCCCTGACTCCTGGGTTCCTCTCATTAGGAGAGGGTTTTCTTGAAGTTGTCTCCCACTCATGGGCCAGATAATATAATTAGAAAACAAGCCAGAGCTGCAGCCCCTTGTCTATCCTGACTCTCAGGAGCCCACACCTGTTCCTTGGACCTGGCCGATTCAGCAAGTTCCAGTTTCTGCAACTGTGAGCCCCTGAGGGGTGATTATTGGCTGGCCTGGGAAGCCCGACCGTGCCGGCCAGACCTCCCCAGGTGTGCCTGGGTTCAGATCAATATAAACACCGCTCCAGGCAGCAAGAGCCCCTGCAGCTGTGCCTGACGCCATTTTCTCTGCCCTGTTAGCAGTCTTGGGGCTGGACTGGTGGGAGGGAGTGAGAGGCCACGGCTTTGTGGGTGGCCCAGTGTGAGTGGGGCTCTGCTGGACTTTCTGCAGCAGTTGCCAAGATGCCACCTGCTAAAGAAGAGGATGTGTCACCCATACCTGCCGCTGGAATTTCTCCCTGGGCAGAGGTGAGTGAGGAAGAAAGCAGTGGGGGCCGGGACAGCAGGGGTATCTCAGGCAGGGAAATGGAAAGCTTCCAGAAGAGCACCCAGGGCCAGGACCATCCTGGCTGGCCTGCAGGCACCAAGTCGGCTGGCATGCTGTCACTCATGTGGCTCCATGGCCCTTCCTCTAGGCTTTCAAGTCCTTGTACATATTCAGGTGTTTTACCTGGGAAGGGTGGGAACATTTCAGCAGCAGCTGGCCTGGGGCTCAGCCCACGTTTACTCACAGATGCCTCGGCACGGTCCCCCAGCTTTGCAATGAGGACGCTTGTTGCGTGGGGCCTGCTGGCTGAATGGGAGATGATTCCCCACCACTGACCAACTTCAGAATTGTTTACAACTGGAGCAAGTGCCCTGATACGGTTTTCCTCTGTGTAACTGGTGGGTTCTGTTTTTTTTTCTTTTTTTCGTTTTTGGTTCAAGGTAGATTTTATTCCTCTTTTTTGTATTTACACATATAAGCATGGAAATAATTTATTCATATAAATACATGTATGTGAAGGGAAGAATATTTTTTCTGTTTTACTTTTTGTAATTTGAATTTTATTTTATTTTTTTATACAGCAGGTTCTTTTTGGTTATCTATTTTATACATATAAATGTATACATGCCAATCCCAATCTCTCAACTCCTGCCACCACCACCCCCCAACAGCTTTCCCCCCTTGGTGTCCATACGTTTGTTGTCTACATCTGTTGCTCTATTTCTGCCTGGCAAAACGGTTCATCTGTACAATTTTTCTAGGTTCCACATATATGCATTAATAGACAAGATTTGTTTTTCTCTTTCTGACTTACTTCACTCTGTATGACAGTCTCTAGATCCATCAACGTCTCTACAAATGACCCAATTTCATTCCTTTTTATGGCTTAGTAATATTCCATTTTATATATGTACCACGTCTTTATGCATTCGTCTGTCTGTGGGCATTTAGGTTGCTTCCATTACCTGGATATTGTAAATAGTGATGCAATGAACATTGCGGTGAATGTCTCTTTTTGATTTATGGTTTTGTCTGGGTATATGCCCAGTAGTGGGATTGCTGTATCATATGGTAATTCTATTCTTAGTTTTATAAGAAACTCCATAATGTTCTCCACAGTGACTGTATCAATTTACATTCCCAACAATAGTGGAAGAGGGTTCCTTATCTCCACACCCTTTCCAGCATTTGTTGTTTGTAGATTTTCTGATGATGCCCATTCTAACAGGTGTGAGGTGATACACCATGGATGAGTCTATTTCGTTGAGCAAAGAGTAGGTCTTGTCTATTACATATTTGGCTTATGGAACGGTATGTGTGCTAATTTCAATCTCTGGTTTTATACAGCACCCCAACTCAACTTTCCCCTTAAGCAAGCATAAGTTTTTATCTAAATGTGAGACTCTGTTCGGTTTTGGAATTCAGTTTATGTGTAGCCAAGTTTACACTCTCTCTATTAGTGATATCTTATGATAATTCTCTTTCTCTGTGTGACCTATTTCTCTTAGAATCATCATACTTAAATCCACTCAATTTGCTGCTACAGGCCTGATGACATTGATTTCATTGCTGAGTGATATTCCGTTGTACGTAAGTAGCACAACTCCTTTATCCATTTTTTTCTTTCTGGGATATTTAATTTGTACTGGACTCAAGGTTCTTGTAAACACAGCAGCCCTAAATTTGGTGTTGGCTGTGTCTTGTTGATTTTAATTTTCCTAAGCTATAGGGCCAAAAGTGGAAGTGCCCTAGGGTCTGTAGCTTTGTTTTTCAGATGTTTCAGGATACACCATAAACATCTCCAGAGGGTCTGTTGGCAATTTACATCCCGCCCATCAGCATAACAAGGCTCCCTGTTCTCCATGGCCTGTCCTGTGTTTCTGGTTTTTACACTTTTTTCAGATGGCCCTTTTGACGAATGGGAAATGAGACTTCATTGTAGTGCGGATTTCCATTTCTCGAGTGCTTGGTTGGCCAAAAAGGGCATATGTGTTTTTTCCTGAATATATTCAGGAAAAAATGTTTACACACTTTTGTCCAAGTGCATCACTGTCAAAGATCTGCCGCTTTTCACATGCTTTAAATGCAATTCCAATCTACCTCCTGAAATATGATTCCTGCAATTCTGCCTCGTTTTCAAGTCTTCTTTGCAGACTTACCTCCATATAATTTTGCCAATAGCTGTCATTTATAACACTGCAGGTTTGTGAATTACAGTGCCCGTGATTTCCTTTCTTAACTCGTTTCCTTGAAAACTGGCCACAGAACCGCAGGTTTGCTTCAGGCCGTAATCAGGGTCCGGCACGGCACTCTGAGACTTTGGTTCATTCCACTTCCTGGTGGGAAATTAGAGTTAAATGTGCCCCTCCAGACACCTGCCTCACTCCTAGCCCCTTGGTGATGTGTGTCCTGTGGTTTGAGGCCACATGTGCTGGGTTCCTCACCTTTGGCTGATGTGGCCCCACTGGTGTGAGGACACTCCTGCCTGGTTCCCATCCCCTTGGTGATGTGGGCCCTCCGGTGAGAGTCTGATCCTGGTTGGGTTCCTCACACTTCTGTGAGGTGGGCCCTCTTCTCTGAGGTCACTCCTGCCGGCTGGCACACCCCGCCTTGGCGACGTCGGCCCTCTGGTGGGATTTGGTGCCTGCTGGGTGTCTCCTCCCCTCGGTAATGAGGGCCCTCTGGCGTCAGACCCTAACTCCTGGGCTCCCAATATTTTCTGATATGCGCCCTGTGGTTCGAGTACACTCCTGCCAGGTTCCCAACCCCATGGGAATGTGGACCTTCTGCTCTGAGGTCCCAACCGTGGGTTGCTCAGTTTCATGATGAGGGCCCTCTGCTGTGAGTTCTCTCCGGCCTGGATCCCATAGCCTCGCTGCTCCTGGCCACCTGCTGGGAGGTTACAACTGCGGGATTCCTCACCTTTTTTCTTCTATGGGCCCTCTGTTTTGAGACTCCTCCGGCCTGCCTCACTCCCAGCCCCTTGGTGATGTGTGTCCTCTGGTTTGAGGCCACGTATGCTGGGTCCCTCGCCTTTCGATGATGTGGTGCCACTGGTGTGAGGACACTCCTGCCTGGTTCCTATCCCCTTGATGATGTGGACCCTCTGGTGAGAGTCTGATCCTGGCTGGGTTCCTCACCCTTCTGTGAGGGGGGCCCTCTGCTGTGAGGTCACTCCTGCCTGGCTGGCACACCCCACCTGGGCAACATCGGCCCTCTTGTGGCAGTTGGAGCCTGCTGGGAACCTCCCCTCGGTGATGGGGGCCCTCTTGCCTCAGGCCCTAACTGCTGGGTACCCACATTTTCTGATACGTGCTAAGTGGTGCGAGGACACTCCTGCGAGGTTCCCATCCCCATGGACATGTGGGCCTTCTGCTCTAAAGTCCCAACACCTGTGTTGTTCACCGTTTCATGGTGTTGGCTCTCTGGTGTTAGTTCACCCAGGCCTAGATCCCATAGCCTCTGTGCTCTGAGCGGCCTGCTGGGAGGTTCCTACTGCTGGATTCCTTACCTTTTTTATTCTTTGTGTCCTGTGTTTTCATGCTCCTACTTCCTGACTCACTCCCAGCCCATTTGTGATGTAGGTCCTCTTGTTTAAGGCCACATGTACCAGTTTCCTCACCTTTATTGATGTGGCCCCACTGGTGTGAGGACACTCCTGCCTGGTTCCCATCCCCTTGGTGATGTGGGCCCTCTGGTGAGAGTCTGATCCTGTCTGGATTCCTCACACTTCTGTGAGGTGGGCCCTCTGCTGTGAGGTAACTCCTGCCTGGCTTGCTCCCATTGCCTTGGTGACGTCGGCCCTCTGGTGGCATTTGGAGCCTGCTGGTAGCCTCCTCTCCTCCGTGATGAGGGCCCTCTTGCGCCCGGCCATAACTGCTGGGTTCCCACATTTTCTGATACGTGCTAAGTTGTGCGAGGACACTCCTGCAAGGTTCCCATCCCCATGGGGATGTGGGCCTTCTGCTCTGAGGTCCCACTGGCTGGGTTGCTCACAGTTTCATGATGTGGGCCCTCTGCTGTGAGTTCACTGTGGCCTGGATCCCATAGACTCCATGCACTGGGCCACCTGCTGGGAGGTTCAAACTGCTGGATTCCTCACATTTTTTATTCTGTGGGCCCTGTGTTGTTAGGCTACTCCTGCCTGCCTCACTCGGAGCACCTTGGAAATGTGGGTCCTCTGGTTTAGGCCACATGTGCTGGGTTCCTCACCTTTCTATAATGTGGCCCCACTGGTGTGAGGACACTCCTGCCTTGTTCCGATCCCCTTGGTGATGTGGGCCCTCTGGTGAGAGTCTTATCCTGGCTGGGTTCCTCACCCTTCTGTGAGGTAGGCCCTCTGCTGTGAGGTCACTCCTGCCTGGCTGGCACACGTCAACGTGGCGACGTGGGCCCTCAGTTGGGAGTTGGTGCCTGCTGGGAGTCTCCTCCCCTCGGTAATGAGGGCCCTCTGGCGTCAGACCCTAACTCCTGGGCTCCCAAAATTTTCTGAGGTGCGCCCTGTGGTGCGAGTACACTCCTGCCAGGATCCCAACCCCATGGGGATGTGGGCCTTCTGCTCTAAGGTCCCAACGGCTGGGTTGCTCACAGTTTCATAATGAGGGCCCTCTGTTTTGAGTTCAGTCAGGCCTGGATCCCATAGCCTCGCTGCTCCTGGCCACCTGCTGGGAGGTTCCAACTGCGGGATCCCTCACCTTTTTTACGCTATGGGCCCTCTGTTTGGAGGCTCCTCCTGCCTGCCTCACTCCCAGCCCCTTGGTGATGTGTGTCCTGTAGTTTGAGGCCACGTGTGCTGGGTCCGTCACATTTCGGTGATGTGACCACACTGGTGTGAGAACACTCCTGCCTGGTTTCCATTCCCTTGGTGATGTGGGCCCTCCGGTGAGAGTCTGATCCTCTTTGGGTTCCTCACACTTTTGTGTGGTTGGCCCTCTGCTCTGAGGTCACTCCTGCCTGGCTGGCACACCCTGCATTGGCGACGTCGGCCTTCTGGTAGCAGTTGGAGCTTGCTGGGAGCCTCCTCTCCTCAGTGATGAGGGCCCTCTGGCGTCCGGCCCTAACTGCTGGGCTCCCCACCTTTTCTGATGTGTGCCCACTGGTGCGATGACACTCCTGCTTGGTTCCCTTCCCCATGGGGATGTGGGCCTTGTGCTCTGAGGTTACAACGGCTGGGTTGCTTACAGTATCACGATGAGGGCCCTCTGCTGTGAGTTCATCACTGCCTGGATCCCATAGCCTCGGTGCTCTGGGCCGCCTGCTGGGATGTTCCAACTGCTGGATTCCTCACCTTTTTTATACAATGGGCCATGTGTTTTGAGGTTAATCCTGCCTGCCTCGCTCCAAGACCCATGGTGATGTGGGTCCTCTGGTTTGAGGCCACATGTGCTGGGTACCTCAACTTTCGATGATGTGGCCCCACGGGTGTGAGGACACTCCTGCCTGGTTCCCAGCCCCTTGCTTATGTGGGCACTCTGGTGAGAGTCTGATCTTGACTGGGTTCCTTACCCTTCTGTGAGGTGGGCCCTCTGATGTGATGTCACTCCTGCCTGGATGGCTCATGTCGCCTTGGGGACGTAGGCCCTCTGTTGGCCACTGAAGCATGCTGGGAGCCTCCTACCCTCTTTAATAAGGGCCCTGGAAGAAACGCATATGCCCTTTTTGACCAAGTGCATCATTGTCGAGGTTCTGCCTCTTCTCCTATACTTTCAGAGGACTTCCCGTCTACCTCCTGAAATCGTATTCCTGGAATTCTGCCCCGCGTTCAAGTCCTCTTTGCAGCCTTACTTCAATATATTTTTGGATGATAGCTGTCATTTATAACTCTGCAGGTTTGTGAATACAGCGCCCCTGAGCTCCTTTCTTCAACTCGCTTTCTTGTGAGCTGGCCGCAAAACCGCAGGATTGCTTCAGGCCCTAATCTGGTTCCGACACGGCATGCTGAGCCTTTGGCTAATTCCTCTTCCTGGTGGGAAATGAGCGTTAAATTTGTTCGTGCAGACACCTACAGCTAATCTCTCATTGGTTCTCCCTATTCCTGTTCATCTTGCGCAGAAATTCCAAACTGTGCCAAACAGGAGGTTAAAGGCACTGACTCTCCAAGTGGGGAGAGTGTTAGTAAAGCGTCTGGAATGGTAAAACCGAGTACAAGGGGACGAAAACTGAGACGCATTTAAAAAGTTTTCCCGGTCACACGGTGGACCATATTCTGGGTTGCCCATGCATGTTTTACCTGAAGGAAGAATCCCTTCAACCTGGAGAGTTGGGACCCATGGAATGGGTACCACGCAGTATGACTTCAAAGGGTTGCCTTTGCTCACCGAACGTCACCAATGCTATCAGCCCGAAGTGTCCAGCCTTATGTCTCACTCAGCTCGGGGTGTAGATGTGGTAAATCCACGTTGCATCACAAGCCCTGAATGAATTATTTAAGAATTGCTCTCTATTTCACTGTCATTGTGTTTTGTTTTTGTAATTTATTTTGATAATGGGATTTATCGGATTTTCACTGCTGCGTTTATGCCGCTGTACACACACTTGAGTCTCTTACGGAGACATATAAATCCATGGGTTTGAAGATTCTTACTAGTCATGTGTAATCGTAGGCGTTGAATATGGGGTGTTTAGTCCATTTCGTTGAGCAAGGGCTAGGTCTTGACTATTATATATTTGGCTTATGGAAAGGTATCTGTGCTAATTTCTATCTCTGGTTTTATGCAGCACCACAACTCACCTTTCCCCTTAAGCAAGCATAAGTTGGTTTTCTAAATTTGAGACCCTGTTCTGTTTTGTAATTCAGTTCATGTGTAGCCAAGTTTACATTCCGTGTATTAGTGATATCTTATGATGTTTCATTTTCTGTGTGACCTATTTCACTTAGAATCATCGTACGTGAATCCACTCATTATGCCGCGATGGGCCTGATGACATAGATTTCATTGGTGAGTGATATTCCTTTGTACGTACGTACCACACTTCTTTATCCATTTTTCGCTTTCTGGGATATTTAACTTGTACCGTAGACGAGGTTCTTGTAAACAGAGCCGTAAACAGAAACTTTGCGGTGGCTGTGTGTTTTTGATTTTAATTTCCCTAAGCTATAGGAAAATAAGTGGTAATGCCGTAGGCTCCGTTGCTTTGTTTTTTAGGTTTTTGAGGAAACACCATACACATCTCCAGAGTGGCTGTTGGCAATTTACATCCCGCCCATCAGCATAACAAGGCTCCCTGTTCTCCATGGCCGGTGCTGCCTTTCTGGATTTTACACTTTTTTCAGATGGCCCTTTTGAACGGGGGGCAGTGAGACTTCATTGTAGTGCAGATTTCTTTAACATGCTTGCTTGGTTGGCCAAAAAGTGCGTATGCGTTTTTTCCTGAATATATTCAGGAAAAAACGCATACGCCCTTTTTGGCCAAGTGCATCATTGTCGACGTTCTGCCTCTTTTCCTATGCTTTAAATGCAATTCCAGTCTACCCCCTGAAATCGTTTTCCTGCAATTCTGCCCCGCTTTCCAGTCCTCTTCGCAGCCTTCCTTCAATATATTTTTGGACGATAGCTGTCATTTATAACTCTGCAGGTTTGTGAATTACAGTGCCCCTGAGCTCCTTTCTTCAACTCGCTTTCTTGTGAGCTGGCCGCAAACCCGCAGGAATGCTTCAGGCCCTATTCTGGTTCCGGCACGGCATGCTGAGCCTTTGGTTAATTCCTCTTCCTGGTGGGAAATGAGCATTCCATTTGCCCGTCCAGACACCTACAGCTAGTCTCTCATTGGTTCTCCCTATTCCTGTTCATCTTGCGCAGAAATTGCACACTGTGCCAAACAGGAGGTTAAAGGCACTGACTCTCCAAGTGGGGAGAGTGTTAGTAAACGGTCTGGAATGGTGAACCCGAGTAAAAGGGGACGAAAACTGAGATGCATTTGAAAACGTTTTCCGGTCACACAGTGCACTGTATTGTGGGTTTCCCATGCATGTTTTAGCTGAAGGAAGAATCCCTTAAACCTGGAGAGTTGGGACCCATGGAATGGGTACCATGCAGTATGACTTCAAAGGGTCTGCATTTGCTCATCGAACCTCACCAATGCTATCAGCCCGAAGTGTCCAGCCTTATGTCTCACTCAGCTCTGGGTGTAGATGTGGTAAATCCAGGTTGCATCACAAGCCCTGAATGAATTATTTAAGAATTGCTCTCTATTTCACTGTCATTGTGTTTGTTTTTGTAATTCATTTTGATAATGGGTTTTATCGGATTTTCTCTGCTACATTCATGCCGCTGTACACACACTTGAGTCTCTTATGGAGACATATAAATCCATGGGTTTGAAGATTCTTACTAGTCATGTGTAATCGTAGGCGTTGAATATGGGGTGTTTAGTCCATTTCGTTGAGCAAGGGCTAGGTCTTGACTATTATATATTTGGCTTATGGAAAGGTATCTGTGCTAATTTCTATCTCTGGTTTTATGCAGCACCACAACTCACCTTTCCCCTTAAGCAAGCATAAGTTGGTTTTCTAAATTTGAGACCCTGTTCTGTTTTGTAATTCAGTTCATGTGTAGCCAAGTTTACATTCCGTGTATTAGTGATATCTTATGATGTTTCATTTTCTGTGTGACCTATTTCACTTAGAATCATCGTACGTGAATCCACTCATTATGCCGCGATGGGCCTGATGACATAGATTTCATTGGTGAGTGATATTCCTTTGTACGTACGTACCACACTTCTTTATCCATTTTTCGCTTTCTGGGATATTTAACTTGTACCGTAGACGAGGTTCTTGTAAACAGAGCCGTAAACAGAAACTTTGCGGTGGCTGTGTGTTTTTGATTTTAATTTCCCTAAGCTATAGGAAAATAAGTGGTAATGCCGTAGGCTCCGTTGCTTTGTTTTTTAGGTTTTTGAGGAAACACCATACACATCTCCAGAGTGGCTGTTGGCAATTTACATCTCGCCCATCAGCATAACAAGGCTCCCTGTTCTCCATGGCCTGTGCTGCCTTTCTGGATTTTACACTTTTTTCAGATGGCCCTTTTGAACGGGGGGCAGTGAGACTTCATTGTAGTGCAGATTTCTTTAACATGCTTGCTTGGTTGGCCAAAAAGTGCGTATGCGTTTTTTCCTGAATATATTCAGGAAAAAACGCATACGCCCTTTTTGGCCAAGTGCATCCTTGTCGACGTTCTGCCTCTTTTCCTATGCTTTAAATGCAATTCCAGTCTACCCCCTGAAATCGTTTTCTTGCAATTCTGCCCCGCTTTCAAGTCCTCTTCACAGCCTTCCTTCAATATATTTTTGGGTGATAGCTGTCATTTATGACTCTGCAGGTTTGTGAATTACAGTGTCCCTGAGCTCCTTTCTTCAACTCGCTTTCTTGTGAGCTGGCCGCAAACCCGCAGGATTGCTTCAGGCCCTAATCTGGTTCCGGCACGGCATGCTGAGCCTTTGGTTAATTCCTCTTCCTGGTGGGAAATGAGTGTTAAATTTGCCCGTGCAGACACCTTCACACGAGTCTTCATGGTGCCCCTTTGCCCCGGTTATCTCTATGGAGGTTGGAGTTGGAGGGCCTCCTCGCTCAAGGTCAGTGTGCCCATGGAGCCAACCCTGCAACTTCAGGGCATGGTTGGGTGTTAGGATCACCACGTGGGGTCCTTTTCCCTTAGGAGGGAGGTGGCCTTTTGGGCTGCTGATTTCCAGGTTTTCAGATACTGCCAGTATCTTGGCCAGATGTGGCGGTGGGCCAAGCCCCTTGGTGACCGTAGTTTATCCTACCTGGATCGCATTCTTGCATTGTTCCATTTCAAGTGGTCCCATGTTTTGCACTAATACTCCAATGGAGATTCACCGTTCACCAGGAATGTAAAGGTCAAAGGGTTTAGCTAAATTAGGGAGTTCCAGGGCAAGGGTCTGAATTGACTGCTCTTTCCATTCTTGAAAGGCCACTTCTGCATTCTATTCAAAAGGATCATCATCTTTTCCTTTCAGTGTTTCATATAGAGGCCGAGCTCGTAGACTGTAGTTAGGGATCCAGAAGCAGCAAACCCTGGCCTCCCCAGGAACCCCTAAGCTGTCTTCTAGTTTCAGAAATGGGTAAGGCTGTAAATTGTTTCTTCCCTTTCCTGGGATGGGCTTCTCCGACCTTCTGTGAGAATGAAGCCCAGGCAGGTCACCGTAGTCTGTGATATTTGAGCTTTTTCTTGGACAACTTGTATCCTTTATTGGCTTGGTAGTTCAGAGGTCTCCTTAGTAGGGCTGGCGATCAGAATGTCGTCTGCATATTGAAGGAGTGTTTCCTTTTCCAGAGGTAGAACTTTTAGTTCTTTAGCTGAGCTTTCCCCAAAGATGGTGTGGGAATTTTTGAACCCTTGGGGCAACACGGCCCGGAAGTATTGTTTTAGTTGTATGTTGAGTCCTGCCACTCACAAGCCAAAATTTCTTGTGACTCTGGGACTAATAGAATACAAAAGAAGGCATCATTGAAGACTAATACAGAATACCATGTCCTGGTGGTTGGTAGAATGACCAGCAGGGTGTAGGATTTAGGAACTACTGGAGGTATATCCTCGGTGGCTTCACTGACTGTCCTGACATCCTTTACCAGGACTCCAGCAGCCCATGGGGCTCTCGAGGTCAGGCCAATCCCAGGATATGGAGCTCACCTGGGCAGGTACCCCACCCCCACCCCAGCCCACGGGGCTCTCGTGTTCAGGCCCCTCCCAGGATATGGGGTTCCCTGGGCAGGTTCCCCTGCAGCCCATGGGGCTCTCGTGGTCAGGCCCCTCCCAGGATACAGAGCTACCCTTGCAGGTACCATGGCAGGGCTGGGAACACAGGAACCGTGCATATCGCCCTCATTGCAGAGCACTCCCAGCTCACCTGTCACTCAGATCTGACACAGAGCACCTCAGAGCAGGACTTGAACTAACAAACAGCAGCTCCGACAGGTCTGTGACCCTGGGCATCACTCTGTGTGGCCTCCCTCCACCTGGTCTTCCAGAGACTTCCACTGCACCCGGGGCACCAGGCCTCTGTCTCCACCCACCAGCCACCCCTCCTCTCCCTGACTCCTGGGTTCCTCTCATTAGGAGAGGGTTTTCTTGAAGTTGTCTCCCACTCATGGGCCAGATAATATAATTAGAAAACAAGCCAGAGCTGCAGCCCCTTGTCTATCCTGACTCTCAGGAGCCCACACCTGTTCCTTGGACCTGGCCGATTCAGCAAGTTCCAGTTTCTGCAACTGTGAGCCCCTGAGGGGTGATTATTGGCTGGCCTGGGAAGCCCGACCGTGCCGGCCAGACCTCCCCAGGTGTGCCTGGGTTCAGATCAATATAAACACCGCTCCAGGCAGCAAGAGCCCCTGCAGCTGTGCCTGACGCCATTTTCTCTGCCCTGTTAGCAGTCTTGGGGCTGGACTGGTGGGAGGGAGTGAGAGGCCACGGCTTTGTGGGTGGCCCAGTGTGAGTGGGGCTCTGCTGGACTTTCTGCAGCAGTTGCCAAGATGCCACCTGCTAAAGAAGAGGATGTGTCACCCATACCTGCCGCTGGAATTTCTCCCTGGGCAGAGGTGAGTGAGGAAGAAAGCAGTGGGGGCCGGGACAGCAGGGGTATCTCAGGCAGGGAAATGGAAAGCTTCCAGAAGAGCACCCAGGGCCAGGACCATCCTGGCTGGCCTGCAGGCACCAAGTCGGCTGGCATGCTGTCACTCATGTGGCTCCATGGCCCTTCCTCTAGGCTTTCAAGTCCTTGTACATATTCAGGTGTTTTACCTGGGAAGGGTGGGAACATTTCAGCAGCAGCTGGCCTCGGGCTCAGCCCACGTTTACTCACAGATGCCTCGGCACGGTCCCCCAGCTTTGCAATGAGGATGCTTGTTGCGTGGGGCCTGCTGGCTGAATGGGAGATGATTCCCCACCACTGACCAACTTCAGAATTGTTTACAACTGGAGCAAGTGCCCTGATACGGTTTTCCTCTGTGTAACTGGTGGGTTCTGTTTTTTTTTCGTTTTTGGTTCAAGGTAGATTTTATTCCTCTTTTTTGTATTTACAGATATAAGCATGGAAATAATTTATTCATATAAATACATGTATGTGAAGGGAAGAATATTTTTTCTGTTTTACTTTTTGTAATTTGAATTTTATTTTATTTTTTTATACAGCAGGTTCTTTTTGGTTATCTATTTTATACATATAAATGTATACATGCCAATCCCAATCTCTCAATTCCTGCCACCACCACCCCCCAACAGCTTTCCCCCCTTGGTGTCCATACGTTTGTTGTCTACATCTGTTGCTCTATTTCTGCCTGGCAAAACGGTTCATCTGTACAATTTTTCTAGGTTCCACATATATGCATTAATAGACAAGATTTGTTTTTCTCTTTCTGACTTACTTCACTCTGTATGACAGTCTCTAGATCCATCAACGTCTCTACAAATGACCCAATTTCATTCCTTTTTATGGCTTAGTAATATTCCATTTTATATATGTACCACTTCTTTATGCATTCGTCTGTCTGTGGGCATTTAGGTTGCTTCCATTACCTGGATATTGTAAATAGTGATGCAATGAACATTGCGGTGAATGTCTCTTTTTGATTTATGGTTTTGTCTGGGTATATGCCCAGTAGTGGGATTGCTGTATCATATGGTAATTCTATTCTTAGTTTTATAAGAAACTCCATAATGTTCTCCACAGTGACTGTATCAATTTACATTCCCAACAATAGTGGAAGAGGGTTCCTTATCTCCACACCCTTTCCAGCATTTGTTGTTTGTAGATTTTCTGATGATGCCCATTCTAACAGGTGTGAGGTGATACACCATGGATGAGTCTATTTCGTTGAGCAAAGAGTAGGTCTTGTCTATTACATATTTGGCTTATGGAACGGTATGTGTGCTAATTTCAATCTCTGGTTTTATACAGCACCCCAACTCAACTTTCCCCTTAAGCAAGCATAAGTTTTTATCTAAATGTGAGACTCTGTTCGGTTTTGGAATTCAGTTTATGTGTAGCCAAGTTTACACTCTCTCTATTAGTGATATCTTATGATAATTATCTTTCTCTGTGTGACCTATTTCTCTTAGAATCATCATACTTAAATCCACTCAATTTGCTGCTACAGGCCTGATGACATTGATTTCATTGCTGAGTGATATTCCGTTGTACGTAAGTAGCACAACTCCTTTATCCATTTTTTTCTTTCTGGGATATTTAATTTGTACTGGACTCAAGGTTCTTGTAAACACAGCAGCCCTAAATTTTGTGTTGGCTGTGTCTTGTTGATTTTAATTTTCCTAAGCTATAGGGCCAAAAGTGGAAGTGCCCTAGGGTCTGTAGCTTTGTTTTTCAGATGTTTCAGGATACACCATAAACATCTCCAGAGTGTCTGTTGGCAATTTGCATCCCGCCCATCAGCATAACAAGGCTCCCTGTTCTCCATGGCCTGTCCTGTGTTTCTGGTTTTTACACTTTTTTCAGATGGCCCTTTTGACGAATGGGAAATGAGACTTCATTGTAGTGCGGATTTCCATTTCTCGAGTGCTTGGTTGGCCAAAAAGGGCATATGTGTTTTTTCCTGAATATATTCAGGAAAAAATGTTTACGCACTTTTGTCCAAGTGCATCAGTGTCAAAGATCTGCCGCTTTTCACATGCTTTAAATGCAATTCCAATCTACCTCCTGAAATATGATTCCTGCAATTCTGCCTCGTTTTCAAGTCCTCTTTGCAGACTTACTTCCATATAATTTTGCCAATAGCTGTCATTTATAACACTGCAGGTTTGTGAATTACAGTGCCCGTGATTTCCTTTCTTAACTCGTTTCCTTGAAAACTGGCCACAGAACCGCAGGTTTGCTTCAGGCCGTAATCAGGGTCCGGCACGGCACTCTGAGACTTTGGTTCATTCCACTTCCTGGTGGGAAATTAGAGTTAAATGTGCCCCTCCAGACACCTGCCTCACTCCTAGCCCCTTGGTGATGTGTGTCCTGTGGTTTGAGGCCACATGTGCTGGGTTCCTCACCTTTGGCTGATGTGGCCCCACTGGTGTGAGGACACTCCTGCCTGGTTCCCATCCCCTTGGTGATGTGGGCCCTCCGGTGAGAGTCTGATCCTAGTTGGGTTCCTCACACTTCTGTGAGGTGGGCCCTCTTCTCTGAGGTCACTCCTGCCTGGCTGGCACACCCCGCCTTGGCGACGTCGGCCCTCTGGTGGGATTTGGTGCCTGCTGGGTGTCTCCTCCCCTCAGTAATGAGGGCCCTCTGGCGTCAGACCCTAACTCCTGGGCTCCCAATATCTTCTGATATGCGCCCTGTGGTTCGAGTACACTCCTGCCAGGTTCCCAACCCCATGGGAATGTGGGCCTTCTGCTCTGTGGTCCCAACCGTGGGTTGCTCAGTTTCATGATGAGGGCCCTCTGCTGTGAGTTCTCTCCGGCCTGGATCCCATAGCCTCGCTGCTCCTGGCCACCTCCTGGGAGGTTCCAACTGCGGGATTCCTCACCTTTTTTCTTCTATGGACCCTCTGTTTTGAGACTCCTCCTGCCTGCCTCACTCCCAGCCCCTTGGTGATGTGTGTCCTCTTGTTTGAGGCCACTTATGCTGGGTCCCTCACCTTTCGATGATGTGGCCCCACTGGTGTGAGGACACTCCTGCCTGGTTCCTATCCCCTTGATGATGTGGGCCCTCTGGTGAGAGTCTGATCCTGGCTGGGGTCCTCACCCTTCTGTGAGGGGGGCCCTCTGCTGTGAGGTCACTCCTGCCTGGCTGGCACACCCCACCTGGGCAACATCGGCCCTCTTGTGGCAGTTGGAGCCTGCTGGGAAGCTCCCCTCGGTGATGGGGGCCCTCTTGCCTCAGGCCCTAACTGCTGGGTACCCACATTTTCTGATACGTGCTAAGTGGTGCGAGGACACTCCTGCGAGGTTCCCATCCCCATGGGCATGTGGGCCTTCTGCTCTAAGGTCCCAACACCTGTGTTGTTCACCGTTTCATGATGTTGGCTCTCTGGTGTTAGTTCACCCAGGCCTAGATCCCATAGCCTCTGTGCTCTGAGCGGCCTGCTGGGAGGTTCCTACTGCTGGATTCCTTACCTTTTTTATTCTTTGGGTCCTGTGTTTTCATGCTCCTACTTCCTGACTCACTCCCAGCCCATTTGTGATGTAGGTCCTCTTGTTTAAGGCCACATGTACCAGTTTCCTCACCTTTATTGATGTGGCCCCACTGGTGTGAGAACACTCCTGCCTGGTTCCCATCCCCTTGGTGATGTGGGCCCCCTGGTTAGAGTCTGATCCTGTCTGGATTCCTCACACTTCTGTGAGGTGGGCCCTCTGCTGTGAGGTAACTCCTGCCTGGCTTGCTCCCATTGCCTTGGTGACGTCGGCCCTCTGGTGGCATTTGGAGCCTGCTGGTAGCCTCCTCTCCTCCGTGATGAGGGCCCTCTGGCGCCAGGCCATAACTGCTGGGTTCCCACATTTTCTGATACGTGCTAAGTTGTGCGAGGACACTCCTGCGAGGTTCCCATCCCCATGGGGATGTGGGCCTTCTGCTCTGAGGTCCCACTGGCTGGGTTGCTCACAGTTTCATGATGTGGGCCCTCTGCTGTGAGTTCACTGTTGCCTGGATCCCATAGACTCCATGCTCTGGGCCACCTGCTGGGAGGTTCAAACTGCTGGATTCCTCACATTTTTTATTCTGTGGGCCCTGTGTTGTTAGGCTACTCCTGCCTGCCTCACTCGGAGCACCTTGGAAATGTGGGTCCTCTGGTTTAGGCCACATGTGCTGGGTTCCTCACCTTTCTATAATGTGGCCACACTGGTGTGAGGACACTCCTGCCTTGTTCCGATCCCCTTGGTGATGTGGGCCCTCTGGTGAGAGTCTTATCCTGGCTGGGTTCCTCACCCTTCTGTGAGGTAGGCCCTCTGCTGTGAGGTCACTCCTGCCTGGCTGGCACACGTCAACGTGGCGACGTGGGCCCTCAGTTGGGAGTTGGTGCCTGCTGGGAGTCTCCTCCCCTCGGTAATGAGGGCCCTCTGGCGTCAGACCCTAACTCCTGGGCTCCCAAAATTTTCTGATGTGCGCCCTGTGGTGCGAGTACACTCCTGCCAGGATCCCAACCCCATGGGAATGTGGGCCTTCTGCTCTAAGGTCCCAACGGCTGGGTTGCTCACAGTTTCATAATGAGGGCCCTCTGTTTTGAGTTCAGTCAGGCCTGGATCCCATAGCCTCGCTGCTCCTGGCCACCTGCTGGGAGGTTCCAACTGCGGGATCCCTCACCTTTTTTACGCTATGGGCCCTCTGTTTGGAGGCTCCTCCTGCCTGCCTCACTCCCAGCCCCTTGGTGATGTGTGTCCTGTAGTTTGAGGCCACGTGTGCTGGGTCCGTCACATTTCGGTGATGTGACCACACTGGTGTGAGAACACTCCTGCCTGGTTTCCATTCCCTTGGTGATGTGGGCCCTCCGGTGAGAGTCTGATCCTCTTTGGGTTCCTCACACTTTTGTGTGGTTGGCCCTCTGCTCTGAGGTCACTCCTGCCTGGCTGGCACACCCTGCATTGGCGACGTCGGCCTTCTGGTAGCAGTTGGAGCTTGCCTGGAGCCTCCTCTCCTCAGTGATGAGGGCCCTCTGGCGTCCGGCCCTAACTGCTGGGCTCCCCACCTTTTCTGATGTGTGCCCACTGGTGCGATGACACTCCTGCTTGGTTCCCTTCCCCATGGGGATGTGGGCCTTGTGCTCTGAGGTTACAACGGCTGGGTTGCTTACAGTATCACGATGAGGGCCCTCTGTTGTGAGTTCATCACTGCCTGGATCCCATAGCCTCGGTGCTCTGGGCCGCCTGCTGGGATGTTCCAACTGCTGGATTGCTCACCTTTTTTATACAATGGGCCATGTGTTTTGAGGTTAATCCTGCCTGCCTCGCTCCGAGACCCATGGTGATGTGGGTCCTCTGGTTTGAGGCCACATGTGCTGGGTACCTCAACTTTCGATGATGTGGCCCCACGGGTGTGAGGACACTCCTGCTTGGTTCCCAGCCCCTTGCTTATGTGGGCACTCTGGTGAGAGTCTGATCTTGACTGGGTTCCTTACCCTTCTGTGAGGTGGGCCCTCTGATGTGAGGTCACTCCTGCCTGGATGGCTCATGTCGCCTTGGCGACGTAGGCCCTCTGTTGGCCACTGAAGCATGCTGGGAGCCTCCTACCCTCTTTAATAAGGGCCCTGGAAGAAACGCATATGCCCTTTTTGACCAAGTGCATCATTGTCGAGGTTCTGCCTCTTCTCCTATACTTTCAGAGGACTTCCCGTCTACCTCCTGAAATCGTATTCCTGGAATTCTGCCCCGCGTTCAAGTCCTCTTTGCAGCCTTACTTCAATATATTTTTGGACGATAGCTGTCATTTATAACTCTGCATGTTTGTGAATTAAAGGGCCCCTGAGCTCCTTTCTTCAACTCGCTTTCTTGTGAGCTGGCCGCAAAACCGCAGGATTGCTTCAGGCCCTAATCTGGTTCCGACACGGCATGCTGAGCCTTTGGCTAATTCCTCTTCCTGGTGGGAAATGAGCGTTAAATTTGTTCGTGCAGACACCTACAGCTAATCTCTCATTGGTTCTCCCTATTCCTGTTCATCTTGCGCAGAAATTCCAAACTGTGCCAAACAGGAGGTTAAAGGCACTGACTCTCCAAGTGGGGAGAGTGTTAGTAAAGCGTCTGGAATGGTAAAACCGAGTACGAGGGGACGAAAACTGAGACGCATTTAAAAAGTTTTCCCGGTCACACGGTGGACCATATTCTGGGTTGCCCATGCATGTTTTACCTGAAGGAAGAATCCCTTCAACCTGGAGAGTTGGGACCCATGGAATGGGTACCATGCAGTATGACTTCAAAGGGCCTGCATTTTCTCAACGAACCTCACCAATGCTATCAGGCCGAAGTGTACAGCCTTATGTCTCACTCAGCTCTGGTTGTAGATGTGGTAAATCCAGGTTGCATCACAAGCCCTGAATGAATTATTTAAGAATTGCTCTCTATTTCACTGTCATTGTGTTTGTTTTTGTAATTCATTTTGATAATGGGATTTATCGGATTTTCTCTGCTACATTCATGCCGCTGTACACACACTTGAGTCTCTTATGGAGACATATAAATCCATGGGTTTGAAGATACTTACTAGTCAGGTGTATTCCTAGGCGTTGAATATGGGGTGTTTAGTCCATTTCGTTGAGCAAGGGCTAGGTCTTGACTATTACATATTTGGCTTATGGAAAGGTATCTGTGCTAATTTCTATCTCTGGTTTTATGCAGCACCCCAACTCACTTTTCCCCTTAAGCAAGCATAAGTTGGTTTTCTAAATTTGAGACCCTGTTCTGTTTTGTAATTCAGTTCATGTGTAGCCAAGTTTACATTCCGTGTATTAGTGATATCTTATGATGTTTCATTTTCTGTGTGACTTATTTCACTTAGAATCATCGTACCTGAATCCACTCATTATGCCACGATGGGCCTGATGACATAGATTTCATTGCTGAGTGATATTCCATTGAATGTGTGTACCACAACTTCTTTATCCATTTCTCACATTCTGGGATATTTAACTTGTACCGTAGACGAGATTCCTGTAAACAGAGCCGTCTGAAACTTTGGAGTGGCTGTCTGTTTTTGATTTTAATTTCCTTGATCTATAAGACCATAAGTGGAAGTGCCGTAGTCTCCGTTGCTTTGTTTCTTAGGTGTTTCAGGAAACACCATACACTTCTCCAGAGTGGCTGTTGGCAATTTACATCCCGCCCATCAGCATAACAATGCTCTCTGTTCTCCATGGCCTGTGCTGCCTTCCTGGATTTTACACTTTTTTCAGATGGCCCTTTTGAACAGGGGGCAGTGAGACTTCATTGTAGTGCAGATTTCTTTAACATGCTTGCTTGGTTGGCCAAAAAGGGCGTATGCGTTTTTTCCTGAATATATTCAGGAAAAAACGCATACGCCCTTTTTGGCCAAGTGCATCATTGTCGACGTTCTGCCTCTTTTCCTGTGCTTTAAATGCAATTCCAGTCTACCCCCTGAAATCGTTTTCTTGCAATTCTGCCCCGCTTTCAAGTCCTCTTCGCAGCCTTCCTTCAATATATTTTTGGGTGATAGCTGTCATTTATAACTCTGCAGGTTTGTGAATTACAGTGTCCCTGAGCTCCTTTCTTCAACTCGCTTTCTTGTGAGCTGGCCGCAAACCCGCAGGATTGCTTCAGGCCCTAATCTGGTTCCGGCACGGCATGCTGAGCCTTTGGTTAATTCCTCTTCCTGGTGGGAAATGAGCGTTAAATTTGCCCGTGCAGACACCTTCACACGAGTCTTCATGGTGCCCCTTTGCCCCGGTTTTCTCTATGGAGGTTGGAGTTGGAGGGCCTCCTCGCTCAAGGTCAGTGTGCCCATGGAGCCAACCCTGCAACTTCAGGGCATGGTTGGGTGTTAGGATCACCACGTGGGGTCCTTTTCCCTTAGGAGGGAGGTGGCCTTTTGGGCTGCTGATTTCCAGGTTTTCAGATACTGCCAGTATCTTGGCCAGATGTGGCGGTGGGCCAAGCCCCTTGGTGACCGTAGTTTATCCTACCTGGATCGCATTCTTGCATTGTTCCATTTCAAGTGGTCCCAGGTTTTGCACTAATACTCCAATGGCGATTCACCGTTCACCAGGAATGTAAAGGTCAAAGGGTTTAGCTAAATTAGGGAGTTCCAGGGCAAGGGTCTGAATTGACTGCTCTTTCCATTCTTGAAAGGCCACTTCTGCATTCTATTCAAAAGGATCATCATCTTTTCCTTTCAGTGTTTCATATAGAGGCCCAGCTAGTAGACTGTAGTTAGGGATCCAGAAGCAGCAAACCCTGGCCTCCCCAGGAGCCCCTAAGCTGTCTTCTAGGTTCAGAAATGGGTAAGGCTGTAAATTGTTTCTTCCCTTTCCTGGGATGGGCTTCTCCGACCTTCTGTGAGAATGAAGCCCAGGCAGGTCACCATAGTCTGTGATATTTGAGCTTTTTCTTGGACAACTTGTATCCTTTATTGGCTTGGTAGTTCAGAGGTCTGCTTAGTAGGACTGGCGATCAGAATGTCTTCTGCATATTGAAGGAGTGTTTCCTTTTCCAGAGGTAGAACTTTTAGGTCTTTAGCTGAGCTTTCCCCAAAGATGGTGTGGGAATTTTTGAACCCTTGGGGCAACACGGCCCGGAAGTATTGTTTTAGTTGTATGTTGAGTCCTGCCACTCACAAGCCAAAATTTCTTGTGACTCTGGGACTAATAGAATATAAAAGAAGGCATCATTGAAGACTAATACAGAATACCATGTCCTGGTATTTGGTAGAATGACCAGCAGGGTGTAGGATTTAGGAACTACTGGAGGTATATCCTCGGTGGCTTCACTGACTGTCCTGACATCCTTTACCAGGACTCCAGCAGCCCATGGGGCTCTCGAGGTCAGGCCAATCCCAGGATATGGAGCTCACCTGGGCAGGTACCCCACCCCCACCCCAGCCCATGGGGCTCTCGTGTTCAGGCCCCTCCCAGGATATGGGGTTCCCTGGGCAGGTTCCCCTGCAGCCCATGGGGCTCTCGTGGTCAGGCCCCTCCCAGGATACAGAGCTACCCTTGCAGGTACCATGGCAGGGCTGGGAACACAGGAACCGTGCATATCGCCCTCATTGCAGAGCACTCCCAGCTCACCTGTCACTCAGATCTGACACAGAGCACCTCAGAGCAGGACTTGAACTAACAAACAGCAGCTCCGACAGGTCTGTGACCCTGGGCATCACTCTGTGTGGCCTCCCTCCACCTGGTCTTCCAGAGACTTCCACTGCACCCGGGGCACCAGGCCTCTGTCTCCACCCACCAGCCACCCCTCCTCTCCCTGACTCCTGGGTTCCTCTCATTAGGAGAGGGTTTTCTTGAAGTTGTCTCCCACTCATGGGCCAGATAATATAATTAGAAAACAAGCCAGAGCTGCAGCCCCTTGTCTATCCTGACTCTCAGGAGCCCACACCTGTTCCTTGGACCTGGCCGATTCAGCAAGTTCCAGTTTCTGCAACTGTGAGCCCCTGAGGGGTGATTATTGGCTGGCCTGGGAAGCCCGACCGTGCCGGCCAGACCTCCCCAGGTGTGCCTGGGTTCAGATCAATATAAACACCGCTCCAGGCAGCAAGAGCCCCTGCAGCTGTGCCTGACGCCATTTTCTCTGCCCTGTCAGCAGTCTTGGGGCTGGACTGGTGGGAGGGAGTGAGAGGCCACGGCTTTGTGGGTGGCCCAGTGTGAGTGGGGCTCTGCTGGACTTTCTGCAGCAGTTGCCAAGATGCCACCTGCTAAAGAAGAGGATGTGTCACCCATACCTGCCGCTGGAATTTCTCCCTGGGCAGAGGTGAGTGAGGAAGAAAGCAGTGGGGGCCGGGACAGCAGGGGTATCTCAGGCAGGGAAATGGAAAGCTTCCAGAAGAGCACCCAGGGCCAGGACCATCCTGGCTGGCCTGCAGGCACCAAGTCGGCTGGCATGCTGTCACTCATGTGGCTCCATGGCCCTTCCTCTAGGCTTTCAAGTCCTTGTACATATTCAGGTGTTTTACCTGGGAAGGGTGGGAACATTTCAGCAGCAGCTGGCCTGGGGCTCAGCCCACGTTTACTCACAGATGCCTCGGCACGGTCCCCCAGCTTTGCAATGAGGACGCTTGTTGCATGGGGCCTGCTGGCTGAATGGGAGATGATTCCCCACCACTGACCAACTTCAGAATTGTTTACAACTGGAGCAAGTGCCCTGATACGGTTTTCCTCTGTGTAACTGGTGGGTTCTGTTTTTTTTTCTTTTTTTCGTTTTTGGTTCAAGGTAGATTTTATTCCTCTTTTTTGTATTTACAGATATAAGCATGGAAATAATTTATTCATATAAATACATGTATGTGAAGGGAAGAATATTTTTTCTGTTTTACTTTTTGTAATTTGAATTTTATTTTATTATTTTATACAGCAGGTTCTTTTTGGTTATCTATTTTATACATATAAATGTATACATGCCAATCCCAATCTCTCAACTCCTCCCACCACCACCCCCCAACAGCTTTTCCCCCTTGGTGTCCATACGTTTGTTGTCTACATCTGTTGCTCTATTTCTGCCTGGCAAAACGGTTCATCTGTACAATTTGTCTAGGTTCCACATATAGCCATTAATAGACAAGATTTGTTTTTCTCTTTCTGACTTACTTCACTCTGTATGACAGTCTCTAGATCCATCAACGTCTCTACAAATGACCCAATTTCATTCCTTTTTATGGCTTAGTAATATTCCATTTTATATATGTACCACTTCTTTATGCATTCGTCTGTCTGTGGGCATTTAGGTTGCTTCCATTACCTGGATATTGTAAATAGTGATGCAATGAACATTGCGGTGAATGTCTCTTTTTGATTTATGGTTTTGTCTGGGTATATGCCCAGTAGTGGGATTGCTGTATCATATGGTAATTCTATTCTTAGTTTTATAAGAAACTCCATAATGTTCTCCACAGTGACTGTATCAATTTACATTCCCAACAATAGTGGAAGAGGGTTCCTTATCTCCACACCCTTTCCAGCATTTGTTGTTTGTAGATTTTCTGATGATGCCCATTCTAACAGGTGTGAGGTGATACACCATGGATGAGTCTATTTCGTTGAGCAAAGAGTAGGTCTTGTCTATTACATATTTGGCTTATGGAACGGTATGTGTGCTAATTTCAATCTCTGGTTTTATACAGCACCCCAACTCAACTTTCCCCTTAAGCAAGCATAAGTTTTTATCTAAATGTGAGACTCTGTTCGGTTTTGGAATTCAGTTTATGTGTAGCCAAGTTTACACTCTCTCTATTAGTGATATCTTATGATAATTCTCTTTCTCTGTGTGACCTATTTCTCTTAGAATCATCATACTTAAATCCACTCAATTTGCTGCTACAGGCCTGATGACATTGATTTCATTGCTGAGTGATATTCCGTTGTACGTAAGTAGCACAACTCCTTTATCCATTTTTTTCTTTCTGGGATATTTAATTTGTACTGGACTCAAGGTTCTTGTAAACACAGCAGCCCTAAATTTGGTGTTGGCTGTGTCTTGTTGATTTTAATTTTCCTAAGCTATAGGGCCAAAAGTGGAAGTGCCCTAGGGTCTGTAGCTTTGTTTTTCAGATGTTTCAGGATACACCATAATCATCTCCAGAGTGTCTGTTGGCAATTTACATCCCGCCCATCAGCATAACAAGGCTCCCTGTTCTCCATGGCCTGTCCTGTGTTTCTGGTTTTTACACTTTTTTCAGATGGCCCTTTTGACGAATGGGAAATGAGACTTCATTGTAGTGCGGATTTCCATTTCTCGAGTGCTTGGTTGGCCAAAAAGGGCATATGTGTTTTTTCCTGAATATATTCAGGAAAAAATGTTTACGCACTTTTGTCCAAGTGCATCAGTGTCAAAGATCTGCCGCTTTTCACATGCTTTAAATGCAATTCCAATCTACCTCCTGAAATATGATTCCTGCAATTCTGCCTCGTTTTCAAGTCCTCTTTGCAGACTTACTTCCATATAATTTTGCCAATAGCTGTCATTTATAACACTGCAGGTTTTTGAATTACAGTGCCCGTGATTTCCTTTCTTAACTCGTTTCCTTGAAAACTGGCCACAGAACCGCAGGTTTGCTTCAGGCCGTAATCAGTGTCCGGCACGGCACTCTGAGACTTTGGTTCATTCCACTTCCTGGTGGGAAATTAGAGTTAAATGTGCCCCTCCAGACACCTGCCTCACTCCTAGCCCCTTGGTGATGTGTGTCCTGTGGTTTGAGGCCACATGTGCTGGGTTCCTCACCTTTGGCTGATGTGGCCCCACTGGTGTGAGGACACTCCTGCCTGGTTCCCATCCCCTTGGTGATGTGGGCCCTCCGGTGAGAGTCTGATCCTGGTTGGGTTCCTCACACTTCTGTGAGGTGGGCCCTCTTCTCTGAGGTCACTCCTGCCTGGTTGGCACACCCCGCCTTGGCGACGTCGGCCCTCTGGTGGGATTTGGTGCCTGCTGGGTGTCTCCTCCCCTCGGTAATGAGGGCCCTCTGGCGTCAGACCCTAACTCCTGGGCTCCCAATATTTTCTGATATGCGCCCTGTGGTTCGAGTACACTCCTGCCAGGTTCCCAACCCCATGGGAATGTGGGCCTTCTGCTCTGTGGTCCCAACCGTGGGTTGCTCAGTTTCATGATGAGGGCCCTCTGCTGTGAGTTCTCTCCGGCCTGGATCCCATAGCCTCGCTGCTCCTGGCCACCTGCTGGGAGGTTCCAACTGCGGGATTCCTCACATTTTTTCTTCTATGGGCCCTCTGTTTTGAGACTCCTCCTGCCTGCCTCACTCCCAGCCCCTTGGTGATGTGTGTCCTCTGGTTTGAGGCCACGTATGCTGGGTCCCTCGCCTTTCGATGATGTGGCCCCACTGGTGTGAGGACACTCCTGCCTGGTTCCTATCCCCTTGATGATGTGGGCCCTCTGGTGAGAGTCTGATCCTGGCTGGGTTCCTCACCCTTCTGTGAGGGGGGCCCTCTGCTGTGAGGTCACTCCTGCCTGGCTGGCACACCCCACCTGGCCAACATCGGCCCTCTTGTGGCAGTTGGAGCCTGCTGGGAACCGCCCCTCGGTGATGGGGGCCCTCTTGCCTCAGGCCCTAACTGCTGGGTACCCACATTTTCTGATACGTGCTAAGTGGTGCGAGGACACTCCTGCGAGGTTCCCATCCCCATGGGCATGTGGGCCTTCTGCTCTAAGGTCCCAACACCTGTGTTGTTCACCGTTTCATGATGTTGGCTATCTGGTGTTAGTTCACCCAGGCCTAGATCCCATAGACTCTGTGCTCTGAGCGGCCTGCTGGGAGGTTCTTACTGCTGGATTCCTTACCTTTTTTATTCTTTGGGTCCTGTGTTTTCATGCTCCTACTTCCTGACTCACTCCCAGCCCATTTGTGATGTAGGTCCTCTTGTTTAAGGCCACATGTACCAGTTTCCTCACCTTTATTGATGTGGCCCCACTGGTGTGAGGACACTCCTGCCTGGTTCCCATCCCCTTGGTGATGGGGGCCCTCTGGTGAGAGTCTGATCCTGTCTGGATTCCTCACACTTCTGTGAGGTGGGCCCTCTGCTGTGAGGTAACTCCTGCCTGGCTTGCTCCCATTGCCTTGGTGACGTCGGCCCTCTGGTGGCATTTGGAGCCTGCTGGTAGCCTCCTCTCCTCCGTGATGAGGGCCCTCTGGCGCCAGGCCATAACTGCTGGGTTCCCACATTTTCTGATACGTGCTAAGTTGTGCGAGGACACTCCTGCGAGGTTCCCATCCCCATGGGGATGTGGGCCTTCTGCTCTGAGGTCCCACTGGCTGGGTTGCTCACAGTTTCATGATGTGGGCCCTCTGCTGTGAGTTCACTGTGGCCTGGATCCCATAGACTCCATGCTCTGGGCCACCTGCTGGGAGGTTCAAACTGCTGGATTCCTCACATTTTTTATTCTGTGGGCCCTGTGTTGTTAGGCTACTCCTGCCTGCCTCACTCGGAGCACCTTGGAAATGTGGGTCCTCTGGTTTAGGCCACATGTGCTGGGTTCCTCACCTTTCTATAATGTGGCCACACTGGTGTGAGGACACTCCTGCCTTGTTCCGATCCCCTTGGTGATGTGGGCCCTCTGGTGAGAGTCTTATCCTGGCTGGGTTCCTCACCCTTCTGTGAGGTAGGCCCTCTGCTGTGAGGTCACTCCTGCCTGGCTGGCACACGTCAACGTGGCGACGTGGGCCCTCAGTTGGGAGTTGGTGCCTGCTGGGAGTCTCCTCCCCTCGGTAATGAGGGCCCTCTGGCGTCAGACCCTAACTCCTGGGCTCCCAAAATTTTCTGATGTGCGCCCTGTGGTGCGAGTACACTCCTGCCAGGATCCCAACCCCATGGGAATGTGGGCCTTCTGCTCTAAGGTCCCAACGGCTGGGTTGCTCACAGTTTCATAATGAGGGCCCTCTGTTTTGAGTTCAGTCAGGCCTGGATCCCATAGCCTCGCTGCTCCTGGCCACCTGCTGGGAGGTTCCAACTGCGGGATCCCTCACCTTTTTTACGCTATGGGCCCTCTGTTTGGAGGCTCCTCCTGCCTGCCTCACTCCCAGCCCCTTGGTGATGTGTGTCCTGTAGTTTGAGGCCACGTGTGCTGGGTCCGTCACATTTCGGTGATGTGACCACACTGGTGTGAGAACACTCCTGCCTGGTTTCCATTCCCTTGGTGATGTGGGCCCTCCGGTGAGAGTCTGATCCTCTTTGGGTTCCTCACACTTTTGTGTGGTTGGCCCTCTGCTCTGAGGTCACTCCTGCCTGGCTGGCACACCCTGCATTGGCGACGTCGGCCTTCTGGTAGCAGTTGGAGCTTGCTGGGAGCCTCCTCTCCTCAGTGATGAGGGCCCTCTGGCGTCCGGCCCTAACTGCTGGGCACCCCACCTTTTCTGATGTGTGCCCACTGGTGCGATGACACTCCTGCTTGGTTCCCTTCCCCATGGGGATGTGGGCCTTGTGCTCTGAGGTTACAACGGCTGGGTTGCTTACAGTATCACGATGAGGGCCCTCTGTTGTGAGTTCATCACTGCCTGGATCCCATAGCCTCGGTGCTCTGGGCTGCCTGCTGGGATGTTCCAACTGCTGGATTCCTCACCTATTTTATACAATGGGCCATGTGTTTTGAGGTTAATCCTGCCTGCCTCGCTCCGAGACCCATGGTGATGTGGGTCCTCTGGTTTGAGGCCACATGTGCTGGGCACCTCAACTTTCGATGATGTGGCCCCACGGGTGTGAGGACACTCCTGCCTGGTTCCCAGCCCCTTGCTTATGTGGGCACTCTGGTGAGAGTCTGATCTTGACTGGGTTCCTTACCCTTCTGTGAGGTGGGCCCTCTGATGTGAGGTCACTCCTGCCTGGATGGCTCATGTCGCCTTGGCGACGTAGGCCCTCTGTTGGCCACTGAAGCATGCTGGGAGCCTCCTACCCTCTTTAATAAGGGCCCTGGAAGAAACGCATATGCCCTTTTTGACCAAGTGCATCATTGTCGAGGTTCTGCCTCTTCTCCTATACTTTCAGAGGACTTCCCGTCTACCTCCTGAAATCGTATTCCTGGAATTCTGCCCCGCGTTCAAGTCCTCTTTGCAGCCTTACTTCAATATATTTTTGGACGATAGCTGTCATTTATAACTCTGCAGGTTTGTGAATTACAGTGCCCCTGAGCTCCTTTCTTCAACTCGCTTTCTTGTGAGCTGGCCGCAAAACCGCAGGATGCTTCAGGCCCTAATCTGGCTCCGACACGGCATGCTGAGCCTTTGGCTAATTCCTCTTCCTGGTGGGAAATGAGCGTTCAATTTGTTCGTGCAGACACCTACAGCTAATCTCTCATTGGTTCTCCCTATTCCTGTTCATCTTGCGCAGAAATTCCAAACTGTGCCAAACAGGAGGTTAAAGGCACTGACTCTCCAAGTGGGGAGAGTGTTAGTAAAGCGTCTGGAATGGTAAAACCGAGTACGAGGGGACGAAAACTGAGACGCATTTAAAAAGGTTTCCCGGTCACACGGTGGACCATATTCTGGGTTGCCCATGCATGTTTTACCTGAAGGAAGAATCCCTTCAACCTGGAGAGTTGGGACCCATGGAATGGGTACCACGCAGTATGACTTCAAAGGGTTGCCTTTGCTCACCGAACGTCACCAATGCTATCAGCCCGAAGTGTCCAGCCTTATGTCTCACTCAGCTCGGGGTGTAGATGTGGTAAATCCACGTTGCATCACAAGCCCTGAATGAATTATTTAAGAATTGCTCTCTATTTCACTGTCATTGTGTTTTGTTTTTGTAATTTATTTTGATAATGGGATTTATCGGATTTTCACTGCTGCGTTTATGCCGCTGTACACATGCTTGATTCTCTTATGGAGACATATAAATCCATGGGTTTTCAGATTCTTACTAGTCAGGTATATTCCTAGGCATTGAATATGGGGTGTTGAGTCCATTTCGTGGAGCAAGGAGTAGGTCCTGACTATTACATATTTGCTTATGGAAAGGTATCTGTGCTAATTTCTATCTCTGGTTTTATGCAGCACCACAACTCACCTTTCCCCTTAAGCAAGCATAAGTTGGTTTTCTAAATTTGAGACCCTTTTCTGTTTTGTAATTGAGTTCATGTGCAGCCATGTTTGCATTCCGTGTATTTGAGATATCTTATGGTGTTTCTTTTTCTGTGTGACTTAGTTAACTTAGAATGATCGTACCTGAATCCACTCATTATGCCGCGACGGGCCTCATGACATAGATTTCATTGCTGAGTGATATTCCATTGTACGTACGTACAACAACTTCTTTATCCATTTTTTGCTTTCTGGGATAGTTCACTTGTACCGTAAATGAGGTTCTTGTAAGCAGAGCCGTCCAAAATTTATGGGTGGCTGTGTCTTTTTGATTTTAATTTCCCTAAGCTATAGAACCATAAGTTGAAGTGCCGTAGGCTCCGTTGCTTAGTTTTTTAGGTGTTTGAGGAAACACTATACACTTCTCCAGAGTGGCTGTTGGCAAGTTACATCCCGCCCATCAGCATAACAAGGCTCCCTGTTCTCCATGGCCTGTCCTGCCTTTCTGGATTTTTCACTTTTTTCAGATGTCCCTTTTGACAGGGGGGCAGTGAGACTTCATTGGAATGCATATTTCTTTACAGGCTTGCTTGTTTGGCCAAAAAGGGCGTATGTGTTTTTCCTTGAATATATTCAGGAAAAAACGCATACGCCCTTTTTGACCAAGTGCATCATTGTCGACTTTCTGTCTCTTTCCTTATGCTTTAAATGCAATTCCAGTCTGCCCCTGAACTCGTTTTCCTGCAATTCTGCCCCACTTTCAAGTCCTCTACGCAGCCTTACTTCAATACATTTTTGGACAATAGCTGACATTTATAACTCTGCAGGTTTGTGAATGACAGTGCGCCTGAGCTCCTTTCTTCTACTCGCTTTCTTGTGAGCTGGCCGCAAACCCGCAGGATTGCTTCATGCCCTAATCTGGATCTGGCACAGCATGCTGATCCTTTGGTAAATTCCTCTTCCTGGTGGGAAATGAGTGTTATATTTGAACGTGCAGACACCTAGAGCTAGTCTCTCATTGGTTCTCCCTATTCTTGTTCATCTTGCGCAGAAATTGCAAACTGTGCCAAACAGGAGGTTAAAGGCACTGACTCTCTAAGTGGGGAGAGTATTAGTAAAGGGTCTTCAATCGTGAACCCGAGTAAAAGGGGACGAAAACTGAGATGCATTTGAAAAGGTTTCCCGGTCACACGGTGCACCATACTGTGGGTTTCCCATGCATGTTTTAGCTGAAGGAAGAATCCCTTAAACCTGGAGAGTTGGGACCCATGGAATGGGTACCATGCAGTATGACTTCAAAGGGCCTGCATTTTCTCAACGAACCTCACCAATGCTATCAGGCTGAAGTGTACAGCCTTATGTCTCACTCAGCTCTGGTTGTAGATGTGGTAAATCCAGGTTGCATCACAAGCCCTGAATGAATTATTTAAGAATTGCTCTCTATTTCACTGTCATTGTGTTTGTTTTTGTAATTCATTTTGATAATGGGATTTATCGGATTTTCTCTGCTGCATTCATGCCGCTGTACACACACTTGAGTCTCTTATGGAGACATATAAATCCATGGGTTTGAAGATACTTACTAGTCAGGTGTATTCCTAGGCGTTGAATATGGGGTGTTTAGTCCATTTCGTTGAGCAAGGGCTAGGTCTTGACTATTACATATTTGGCTTATGGAAAAGTATCTGTGCTAATTTCTATCTCTGGTTTTATGCAGCACCCCAACTCACCTTTCCCCTTAAGCAAGCATAAGTTGGTTTTCTAAATTTGAGACCCTGTTCTGTTTTGTAATTCAGTTCATGTGTAGCCAAGTTTACATTCCGTGTATTAGTGATATCTTATGATGTTTCATTTTCTGTGTGACTTATTTCACTTAGAATCATCGTACCTGAAACCACTCATTATGCCACGATGGGCCTGATGACATAGATTTCATTGCTGAGTGATATTCCATTGAATGTGTGTACCACAACTTCTTTATCCATTTTTCACATTCTGGGATATTTAACTTGTACCGTAGACGAGATTCCTGTAAACAGAGCCGTCTGAAATTTGGGGTGGCTGTCTGTTTTTGATTTTAATTTCCGTGATCTATAAGACCATAAGAGGAAGTGCCGTAGTCTCCGTTGCTTTGTTTCTTAGGTGTTTCAGGAAACACCATACACTTCTCCAGAGTGGCTGTTGGCAATTTACATCCCGCCCATCAGCATAACAAGGCTCCCTGTTCTCCATGGCCTGTGCTGTCTTTCCGGATTTTACACTTTTTTCAGATGGCCCTTTTGACCTGGGGGCAGTGAGACCTCGTTGTAGTGCAGATTTCTTTAACATGCTTGCTTGGTTGGCCAAAAAGGGCGTATGCGTTTTTTCCTGAATATATTCAGGAAAAAACGCATACGCCCTTTTTGGCCAAGTGCATCATTGTCGACGTTCTGCCTCTTTTCCTATGCTTTAAATGCAATTCCAGTCTACCCCCTGAAATCGTTTTCCTGCAATTCTGCCCCGCTTTCCAGTCCTCTTCGCAGCCTTCCTTCAATATATTTTTGGACGATAGCTGTCATTTATAACTCTGCAGGTTTGTGAATTACAGTGCCCCTGAGCTCCTTTCTTCAACTCGCTTTCTTGTGAGCTGGCCGCAAACCCGCAGGAATGCTTCAGGCCCTAATCTGGTTCCGGCACGGCATGCTGAGCCTTTGGTTAATTCCTCTTCCTGGTCGGAAATGAGCGTTCCATTTGCCCGTCCAGACACCTACAGCTAGTCTCTCATTGGTTCTCCCTATTCCTGTTCATCTTGCGCAGAAATTGCAAACTGTGCCAAACAGGAGGTTAAAGGCACTGACTCTCCAAGTGGGGAGAGTGTTAGTAAACGGTCTGGAATGGTGAACCCGAGTAAAAGGGGACGAAAACTGAGATGCATTTGAAAACGTTTCCCGGTCACACAGTGCACTGTACTTTGGGTTTCCCATGCATGTTTTAGCTGAAGGAAGAATCCCTTAAACCTGGAGAGTTGGGACCCATGGAATGGGTACCATGCAGTATGACTTCAAAGGGTCTGCATTTGCTCATCGAACCTCACCAATGCTATCAGCCCGAAGTGTCCAGCCTTATGTCTCACTCAGCTCTGGGTGTAGATGTGGTAAATCCAGGTTGCATCACAAGCCCTGAATGAATTATTTAAGAATTGCTCTCTATTTCACTGTCATTGTGTTTGTTTTTGTAATTCATTTTGATAATGGGTTTTATCGGATTTTCTCTGCTGCATTCATGCCGCTGTACACACACTTGAGTCTCTTACGGAGACATATAAATCCATGGGTTTGAAGGTTCTTACTAGTCATGTGTAATCCTAGGCGTTGAATATGGGGTGTTTAGTCCATTTCGTTGAGCAAGGGCTAGGTCTTGACTATTACATATTTGGCTTATGGAAAGGTATCTGTGCTAATTTCTATCTCTGGTTTTATGCAGCACCACAACTCACCTTTCCCCTTAAGCAAGCATAAGTTGGTTTTCTAAATTTGAGACCCTGTTCTGTTTTGTAATTCAGTTCATGTGTAGCCAAGTTTACATTCCGTGTATTAGTGATATCTTATGATGTTTCATTTTATGTGTGACTTATTTCACTTAGAATCATCGTACCTGAATCCACTCATTATGCCGCGACGGGCCTGATGACATAGATTTCATTGGTGAGTGATATTCCTTTGTACGTACGTACCACACTTCTTTATCCATTTTTCGCTTTCTGGGATATTTAACTTGTACCGTAGACGAGGTTCTTGTAAACAGAGCCGTAAACAGAAACTTTGCGGTGGCTGTGTGTTTTTGATTTTAATTTCCCTAAGCTATAGGAAAATAAGTGGTAATGCCGTAGGCTCCGTTGCTTTTTTTTTAGGTTTTTGAGGAAACACCATACACATCTCCAGAGTGGCTGTTGGCAATTTACATCCCGCCCATCAGCATAACAAGGCTCCCTGTTCTCCATGGCCTGTGCTGCCTTTCTGGATTTTACACTTTTTTCAGATGGCCCTTTTGAACGGGGGGCAGTGAGACTTCATTGTAGTGCAGATTTCTTTAACATGCTTGCTTGGTTGGCCAAAAAGGGCGTATGCGTTTTTTCCTGAATATATTCAGGAAAAAACGCATACGCCCTTTTTGGCCAAGTGCATCATTGTCGACGTTCTGCCTCTTTTCCTATGCTTTAAATGCAATTCCAGTCTACCCCCTGAAATCGTTTTCTTGCAATTCTGCCCCGCTTTCAAGTCCTCTTCGCAGCCTTCCTTCAATATATTTTTGGGTGATAGCTGTCATTTATAACTCTGCAGGTTTGTGAATTACAGTGTCCCTGAGCTCCTTTCTTCAACTCGCTTTCTTGTGAGCTGGCCGCAAACCCGCAGGATTGCTTCAGGCCCTAATCTGGTTCTGGCACGGCATGCTGAGCCTTTGGTTAATTCCTCTTCCTGGTGGGAAATGAGTGTTAAATTTGCCCGTGCAGACACCTTCACACGAGTCTTCATGGTGCCACTTTGCCCCGGTTATCTCTATGGAGGTTGGAGTTGGAGGGCCTCCTCGCTCAAGGTCAGTGTGCCCATGGAGCCAACCCTGCAACTTCAGGGCATGGTTGGGTGTTAGGATCACCACGTGGGGTCCTTTTCCCTTCGGAGGGAGGTGGCCTTTTGGGCTGCTGATTTCCAGGTTTTCAGATACTGCCAGTATCTTGGCCAGATGTGGCGGTGGGCCAAGCCCCTTGGTGACCGTAGTTTATCCTACCTGGATCGCATTCTTGCATTGTTCCATTTCAAGTGGTCCCAGGTTTTGCACTAATACTCCAATGGCGATTCACCGTTCACCAGGAATGTAAAGGTCAAAGGGTTTAGCTAAATTAGGGAGTTCCAGGGCAAGGGTCTGAATTGACTGCTCTTTCCATTCTTGAAAGGCCACTTCTGCATTCTATTCAAAAGGATCATCATCTTTTCCTTTCAGTGTTTCATATAGAGGCCCAGCTAGTAGACTGTAGTTAGGGATCCAGAAGCAGCAAACCCTGGCCTCCCCAGGAACCCCTAAGCTGTCTTCTAGGTTCAGAAATGGGTAAGGCTGTAAATTGTTTCTTCCCTTTCCTGGGATGGGCTTCTCCGACCTTCTGTGAGAATGAAGCCCAGGCAGGTCACCGTAGTCTGTGATATTTGAGCTTTGTCTTGGACAACTTGTATCCTTTATTGGCTTGGTAGTTCAGAGGTCTCCTTAGTAGGGCTGGCGATCAGAATGTCGTCTGCATATTGAAGGAGTGTTTCCTTTTCCAGAGGTAGAACTTTTAGTTCTTTAGCTGAGCTTTCCCCAAAGATGTTGTGGGAATTTTTGAACCCTTGGGGCAACACGGCCCGGAAGTATTGTTTTAGTTGTATGTTGAGTCCTGCCACTCACAAGCCAAAATTTCTTGTGACTCTGGGACTAATAGAATACAAAAGAAGGCATCATTGAAGACTAATACAGAATACCATGTCCTGGTGGTTGGTAGAATGACCAGCAGGGTGTAGGATTTAGGAACTACTGGAGGTATATCCTCGGTGGCTTCACTGACTGTCCTGACATCCTTTACCAGGACTCCAGCAGCCCATGGGGCTCTCGAGGTCAGGCCAATCCCAGGATATGGAGCTCACCTGGGCAGGTACCCCACCCCCACCCCAGCCCATGGGGCTCTCGTGTTCAGGCCCCTCCCAGGATATGGGGTTCCCTGGGCAGGTTCCCCTGCAGCCCATGGGGCTCTCGTGGTCAGGCCCCTCCCAGGATACAGAGCTACCCTTGCAGGTACCATGGCAGGGCTGGGAACACAGGAACCGTGCATATCGCCCTCATTGCAGAGCACTCCCAGCTCACCTGTCACTCAGATCTGACACAGAGCACCTCAGAGCAGGACTTGAACTAACAAACAGCAGCTCCCACAGGTCTGTGACCCTGGGCATCACTCTGTGTGGCCTCCCTCCACCTGGTCTTCCAGAGACTTCCACTGCACCCGGGGCACCAGGCCTCTGTCTCCACCCACCAGCCACCCCTCCTCTCCCTGACTCCTGGGTTCCTCTCATTAGGAGAGGGTTTTCTTGAAGTTGTCTCCCACTCATGGGCCAGATAATATAATTAGAAAACAAGCCAGAGCTGCAGCCCCTTGTCTATCCTGACTCTCAGGAGCCCACACCTGTTCCTTGGACCTGGCCGATTCAGCAAGTTCCAGTTTCTGCAACTGTGAGCCCCTGAGGGGTGATTATTGGCTGGCCTGGGAAGCCCGACCGTGCCGGCCAGACCTCCCCAGGTGTGCCTGGGTTCAGATCAATATAAACACCGCTCCAGGCAGCAAGAGCCCCTGCAGCTGTGCCTGACGCCATTTTCTCTGCCCTGTCAGCAGTCTTGGGGCTGGACTGGTGGGAGGGAGTGAGAGGCCACGGCTTTGTGGGTGGCCCAGTGTGAGTGGGGCTCTGCTGGACTTTCTGCAGCAGTTGCCAAGATGCCACCTGCTAAAGAAGAGGATGTGTCACCCATACCTGCCGCTGGAATTTCTCCCTGGGCAGAGGTGAGTGAGGAAGAAAGCAGTGGGGGCCGGGACAGCAGGGGTATCTCAGGCAGGGAAATGGAAAGCTTCCAGAAGAGCACCCAGGGCCAGGACCATCCTGGCTGGCCTGCAGGCACCAAGTCGGCTGGCATGCTGTCACTCATGTGGCTCCATGGCCCTTCCTCTAGGCTTTCAAGTCCTTGTACATATTCAGGTGTTTTACCTGGGAAGGGTGGGAACATTTCAGCAGCAGCTGGCCTGGGGCTCAGCCCACGTTTACTCACAGATGCCTCGGCACGGTCCCCCAGCTTTGCAATGAGGACGCTTGTTGCGTGGGGCCTGCTGGCTGAATGGGAGATGATTCCCCACCACTGACCAACTTCAGAATTGTTTACAACTGGAGCAAGTGCCCTGATACGGTTTTCCTCTGTGTAACTGGTGGGTTCTGTTTTTTTTTCTTTTTTTCGTTTTTGGTTCAAGGTAGATTTTATTCCTCTTTTTTGTATTTACAGATATAAGCATGGAAATAATTTATTCATATAAATACATGTATGTGAAGGGAAGAATATTTTTTCTGTTTTACTTTTTGTAATTTGAATTTTATTTTATTATTTTATACAGCAGGTTCTTTTTGGTTATCTATTTTATACATATAAATGTATACATGCCAATCCCAATCTCTCAACTCCTCCCACCACCACCCCCCAACAGCTTTCCCCCCTTGGTGTCCATACGTTTGTTGTCTACATCTGTTGCTCTATTTCTGCCTGGCAAAACGGTTCATCTGTACAATTTTTCTAGGTTCCACATATATGCATTAATAGACAAGATTTGTTTTTCTCTTTCTGACTTACTTCACTCTGTATGACAGTCTCTAGATCCATCAACGTCTCTACAAATGACCCAATTTCATTCCTTTTTATGGCTTAGTAATATTCCATTTTATATATGTACCACTTCTTTATGCATTCGTCTGTCTGTGGGCATTTAGGTTGCTTCCATTACCTGGATATTGTAAATAGTGATGCAATGAACATTGCGGTGAATGTCTCTTTTTGATTTATGGTTTTGTCTGGGTATATGCCCAGTAGTGGGATTGCTGTATCATATGGTAATTCTATTCTTAGTTTTATAAGAAACTCCATAATGTTCTCCACAGTGACTGTATCAATTTACATTCCCAACAATAGTGGAAGAGGGTTCCTTATCTCCACACCCTTTCCAGCATTTGTTGTTTGTAGATTTTCTGATGATGCCCATTCTAACAGGTGTGAGGTGATACACCATGGATGAGTCTATTTCGTTGAGCAAAGAGTAGGTCTTGTCTATTACATATTTGGCTTATGGAACGGTATGTGTGCTAATTTCAATCTCTGGTTTTATACAGCACCCCAACTCAACTTTCCCCTTAAGCAAGCATAAGTTTTTATCTAAATGTGAGACTCTGTTCGGTTTTGGAATTCAGTTTATGTGTAGCCAAGTTTACACTCTCTCTATTAGTGATATCTTATGATAATTCTCTTTCTCTGTGTGACCTATTTCTCTTAGAATCATCATACTTAAATCCACTCAATTTGCTGCTACAGGCCTGATGACATTGATTTCATTGCTGAGTGATATTCCGTTGTACGTAAGTAGCACAACTCCTTTATCCATTTTTTTCTTTCTGGGATATTTAATTTGTACTGGACTCAAGGTTCTTGTAAACACAGCAGCCCTAAATTTGGTGTTGGCTGTGTCTTGTTGATTTTAATTTTCCTAAGCTATAGGGCCAAAAGTGGAAGTGCCCTAGGGTCTGTAGCTTTGTTTTTCAGATGTTTCAGGATACACCATAAACATCTCCAGAGTGTCTGTTGGCAATTTACATCCCGCCCATCAGCAAAACAAGGCTCCCTGTTCTCCATGGCCTGTCCTGTGTTTCTGGTTTTTACACTTTTTTCAGATGGCCCTTTTGACGAATGGGAAACGAGACTTCATTGTAGTGCGGATTTCCATTTCTCGAGTGCTTGGTTGGCCAAAAGGAGCATATGTGTTTTTTCCTGAATATATTCAGGAAAAAATGTTTACGCACTTTTGTCCAAGTGCATCACTGTCAAAGATCTGCCGCTTTTCACATGCTTTAAATGCAATTCCAATCTACCTCCTGAAATATGATTCCTGCAATTCTGCCTCGTTTTCAAGTCCTCTTTGCAGACTTACTTCCATATAATTTTGCCAATAACTGTCATTTATAACACTGCAGGTTTGTGAATTACAGTGCCCGTGATTTCCTTTCTTAACTCGTTTCCTTGAAAACTGGCCACAGAACCGCAGGTTTGCTTCAGGCCGTAATCAGGGTCCGGCAAGGCACTCTGAGACTTTGGCTCATTCCACTTCCTGGTGGGAAATTAGAGTTCAATGTGCCCCTCCAGACACCTGCCTCACTCCTAGCCCCTTGGTGATGTGTGTCCTCTGGTTTGAGGTCATGTATGCTGGGTCCCTCGCCTTTCGATGATGTGGCCCCACTGGTGTGAGGACACTCCAGCCTGGTTCCTATCCCCTTGATGATGTGGGCCCTCTGGTGAGAGTCTGATCCTGGCTGGGTTCCTCACCCTTCTGTGAGGGGGGCCCTCTGCTGTGAGGTCACTCCTGCCTGGCTGGCACACCCCACCTGGGCAACATCGGCCCTCTTGTGGCAGTTGGAGCCTGCTGGGAACCTCCCCTCGGTGATGGGGGCCCTCTTGCCTCAGGCCCTAACTGCTGGGTACCCACATTTTCTGATACGTGCTAAGTGGTGCGAGGACACTCCTGCGAGGTTCCCATCCCCATGGGCATGTGGGCCTTCTGCTCTAAGGTCCCAACACCTGTGTTGTTCACCGTTTCATGATGTTGGCTCTCTGGTGTTAGTTCACCCAGGCCTAGATCCCATAGTCTCTGTGCTCTGAGCGGCCTGCTGGGAGGGTCCTACTGCTGGATTCCTTACCTTTTTTATTCTTTGGGTCCTGTGTTTTCATGCTCCTACTTCCTGACTCACTCCCAGCCCATTTGTGATGTAGGTCCTCTGGTTGAAGGCCACATGTACCAGTTTCCTCACCTTTATTGATGTGGCCCCACTAGTGTGAGGACACTCCTGCCTGGTTCCCATCCCCTTGGTGATGGGGGCCCTCTGGTGAGAGTCTGATCCTGTCTGGATTCCTCACACTTCTGGGAGGTGGACCCTCTGCTGTGAGGTCACTCCTGCCTGGCTGGCACACGTCACCTTGGTGATGTGGGCCCTCAGTTGGGAGTTGGTGCCTGCTGGGAGTCTCCTCCCCTCGGTAATGAGGGCCCTCTGGCGTCAGGCCCTAATTCATGGGCTCCCAAAATTTTCTGATGTGCGCCCTGTCGTGCGAGTACACTCCAGCCAGGGTCCCATCCCCATGGGGATGTGGGCTTTCTGCCCTGAGGTCCCAACAGCTGGGTTGCTCACAGTGTCAGAATGTGGGCCCTCTGCTGTGAGTTCACTCCGGCATGGATCCCATAGCCTTGGTGCTCTGGGCCACCTGCTTGGAGCTTCCAACTGCGGGGTTCCTCACCTTTTTTATTCTATGTGCGCTCTGTTGTGAGTCTCCTCCTGCATGCCTCACTCCCAGCCCTTTCGTGATGTGTGTCCCCTTGTTTGAGGCCACATGTGCTGTGTTCCTCACCTTTCGCTGATGTGGCCCCACTGGTGTGAGGACACTCCTGCCTGGTTTCCATCCCCTTGGTGATGTGGGCGCTCTGGTTAGAGTCTGATCCTGTTTGGGCTCCTCACACTTCTGTGAGGTGGGCCCTCTGCTGTGAGGTAACTCCTGCCTGGCTTGCTCCCATTGCCTTGGTGTCGTCGGCCCTCTGGTGGCATTTGGAGCCTGCTGGTAGCCTCCTCTCCTCCGTGATGAGGGCCCTCTGGCGCCAGGCCATAACTGCTGGGTTCCCACATTTTCTGATACGTGCTAAGTTGTGCGAGGACACTCCTGCGAGGTTCCCATCCCCATGGGGATGTGGGCCTTCTGCTCTGAGGTCCCACTGGCTGGGTTGCTCACAGTTTCATGATGTGGGCCCTCTGCTGTGAGTTCACTGTGGCCTGGATCCCATAGACTCCATGCTCTGGGCCACCTGCTGGGAGGTTCAAACTGCTGGATTCCTCACATTTTTTATTCTGTGGGCCCTGTGTTGTTAGGCTACTCCTGCCTGCCTCACTCGGAGCACCTTGGAAATGTGGGTCCTCTGGTTTAGGCCACATGTGCTGGGTTCCTCACCTTTCTATAATGTGGCCACACTGGTGTGAGGACACTCCTGCCTTGTTCCGATCCCCTTGGTGATGTGGGCCCTCTGGTGAGAGTCTTATCCTGGCTGGGTTCCTCACCCTTCTGTGAGGTAGGCCCTCTGCTGTGAGGTCACTCCTGCCTGGCTGGCACACGTCAACGTGGCGACGTGGGCCCTCAGTTGGGAGTTGGTGCCTGCTGGGAGTCTCCTCCCCTCGGTAATGAGGGCCCTCTGGCGTCAGACCCTAACTCCTGGGCTCCCAAAAGTTTCTGATGTGCGCCCTGTGGTGCGAGTACACTCCTGCCAGGATCCCAACCCCATGGGAATGTGGGCCTTCTGCTCTAAGGTCCCAACGGCTGGGTTGCTCACAGTTTCATAATGAGGGCCCTCTGTTTTGAGTTCAGTCAGGCCTGGATCCCATAGCCTCGCTGCTCCTGGCCACCTGCTGGGTTGTTCCAACTTCGGGATACCTCACCTTTTTTACGCTATGGGCCCTCTGTTTGGAGGCTCCTCCTGCCTGCCTCACTCCCAGCCCCTTGGTGATGTGTGTCCTGTAGTTTGAGGCCACGTGTGCTGGGTCCGTCACATTTCGGTGATGTGACCACACTGGTGTGAGAACACTCCTGCCTGGTTTCCATTCCCTTGGTGATGTGGGCCCTCCGGTGAGAGTCTGATCCTCTTTGGGTTCCTCACACTTTTGTGTGGTTGGCCCTCTGCTCTGAGGTCACTCCTGCCTGGCTGGCACACCCTGCATTGGCGACGTCGGCCTTCTGGTAGCAGTTGGAGCTTGCTGGGAGCCTCCTCTCCTCAGTGATGAGGGCCCTCTGGCGTCCGGCCCTAACTGCTGGGCTCCCCACCTTTTCTGATGTGTGCCCACTGGTGCGATGACACTCCTGCTTGGTTCCCTTCCCCATGGGGATGTGGGCCTTGTGCTCTGAGGTTACAACGGCTGGGTTGCTTACAGTATCACGATGAGGGCCCTCTGTTGTGAGTTCATCACTGCCTGGATCCCATAGCCTCGGTGCTCTGGGCCGCCTGCTGGGATGTTCCAACTGCTGGATTCCTCACCTTTTTTACACAATGGGCCATGTGTTTTGAGGTTAATCCTGCCTGCCTCGCTCCGAGACCCATGGTGATGTGGGTCCTCTGGTTTGAGGCCACATGTGCTGGGTACCTCAACTTTCGATGATGTGGCCCCACGGGTGTGAGGACACTCCTGCCTGGTTCCCAGCCCCTTGCTTATGTGGGCACTCTGGTGAGAGTCTGATCTTGACTGGGTTCCTTACCCTTCTGTGAGGTGGGCCCTCTGATGTGAGGACACTCCTGCCTGGATGGCTCATGTCGCCTTGGCGACGTAGGCCTTCTGTTGGCCACTGAAGCATGCTGGGAGCCTCCTACCCTCTTTAATAAGGGCCCTGGAAGAAACGCATATGCCCTTTTTGACCAAGTGCATCATTGTCGAGGTTCTGCCTCCTCTCCTATACTTTCAGAGGACTTCCCGTCTACCTCCTGAAATCGTATTCCTGGAATTCTGCCCCGCGTTCAAGTCCTCTTTGCAGCCTTACTTCAATATATTTTTGGACGATAGCTGTCATTTATAACTCTGCAGGTTTGTGAATTACAGTGCCCCTGAGCTCCTTTCTTCAACTCGCTTTCTTGTGAGCTGGCCGCAAAACCGCAGGATTGCTTCAGGCCCTAATCTGGTTCTGACAGGGCATGCTGAGCCTTCGGCTAATTCCTCTTCCTGGTGGGAAATGAGCGTTAAATTTGTTCATGCAGACACCTACAGCTAATCTCTCATTGGTTCTCCCTATTCCTGTTCATCTTGCGCAGAAATTCCAAACTGTGCCAAACAGGAGGTTAAAGGCACTGACTCTCCAAGTGGGGAGAGTGTTAGTAAAGCGTCTGGAATGGTAAAACCGAGTACGAGGGGACGAAAACTGAGACGCATTTAAAAAGTTTTCCCGGTCACACGGTGGACCATATTCTGGGTTGCCCATGCATGTTTTACCTGAAGGAAGAATCCCTTCAACCTGGAGAGTTGGGACCCATGGAATGGGTACCACGCAGTATGACTTCAAAGGGTTGCCTTTGCTCACCGAACGTCACCAATGCTATCAGCCCGAAGTGTCCAGCCTTATGTCTCCCTCAGCTCGGGGTGTAGATGTGGTAAATCCACGTTGCATCACAAGCCCTGAATGAATTATTTAAGAATTGCTCTCTATTTCACTGTCATTGTGTTTTGTTTTTGTAATTTATTTTGATAATGGGATTTATCGGATTTTCACTGCTGCGTTTATGCCGCTGTACACATGCTTGATTCTCTTATGGAGACATATAAATCCATGGGTTTTCAGATTCTTACTAGTCAGGTATATTCCTAGGCATTGAATATGGGGTGTTGAGTCCATTTCGTGGAGCAAGGAGTAGGTCCTGACTATTACATATTTGCTTATGGAAAGGTATCTGTGCTAATTTCAATCTCTGGTTTTATGCAGCACCACAACTCACCTTTCCCCTTAAGCAAGCATAAGTTGGTTTTCTAAATTTGAGACCCTTTTCTGTTTTGTAATTGAGTTCATGTGCAGCCATGTTTGCATTCCGTGTATTTGAGATATCTTATGGTGTTTCTTTTTCTGTGTGACTTAGTTAACTTAGAATGATCGTACCTGAATCCACTCATTATGCCGCGACGGGCCTCATGACATAGATTTCATTGCTGAGTGATATTCCATTGTACGTACGTACAACAACTTCTTTATCCATTTTTTGCTTTCTGGGATATTTCACTTGTACCGTAAATGAGGTTCTTGTAAGCAGAGCCGTCCAAAATTTATGGGTGGCTGTGTCTTTTTGATTTTAATTTCCCTAAGCTATAGAACCATAAGTTGAAGTGCCGTAGGCTCCGTTGCTTAGTTTTTTAGGTGTTTGAGGAAACACCATACACTTCTCCAGAGTGGCTGTTGGCAAGTTACATCCCGCCCATCAGCATAACAAGGCTCCCTGTTCTCCATGGCCTGTCCTGCCTTTCTGGATTTTTCACTTTTTTCAGATGTCCCTTTTGACAGGGGGGCAGTGAGACTTCATTGGAATGCAGATTTCTTTACAGGCTTGCTTGTTTGGCCAAAAAGGGCGTATGTGTTTTTTCTTGAATATATTCAGGAAAAAACGCATACGCCCTTTTTGACCAAGTGCATCATTGTCGACTTTCTGTCTCTTTCCTTATGCTTTAAATGCAATTCCAGTCTGCCCCTGAACTCGTTTTCCTGCAATTCTGCCCCGCTTTCAAGTCCTCTACGCAGCCTTACTTCAATACATTTTTGGACAATAGCTGACATTTATAACTCTGCAGGTTTGTGAATGACAGTGCGCCTGAGCTCCTTTCTTCTACTCGCTTTCTTGTGAGCTGGCCGCAAACCCGCAGGATTGCTTCATGCCCTAATCTGGTTCCGGCACAGCATGCTGATCCTTTGGTAAATTCCTCTTCCTGGTGGGAAATGAGTGTTATATTTGAACGTGCAGACACCTAGAGCTAGTCTCTCATTGGTTCTCCCTATTCTTGTTCATCTTGCGCAGAAATTGCAAACTGTGCCAAACAGGAGGTTAAAGGCACTGACTCTCGAAGTGGGGAGAGTATTAGTAAAGGGTCTTCAATCGTGAACCCGAGTAAAAGGGGACGAAAACTGAGATGCATTTGAAAAGGTTTCCCGGTCACACGGTGCACCATACTGTGGGTTTCCCATGCATGTTTTAGCTGAAGGAAGAATCCCTTAAACCTGGAGAGTTGGGACCCATGGAATGGGTACCATGCAGTATGACTTCAAAGGGCCTGCATTTTCTCAACGAACCTCACCAATGCTATCAGGCCGAAGTGTACAGCCTTATGTCTCACTCAGCTCTGGTTGTAGATGTGGTAAATCTAGGTTGCATCACAAGCCCTGAATGAATTATTTAAGAATTGCTCTCTATTTCACTGTCATTGTGTTTGTTTTTGTAATTCATTTTGATAATGGGATTTATCGGATTTTCTCTGCTGCATTCATGCCGCTGTACACACACTTGAGTCTCTTATGGAGACATATAAATCCATGGGTTTGAAGATACTTACTAGTCAGGTGTATTCCTAGGAGTTGAATATGGGGTGTTTAGTCCATTTCGTTGAGCAAGGGCTAGGTCTTGACTATTACATATTTGGCTTATGGAAAGGTATCTGTGCTAATTTCTATCTCTGGTTTTATGCAGCACCCCAACTCACTTTTCCCCTTAAGCAAGCATAAGGTGGTTTTCTAAATTTGAGACCCTGTTCTGTTTTGTAATTCAGTTCATGTGTAGCCAAGTTTACATTCCGTGTATTAGTGATATCTTATGATGTTTCATTTTCTGTGTGACTTATTTCACTTAGAATCATCGTACCTGAATCCACTCATTATGCCACGATGGGCCTGATGACATAGATTTCATTGCTGAGTGATATTCCACTGAATGTGTGTACCACAAATTCTTTATCCATTTTTCACATTCTGGGATATTTAACTTGTACCGTAGACGAGATTCCTGTAAACAGAGCCGTCTGAAACTTTGGGGTGGCTGTCTGTTTTTGATTTTAATTTCCGTGATCTATAAGACCATAAGTGGAAGTGCCGTAGTCTCCGTTGCTTTGTTTCTTAGGTGTTTCAGGAAACACCATACACTTCTCCAGAGTGGCTGTTGGCAATTTACATCCCGCCCATCAGCATAACAAGGCTCCCTGTTCTCCATGGCCTGTGCTGTCTTTCTGGATTTTACACTTTTTTCAGATGGCCCTTTTGACCTGGGGGCAGTGAGACTTCTTTGTAGTGCAGATTTCTTTAACATGCTGGCTTGGTTGGCCAAAAAGGGCGTATGCGTTTTTTCCTGAATATATTCAGGACAAAACGCATACGCCCTTTTTGGGCAAGTGCATCATTGTCGACGTTCTGCCTCTTTTCCTATGCTTTAAATGCAATTCCAGTCTACCCCCTGAAATCGTTTTCCTGCAATTCTGCCCCGCTTTCCAGTCCTCTTCACAGCCTTCCTTCAATATATTTTTGGACGATAGCTGTCATTTATAACTCTGCAGGTTTGTGAATTACAGTGCCCCTGAGCTCCTTTCTTCAACTCGCTTTCTTGTGAGCTGGCCGCAAACCCGCAGGAATGCTTCAGGCCCTAATCTGGTTCCGGCACGGCATGCTGAGCCTTTGGTTAATTCCTCTTCCTGGTGGGAAATGAGCGTTCCATTTGCCCGTCCAGACACCTACAGATAGTCTCTCATTGGTTCTCCCTATTCCTGTTCATGTTGAGCAGAAATTGCAAACTGTGCCAAACAGGAGGTTAAAGGCACTGACTCTCCAAGTGGGGAGAGTGTTAGTAAACGGTCTGGAATGGTGAACCCGAGTAAAAGGGGACGAAAACTGAGATGCATTTGAAAACGTTTCCCGGTCACACAGTGCACTGTACTGTGGGTTTCCCATGCATGTTTTAGCTGAAGGAAGAATCCCTTAAACCTGGAGAGTTGGGACCCATGGAATGGGTACCATGCAGTATGACTTCAAAGGGTCTGCATTTGCTCATCGAACCTCACCAATGCTATCAGCCCGAAGTGTCCAGCCTTATGTCTCACTCAGCTCGGGGTGTAGATGTGGTAAATCCACGTTGCATCACAAGCCCTGAATGAATTATTTAAGAATTGCTCTCTATTTCACTGTCATTGTGTTTGTTTTTGTAATTCATTTTGATAATGGGTTTTATCGGATTTTCTCTGCTGCATTCATGCCGCTGTACACACACTTAAGTCTCTTACAGAGACATATAAATCCATGGGTTTGAAGGTTCTTACTAGTCATGTGTAATCCTAGGCGTTGAATATGGGGTGTTTAGTCCATTTCGTTGAGCAAGGGCTAGGTCTTGACTATTACATATTTGGCTTATGGAAAGGTATCTGTGCTAATTTCTATCTCTGGTTTTATGCAGCACCACAACTCACCTTTCCCCTTAAGCAAGCATAAGTTGGTTTTCTAAATTTGAGACCCTGTTCTGTTTTGTAATTCAGTTCATGTGTAGCCAAGTTTACATTCCGTGTATTAGTGATATATTATGATGTTTCATTTTCTGTGTGACTTATTTCACTTAGAATCATCGTACCTGAATCCACTCATTATGCCGCGACGGGCCTGATGACATAGATTTCATTGGTGAGTGATATTCCTTTGTACGTACGTACCACACTTCTTTATCCATTTTTCGCTTTCTGGGATATTTAACTTGTACCGTAAACGAAGTTCTTGTAAACAGAGCCGTAAACAGAAACCTTGCGGTGGCTGTGTGTTTTTGATTTTAATTTCCCTAAGCTATAGGAAAATAAGTGGTAATGCCGTAGGCTCCGTTGCTTTGTTTTTTAGGTTTTTGAGGAAACACCATACACATCTCCAGAGTGGCTGTTGGCAATTTACATCCCGCCCATCAGCATAACAAGGCTCCCTCTTCTCCATGGCCTGTGCTGCCTTTCTGGATTTTACACTTTTTTCAGATGGCCCTTTTGAACGGGGGGCAGTGAGACTTCATTGTAGTGCAGATTTCTTTAACATGCTTGCTTGGTTGGCCAAAAAGGGCGTATGCGTTTTTTCCTGAATATATTCAGGAAAAAACTCATACGCCCTTTTTGGCCAAGTGCATCCTTGTCGACGTTCTGCCTCTTTTCCTATGCTTTAAATGCAATTCCAGTCTACCCCCTGAAATCGTTTTCTTGCAATTCTGCTCCGCTTTCAAGTCCTCTTCGCAGCCTTCCTTCAATATATTTTTGGGTGATAGCTGTCATTTATAACTCTGCAGGTTTGTGAATTACAGTGTCCCTGAGCTCCTTTCTTCAACTCGCTTTCTTGTGAGCTGGCCGCAAACCCGCAGGATTGCTTCAGGCCCTAATCTGGTTCCGGCACGGCATGCTGAGCCTTTGGTTAATTCCTCTTCCTGGTGGGAAATGAGTGTTAAATTTGCCCGTGCAGACACCTTCACACGAGTCTTCATGGTGCCCCTTTGCCCCGGTTATCTCTATGGAGGTTGGAGTTGGAGGGCCTCCTCGCTCAAGGTCAGTGTGCCCATGGAGCCAACCCTGCAACTTCAGGGCATGGTTGGGTGTTAGGATCACCACGTGGGGTCCTTTTCCCTTCGGAGGGAGGTGGCCTTTTGGGCTGCTGATTTCCAGGTTTTCAGATACTGCCAGTATCTTGGCCAGATGTGGCGGTGGGCCAAGCCCCTTGGTGACCGTAGTTTATCCTACCTGGAGCGCATTCTTGCATTGTTCCATTTCAAGTGGTCCCAGGTTTTGCACTAATACTCCAATGGCGATTCACCGTTCACCAGGAATGTAAAGGTCAAAGGGTTTAGCTAAATTAGGGAGTTCCAGGGCAAGGGTCTGAATTGACTGCTCTTTCCATTCTTGAAAGGCCACTTCTGCATTCTATTCAAAAGGATCATCATCTTTTCCTTTCAGTGTTTCATATAGAGGCCCAGCTAGTAGACTGTAGTTAGGGATCCAGAAGCAGCAAACCCTGGCCTCCCCAGGAACCCCTAAGCTGTCTTCTAGGTTCAGAAATGGGTAAGGCTGTAAATTGTTTCTTCCCTTTCCTGGGATGGGCTTCTCCGACCTTCTGTGAGAATGAAGCCCAGGCAGGTCACCGTAGTCTGTGATATTTGAGCTTTGTCTTGGACAACTTGTATCCTTTATTGGCTTGGTAGTTCAGAGGTCTCCTTAGTAGGGCTGGCGATCAGAATGTCGTCTGCATATTGAAGGAGTGTTTCCTTTTCCAGAGGTAGAACTTTTAGTTCTTTAGCTGAGCTTTCCCCAAAGATGTTGTGGGAATTTTTGAACCCTTGGGGCAACACGGCCCGGAAGTATTGTTTTAGTTGTATGTTGAGTCCTGCCACTCACAAGCCAAAATTTCTTGTGACTCTGGGACTAATAGAATACAAAAGAAGGCATCATTGAAGACTAATACAGAATACCATGTCCTGGTGGTTGGTAGAATGACCAGCAGGGTGTAGGATTTAGGAACTACTGGAGGTATATCCTCGGTGGCTTCACTGACTGTCCTGACATCCTTTACCAGGACTCCAGCAGCCCATGGGGCTCTCGAGGTCAGGCCAATCCCAGGATATGGAGCTCACCTGGGCAGGTACCCCACCCCCACCCCAGCCCATGGGGCTCTCGTGTTCAGGCCCCTCCCAGGATATGGGGTTCCCTGGGCAGGTTCCCCTGCAGCCCATGGGGCTCTCGTGGTCAGGCCCCTCCCAGGATACAGAGCTACCCTTGCAGGTACCATGGCAGGGCTGGGAACACAGGAACCCTGCATATCGCCCTCATTGCAGAGCACTCCCAGCTCACCTGTCACTCAGATCTGACACAGAGCACCTCAGAGCAGGACTTGAACTAACAAACAGCAGCTCCGACAGGTCTGTGACCCTGGGCATCACTCTGTGTGGCCTCCCTCCACCTGGTCTTCCAGAGACTTCCACTGCACCCGGGGCACCAGGCCTCTGTCTCCACCCACCAGCCACCCCTCCTCTCCCTGACTCCTGGGTTCCTCTCATTAGGAGAGGGTTTTCTTGAAGTTGTCTCCCACTCATGGGCCAGATAATATAATTAGAAAACAAGCCAGAGCTGCAGCCCCTTGTCTATCCTGACTCTCAGGAGCCCACACCTGTTCCTTGGACCTGGCCGATTCAGCAAGTTCCAGTTTCTGCAACTGTGAGCCCCTGAGGGGTGATTATTGGCTGGCCTGGGAAGCCCGACCGTGCCGGCCAGCCCTCCCCAGGTGTGCCTGGGTTCAGATCAATATAAACACCGCTCCAGGCAGCAAGAGCCCCTGCAGCTGTGCCTGACGCCATTTTCTCTGCCCTGTCAGCAGTCTTGGGGCTGGACTGGTGGGAGGGAGTGAGAGGCCACGGCTTTGTGGGTGGCCCAGTGTGAGTGGGGCTCTGCTGGACTTTCTGCAGCAGTTGCCAAGATGCCACCTGCTAAAGAAGAGGATGTGTCACCCATACCTGCCGCTGGAATTTCTCCCTGGGCAGAGGTGAGTGAGGAAGAAAGCAGTGGGGGCCGGGACAGCAGGGGTATCTCAGGCAGGGAAATGGAAAGCTTCCAGAAGAGCACCCAGGGCCAGGACCATCCTGGCTGGCCTGCAGGCACCAAGTCGGCTGGCATGCTGTCACTCATGTGGCTCCATGGCCCTTCCTCTAGGCTTTCAAGTCCTTGTACATATTCAGGTGTTTTACCTGGGAAGGGTGGGAACATTTCAGCAGCAGCTGGCCTGGGGCTCAGCCCACGTTTACTCACAGATGCCTCGGCACGGTCCCCCAGCTTTGCAATGAGGACGCTTGTTGCGTGGGGCCTGCTGGCTGAATGGGAGATGATTCCCCACCACTGACCAACTTCAGAATTGTTTACAACTGGAGCAAGTGCCCTGATACGGTTTTCCTCTGTGTAACTGGTGGGTTCTGTTTTTTTTTCTTTTTTTCGTTTTTGGTTCAAGGTAGATTTTATTCCTCTTTTTTGTATTTACAGATATAAGCATGGAAATAATTTATTCATATAAATACATGTATGTGAAGGGAAGAATATTTTTTCTGTTTTACTTTTTGTAATTTGAATTTTATTTTATTATTTTATACAGCAGGTTCTTTTTGGTTATCTATTTTATACATATAAATGTATACATGCCAATCCCAATCTCTCAACTCCTCCCACCACCACCCCCCAACAGCTTTCCCCCCTTGGTGTCCATACGTTTGTTGTCTACATCTGTTGCTCTATTTCTGCCTGGCAAAACGGTTCATCTGTACAATTTTTCTAGGTTCCACATATATGCATTAATAGACAAGATTTGTTTTTCTCTTTCTGACTTACTTCACTCTGTATGACAGTCTCTAGATCCATCAACGTCTCTACAAATGACCCAATTTCATTCCTTTTTATGGCTTAGTAATATTCCATTTTATATATGTACCACTTCTTTATGCATTCGTCTGTCTGTGGGCATTTAGGTTGCTTCCATTACCTGGATATTGTAAATAGTGATGCAATGAACATTGCGGTGAATGTCTCTTTTTGATTTATGGTTTTGTCTGGGTATATGCCCAGTAGTGGGATTGCTGTATCATATGGTAATTCTATTCTTAGTTTTATAAGAAACTCCATAATGTTCTCCACAGTGACTGTATCAATTTACATTCCCAACAATAGTGGAAGAGGGTTCCTTATCTCCACACCCTTTCCAGCATTTGTTGTTTGTAGATTTTCTGATGATGCCCATTCTAACAGGTGTGAGGTGATACACCATGGATGAGTCTATTTCGTTGAGCAAAGAGTAGGTCTTGTCTATTACATATTTGGCTTATGGAACGGTATGTGTGCTAATTTCAATCTCTGGTTTTATACAGCACCCCAACTCAACTTTCCCCTTAAGCAAGCATAAGTTTTTATCTAAATGTGAGACTCTGTTCGGTTTTGGAATTCAGTTTATGTGTAGCCAAGTTTACACTCTCTCTATTAGTGATATCTTATGATAATTATCTTTCTCTGTGTGACCTATTTCTCTTAGAATCATCATACTTAAATCCACTCAATTTGCTGCTACAGGCCTGATGACATTGATTTCATTGCTGAGTGATATTCCGTTGTACGTAAGTAGCACAACTCCTTTATCCATTTTTTTCTTTCTGGGATATTTAATTTGTACTGGACTCAAGGTTCTTGTAAACACAGCAGCCCTAAATTTTGTGTTGGCTGTGTCTTGTTGATTTTAATTTTCCTAAGCTATAGGGCCAAAAGTGGAAGTGCCCTAGGGTCTGTAGCTTTGTTTTTCAGATGTTTCAGGATACACCATAAACATCTCCAGAGTGTCTGTTGGCAATTTACATCCCGCCCATCAGCATAACAAGGCTCCCTGTTCTCCATGGCCTGTCCTGTGTTTCTGGTTTTTACACTTTTTTCAGATGGCCCTTTTGACGAATGGGAAATGAGACTTCATTGTAGTGCGGATTTCCATTTCTCGAGTGCTTGGTTGGCCAAAAAGGGCATATGTGTTTTTTCCTGAATATATTCAGGAAAAAATGTTTACGCACTTTTGTCCAAGTGCATCAGTGTCAAAGATCTGCCGCTTTTCACATGCTTTAAATGCAATTCCAATCTACCTCCTGAAATATGATTCCTGCAATTCTGCCTCGTTTTCAAGTCCTCTTTGCAGACTTACTTCCATATAATTTTGCCAATAGCTGTCATTTATAACACTGCAGGTTTTTGAATTACAGTGCCCGTGATTTCCTTTCTTAACTCGTTTCCTTGAAAACTGGCCACAGAACCGCAGGTTTGCTTCAGGCCATAATCAGTGTCCGGCACGGCACTCTGAGACTTTGGTTCATTCCACTTCCTGGTGGGAAATTAGAGTTAAATGTGCCCCTCCAGACACCTGCCTCACTCCTAGCCCCTTGGTGATGTGTGTCCTGTGGTTTGAGGCCACATGTGCTGGGTTCCTCACCTTTGGCTGATGTGGCCCCACTGGTGTGAGGACACTCCTGCCTGGTTCCCATCCCCTTGGTGATGTGGGCCCTCCGGTGAGAGTCTGATCCTGGTTGGGTTCCTCACACTTCTGTGAGGTGGGCCCTCTTCTCTGAGGTCACTCCTGCCTGGTTGGCACACCCCGCCTTGGCGACGTCGGCCCTCTGGTGGGATTTGGTGCCTGCTGGGTGTCTCCTCCCCTCGGTAATGAGGGCCCTCTGGCGTCAGACCCTAACTCCTGGGCTCCCAATATTTTCTGATATGCGCCCTGTGGTTCGAGTACACTCCTGCCAGGTTCCCAACCCCATGGGAATGTGGGCCTTCTGCTCTGTGGTCCCAACCGTGGGTTGCTCAGTTTCATGATGAGGGCCCTCTGCTGTGAGTTCTCTCCGGCCTGGATCCCATAGCCTCGCTGCTCCTGGCCACCTGCTGGGAGGTTCCAACTGCGGGATTCCTCACATTTTTTCTTCTATGGGCCCTCTGTTTTGAGACTCCTCCTGCCTGCCTCACTCCCAGCCCCTTGGTGATGTGTGTCCTCTGGTTTGAGGCCACGTATGCTGGGTCCCTCGCCTTTCGATGATGTGGCCCCACTGGTGTGAGGACACTCCTGCCTGGTTCCTATCCCCTTGATGATGTGGGCCCTCTGGTGAGAGTCTGATCCTGGCTGGGTTCCTCACCCTTCTGTGAGGGGGGCCCTCTGCTGTGAGGTCACTCCTGCCTGGCTGGCACACCCCACCTGGGCAACATCGGCCCTCTTGTGGCAGTTGGAGCCTGCTGGGAACCGCCCCTCGGTGATGGGGGCCCTCTTGCCTCAGGCCCTAACTGCTGGGTACCCACATTTTCTGATACGTGCTAAGTGGTGCGAGGACACTCCTGCGAGGTTCCCATCCCCATGGGCATGTGGGCCTTCTGCTCTAAGGTCCCAACACCTGTGTTGTTCACCGTTTCATGATGTTGGCTATCTGGTGTTAGTTCACCCAGGCCTAGATCCCATAGACTCTGTGCTCTGAGCGGCCTGCTGGGAGGTTCTTACTGCTGGATTCCTTACCTTTTTTATTCTTTGGGTCCTGTGTTTTCATGCTCCTACTTCCTGACTCACTCCCAGCCCATTTGTGATGTAGGTCCTCTTGTTTAAGGCCACATGTACCAGTTTCCTCACCTTTATTGATGTGGCCCCACTGGTGTGAGGACACTCCTGCCTGGTTCCCATCCCCTTGGTGATGGGGGCCCTCTGGTGAGAGTCTGATCCTGTCTGGATTCCTCACACTTCTGTGAGGTGGGCCCTCTGCTGTGAGGTAACTCCTGCCTGGCTTGCTCCCATTGCCTTGGTGACGTCGGCCCTCTGGTGGCATTTGGAGCCTGCTGGTAGCCTCCTCTCCTCTGTGATGAGGGCCCTCTGGTGCCAGGCCATAACTGCTGGGTTCCCACATTTTCTGATACGTGCTAAGTTGTGCGAGGACACTCCTGCGAGGTTCCCATCCCCATGGGGATGTGGGCCTTCTGCTCTGAGGTCCCACTGGCTGGGTTGCTCACAGTTTCATGATGTGGGCCCTCTGCTGTGAGTTCACTGTGGCCTGGATCCCATAGACTCCATGCTCTGGGCCACCTGCTGGGAGGTTCAAACTGCTGGATTCCTCACATTTTTTATTCTGTGGGCCCTGTGTTGTTAGGCTACTCCTGCCTGCCTCACTCGGAGCACCTTGGAAATGTGGGTCCTCTGGTTTAGGCCACATGTGCTGGGTTCCTCACCTTTCTATAATGTGGCCACACTGGTGTGAGGACACTCCTGCCTTGTTCCGATCCCCTTGGTGATGTGGGCCCTCTGGTGAGAGTCTTATCCTGGCTGGGTTCCTCACCCTTCTGTGAGGTAGGCCCTCTGCTGTGAGGTCACTCCTGCCTGGCTGGCACACGTCAACGTGGCGACGTGGGCCCTCAGTTGGGAGTTGGTGCCTGCTGGGAGTCTCCTCCCCTCGGTAATGAGGGCCCTCTGGCGTCAGACCCTAACTCCTGGGCTCCCAAAATTTTCTGATGTGTGCCCTGTGGTGCGAGTACACTCCTGCCAGGATCCCAACCCCATGGGAATGTGGGCCTTCTGCTCTAAGGTCCCAACGGCTGGGTTGCTCACAGTTTCATAATGAGGGCCCTCTGTTTTGAGTTCAGTCAGGCCTGGATCCCATAGCCTCGCTGCTCCTGGCCACCTGCTGGGAGGTTCCAACTGCGGGATCCCTCACCTTTTTTACGCTATGGGCCCTCTGTTTGGAGGCTACTCCTGCCTGCCTCACTCCCAGCCCCTTGGTGATGTGTGTCCTGTAGTTTGAGGCCACGTGTGCTGGGTCCGTCACATTTCGGTGATGTGACCACACTGGTGTGAGAACACTCCTGCCTGGTTTCCATTCCCTTGGTGATGTGGGCCCTCCGGTGAGAGTCTGATCCTCTTTGGGTTCCTCACACTTTTGTGTGGTTGGCCCTCTGCTCTGAGGTCACTCCTGCCTGGCTGGCACACCCTGCATTGGCGACGTCGGCCTTCTGGTAGCAGTTGGAGCTTGCTGGGAGCCTCCTCTCCTCAGTGATGAGGGCCCTCTGGCGTCCGGCCCTAACTGCTGGGCACCCCACCTTTTCTGATGTGTGCCCACTGGTGCGATGACACTCCTGCTTGGTTCCCTTCCCCATGGGGATGTGGGCCTTGTGCTCTGAGGTTACAACGGCTGGGTTGCTTACAGTATCACGATGAGGGCCCTCTGTTGTGAGTTCATCACTGCCTGGATCCCATAGCCTCGGTGCTCTGGGCTGCCTGCTGGGATGTTCCAACTGCTGGATTCCTCACCTATTTTATACAATGGGCCATGTGTTTTGAGGTTAATCCTGCCTGCCTCGCTCCGAGACCCATGGTGATGTGGGTCCTCTGGTTTGAGGCCACATGTGCTGGGCACCTCAACTTTCGATGATGTGGCCCCACGGGTGTGAGGACACTCCTGCCTGGTTCCCAGCCCCTTGCTTATGTGGGCACTCTGGTGAGAGTCTGATCTTGACTGGGTTCCTTACCCTTCTGTGAGGTGGGCCCTCTGATGTGAGGTCACTCCTGCCTGGATGGCTCATGTCGCCTTGGCGACGTAGGCCCTCTGTTGGCCACTGAAGCATGCTGGGAGCCTCCTACCCTCTTTAATAAGGGCCCTGGAAGAAACGCATATGCCCTTTTTGACCAAGTGCATCATTGTCGAGGTTCTGCCTCTTCTCCTATACTTTCAGAGGACTTCCCGTCTACCTCCTGAAATCTTATTCCTGGAATTCTGCCCCACGTTCAAGTCCTCTTTGCAGCCTTACTTCAATATATTTTTGGACGATAGCTGTCATTTATAACTCTGCAGGTTTGTGAATTACAGTGCCCCTGAGCTCCTTTCTTCAACTCGCTTTCTTGTGAGCTGGCCGCAAAACCGCAGGATTGCTTCAGGCCCTAATCTGGCTCCGACACGGCATGCTGAGCCTTTGGCTAATTCCTCTTCCTGGTGGGAAATGAGCGTTAAATTTGTTCGTGCAGACACCTACAGCTAATCTCTCATTGGTTCTCCCTATTCCTGTTCATCTTGCGCAGAAATTCCAAACTGTGCCAAACAGGAGGTTAAAGGCACTGACTCTCCAAGTGGGGAGAGTGTTAGTAAAGCGTCTGGAATGGTAAAACCGAGTACGAGGGGACGAAAACTGAGACGCATTTAAAAAGGTTTCCCGGTCACACGGTGGACCATATTCTGGGTTGCCCATGCATGTTTTACCTGAAGGAAGAATCCCTTCAACCTGGAGAGTTGGGACCCATGGAATGGGTACCACGCAGTATGACTTCAAAGGGTTGCCTTTGCTCACCGAACGTCACCAATGCTATCAGCCCGAAGTGTCCAGCCTTATGTCTCACTCAGCTCGGGGTGTAGATGTGGTAAATCCACGTTGCATCACAAGCCCTGAATGAATTATTTAAGAATTGCTCTCTATTTCACTGTCATTGTGTTTTGTTTTTGTAATTTATTTTGATAATGGGATTTATCGGATTTTCACTGCTGCGTTTATGCCGCTGTACACATGCTTGATTCTCTTATGGAGACATATAAATCCATGGGTTTTCAGATTCTTACTAGTCAGGTATATTCCTAGGCATTGAATATGGGGTGTTGAGTCCATTTCGTGGAGCAAGGAGTAGGTCCTGACTATTACATATTTGCTTATGGAAAGGTATCTGTGCTAATTTCAATCTCTGGTTTTATGCAGCACCACAACTCACCTTTCCCCTTAAGCAAGCATAAGTTGGTTTTCTAAATTTGAGACCCTTTTCTGTTTTGTAATTGAGTTCATGTGCAGCCATGTTTGCATTCCGTGTATTTGAGATATCTTATGGTGTTTCTTTTTCTGTGTGACTTAGTTAACTTAGAATGATCGTACCTGAATCCACTCATTATGCCGCGACGGGCCTCATGACATAGATTTCATTGCTGAGTGATATTCCATTGTACGTACGTACAACAACTTCTTTATCCATTTTTTGCTTTCTGGGATATTTCACTTGTACCGTAAATGAGGTTCTTGTAAGCAGAGCCGTCCAAAATTTATGGGTGGCTGTGTCTTTTTGATTTTAATTTCCCTAAGCTATAGAACCATAAGTTGAAGTGCCGTAGGCTCCGTTGCTTAGTTTTTTAGGTGTTTGAGGAAACACCATACACTTCTCCAGAGTGGCTGTTGGCAAGTTACATCCCGCCCATCAGCATAACAAGGCTCCCTGTTCTCCATGGCCTGTCCTGCCTTTCTGGATTTTTCACTTTTTTCAGATGTCCCTTTTGACAGGGGGGCAGTGAGACTTCATTGGAATGCAGATTTCTTTACAGGCTTGCTTGTTTGGCCAAAAAGGGCGTATGTGTTTTTTCTTGAATATATTCAGGAAAAAACGCATACGCCCTTTTTGACCAAGTGCATCATTGTCGACTTTCTGTCTCTTTCCTTATGCTTTAAATGCAATTCCAGTCTGCCCCTGAACTCGTTTTCCTGCAATTCTGCCCCACTTTCAAGTCCTCTACGCAGCCTTACTTCAATACATTTTTGGACAATAGCTGACATTTATAACTCTGCAGGTTTGTGAATGACAGTGCGCCTGAGCTCCTTTCTTCTACTCGCTTTCTTGTGAGCTGGCCGCAAACCCGCAGGATTGCTTCATGCCCTAATCTGGATCTGGCACAGCATGCTGATCCTTTGGTAAATTCCTCTTCCTGGTGGGAAATGAGTGTTATATTTGAACGTGCAGACACCTAGAGCTAGTCTCTCATTGGTTCTCCCTATTCTTGTTCATCTTGCGCAGAAATTGCAAACTGTGCCAAACAGGAGGTTAAAGGCACTGACTCTCTAAGTGGGGAGAGTATTAGTAAAGGGTCTTCAATCGTGAACCCGAGTAAAAGGGGACGAAAACTGAGATGCATTTGAAAAGGTTTCCCGGTCACACGGTGCACCATACTGTGGGTTTCCCATGCATGTTTTAGCTGAAGGAAGAATCCCTTAAACCTGGAGAGTTGGGACCCATGGAATGGGTACCATGCAGTATGACTTCAAAGGGCCTGCATTTTCTCAACGAACCTCACCAATGCTATCAGGCTGAAGTGTACAGCCTTATGTCTCACTCAGCTCTGGTTGTAGATGTGGTAAATCCAGGTTGCATCACAAGCCCTGAATGAATTATTTAAGAATTGCTCTCTATTTCACTGTCATTGTGTTTGTTTTTGTAATTCATTTTGATAATGGGATTTATCGGATTTTCTCTGCTGCATTCATGCCGCTGTACACACACTTGAGTATCTTATGGAGACATATAAATCCATGGGTTTGAAGATACTTACTAGTCAGGTGTATTCCTAGGCGTTGAATATGGGGTGTTTAGTCCATTTCGTTGAGCAAGGGCTAGGTCTTGACTATTACATATTTGGCTTATGGAAAAGTATCTGTGCTAATTTCTATCTCTGGTTTTATGCAGCACCCCAACTCACTTTTCCCCTTAAGCAAGCATAAGTTGGTTTTCTAAATTTGAGACCCTGTTCTGTTTTGTAATTCAGTTCATGTGTAGCCAAGTTTACATTCCGTGTATTAGTGATATCTTATGATGTTTCATTTTCTGTGTGACTTATTTCACTTAGAATCATCGTACCTGAAACCACTCATTATGCCACGATGGGCCTGATGACATAGATTTCATTGCTGAGTGATATTCCATTGAATGTGTGTACCACAACTTCTTTATCCATTTTTCACATTCTGGGATATTTAACTTGTACCGTAGACGAGATTCCTGTAAACAGAGCCGTCTGAAATTTGGGGTGGCTGTCTGTTTTTGATTTTAATTTCCGTGATCTATAAGACCATAAGTGGAAGTGCCGTAGTCTCCGTTGCTTTGTTTCTTAGGTGTTTCAGGAAACACCATACACTTCTCCAGAGTGGCTGTTGGCAATTTACATCCCGCCCATCAGCATAACAAGGCTCCCTGTTCTCCATGGCCTGTGCTGTCTTTCCGGATTTTACACTTTTTTCAGATGGCCCTTTTGACCTGGGGGCAGTGAGACTTCGTTGTAGTGCAGATTTCTTTAACATGCTTGCTTGGTTGGCCAAAAAGGGCGTATGCGTTTTTTCCTGAATATATTCAGGAAAAAACGCATACGCCCTTTTTGGCCAAGTGCATCATTGTCGACGTTCTGCCTCTTTTCCTATGCTTTAAATGCAATTCCAGTCTACCCCCTGAAATCGTTTTCCTGCAATTCTGCCCCGCTTTCCAGTCCTCTTCGCAGCCTTCCTTCAATATATTTTTGGACGATAGCTGTCATTTATAACTCTGCAGGTTTGTGAATTACAGTGCCCCTGAGCTCCTTTCTTCAACTCGCTTTCTTGTGAGCTGGCCGCAAACCCGCAGGAATGCTTCAGGCCCTAATCTGGTTCCGGCACGGCATGCTGAGCCTTTGGTTAATTCCTCTTCCTGGTCGGAAATGAGCGTTCCATTTGCCCGTCCAGACACCTACAGCTAGTCTCTCATTGGTTCTCCCTATTCCTGTTCATCTTGCGCAGAAATTGCAAACTGTGCCAAACAGGAGGTTAAAGGCACTGACTCTCCAAGTGGGGAGAGTGTTAGTAAACGGTCTGGAATGGTGAACCCGAGTAAAAGGGGACGAAAACTGAGATGCATTTGAAAACGTTTCCCGGTCACACAGTGCACTGTACTGTGGGTTTCCCATGCATGTTTTAGCTGAAGGAAGAATCCCTTAAACCTGGAGAGTTGGGACCCATGGAATGGGTACCATGCAGTATGACTTCAAAGGGTCTGCATTTGCTCATCGAACCTCACCAATGCTATCAGCCCGAAGTGTCCAGCCTTATGTCTCACTCAGCTCTGGGTGTAGATGTGGTAAATCCAGGTTGCATCACAAGCCCTGAATGAATTATTTAAGAATTGCTCTCTATTTCACTGTCATTGTGTTTGTTTTTGTAATTCATTTTGATAATGGGTTTTATCGGATTTTCTCTGCTGCATTCATGCCGCTGTACACACACTTGAGTCTCTTACGGAGACATATAAATCCATGGGTTTGAAGGTTCTTACTAGTCATGTGTAATCCTAGGCGTTGAATATGGGGTGTTTAGTCCATTTCGTTGAGCAAGGGCTAGGTCTTGACTATTACATATTTGGCTTATGGAAAGGTATCTGTGCTAATTTCTATCTCTGGTTTTATGCAGCACCACAACTCACCTTTCCCCTTAAGCAAGCATAAGTTGGTTTTCTAAATTTGAGACCCTGTTCTGTTTTGTAATTCAGTTCATGTGTAGCCAAGTTTACATTCCGTGTATTAGTGATATCTTATGATGTTTCATTTTCTGTGTGACTTATTTCACTTAGAATCATCGTACCTGAATCCACTCATTATGCCGCGACGGGCCTGATGACATAGATTTCATTGGTGAGTGATATTCCTTTGTACGTACGTACCACACTTCTTTATCCATTTTTCGCTTTCTGGGATATTTAACTTGTACCGTAGACGAGGTTCTTGTAAACAGAGCCGTAAACAGAAACTTTGCGGTGGCTGTGTGTTTTTGATTTTAATTTCCCTAAGCTATAGGAAAATAAGTGGTAATGCCGTAGGCTCCGTTGCTTTTTTTTTAGGTTTTTGAGGAAACACCATACACATCTCCAGAGTGGCTGTTGGCAATTTACATCCCGCCCATCAGCATAACAAGGCTCCCTGTTCTCCATGGCCTGTGCTGCCTTTCTGGATTTTACACTTTTTTCAGATGGCCCTTTTGAACGGGGGGCAGTGAGACTTCATTGTAGTGCAGATTTCTTTAACATGCTTGCTTGGTTGGCCAAAAAGGGCGTATGCGTTTTTTCCTGAATATATTCAGGAAAAAACGCATACGCCCTTTTTGGCCAAGTGCATCATTGTCGACGTTCTGCCTCTTTTCCTATGCTTTAAATGCAATTCCAGTCTACCCCCTGAAATCGTTTTCTTGCAATTCTGCCCCGCTTTCAAGTCCTCTTCGCAGCCTTCCTTCAATATATTTTTGGGTGATAGCTGTCATTTATAACTCTGCAGGTTTGTGAATTACAGTGTCCCTGAGCTCCTTTCTTCAACTCGCTTTCTTGTGAGCTGGCGCAAACCCGCAGGATTGCTTCAGGCCCTAATCTGGTTCCGGCACGGCATGCTGAGCCTTTGGTTAATTCCTCTTCCTGGTGGGAAATGAGCGTTAAATTTGCCCGTGCAGACACCTTCACACGAGTCTTCATGGTGCCACTTTGCCCCGGTTATCTCTATGGAGGTTGGAGTTGGAGGGCCTCCTCGCTCAAGGTCAGTGTGCCCATGGAGCCAACCCTGCAACTTCAGGGCATGGTTGGGTGTTAGGATCACCACGTGGGGTCCTTTTCCCTTCGGAGGGAGGTGGCCTTTTGGGCTGCTGATTTCCAGGTTTTCAGATACTGCCAGTATCTTGGCCAGATGTGGCGGTGGGCCAAGCCCCTTGGTGACCGTAGTTTATCCTACCTGGATCGCGTTCTTGCATTGTTCCATTTCAAGTGGTCCCAGGTTTTGCACTAATACTCCAATGGCGATTCACCGTTCACCAGGAATGTAAAGGTCAAAGGGTTTAGCTAAATTAGGGAGTTCCAGGGCAAGGGTCTGAATTGACTGCTCTTTCCATTCTTGAAAGGCCACTTCTGCATTCTATTCAAAAGGATCATCATCTTTTCCTTTCAGTGTTTCATATAGAGGCCCAGCTAGTAGACTGTAGTTAGGGATCCAGAAGCAGCAAACCCTGGCCTCCCCAGGAACCCCTAAGCTGTCTTCTAGTTTCAGAAATGGGTAAGGCTGTAAATTGTTTCTTCCCTTTCCTGGGATGGGCTTCTCTGACCTTCTGTGAGAATGAAGCCCAGGCAGGTCACCGTAGTCTGTGATATTTGAGCTTTGTCTTGGACAACTTGTATCCTTTATTGGCTTGGTAGTTCAGAGGTCTCCTTAGTAGGGCTGGCGATCAGAATGTCGTCTGCATATTGAAGGAGTGTTTCCTTTTCCAGAGGTAGAACTTTTAGTTCTTTAGCTGAGCTTTCCCCAAAGATGGTGTGGGAATTTTTGAACCCTTGGGGCAACACGGCCCGGAAGTATTGTTTTAGTTGTATGTTGAGTCCTGCCACTCACAAGCCAAAATTTCTTGTGACTCTGGGACTAATAGAATACAAAAGAAGGCATCATTGAAGACTAATACAGAATACCATGTCCTGGTGGTTGGTAGAATGACCAGCAGGGTGTAGGATTTAGGAACTACTGGAGGTATATCCTCGGTGGCTTCACTGACTGTCCTGACATCCTTTACCAGGACTCCAGCAGCCCATGGGGCTCTCGAGGTCAGGCCAATCCCAGGATATGGAGCTCACCTGGGCAGGTACCCCACCCCCACCCCAGCCCATGGGGCTCTCGTGTTCAGGCCCCTCCCAGGATATGGGGTTCCCTGGGCAGGTTCCCCTGCAGCCCATGGGGCTCTCGTGGTCAGGCCCCTCCCAGGATACAGAGCTACCCTTGCAGGTACCATGGCAGGGCTGGGAACACAGGAACCCTGCATATCGCCCTCATTGCAGAGCACTCCCAGCTCACCTGTCACTCAGATCTGACACAGAGCACCTCAGAGCAGGACTTGAACTAACAAACAGCAGCTCCGACAGGTCTGTGACCCTGGGCATCACTCTGTGTGGCCTCCCTCCACCTGGTCTTCCAGAGACTTCCACTGCACCCGGGGCACCAGGCCTCTGTCTCCACCCACCAGCCACCCCTCCTCTCCCTGACTCCTGGGTTCCTCTCATTAGGAGAGGGTTTTCTTGAAGTTGTCTCCCACTCATGGGCCAGATAATATAATTAGAAAACAAGCCAGAGCTGCAGCCCCTTGTCTATCCTGACTCTCAGGAGCCCACACCTGTTCCTTGGACCTGGCCGATTCAGCAAGTTCCAGTTTCTGCAACTGTGAGCCCCTGAGGGGTGATTATTGGCTGGCCTGGGAAGCCCGACCGTGCCGGCCAGACCTCCCCAGGTGTGCCTGGGTTCAGATCAATATAAACACCGCTCCAGGCATCAAGAGCCCCTGCAGCTGTGCCTGACGCCATTTTCTCTGCCCTGTCAGCAGTCTTGGGGCTGGACTGGTGGGAGGGAGTGAGAGGCCACGGCTTTGTGGGTGGCCCAGTGTGAGTGGGGCTCTGCTGGACTTTCTGCAGCAGTTGCCAAGATGCCACCTGCTAAAGAAGAGGATGTGTCACCCATACCTGCCGCTGGAATTTCTCCCTGGGCAGACGTGAGTGAGGAAGAAAGCAGTGGGGGCCGGGACAGCAGGGGTATCTCAGGCAGGGAAATGGAAAGCTTCCAGAAGAGCACCCAGGGCCAGGACCATCCTGGCTGGCCTGCAGGCACCAAGTCGGCTGGCATGCTGTCACTCATGTGGCTCCATGGCCCTTCCTCTAGGCTTTCAAGTCCTTGTACATATTCAGGTGTTTTACCTGGGAAGGGTGGGAACATTTCAGCAGCAGCTGGCCTGGGGCTCAGCCCACGTTTACTCACAGATGCCTCGGCACGGTCCCCCAGCTTTGCAATGAGGACGCTTGTTGCGTGGGGCCTGCTGGCTGAATGGGAGATGATTCCCCACCACTGACCAACTTCAGAATTGTTTACAACTGGAGCAAGTGCCCTGATACGGTTTTCCTCTGTGTAACTGGTGGGTTCTGTTTTTTTTTCTTTTTTTCGTTTTTGGTTCAAGGTAGATTTTATTCCTCTTTTTTGTATTTACAGATATAAGCATGGAAATAATTTATTCATATAAATACATGTATGTGAAGGGAAGAATATTTTTTCTGTTTTACTTTTTGTAATTTGAATTTTATTTTATTATTTTATACAGCAGGTTCTTTTTGGTTATCTATTTTATACATATAAATGTATACATGCCAATCCCAATCTCTCAACTCCTCCCACCACCACCCCCCAACAGCTTTCCCCCCTTGGTGTCCATACGTTTGTTGTCTACATCTGTTGCTCTATTTCTGCCTGGCAAAACGGTTCATCTGTACAATTTTTCTAGGTTCCACATATATGCATTAATAGACAAGATTTGTTTTTCTCTTTCTGACTTACTTCACTCTGTATGACAGTCTCTAGATCCATCAACGTCTCTACAAATGACCCAATTTCATTCCTTTTTATGGCTTAGTAATATTCCATTTTATATATGTACCACTTCTTTATGCATTCGTCTGTCTGTGGGCATTTAGGTTGCTTCCATTACCTGGATATTGTAAATAGTGATGCAATGAACATTGCGGTGAATGTCTCTTTTTGATTTATGGTTTTGTCTGGGTATATGCCCAGTAGTGGGATTGCTGTATCATATGGTAATTCTATTCTTAGTTTTATAAGAAACTCCATAATGTTCTCCACAGTGACTGTATCAATTTACATTCCCAACAATAGTGGAAGAGGGTTCCTTATCTCCACACCCTTTCCAGCATTTGTTGTTTGTAGATTTTCTGATGATGCCCATTCTAACAGGTGTGAGGTGATACACCATGGATGAGTCTATTTCGTTGAGCAAAGAGTAGGTCTTGTCTATTACATATTTGGCTTATGGAACGGTATGTGTGCTAATTTCAATCTCTGGTTTTATACAGCACCCCAACTCAACTTTCCCCTTAAGCAAGCATAAGTTTTTATCTAAATGTGAGACTCTGTTCGGTTTTGGAATTCAGTTTATGTGTAGCCAAGTTTACACTCTCTCTATTAGTGATATCTTATGATAATTATCTTTCTCTGTGTGACCTATTTCTCTTAGAATCATCATACTTAAATCCACTCAATTTGCTGCTACAGGCCTGATGACATTGATTTCATTGCTGAGTGATATTCCGTTGTACGTAAGTAGCACAACTCCTTTATCCATTTTTTTCTTTCTGGGATATTTAATTTGTACTGGACTCAAGGTTCTTGTAAACACAGCAGCCCTAAATTTTGTGTTGGCTGTGTCTTGTTGATTTTAATTTTCCTAAGCTATAGGGCCAAAAGTGGAAGTGCCCTAGGGTCTGTAGCTTTGTTTTTCAGATGTTTCAGGATACACCATAAACATCTCCAGAGTGTCTGTTGGCAATTTACATCCCGCCCATCAGCAAAACAAGGCTCCCTGTTCTCCATGGCCTGTCCTGTGTTTCTGGTTTTTACACTTTTTTCAGATGGCCCTTTTGACGAATGGGAAATGAGACTTCATTGTAGTGCGGATTTCCATTTCTCGAGTGCTTGGTTGGCCAAAAAGGGCATATGTGTTTTTTCCTGAATATATTCAGGAAAAAATGTTTACGCACTTTTGTCCAAGTGCATCACTGTCAAAGATCTGCCGCTTTTCACATGCTTTAAATGCAATTCCAATCTACCTCCTGAAATATGATTCCTGCAATTCTGCCTCGTTTTCAAGTCCTCTTTGGAGACTTACTTCCATATAATTTTGCCAATAGCTGTCATTTATAACACTGCAGGTTTGTGAATTACAGTGCCCGTGATTTCCTTTCTTAACTCGTTTCCTTGAAAACTGGCCACAGAACCGCAGGTTTGCTTCAGGCCGTAATCAGGGTCCGGAACGGCACTCTGAGACTTTGGTTCATTCCACTTCCTGGTGGGAAATTAGAGTTAAATGTGCCCCTCCAGACACCTGCCTCACTCCTAGCCCCTTGGTGATGTGTGTCCTGTGGTTTGAGGCCACATGTGCTGGGTTCCTCACCTTTGGCTGATGTGGCACCACTGGTGTGAGGACACTCCTGCCTGGTTCCCATCCCCTTGGTGATGTGGGCCCTCCGGTGAGAGTCTGATCCTGGTTGGGTTCCTCACACTTCTGTGAGGTGGGCCCTCTTCTCTGAGGTCACTCCTGCCTGGCTGGCACACCCCGCCTTGGCGACGTCGGCCCTCTGGTGGGATTTGGTGCCTGCTGGGTGTCTCCTCCCCTCGGTAATGAGGGCCCTCTGGCGTCAGACCCTAACTCCTGGGCTCCCAATATTTTCTGATATGCGCCCTGTGGTTCGAGTACACTCCTGCCAGGTTCCCAACCCCATGGGAATGTGGGCCTTCTGCTCTGAGGTCCCAACCGTGAGTTGCTCAGTTTCATGATGAGGGCCCTCTGCAGTGAGTTCTCTCCGGCCTGGATCCCATAGCCTCGCTGCTCCTGGCCACCTGCTGGGAGGTTACAACTGCGGGATTCCTCACCTTTTTTCTTCTATGGGCCCTCTGTTTTGAGACTCCTCCTGCCTGCCTCGCTCCGAGACCCATGGTGATGTGGGTCCTCTGGTTTGAGGCCACATGTGCTGGGTCCCTCGCCTTTCGATGATGTGGCCCCACGGGTGTGAGGACACTCCTGCCTGGTTCCCAGCCCCTTGCTTATGTGGGCACTCTGGTGAGAGTCTGATCTTGACTGGGTTCCTTACCCTTCTGTGAGGTGGGCCCTCTGATGTGAGGTCACTCCTGCCTGGATGGCTCATGTCGCCTTGGTGACGTAGGCCCTCTGTTGGCCACTGAAGCATGCTGGGAGCCTCCTACCCTCTTTAATAAGGGCCCTGGAAGAAACGCATATGCCCTTTTTGACCAAGTGCATCATTGTCGAGGTTCTGCCTCTTCTCCTATACTTTCAGAGGACTTCCCGTCTACCTCCTGAAAACGTATTCCTGGAATTCTGCCCCGCGTTCAAGTCCTCTTTGCAGCCTTACTTCAATACATTTTTGGACGATAGCTGTCATTTATAACCCTGCATGTTTGTGAATTACAGCGCCCCTGAGCTCCTTTCTTCAACTCGCTTTCTTGTGAGCTGGCCGCAAAACCGCAGGATTGCTTCAGGCCCTAATCTGGTTCCGACACGGCATGCTGAGCCTTTGGCTAATTCCTCTTCCTGGTGGGAAATGAGCGTTAAATTTGTTCGTGCAGACACCTACAGCTAATCTCTCATTGGTTCTCCCTATTCCTGTTCATCTTGCGCAGAAATTCCAAACTGTGCCAAACAGGAGGTTAAAGGCACTGACTCTCCAAGTGGGGAGAGTGTTAGTAAAGCGTCTGGAATGGTAAAACCGAGTACGAGGGGACGAAAACTGAGACGCATTTAAAAAGTTTTCCCGGTCACACGGTGGACCATATTCTGGGTTGCCCATGCATGTTTTACCTGAAGGAAGAATCCCTTCAACCTGGAGAGTTGGGACCCATGGAATGGGTACCACGCAGTATGACTTCAAAGGGTTGCCTTTGCTCACCGAACGTCACCAATGCTATCAGCCCGAAGTGTCCAGCCTTATGTCTCACTCAGCTCGGGGTGTAGATGTGGTAAATCCACGTTGCATCACAAGCCCTGAATGAATTATTTAAGAATTGCTCTCTATTTCACTGTCATTGTGTTTTGTTTTTGTAATTTATTTTGATAATGGGATTTATCGGATTTTCACTGCTGCGTTTATGCCGCTGTACACATGCTTGATTCTCTTATGGAGACATATAAATCCATGGGTTTTCAGATTCTTACTAGTCAGGTATATTCCTAGGCATTGAATATGGGGTGTTGAGTCCATTTCGTGGAGCAAGGAGTAGGTCCTGACTATTACATATTTGCTTATGGAAAGGTATCTGTGCTAATTTCAATCTCTGGTTTTATGCAGCACCACAACTCACCTTTCCCCTTAAGCAAGCATAAGTTGGTTTTCTAAATTTGAGACCCTTTTCTGTTTTGTAATTGAGTTCATGTGCAGCCATGTTTGCATTCCGTGTATTTGAGATATCTTATGGTGTTTCTTTTTCTGTGTGACTTAGTTAACTTAGAATGATCGTACCTGAATCCACTCATTATGCCGCGACGGGCCTCATGACATAGATTTCATTGCTGAGTGATATTCCATTGTACGTACGTACAACAACTTCTTTATCCATTTTTCACATTCTGGGATATTTAACTTGTACCGTAGACGAGATTCCTGTAAACAGAGCCGTCTGAAACTTTGGGGTGGCTGTCTGTTTTTGATTTTAATTTCCGTGATCTATAAGACCATAAGTGGAAGTGCCGTAGTCTCCATTGCTTTGTTTCTTAGGTGTTTCAGGAAACACCATACACTTCTCCAGAGTGGCTGTTGGCAATTTACAACCCGCCCATCAGCATAACAAGGCTCCCTGTTCTCCATGGCCTGTGCTGTCTTTCTGGATTTTACACTTTTTTCAGATGGCCCTTTTGACCTGGGGGCAGTGAGACTTCTTTGTAGTGCAGATTTCTTTAACATGCTGGCTTGGTTGGCCAAAAAGGGCGTATGCGTTTTTTCCTGAATATATTCAGGAAAAAACGCATACGCCCTTTTTGGCCAAGTGCATCATTGTCGACGTTCTGCCTCTTTTCCTATGCTTTAAATGCAATTCCAGTCTACCCCCTGAAATCGTTTTCCTGCAATTCTGCCCCGCTTTCCAGTCCTCTTCACAGCCTTCCTTCAATATATTTTTGGACGATAGCTGTCATTTATAACTCTGCAGGTTTGTGAATTACAGTGCCCCTGAGCTCCTTTCTTCAACTCGCTTTCTTGTGAGCTGGCCGCAAACCCGCAGGAATGCTTCAGGCCCTAATCTGGTTCCGGCACGGCATGCTGAGCCTTTGGTTAATTCCTCTTCCTGGTGGGAAATGAGCGTTCCATTTGCCCGTCCAGACACCTACAGCTAGTCTCTCATTGGTTCTCCCTATTCCTGTTCATCTTGCGCAGAAATTGCAAACTGTGCCAAACAGGAGGTTAAAGGCACTGATTCTCCAAGTGGGGAGAGTGTTAGTAAACGGTCTGGAATGGTGAACCCGAGTAAAAGGGGACGAAAACTGAGATGCATTTGAAAACGTTTCCCGGTCACACAGTGCACTGTACTGTGGGTTTCCCATGCATGTTTTAGCTGAAGGAAGAATCCCTTAAACCTGGAGAGTTGGGACCCATGGAATGGGTACCATGCAGTATGACTTCAAAGGGTCTGCATTTGCTCATCGAACCTCACCAATGCTATCAGCCCGAAGTGTCCAGCCTTATGTCTCACTCAGCTCTGGGTGTAGATGTGGTAAATCCAGGTTGCATCACAAGCCCTGAATGAATTATTTAAGAATTGCTCTCTATTTCACTGTCATTGTGTTTGTTTTTGTAATTCATTTTGATAATGGGATTTATCGGATTTTTTCTGCTGCATTCATGCCGCTGTACACACACTTGAGTCTCTTACGGAGACATATAAATCCATGGGTTTGAAGATACTTACTAGTCAGGTGTATTCCTAGGCGTTGAATATGGGGTGTTTAGTCCATTTCGTTGAGCAAGGGCTAGGTCTTGACTATTACATATTTGGCTTATGGAAAGGTATCTGTGCTAATTTCTATCTCTGGTTTTATGCAGCACCCCAACTCACCTTTCCCCTTAAGCAAGCATAAGGTGGTTTTCTAAATTTGAGACCCTGTTCTGTTTTGTAATTCAGTTCATGTGTAGCCAAGTTTACATTCCGTGTATTAGTGATATCTTATGATGTTTCATTTTCTGTGTGACTTATTTCACTTAGAATCATCGTACCTGAATCCACTCATTATGCCGCGACGGGCCTGATGACATAGATTTCATTGCTGAGTGATATTCCATTGAATGTGTGTACCACAACTTCTTTATCCATTTTTCACATTCTGGGATATTTAACTTGTACCGTAGACGAGATTCCTGTAAACAGAGCCGTCTGAAACTTTGGGGTGGCTGTCTGTTTTTGATTTTAATTTCCGTGATCTATAAGACCATAAGTGGAAGTGCCGTAGTCTCCATTGCTTTGTTTCTTAGGTGTTTCAGGAAACACCATACACTTCTCCAGAGTGGCTGTTGGCAATTTACATCCCGCCCATCAGCATAACAAGGCTCCCTGTTCTCCATGGCCTGTGCTGTCTTTCTGGATTTTACACTTTTTTCAGATGGCCCTTTTGACCTGGGGGCAGTGAGACTTCTTTGTAGTGCAGATTTCTTTAACATGCTGGCTTGGTTGGCCAAAAAGGGCGTATGCGTTTTTTCCTGAATATATTCAGGAAAAAACGCATACGCCCTTTTTGGCCAAGTGCATCATTGTCGACGTTCTGCCTCTTTTCCTATGCTTTAAATGCAATTCCAGTCTACCCCCTGAAATCGTTTTCCTGCAATTCTGCCCCGCTTTCCAGTCCTCTTCGCAGCCTTCCTTCAATATATTTTTGGACGATAGCTGTCATTTATAACTCTGCAGGTTTGTGAATTACAGTGCCCCTGAGCTCCTTTCTTCAACTCGCTTTCTTGTGAGCTGGCCGCAAACCCGCAGGAATGCTTCAGGCCCTAATCTGGTTCCGGCACGGCATGCTGAGCCTTTGGTTAATTCCTCTTCCTGGTGGGAAATGACCGTTCCATTTGCCCGTCCAGACACCTACAGCTAGTCTCTCATTGGTTCTCCCTATTCCTGTTCATCTTGCGCAGAAATTGCAAACTGTGCCAAACAGGAGGTTAAAGGCACTGACTCTCCAAGTGGGGAGAGTGTTAGTAAACGGTCTGGAATGGTGAACCCGAGTAAAAGGGGACGAAAACTGAGATGCATTTGAAAACGTTTCCCGGTCACACAGTGCACTGTACTGTGGGTTTCCCATGCATGTTTTAGCTGAAGGAAGAATCCCTTAAACCTGGAGAGTTGGGACCCATGGAATGGGTACCATGCAGTATGACTTCAAAGGGTCTGCATTTGCTCATCGAACCTCACCAATGCTATCAGCCCGAAGTGTCCAGCCTTATGTCTCACTCAGCTCTGGGTGTAGATGTGGTAAATCCAGGTTGCATCACAAGCCCTGAATGAATTATTTAAGAATTGCTCTCTATTTCACTGTCATTGTGTTTGTTTTTGTAATTCATTTTGATAATGGGATTTATCGGATTTTCTCTGCTGCATTCATGCCGCTGTACACACACTTGAGTCTCTTACGGAGACATATAAATCCATGGGTTTGAAGATTCTTACTAGTCATGTGTAATCCTAGGCGTTGAATATGGGGTGTTTAGTCCATTTCGTTGAGCAAGGGCTAGGTCTTGACTATTACATATTTGGCTTATGGAAAGGTATCTGTGCTAATTTCTATCTCTGGTTTTATGCAGCACCACAACTCACCTTTCCCCTTAAGCAAGCATAAGTTGGTTTTCTAAATTTGAGACCCTGTTCTGTTTTGTAATTCAGTTCATGTGTAGCCAAGTTTACATTCCGTGTATTAGTGATATCTTATGATGTTTCATTTTCTGTGTGACTTATTTCACTTAGAATCATCGTACCTGAATCCACTCATTATGCCGCGACGGGCCTGATGACATAGATTTCATTGGTGAGTGATATTCCTTTGTACGTACGTACCACACTTCTTTATCCATTTTTCGCTTTCTGGGATATTTAACTTGTACCGTAGACGAGGTTCTTGTAAACAGAGCCGTAAACAGAAACTTTGCGGTGGCTGTGTGTTTTTGATTTTAATTTCCCTAAGCTATAGGAAAATAAGTGGTAATGCCGTAGGCTCCGTTGCTTTTTTTTTAGGTTTTTGAGGAAACACCATACACATCTCCAGAGTGGCTGTTGGCAATTTACATCCCGCCCATCAGCATAACAAGGCTCCCTGTTCTCCATGGCCTGTGCTGCCTTTCTGGATTTTACACTTTTTTCAGATGGCCCTTTTGAACGGGGGGCAGTGAGACTTCATTGTAGTGCAGATTTCTTTAACATGCTTGCTTGGTTGGCCAAAAAGGGCGTATGCGTTTTTTCCTGAATATATTCAGGAAAAAACGCATACGCCCTTTTTGGCCAAGTGCATCATTGTCGACGTTCTGCCTCTTTTCCTATGCTTTAAATGCAATTCCAGTCTACCCCCTGAAATCGTTTTCTTGCAATTCTGCCCCGCTTTCAAGTCCTCTTCGCAGCCTTCCTTCAATATATTTTTGGGTGATAGCTGTCATTTATAACTCTGCAGGTTTGTGAATTACAGTGTCCCTGAGATCCTTTCTTCAACTCGCTTTCTTGTGAGCTGGCCGCAAACCCGCAGGATTGCTTCAGGCCCTAATCTGGTTCCGGCACGGCATGCTGAGCCTTTGGTTAATTCCTCTTCCTGGTGGGAAATGAGCGTTAAATTTGCCCGTGCAGACACCTTCACACGAGTCTTCATGGTGCCACTTTGCCCCGGGTATCTCTATGGAGGTTGGAGTTGGAGGGCCTCCTCGCTCAAGGTCAGTGTGCCCATGGAGCCAACCCTGCAACTTCAGGGCATGGTTGGGTGTTAGGATCACCACGTGGGGTCCTTTTCCCTTAGGAGGGAGGTGGCCTTTTGGGCTGCTGATTTCCAGGTTTTCAGATACTGCCAGTATCTTGGCCAGATGTGGCGGTGGGCCAAGCCCCTTGGTGACCGTAGTTTATCCTACCTGGATCGCGTTCTTGCATTGTTCCATTTCAAGTGGTCCCAGGTTTTGCACTAATACTCCAATGGCGATTCACCGTTCACCAGGAATGTAAAGGTCAAAGGGTTTAGCTAAATTAGGGAGTTCCAGGGCAAGGGTCTGAATTGACTGCTCTTTCCATTCTTGAAAGGCCACTTCTGCATTCTATTCAAAAGGATCATCATCTTTTCCTTTCAGTGTTTCATATAGAGGCCCAGCTAGTAGACTGTAGTTAGGGATCCAGAAGCAGCAAACCCTGGCCTCCCCAGGAGCCCCTAAGCTGTCTTCTAGTTTCAGAAATGGGTAAGGCTGTAAATTGTTTCTTCCCTTTCCTGGGATGGGCTTCTCCGACCTTCTGTGAGAATGAAGCCCAGGCAGGTCACCGTAGTCTGTGATATTTGAGCTTTTTCTTGGACAACTTGTATCCTTTATTGGCTTGGTAGTTTAGAGGTCTCCTTAGTAGGGCTGGCGATCAGAATGTCGTCTGCATATTGAAGGAGTGTTTCCTTTTCCAGAGGTAGAACTTTTAGTTCTTTAGCTGAGCTTTCCCCAAAGATGGTGTGGGAATTTTTGAACCCTTGGGGCAACATGGCCCGGAAGTATTGTTTTAGTTGTATGTTGAGTCCTGCCACTCACAAGCCAAAATTTCTTGTGACTCTGGGACTAATAGAATACAAAAGAAGGCATCATTGAAGACTAATACAGAATACCATGTCCTGGTGGTTGGTAGAATGACCAGCAGGGTGTAGGATTTAGGAACTACTGGAGGTATATCCTCGGTGGCTTCACTGACTGTCCTGACATCCTTTACCAGGACTCCAGCAGCCCATGGGGCTCTCGAGGTCAGGCCAATCCCAGGATATGGAGCTCACCTGGGCAGGTACCCCACCCCCACCCCAGCCCATGGGGCTCTCGTGTTCAGGCCCCTCCCAGTATATGGGGTTCCCTGGGCAGGTTCCCCTGCAGCCCATGGGGCTCTCGTGGTCAGGCCCCTCCCAGGATACAGAGCTACCCTTGCAGGTACCATGGCAGGGCTGGGAACACAGGAACCGTGCATATCGCCCTCATTGCAGAGCACTCCCAGCTCACCTGTCACTCAGATCTGACACAGAGCACCTCAGAGCAGGACTTGAACTAACAAACAGCAGCTCCGACAGGTCTGTGACCCTGGGCATCACTCTGTGTGGCCTCCCTCCACCTGGTCTTCCAGAGACTTCCACTGCACCCGGGGCACCAGGCCTCTGTCTCCACCCACCAGCCACCCCTCCTCTCCCTGACTCCTGGGTTCCTCTCATTAGGAGAGGGTTTTCTTGAAGTTGTCTCCCACTCATGGGCCAGATAATATAATTAGAAAACAAGCCAGAGCTGCAGCCCCTTGTCTATCCTGACTCTCAGGAGCCCACACCTGTTCCTTGGACCTGGCCGATTCAGCAAGTTCCAGTTTCTGCAACTGTGAGCCCCTGAGGGGTGATTATTGGCTGGCCTGGGAAGCCCGACCGTGCCGGCCAGCCCTCCCCAGGTGTGCCTGGGTTCAGATCAATATAAACACCGCTCCAGGCAGCAAGAGCCCCTTCAGCTGTGCCTGACTCCATTTTCTCTGCCCTGTCAGCAGTCTTGGGGCTGGACTGGTGGGAGGGAGTGAGAGGCCACGGCTTTGTGGGTGGCCCAGTGTGAGTGGGGCTCTGCTGGACTTTCTGCAGCAGTTGCCAAGATGCCACCTGCTAAAGAAGAGGATGTGTCACCCATACCTGCCGCTGGAATTTCTCCCTGGGCAGAGGTGAGTGAGGAAGAAAGCAGTGGGGGCCGGGACAGCAGGGGTATCTCAGGCAGGGAAATGGAAAGCTTCCAGAAGAGCACCCAGGGCCAGGACCATCCTGGCTGGCCTGCAGGCACCAAGTCGGCTGGCATGCTGTCACTCATGTGGCTCCATGGCCCTTCCTCTAGGCTTTCAAGTCCTTGTACATATTCAGGTGTTTTACCTGGGAAGGGTGGGAACATTTCAGCAGCAGCTGGCCTGGGGCTCAGCCCACGTTTACTCACAGATGCCTCAGCACGGTCCCCCAGCTTTGCAATGAGGATGCTTGTTGCGTGGGGCCTGCTGGCTGAATGGGAGATGATTCCCCACCACTGACCAACTTCAGAATTGTTTACAACTGGAGCAAGTGCCCTGATACGGTTTTCCTCTGTGTAACTGGTGGGTTCTGTTTTTTTTTCTTTTTTTCGTTTTTGGTTCAAGGTAGATTTTATTCCTCTTTTTTGTATTTACAGATATAAGCATGGAAATAATTTATTCATATAAATACATGTATGTGAAGGGAAGAATATTTTTTCTGTTTTACTTTTTGTAATTTGAATTTTATTTTATTTTTTTATACAGCAGGTTCTTTTTGGTTATCTATTTTATACATATAAATGTATATATGCCAATCCCAATCTCTCAACTCCTCCCACCACCACCCCCGAACAGCTTTCCCCCCTTGGTGTCCATACGTTTGTTGTCTACATCTGTTGCTCTATTTCTGCCTGGCAAAACGGTTCATCTGTACAATTTTTCTAGGTTCCACATATATGCATTAATAGACAAGATTTGTTTTTCTCTTTCTGACTTACTTCACTCTGTATGACAGTCTCTAGATCCATCAACGTCTCTACAAATGACCCAATTTCATTCCTTTTTATGGCTTAGTAATATTCCATTTTATATATGTACCACTTCTTTATGCATTCGTCTGTCTGTGGGCATTTAGGTTGCTTCCATTACCTGGATATTGTAAATAGTGATGCAATGAACATTGCGGTGAATATCTCTTTTTGATTTATGGTTTTGTCTGGGTATATGCCCAGTAGTGGGATTGCTGTATCAAATGGTAATTCTATTCTTAGTTTTATAAGAAACTCCATAATGTCCTCCACAGTTACTGTATCAATTTACATTCCCAACAATAGTGGAAGAGGGTTCCTTATCTCCACACCCTTTCCAGCATTTGTTGTTTGTAGATTTTCTGATGATGCCCATTCTAACAGGTGTGAGGTGATACACCATGGATGAGTCTATTTCGTTGAGCAAAGAGTAGGTCTTGTCTATTACATATTTGGCTTATGGAACGGTATGTGTGCTAATTTCAATCTCTGGTTTTATACAGCACCCCAACTCAACTTTCGCCTTAAGCAAGCATAAGTTTTTATCTAAATGTGAGACTCTGTTCGGTTTTGGAATTCAGTTTATGTGTAGCCAAGTTTACACTCTCTCTGTTAGTGATATCTTATGATAATTCTCTTGCTCTGTGTGACCTATTTCTCTTAGAATCATCATACTTAAATCCACTCAATTTGCTGCTACAGGCTTGATGACATTGATTTCATTGCTGAGTGATATTCCGTTGTACGTAAGTAGCACAACTCCTTTATCCATTTTTTTCTTTCTGGGATATTTAATTTGTACTGGACTCAAGGTTCTTGTAAACACAGCAGCCCTAAATTTTGTGTTGGCTGTGTCTTGTTGATTTTAATTTTCCTAAGCTATAGGGCCAAAAGTGGAAGTGCCCTAGGGTCTGTAGCTTTGTTTTTCAGATGTTTCAGGATACACCATAAACATCTCCAGAGTGTCTGTTGGCAATTTACATCCCGCCCATCAGCATAACAAGGCTCCCTGTTCTTCATGGCCTGTCCTGTGTTTCTGGTTTTTACACTTTTTTCAGATGGCCCTTTTGACGAATGGGAAATGAGACTTCATTGTAGTGCGGATTTCCATTGCTCGAGTGCTTGGTTGGCCAAAAAGGGCATATGTGTTTTTTCCTGAATATATTCAGGAAAAAATGTTTACGCACTCTTGTCCAAGTTCATCACTGTCAAAGATCTGCCGCTTTTCACATGCTTTAAATGCAATTCCAATCTACCTACTGAAATATGATTCCTGCAATTCTGCCTCGTTTTCAAGGCCTCTTTGCAGACTTACTTCCATATAGTTTTGCCAATAGCTGTCATTTATAACACTGCAGGTTTGTGAATTACAGTGCCCGTGATTTCCTTTCTTAACTCGTTTCCTTGAAAACTGGCCACAGAACCGCAGGTTTGCTTCAGGCCGTAATCAGGGTCCGGCACGGCACTCTGAGACTTTGGTTCATTCCAATTCCTGGTGGGAAATTAGAGTTAAATGTGCCCCTCCAGACACCTGCCTCACTCCTAGCCCCTTGGTGATGTGTGTCCTGTGGTTTGAGGCCACATGTGCTGGGTTCCTCACCTTTGGCTGATGTGGCCCCACTGCTGTGAGGACACCCCTGCCTGGTTCCAATCCCCTTGGTGATGTGGGCCCTCTGGTGAGAGTCTGATCCTGGTTGGGTTCCTGACACTTCTGTGAGGTGGGCCCTCTTCTCTGAGGTCACTCCTGCCTGGCTGGCACACCCCGCCTTGGCGACGTCGGCTTTCTGGTGGGATTTGGTGCCTGCTGGGTGTCTCCTCCCCTCCGTAATGAGGGCCCTCTGGCGTCAGACCCTAACTCCTGGGCTCCCAATATTTTCTGATATGCGCCCTGTGGTTCGAGTACACTCCTGCCAGGTTCCCAACCCCATGGGAATGTGGGCCTTCTGCTCTGAGGTCCCAACCGTGGGTTGCTCAGTTTCATGATGAGGGCCCTCTGCTATGAGTTCTCTCCGGCCTGGATCCCATAGCCTCGCTGCTCCTGGCCACCTGCTGGGAGGTTACAACTGCGGGATTCCTCACCTTTTTTCTTCTATGGGCCCTCTGTTTTGAGACTCCTCCTGCCTGCCTCACTCCCAGCCCCTTGGTGATGTGTGTCCTCTGGTTTGAGGCCATGTATGCTGGGTCCCTCGCCTTTCGATGATGTGGCCCCACTGGTGTGAGGACACTCCTGCCTGGTTCCTATCCCCTTGATGATGTGGGCCCTCTGGTGAGAGTCTGATCCTGGCTGGGTTCCTCACCCTTCTGTGAGGGGGGCCCTCTGCTGTGAGGTCACTCCTGCCTGGCTGGCACACCCCACCTGGGCAACATCGGCCCTCTTGTGGCAGTTGGAGCCTGCTGGGAACCTCCCCTCGGTGATGGGGGCCCTCTTGCCTCAGGCCCTAACTGCTGGGTACCCACATTTTCTGATACGTGCTAAGTGGTGCGAGGACACTCCTGCGAGGTTCCCATCCCCATGGGCATGTGGGCCTTCTGCTCTAAGGTCCCAACACCTGTGTTGTTCACCGTTTCATGATGTTGGCTCTCTGGTGTTAGTTCACCCAGGCCTAGATCCCATAGCCTCTGTGCTCTGAGCGGCCTGCTGGGAGGTTCCTACTGCTGGATTCCTTACCTTTTTTATTCTTCGTGTCCTGTGTTTTCATGCTCCTACTTCCTGACTCACTCCCAGCCCATTTGTGATGTAGGTCCTCTGGTTTAAGGCCACATGTACAAGTTTCCTCACCTTTATTGATGTGGCCCCACTGGTGTGAGGACACTCCTGCCTGGTTCCCATCCCCTTGGTGATGGGGGCCCTCTGGTGAGAGTCTGATCCTGTCTGGATTCCTCACACTTCTGTGAGGTGGGCCCTCTGCTGTGAGGTAACTCCTGCCTGGCTTGCTCCCATTGCCTTGGTGACGTCGGCCCTCTGGTGGCATTTGGAGCCTGCTGGTAGCCTCCTCTCCTCCGTGATGAGGGCCCTCTGGTGCCAGGCCATAACTGCTGGGTTCCCACATTTTCTGATACGTGCTAAGTTGTGCGAGGACACTCCTGCGAGGTTCCCATCCCCATGGGGATGTGGGCCTTCTGCTCTGAGGTCCCACTGGCTGGGTTGCTCACAGTTTCATGATATGGGCCCTCTGCTGTGAGTTCACTGTGGCCTGGATCCCATAGACTCCATGCTCTGGGCCACCTGCTGGGAGGTTCAAACTGCTGGATTCCTCACATTTTTTATTCTGTGGGCCCTGTGTTGTTAGGCTACTCCTGCCTGCCTCACTCGGAGCACCTTGGAAATGTGGGTCCTCTGGTTTAGGCCACATGTGCTGGGTTCCTCACCTTTCTATAATGTGGCCACACTGGTGTGAGGACACTCCTGCCTTGTTCCGATCCCCTTGGTGATGTGGGCCCTCTGGTGAGAGTCTTATCCTGGCTGGGTTCCTCACCCTTCTGTGCGGTAGGCCCTCTGCTGTGAGGTCACTCCTGCCTGGCTGGCACACGTCAACTTGGCGATGTGGGCCCTCAGTTGGGAGTTGGTGCCTGCTGGGAGTCTCCTCCCCTCGGTAATGAGGGCCCTCTGGCGTCAGACCCTAACTCCTGGGCTCCCAAAAGTTTCTGATGTGCGCCCTGTGGTGCGAGTACACTCCTGCCAGGATCCCAACCCCATGGGAATGTGGGCCTTCTGCTCTAAGGTCCCACCGGCTGGGTTGCTCACAGTTTCATAATGAGGGCCCTCTGTTTTGAGTTCAGTCAGGCCTGGATCCCATAGCCTCGCTGCTCCTGGCCACCTGCTGGGAGGTTCCAACTGCGGGATTCCTCACCTTTTTTACGCTATGGGCCCTCTGTTTGGAGGCTCCTCCTGCCTGCCTCACTCCCAGCCCCTTGGTGATGTGTGTCCTGTAGTTTGAGGCCACGTGTGCTGGGTCCGTCACATTTCGGTGATGTGACCACACTTGTGTGAGAACACTCCTGCCTGGTTTCCATTCCCTTGGTGATGTGGGCCCTCCGGTGAGAGTCTGATCCTCTTTGGGTTCCTCACACTTTTTTGTGGTTGGCCCTCTGCTCTGAGGTCACTCCTGCCTGGCTGGCACACCCTGCATTGGCGACGTCGGCCTTCTGGTAGCAGTTGGAGCTTGCTGGGAGCCTCCTCTCCTCAGTGATGAGGACCCTCTGGCGTCCGGCCCTAACTGCTGGGCTCCCCACCTTTTCTGATGTGTGCCCACTGGTGCGATGACACTCCTGCTTGGTTCCCTTCCCCATGGGGATGTGGGCCTTGTGCTCTGAGGTTACAACGGCTGGGTTGCTTACAGTATCACGATGAGGGCCCTCTGTTGTGAGTTCATCACTGCCTGGATCCCATAGCCTCGGTGCTCTGGGCCGCCTGCTGGGATGTTCCAACTGCTGGATTCCTCACCTTTTTTATACAATGGGCCATGTGTTTTGAGGTTAATCCTGCCTGCCTCGCTCCGAGACCCATGGTGATGTGGGTCCTCTGGTTTGAGGCCACATGTGCTGGGTACCTCGCCTTTCGATGATGTGGCCCCACGGGTGTGAGGACACTCCTGCCTGGTTCCCAGCCCCTTGCTTATGTGGGCACTCTGGTGAGAGTCTGATCTTGACTGGGTTCCTTACCCTTCTGTGAGGTGGGCCCTCTGATGTGAGGTCACTCCTGCCTGGATGGCTCATGTCGCCTTGGCGACATAGGCCCTCTGTTGGCCACTGAAGCATGCTGGGAGCCTCCTACCCTCTTTAATAAGGGCCCTGGAAGAAACGCATATGCCCTTTTTGACCAAGTGCATCATTGTCGAGGTTCTGCCTCTTCTCCTATACTTTCAGAGGACTTCCCGTCTACCTCCTGAAATCGTATTCCTGGAATTCTGCCCCGCGTTCAAGTCCTCTTTGCAGCCTTACTTCAATATATTTTTGGACGATAGCTGTCATTTATAACTCTGCAGGTTTGTGAATTACAGTGCCCCTGAGCTCCTTTCTTCAACTCGCTTTCTTGTGAGCTGGCCGCAAGCCCGCAGGATTGCTTCAGGCCCTAATCTGGTTCCGACACGGCATGCTGAGCCTTTGGCTAATTCCTCTTCCTGGTGGGAAATGAGCGTTAAATTTGTTCGTGCAGACACCTACAGCTAATCTCTCATTGGTTCTCCCTATTCCTGTTCATCTTGCACAGAAATTCCAAACTGTGCCAAACAGGAGGTTAAAGGCACTGACTCTCCAAGTGGGGAGAGTGTTAGTAAAGCGTCTGGAATGGTAAAACTGAGTACGAGGGGACAAAAACTGAGATGCATTTAAAAAGTTTTCCCGGTCACACGGTGGACCATATTCTGGGTTGCCCATGCATGCTTTACCTGAAGGAAGAATCCCTTCAACCTGGAGAGTTGGGACCCATGGAATGGGTACCACGCAGTATGACTTCAAAGGGTTGCCTTTGCTCACCGAACGTCACCAATGCTATCAGCCCGAAGTGTCCAGCCTTATGTCTCACTCAGCTCGGGGTGTAGATGTGGTAAATCCACGTTGCATCACAAGCCCTGAATGAATTATTTAAGAATTGCTCTCTATTTCACTGTCATTGTGTTTTGTTTTTGTAATTTATTTTGATAATGGGATTTATCGGATTTTCACTGCTGCGTTTATGCCGCTGTACACATGCTTGATTCTCTTATGGAGACATATAAATCCATGGGTTTTCAGATTCTTTCTAGTCAGGTATATTCCTAGGCATTGAATATGAGGTGTTGAGTCCATTTCGTGGAGCAAGGAGTAGGTCCTGACTATTACATATTTGCTTATGGAAAGGTATCTGTGCTAATTTCAATCTCTGGTTTTATGCAGCACCACAACTCACCTTTCCCCTTAAGCAAGCATAAGTTGGTTTTCTAAATTTGAGACCCTTTTCTGTTTTGTAATTGAGTTCATGTGCAGCCATGTTTGCATTCCGTGTATTTGAGATATCTTATGGTGTTTCTTTTTCTGTGTGACTTAGTTAACTTAGAATGATCGTACCTGAATCCACTCATTATGCCGTGACGGGCCTCATGACATAGATTTCATTGCTGAGTGATATTCCATTGTACGTACGTACAACAACTTCTTTATCCATTTTTTGCTTTCTGGGATATTTCACTTGTACCGTAAATGAGGTTCTTGTAAGCAGAGCCGTCCAAAATTTATGGGTGGCTGTGTCTTTTTGATTTTAATTTCCCTAAGCTATAGAACCATAAGTTGAAGTGCCGTAGGCTCCGTTGCTTAGTTTTTTAGGTGTTTGAGGTAACACCATACACTTCTCCAGAGTGGCTGTTGGCAAGTTACATCCCGCCCATCAGCATAACAAGGCTCCCTGTTCTCCATGGCCTGTCCTGCCTTTCTGGATTTTTCACTTTTTTCAGATGTCCCTTTTGACAGGGGGGCAGTGAGACTTCACTGTAATGCAGATTTCTTTACAGGCTTGCTTGTTTGGCCAAAAAGGGCGTATGTGTTTTTTCTTGAATATATTCAGGAAAAAACGCATACGCCCTTTTTGACCAAGTGCATCATTGTCGACTTTCTGTCTCTTTCCTTATGCTTTAAATGCAATTCCAGTCTGCCCCTGAACTCGTTTTCCTGCAATTCTGCCCCGCTTTCAAGTCCTCTACGCAGCCTTACTTCAATACATTTTTGGACAATAGCTGACATTTATAACTCTGCAGGTTTGTGAATGACAGTGCGCCTGAGCTCCTTTCTTCTACTCGCTTTCTTGTGAGCTGGCCGCAAACCCGCAGGATTGCTTCATGCCCTAATCTGGTTCCGGCACAGCATGCTGATCCTTTAGTAAATTCCTCTTCCTGGTGGGAAATGAGTGTTATATTTGAACGTGCAGACACCTACAGCTAGTCTCTCATTTGTTCTCCCTATTCTTGTTCATCTTGCGCAGAAATTGCAAACTGTGCCAAACAGGAGGTTAAAGGCACTGACTCTCTAAGTGGGGAGAGTATTAGTAAAGGGTCTTCAATCGTGAACCCGAGTAAAAGGGGACGAAAACTGAGATGCATTTGAAAAGGTTTCCCGGTCACACGGTGCACCATACTGTGGGTTTCCCATGCATGTTTTAGCTGAAGGAAGAATCCCTTAAACCTGGAGAGTTGGGACCCATGGAATGGGTACCATGCAGTATGACTTCAAAGGGCCTGCATTTTCTCAACGAACCTCACCAATGCTATCAGGCTGAAGTGTACAGCCTTATGTCTCACTCAGCTCTGGTTGTAGATGTGGTAAATCCAGGTTGCATCACAAGCCCTGAATGAATTATTTAAGAATTGCTCTCTATTTCACTGTCATTGTGTTTGTTTTTGTAATTCATTTTGATAATGGGATTTATCGGATTTTCTCTGCTGCATTCATGCCGCTGTACACACACTTGAGTCTCTTATGGAGACATATAAATCCATGGGTTTGAAGATACTTACTAGTCAGGTGTATTCCTAGGCGTTGAATATGGGGTGTTTAGTCCATTTCGTTGAGCAAGGGCTAGGTCTTGACTATTACATATTTGGCTTATGGAAAGGTATCTGTGCTAATTTCTATCTCTGGTTTTATGCAGCACCCCAACTCACTTTTCCCCTTAAGCAAGCATAAGGTGGTTTTCTAAATTTGAGACCCTGTTCTGTTTTGTAATTCAGTTCATGTGTAGCCAAGTTTACATTCCGTGTATTAGTGATATCTTATGATGTTTCATTTTCTGTGTGACTTATTTCACTTAGAATCATCGTACCTGAATCCACTCATTATGCCACGATGGGCCTGATGACATAGATTTCATTGCTGAGTGATATTCCATTGAATGTGTGTACCACAACTTCTTTATCCATTTTTCACATTCTGGGATATTTAACTTGTACCGTAGACGAGATTCCTGTAAACAGAGCCGTCTGAAACTTTGGGGTGGCTGTGTGTTTTTGATTTTAATTTCCGTGATCTATAAGACCATAAGTGGAAGTGCCGTAGTCTCCGTTGCTTTGTTTCTTAGGTGTTTCAGGAAACACCATACACTTCTCCAGAGTGGCTGTTGGCAATTTACATCCCGCCCGTCAGCATAACAAGGCTCCCTGTTCTCCATGGCCTGTGCTGTCTTTCTGGATTTTACACTTTTTTCAGATGGCCCTTTTGACCTGGGGGCAGTGAGACTTCTTTGTAGTGCAGATTTCTTTAACATGCTGGCTTGTTTGGCCAAAAAGAGCGTATGCGTTTTTTCCTGAATATATTCAGGAAAAAACGCATACGCCCTTTTTGGCCAAGTGCATCATTGTCGACGTTCTGCCTCTTTTCGTATGCTTTAAATGCAATTCCAGTCTACCCCCTGAAATCGTTTTCCTGCAATTCTGCCCCGCTTTCCAGTCCTCTTCGCAGCCTTCCTTCAATATATTTTTGGACGATAGCTGTCATTTATAACTCTGCAGGTTTGTGAATTACAGTGCCCCTGAGCTCCTTTCTTCAACTCGCTTTCTTGTGAGCTGGCCGCAAACCCGCAGGAATGCTTCAGGCCCTAATCTGGTTCCGGCACGGCATGCTGAGCCTTTGGTTAATTCCTCTTCCTGGTGGGAAATGAGCGTTCCATTTGCCCGTCCAGACACCTACAGCTAGTCTCTCATTGGTTCTCCCTATTCCTGTTCATCTTGCGCAGAAATTGCAAACTGTGCCAAACAGGAGGTTAAAGGCACTGACTTTCCAAGTGGGGAGAGTGTTAGTAAACGGTCTGGAATGGTGAACCCGAGTAAAAGGGGACGAAAACTGAGATGCATTTGAAAACGTTTCCCGGTCACACAGTGCACTGTACTGTGGGTTTCCCATGCATGTTTTAGCTGAAGGAAGAATCCCTTAAACCTGGAGAGTTGGGACCCATGGAATGGGTACCATGCAGTATGACTTCAAAGGGTCTGCATTTGCTCATCGAACCTCACCAATGCTATCAGCCCGAAGTGTCCAGCCTTATGTCTCACTCAGCTCTGGGTGTAGATGTGGTAAATCCAGGTTGCATCACAAGCCCTGAATGAATTATTTAAGAATTGCTCTCTATTTCACTGTCATTGTGTTTGTTTTTGTAATTCATTTTGATAATGGGTTTTATCGGATTTTCTCTGCTGCATTCATGCCGCTGTACACACACTTGAGTCTCTTACGGAGACATATAAATCCATGGGTTTGAAGATTCTTACTAGTCATGTGTAATCCTAGGCGTTGAATATGGGGTGTTTAGTCCATTTCGTTGAGCAAGGGCTAGGTCTTGACTATTACATATTTGGCTTATGGAAAGGTATCTGTGCTAATTTCTATCTCTGATTTTATGCAGCACCACAACTCACCTTTCCCCTTCAGCAAGCATAAGTTGGTTTTCTAAATTTGAGACCCTGTTCTGTTTTGTAATTCAGTTCATGTGTAGCCAAGTTTACATTCCGTGTATTAGTGATATCTTATGATGTTTCATTTTCTGTGTGACTTATTTCACTTAGAATCATCGTACCTGAATCCACTCATTATGCCGCGACGGGCCTGATGACATAGATTTCATTGGTGAGTGATATTCCTTTGTACGTACGTACCACACTTCTTTATCCATTTTTCGCTTTCTGGGATATTTAACTTGTACCGTAGACGAGGTTCTTGTAAACAGAGCCGTAAACACAAACTTTGCGGTGGCTGTGTGTTTTTGATTTTAATTTCCCTAAGCTATAGGAAAATAAGTGGTAATGCCGTAGGCTCCGTTGCTTTGTTTTTTAGGTTTTTGAGGAAACACCATACACATCTCCAGAGTGGCTGTTGGCAATTTACATCCCGCCCATCAGCATAACAAGGCTCCCTGTTCTCCATGGCCTGTGCTGCCTTTCTGGATTTTACACTTTTTTCAGATGGCCCTTTTGAACGGGGGGCAGTGAGACTTCATTGTAGTGCAGATTTCTTTAACATGCTTGCTTGGTTGGCCAAAAAGGGCGTATGCGTTTTTTCCTGAATATATTCAGGAAAAAACGCATACGCCCTTTTTGGCCAAGTGCATCATTGTCGACGTTCTGCCTCTTTTCCTATGCTTTAAATGCAATTCCAGTCTACCCCCTGAAATCGTTTTCTTGCAATTCTGCCCCGCTTTCAAGTCCTCTTCGCAGCCTTCCTTCAATATATTTTTGGGTGATAGCTGTCATTTATAACTCTGCAGGTTTGTGAATTACAGTGTCCCTGAGATCCTTTCTTCAACTCGCTTTCTTGTGAGCTGGCCGCAAACCCGCAGGATTGCTTCAGGCCCTAATCTGGTTCCGACACGGCATGCTGAGCCTTTGGTTAATTCCTCTTCCTGGTGGGAAATGAGCGTTAAATTTGCCCGTGCAGACACCTTCACACGAGTCTTCATGGTGCCACTTTGCCCTGGGTATCTCTATGGAGGTTGGAGTTGGAGGGCCTCCTCACTCAAGGTCAGTGTGCCCATGGAGCCAACCCTGCAACTTCAGGGCATGGTTGGGTGTTAGGATCACCACGTGGGGTCCTTTTCCCTTCGGAGGGAGGTGGCCTTTTGGGCTGCTGATTTCCAGGTTTTCAGATACTGCCAGTATCTTGGCCAGATGTGGCGGTGGGCCAAGCCCCTTGGTGACCGTAGTTTATCCTACCTGGATCGCGTTCTTGCATTGTTCCATTTCAAGTGGTCCCAGGTTTTGCACTAATACTCCAATGGCGATTCACCGTTCACCAGGAATGTAAAGGTCAAAGGGTTTAGCTAAATTAGGGAGTTCCAGGGCAAGGGTCTGAATTGACTGCTCTTTCCATTCTTGAAAGGCCACTTCTGCATTCTATTCAAAAGGATCATCATCTTTTCCATTCAGTGTTTCATATAGAGGCCCAGCTAGTAGACTGTAGTTAGGGATCCAGAAGCAGCAAACCCTGGCCTCCCCAGGAGCCCCTAAGCTGTCTTCTAGTTTCAGAAATGGGTAAGGCTGTAAATTGTTTCTTCCCTTTCCTGGGATGGGCTTCTCGGACCTTCTGTGAGAATGAAGCCCAGGCAGGTCACCGTAGTCTGTGATATTTGAGCTTTTTCTTGGACAACTTGTATCCTTTATTGGCTTGGTAGTTCAGAGGTCTCCTTAGTAGGGCTGGCGATCAGAATGTCGTCTGCATATTGAAGGAGTGTTTCCTTTTCCAGAGGTAGAACTTTTAGTTCTTTAGCTGAGCTTTCCCCAAAGATGGTGTGGGAATTTTTGAACCCTTGGGGCAACATGGCCCGGAAGTATTGTTTTAGTTGTATGTTGAGTCCTGCCACTCACAAGCCAAAATTTCTTGTGACTCTGGGACTAATAGAATACAAAAGAAGGCATCATTGAAGACTAATACAGAATACCATGTCCTGGTGGTTGGTAGAATGACCAGCAGGGTGTAGGATTTAGGAACTACTGGAGGTATATCCTCGGTGGCTTCACTGACTGTCCTGACATCCTTTACCAGGACTCCAGCAGCCCATGGGGCTCTCGAGGTCAGGCCAATCCCAGGATATGGAGCTCACCTGGGCAGGTACCCCACCCCCACCCCAGCCCATGGGGCTCTCGTGTTCAGGCCCCTCCCAGTATATGGGGTTCCCTGGGCAGGTTCCCCTGCAGCCCATGGGGCTCTCGTGGTCAGGCCCCTCCCAGGATACAGAGCTACCCTTGCAGGTACCATGGCAGGGCTGGGAACACAGGAACCATGCATATCGCCCTCATTGCAGAGCACTCCCAGCTCACCTGTCACTCAGATCTGACACAGAGCACCTCAGAGCAGGACTTGAACTAACAAACAGCAGCTCCGACAGGTCTGTGACCCTGGGCATCACTCTGTGTGGCCTCCCTCCACCTGGTCTTCCAGAGACTTCCACTGCACCCGGGGCACCAGGCCTCTGTCTCCACCCACCAGCCACCCCTCCTCTCCCTGACTCCTGGGTTCCTCTCATTAGGAGAGGGTTTTCTTGAAGTTGTCTCCCACTCATGGGCCAGATAATATAATTAGAAAACAAGCCAGAGCTGCAGCCCCTTGTCTATCCTGACTCTCAGGAGCCCACACCTGTTCCTTGGACCTGGCCGATTCAGCAAGTTCCAGTTTCTGCAACTGTGAGCCCCTGAGGGGTGATTATTGGCTGGCCTGGGAAGCCCGACCGTGCCAGCCAGCCCTCCCAAGGTGTGCCTGGGTTCAGATCAATATAAACACCACTCCAGGCAGCAAGAGCCCCTGCAGCTGTGCCTGACGCCATTTTCTCTGCCCTGTCAGCAGTCTTGGGGCTGGACTGGTGGGAGGGAGTGAGAGGCCACGGCTTTGTGGGTGGCCCAGTGTGAGTGGGGCTCTGCTGGACTTTCTGCAGCAGTTGCCAAGATGCCACCTGCTAAAGAAGACGATGTGTCACCCATACCTGCCGCTGGAATTTCTCCCTGGGCAGAGGTGAGTGAGGAAGAAAGCAGTGGGGGCCGGGACAGCAGGGGTATCTCAGGCAGGGAAATGGAAAGCTTCCAGAAGAGCACCCAGGGCCAGGACCATCCTGGCTGGCCTGCAGGCACCAAGTCGGCTGGCATGCTGTCACTCATGTGGCTCCATGGCCCTTCCTCTAGGCTTTCAAGTCCTTGTACATATTCAGGTGTTTTACCTGGGAAGGGTGGGAACATTTCAGCAGCAGCTGGCCTGGGGCTCAGCCCACGTTTACTCACAGATGCCTCGGCACGGTCCCCCAGCTTTGCAATGAGGATGCTTGTTTCGTGGGGCCTGCTGGCTGAATGGGAGATGATTCCCCACCACTGACCAACTTCAGAATTGTTTACAACTGGAGCAAGTGCCCTGATACGGTTTTCCTCTGTGTAACTGGTGGGTTCTGTTTTTTTTTCTTTTTTTCGTTTTTGGTTCAAGGTAGATTTTATTCCTCTTTTTTGTATTTACAGATATAAGCATGGAAATAATTTATTCATATAAATACATGTATGTGAAGGGAAGAATATTTTTTCTGTTTTACTTTTTGTAATTTGAATTTTATTTTATTATTTTATACAGCAGGTTCTTTTTGGTTATCTATTTTATACATATAAATGTATACATGCCAATCGCAATCTCTCAACTCCTCCCACCACCACCCCCCAACAGCTTTCCCCCCTTGGTGTCCATACGTTTGTTGTCTACATCTGTTGCTCTATTTCTGCCTGGCAAAACGGTTCATCTGTACAATTTTTCTAGGTTCCACATATATGCATTAATAGACAAGATTTGTTTTTCTCTTTCTGACTTACTTCACTCTGTATGACAGTCTCTAGATCCATCAACGTCTCTACAAATGACCCAATTTCATTCCTTTTTATGGCTTAGTAATATTCCATTTTATATATGTACCACTTCTTTATGCATTCGTCTGTCTGTGGGCATTTAGGTTGCTTCCATTACCTGGATATTGTAAATAGTGATGCAATGAACATTGCGGTGAATGTCTCTTTTTGATTTATGGTTTTGTCTGGGTATATGCCCAGTAGTGGGATTGCTGTATCATATGGTAATTCTATTCTTAGTTTTATAAGAAACTCCATAATGTTCTCCACAGTGACTGTATCAATTTACATTCCCAACAATAGTGGAAGAGGGTTCCTTATCTCCACACCCTTTCCAGCATTTGTTGTTTGTAGATTTTCTGATGATGCCCATTCTAACAGGTGTGAGGTGATACACCATGGATGAGTCTATTTCGTTGAGCAAAGAGTAGGTCTTGTCTATTACATATTTGGCTTATGGAACGGTATGTGTGCTAATTTCAATCTCTGGTTTTATACAGCACCCCAACTCAACATTCCCCTTAAGCAAGCATAAGTTTTTAGCTAAATGTGAGACTCTGTTCGGTTTTGGAATTCAGTTTATGTGTAGCCAAGTTTACACTCTCTCTATTAGTGATATCTTATGATAATTATCTTTCTCTGTGTGACCTATTTCTCTTAGAATCATCATACTTAAATCCACTCAATTTGCTGCTACAGGCCTGATGACATTGATTTCATTGCTGAGTGATATTCCGTTGTACGTAAGTAGCACAACTCCTTTATCCATTTTTTTCTTTCTGGGATATTTAATTTGTACTGGACTCAAGGTTCTTGTAAACACAGCAGCCCTAAATTTGGTGTTGGCTGTGTCTTGTTGATTTTAATTTTCCTAAGCTATAGGGCCAAAAGTGGAAGTGCCCTAGGGTCTGTAGCTTTGTTTTTCAGATGTTTCAGGATACACCATAAACATCTCCAGAGTGTCTGTTGGCAATTTACATCCCGCCCATCAGCATAACAAGGCTCCCTGTTCTCCATGGCCTGTCCTGTGTTTCTGGTTTTTACACTTTTTTCAGATGGCCCTTTTGACGAATGGGAAATGAGACTTCATTGTAGTGCGGATTTCCATTTCTCGAGTGCTTGGTTGGCCAAAAAGGGCATATGTGTTTTTTCCTGAATATATTCAGGAAAAAATGTTTACGCACTTTTGTCCAAGTGCATCAGTGTCAAAGATCTGCCGCTTTTCACATGCTTTAAATGCAATTCCAATCTACCTCCTGAAATATGATTCCTGCAATTCTGCCTCGTTTTCAAGTCCTCTTTGCAGACTTACTTCCATATAATTTTGCCAATAGCTGTCATTTATAACACTGCAGGTTTTTGAATTACAGTGCCCGTGATTTCCTTTCTTAACTCGTTTCCTTGAAAACTGGCCACAGAACCGCAGGTTTGCTTCAGGCCGTAATCAGTGTCCGGCACGGCACTCTGAGACTTTGGTTCATTCCACTTCCTGGTGGGAAATTAGAGTTAAATGTGCCCCTCCAGACACCTGCCTCACTCCTAGCCCCTTGGTGATGTGTGTCCTGTGGTTTGAGGCCACATGTGCTGGGTTCCTCACCTTTGGCTGATGTGGCCCCACTGGTGTGAGGACACTCCTGCCTGGTTCCCATCCCCTTGGTGATGTGGGCCCTCCGGTGAGAGTCTGATCCTGGTTGGGTTCCTCACACTTCTGTGAGGTGGGCCCTCTTCTCTGAGGTCACTCCTGCCTGGTTGGCACACCCCGCCTTGGCGACGTCGGCCCTCTGGTGGGATTTGGTGCCTGCTGGGTGTCTCCTCCCCTCGGTAATGAGGGCCCTCTGGCGTCAGACCCTAACTCCTGGGCTCCCAATATTTTCTGATATGCGCCCTGTGGTTCGAGTACACTCCTGCCAGGTTCCCAACCCCATGGGAATGTGGGCCTTCTGCTCTGTGGTCCCAACCGTGGGTTGCTCAGTTTCATGATGAGGGCCCTCTGCTGTGAGTTCTCTCCGGCCTGGATCCCATAGCCTCGCTGCTCCTGGCCACCTGCTGGGAGGTTCCAACTGCGGGATTCCTCACATTTTTTCTTCTATGGGCCCTCTGTTTTGAGACTCCTCCTGCCTGCCTCACTCCCAGCCCCTTGGTGATGTGTGTCCTCTGGTTTGAGGCCACGTATGCTGGGTCCCTCGCCTTTCGATGATGTGGCCCCACTGGTGTGAGGACACTCCTGCCTGGTGCCTATCCCCTTGATGATGTGGGCCCTCTGGTGAGAGTCTGATCCTGGCTGGGTTCCTCACCCTTCTGTGAGGGGGGCCCTCTGCTGTGAGGTCACTCCTGCCTGGCTGGCACACCCCACCTGGGCAACATCGGCCCTCTTGTGGCAGTTGGAGCCTGCTGGGAACCGCCCCTCGGTGATGGGGGCCCTCTTGCCTCAGGCCCTAACTGCTGGGTACCCACATTTTCTGATACGTGCTAAGTGGTGCAAGGACACTCCTGCGAGGTTCCCATCCCCATGGGCATGTGGGCCTTCTGCTCTAAGGTCCCAACACCTGTGTTGTTCACCGTTTCATGATGTTGGCTATCTGGTGTTAGTTCACCCAGGCCTAGATCCCATAGACTCTGTGCTCTGAGCGGCCTGCTGGGAGGTTCTTACTGCTGGATTCCTTACCTTTTTTATTCTTTGGGTCCTGTGTTTTCATGCTCCTACTTCCTGACTCACTCCCAGCCCATTTGTGATGTAGGTCCTCTTGTTTAAGGCCACATGTACCAGTTTCCTCACCTTTATTGATGTGGCCCCACTGGTGTGAGGACACTCCTGCCTGGTTCCCATCCCCTTGGTGATGGGGGCCCTCTGGTGAGAGTCTGATCCTGTCTGGATTCCTCACACTTCTGTGAGGTGGGCCCTCTGCTGTGAGGTAACTCCTGCCTGGCTTGCTCCCATTGCCTTGGTGACGTCGGCCCTCTGGTGGCATTTGGAGCCTGCTGGTAGCCTCCTCTCCTCTGTGATGAGGGCCCTCTGGCGCCAGGCCATAACTGCTGGGTTCCCACATTTTCTGATACGTGCTAAGTTGTGCGAGGACACTCCTGCGAGGTTCCCATCCCCATGGGGATGTGGGCCTTCTGCTCTGAGGTCCCACTGGCTGGGTTGCTCACAGTTTCATGATGTGGGCCCTCTGCTGTGAGTTCACTGTGGCCTGGATCCCATAGACTCCATGCTCTGGGCCACCTGCTGGGAGGTTCAAACTGCTGGATTCCTCACATTTTTTATTCTGTGGGCCCTGTGTTGTTAGGCTACTCCTGCCTGCCTCACTCGGAGCACCTTGGAAATGTGGGTCCTCTGGTTTAGGCCACATGTGCTGGGTTCCTCACCTTTCTATAATGTGGCCACACTGGTGTGAGGACACTCCTGCCTTGTTCCGATCCCCTTGGTGATGTGGGCCCTCTGGTGAGAGTCTTATCCTGGCTGGGTTCCTCACCCTTCTGTGAGGTAGGCCCTCTGCTGTGAGGTCACTCCTGCCTGGCTGGCACACGTCAACGTGGCGACGTGGGCCCTCAGTTGGGAGTTGGTGCCTGCTGGGAGTCTCCTCCCCTCGGTAATGAGGGCCCTCTGGCGTCAGACCCTAACTCCTGGGCTCCCAAAATTTTCTGATGTGTGCCCTGTGGTGCGAGTACACTCCTGCCAGGATCCCAACCCCATGGGAATGTGGGCCTTCTGCTCTAAGGTCCCAACGGCTGGGTTGCTCACAGTTTCATAATGAGGGCCCTCTGTTTTGAGTTCAGTCAGGCCTGGATCCCATAGCCTCGCTGCTCCTGGCCACCTGCTGGGAGGTTCCAACTGCGGGATCCCTCACCTTTTTTACGCTATGGGCCCTCTGTTTGGAGGCTACTCCTGCCTGCCTCACTCCCAGCCCCTTGGTGATGTGTGTCCTGTAGTTTGAGGCCACGTGTGCTGGGTCCGTCACATTTCGGTGATGTGACCACACTGGTGTGAGAACACTCCTGCCTGGTTTCCATTCCCTTGGTGATGTGGGCCCTCCGGTGAGAGTCTGATCCTCTTTGGGTTCCTCACACTTTTGTGTGGTTGGCCCTCTGCTCTGAGGTCACTCCTGCCTGGCTGGCACACCCTGCATTGGCGACGTCGGCCTTCTGGTAGCAGTTGGAGCTTGCTGGGAGCCTCCTCTCCTCAGTGATGAGGGCCCTCTGGCGTCCGGCCCTAACTGCTGGGCACCCCACCTTTTCTGATGTGTGCCCACTGGTGCGATGACACTCCTGCTTGGTTCCCTTCCCCATGGGGATGTGGGCCTTGTGCTCTGAGGTTACAACGGCTGGGTTGCTTACAGTATCACGATGAGGGCCCTCTGTTGTGAGTTCATCACTGCCTGGATCCCATAGCCTCGGTGCTCTGGGCTGCCTGCTGGGATGTTCCAACTGCTGGATTCCTCACCTATTTTATACAATGGGCCATGTGTTTTGAGGTTAATCCTGCCTGCCTCGCTCCGAGACCCATGGTGATGTGGGTCCTCTGGTTTGAGGCCACATGTGCTGGGCACCTCAACTTTCGATGATGTGGCCCCACGGGTGTGAGGACACTCCTGCCTGGTTCCCAGCCCCTTGCTTATGTGGGCACTCTGGTGAGAGTCTGATCTTGACTGGGTTCCTTACCCTTCTGTGAGGTGGGCCCTCTGATGTGAGGTCACTCCTGCCTGGATGGCTCATGTCGCCTTGGCGACGTAGGCCCTCTGTTGGCCACTGAAGCATGCTGGGAGCCTCCTACCCTCTTTAATAAGGGCCCTGGAAGAAACGCATATGCCCTTTTTGACCAAGTGCATCATTGTCGAGGTTCTGCCTCTTCTCCTATACTTTCAGAGGACTTCCCGTCTACCTCCTGAAATCTTATTCCTGGAATTCTGCCCCGCGTTCAAGTCCTCTTTGCAGCCTTACTTCAATATATTTTTGGACGATAGCTGTCATTTATAACTCTGCAGGTTTGTGAATTACAGTGCCCCTGAGCTCCTTTCTTCAACTCGCTTTCTTGTGAGCTGGCCGCAAAACCGCAGGATTGCTTCAGGCCCTAATCTGGCTCCGACACGGCATGCTGAGCCTTTGGCTAATTCCTCTTCCTGGTGGGAAATGAGCGTTAAATTTGTTCGTGCAGACACCTACAGCTAATCTCTCATTGGTTCTCCCTATTCCTGTTCATCTTGCGCAGAAATTCCAAACTGTGCCAAACAGGAGGTTAAAGGCACTGACTCTCCAAGTGGGGAGAGTGTTAGTAAAGCGTCTGGAATGGTAAAACCGAGTACGAGGGGACGAAAACTGAGACGCATTTAAAAAGGTTTCCCGGTCACACGGTGGACCATATTCTGGGTTGCCCATGCATGTTTTACCTGAAGGAAGAATCCCTTCAACCTGGAGAGTTGGGACCCATGGAATGGGTACCACGCAGTATGACTTCAAAGGGTTGCCTTTGCTCACCGAACGTCACCAATGCTATCAGCCCGAAGTGTCCAGCCTTATGTCTCACTCAGCTCGGGGTGTAGATGTGGTAAATCCACGTTGCATCACAAGCCCTGAATGAATTATTTAAGAATTGCTCTCTATTTCACTGTCATTGTGTTTTGTTTTTGTAATTTATTTTGATAATGGGATTTATCGGATTTTCACTGCTGCGTTTATGCCGCTGTACACATGCTTGATTCTCTTATGGAGACATATAAATCCATGGGTTTTCAGATTCTTACTAGTCAGGTATATTCCTAGGCATTGAATATGGGGTGTTGAGTCCATTTCGTGGAGCAAGGAGTAGGTCCTGACTATTACATATTTGCTTATGGAAAGGTATCTGTGCTAATTTCAATCTCTGGTTTTATGCAGCACCACAACTCACCTTTCCCCTTAAGCAAGCATAAGTTGGTTTTCTAAATTTGAGACCCTTTTCTGTTTTGTAATTGAGTTCATGTGCAGCCATGTTTGCATTCCGTGTATTTGAGATATCTTATGGTGTTTCTTTTTCTGTGTGACTTAGTTAACTTAGAATGATCGTACCTGAATCCACTCATTATGCCGCGACGGGCCTCATGACATAGATTTCATTGCTGAGTGATATTCCATTGTACGTACGTACAACAACTTCTTTATCCATTTTTTGCTTTCTGGGATATTTCACTTGTACCGTAAATGAGGTTCTTGTAAGCAGAGCCGTCCAAAATTTATGGGTGGCTGTGTCTTTTTGATTTTAATTTCCCTAAGCTATAGAACCATAAGTTGAAGTGCCGTAGGCTCCGTTGCTTAGTTTTTTAGGTGTTTGAGGTAACACCATACACTTCTCCAGAGTGGCTGTTGGCAAGTTACATCCCGCCCATCAGCATAACAAGGCTCCCTGTTCTCCATGGCCTGTCCTGCCTTTCTGGATTTTTCACTTTTTTCAGATGTCCCTTTTGACAGGGGGGCAGTGAGACTTCACTGTAATGCAGATTTCTTTACAGGCTTGCTTGTTTGGCCAAAAAGGGCGTATGTGTTTTTTCTTGAATATATTCAGGAAAAAACGCATACGCCCTTTTTGACCAAGTGCATCATTGTCGACTTTCTGTCTCTTTCCTTATGCTTTAAATGCAATTCCAGTCTGCCCCTGAACTCGTTTTCCTGCAATTCTGCCCCGCTTTCAAGTCCTCTACGCAGCCTTACTTCAATACATTTTTGGACAATAGCTGACATTTATAACTCTGCAGGTTTGTGAATGACAGTGCGCCTGAGCTCCTTTCTTCTACTCGCTTTCTTGTGAGCTGGCCGCAAACCCGCAGGATTGCTTCATGCCCTAATCTGGTTCCGGCACAGCATGCTGATCCTTTAGTAAATTCCTCTTCCTGGTGGGAAATGAGTGTTATATTTGAACGTGCAGACACCTAGAGCTAGTCTCTCATTGGTTCTCCCTATTCTTGTTCATCTTGCGCAGAAATTGCAAACTGTGCCAAACAGGAGGTTAAAGGCACTGACTCTCTAAGTGGGGAGAGTATTAGTAAAGGGTCTTCAATCGTGAACCCGAGTAAAAGGGGACGAAAACTGAGATGCATTTGAAAAGGTTTCCCGGTCACACGGTGCACCATACTGTGGGTTTCCCATGCATGTTTTAGCTGAAGGAAGAATCCCTTAAACCTGGAGAGTTGGGACCCATGGAATGGGTACCATGCAGTATGACTTCAAAGGGCCTGCATTTTCTCAACGAACCTCACCAATGCTATCAGGCTGAAGTGTACAGCCTTATGTCTCACTCAGCTCTGGTTGTAGATGTGGTAAATCCAGGTTGCATCACAAGCCCTGAATGAATTATTTAAGAATTGCTCTCTATTTCACTGTCATTGTGTTTGTTTTTGTAATTCATTTTGATAATGGGATTTATCGGATTTTCTCTGCTGCATTCATGCCGCTGTACACACACTTGAGTCTCTTATGGAGACATATAAATCCATGGGTTTGAAGATAATTACTAGTCAGGTGTATTCCTAGGCGTTGAATATGGGGTGTTTAGTCCATTTCGTTGAGCAAGGGCTAGGTCTTGACTATTACATATTTGGCTTATGGAAAGGTATCTGTGCTAATTTCTATCTCTGGTTTTATGCAGCACCCCAACTCACTTTTCCCCTTAAGCAAGCATAAGGTGGTTTTCTAAATTTGAGACCCTGTTCTGTTTTGTAATTCAGTTCATGTGTAGCCAAGTTTACATTCCGTGTATTAGTGATATCTTATGATGTTTCATTTTCTGTGTGACTTATTTCACTTAGAATCATCGTACCTGAATCCACTCATTATGCCACGATGGGCCTGATGACATAGATTTCATTGCTGAGTGATATTCCATTGAATGTGTGTACCACAACTTCTTTATCCATTTTTCACATTCTGGGATATTTAACTTGTACCGTAGACGAGATTCCTGTAAACAGAGCCGTCTGAAACTTTGGGGTGGCTGTGTGTTTTTGATTTTAATTTCCGTGATCTATAAGACCATAAGTGGAAGTGCCGTAGTCTCCGTTGCTTTGTTTCTTAGGTGTTTCAGGAAACACCATACACTTCTCCAGAGTGGCTGTTGGCAATTTACATCCCGCCCGTCAGCATAACAAGGCTCCCTGTTCTCCATGGCCTGTGCTGTCTTTCTGGATTTTACACTTTTTTCAGATGGCCCTTTTGACCTGGGGGCAGTGAGACTTCATTGTAGTGCAGATTTCTTTAACATGCTGGCTTGTTTGGCCAAAAAGAGCGTATGCGTTTTTTCCTGAATATATTCAGGAAAAAACGCATACGCCCTTTTTGGCCAAGTGCATCATTGTCGACGTTCTGCCTCTTTTCGTATGCTTTAAATGCAATTCCAGTCTACCCCCTGAAATCGTTTTCCTGCAATTCTGCCCCGCTTTCCAGTCCTCTTCGCAGCCTTCCTTCAATATATTTTTGGACGATAGCTGTCATTTATAACTCTGCAGGTTTGTGAATTACAGTGCCCCTGAGCTCCTTTCTTCAACTCGCTTTCTTGTGAGCTGGCCGCAAACCCGCAGGAATGCTTCAGGCCCTAATCTGGTTCCGGCACGGCATGCTGAGCCTTTGGTTAATTCCTCTTCCTGGTGGGAAATGAGCGTTCCATTTGCCCGTCCAGACACCTACAGCTAGTCTCTCATTGGTTCTCCCTATTCCTGTTCATCTTGCGCAGAAATTGCAAACTGTGCCAAACAGGAGGTTAAAGGCACTGACTTTCCAAGTGGGGAGAGTGTTAGTAAACGGTCTGGAATGGTGAACCCGAGTAAAAGGGGACGAAAACTGAGATGCATTTGAAAACGTTTCCCGGTCACACAGTGCACTGTACTGTGGGTTTCCCATGCATGTTTTAGCTGAAGGAAGAATCCCTTAAACCTGGAGAGTTGGGACCCATGGAATGGGTACCATGCAGTATGACTTCAAAGGGTCTGCATTTGCTCATCGAACCTCACCAATGCTATCAGCCCGAAGTGTCCAGCCTTATGTCTCACTCAGCTCTGGGTGTAGATGTGGTAAATCCAGGTTGCATCACAAGCCCTGAATGAATTATTTAAGAATTGCTCTCTATTTCACTGTCATTGTGTTTGTTTTTGTAATTCATTTTGATAATGGGTTTTATCGGATTTTCTCTGCTGCATTCATGCCGCTGTACACACACTTGAGTCTCTTACGGAGACATATAAATCCATGGGTTTGAAGATTCTTACTAGTCATGTGTAATCCTAGGCGTTGAATATGGGGTGTTTAGTCCATTTCGTTGAGCAAGGGCTAGGTCTTGACTATTACATATTTGGCTTATGGAAAGGTATCTGTGCTAATTTCTATCTCTGGTTTTATGCAGCACCACAACTCACCTTTCCCCTTCAGCAAGCATAAGTTGGTTTTCTAAATTTGAGACCCTGTTCTGTTTTGTAATTCAGTTCATGTGTAGCCAAGTTTACATTCCGTGTATTAGTGATATCTTATGATGTTTCATTTTCTGTGTGACTTATTTCACTTAGAATCATCGTACCTGAATCCACTCATTATGCCGCGACGGGCCTGATGACATAGATTTCATTGGTGAGTGATATTCCTTTGTACGTACGTACCACACTTCTTTATCCATTTTTCGCTTTCTGGGATATTTAACTTGTACCGTAGACGAGGTTCTTGTAAACAGAGCCGTAAACAGAAACTTTGCGGTGGCTGTGTGTTTTTGATTTTAATTTCCCTAAGCTATAGGAAAATAAGTGGTAATGCCGTAGGCTCCGTTGCTTTGTTTTTTAGGTTTTTGAGGAAACACCATACACATCTCCAGAGTGGCTGTTGGCAATTTACATCCCGCCCATCAGCATAACAAGGCTCCCTGTTCTCCATGGCCTGTGCTGCCTTTCTGGATTTTACACTTTTTTCAGATGGCCCTTTTGAACGGGGGGCAGTGAGACTTCATTGTAGTGCAGATTTCTTTAACATGCTTGCTTGGTTGGCCAAAAAGGGCGTATGCGTTTTTTCCTGAATATATTCAGGAAAAAACGCATACGCCCTTTTTGGCCAAGTGCATCATTGTCGACGTTCTGCCTCTTTTCCTATGCTTTAAATGCAATTCCAGTCTACCCCCTGAAATCGTTTTCTTGCAATTCTGCCCCGCTTTCAAGTCCTGTTCGCAGCCTTCCTTCAATATATTTTTGGGTGATAGCTGTCATTTATAACTCTGCAGGTTTGTGAATTACAGTGTCCCTGAGATCCTTTCTTCAACTCGCTTTCTTGTGAGCTGGCCGCAAACCCGCAGGATTGCTTCAGGCCCTAATCTGGTTCCGGCACGGTATGCTGAGCCTTTGGTTAATTCCTCTTCCTGGTGGGAAATGAGCGTTAAATTTGCCCGTGCAGACACCTTCACACGAGTCTTCATGGTGCCACTTTGCCCTGGGTATCTCTATGGAGGTTGGAGTTGGAGGGCCTCCTCACTCAAGGTCAGTGTGCCCATGGAGCCAACCCTGCAACTTCAGGGCATGGTTGGGTGTTAGGATCACCACGTGGGGTCCTTTTCCCTTCGGAGGGAGGTGGCCTTTTGGGCTGCTGATTTCCAGGTTTTCAGATACTGCCAGTATCTTGGCCAGATGTGGCGGTGGGCCAAGCCCCTTGGTGACCGTAGTTTATCCTACCTGGATCGCGTTCTTGCATTGTTCCATTTCAAGTGGTCCCAGGTTTTGCACTAATACTCCAATGGCGATTCACCGTTCACCAGGAATGTAAAGGTCAAAGGGTTTAGCTAAATTAGGGAGTTCCAGGGCAAGGGTCTGAATTGACTGCTCTTTCCATTCTTGAAAGGCCACTTCTGCATTCTATTCAAAAGGATCATCATCTTTTCCTTTCAGTGTTTCATATAGAGGCCCAGCTAGTAGACTGTAGTTAGGGATCCAGAAGCAGCAAACCCTGGCCTCCCCAGGAGCCCCTAAGCTGTCTTCTAGTTTCAGAAATGGGTAAGGCTGTAAATTGTTTCTTCCCTTTCCTGGGATGGGCTTCTCGGACCTTCTGTGAGAATGAAGCCCAGGCAGGTCACCGTAGTCTGTGATATTTGAGCTTTGTCTTGGACAACTTGTATCCTTTATTGGCTTGGTAGTTCAGAGGTCTCCTTAGTAGGGCTGGCGATCAGAATGTCGTCTGCATATTGAAGGAGTGTTTCCTTTTCCAGAGGTAGAACTTTTAGTTCTTTAGCTGAGCTTTCCCCAAAGATGGTGTGGGAATTTTTGAACCCTTGGGGCAACACGGCCCGGAAGTATTGTTTTAGTTGTATGTTGAGTCCTGCCACTCACAAGCCAAAATTTCTTGTGGCTCTGGGACTAATAGAATACAAAAGAAGGCATCATTGAAGACTAATACAGAATACCATGTCCTGGTGGTTGGTAGAATGACCAGCAGGGTGTAGGATTTAGGAACTACTGGAGGTATATCCTCGGTGGCTTCACTGACTGTCCTGACATCCTTTACCAGGACTCCAGCAGCCCATGGGGCTCTCGAGGTCAGGCCAATCCCAGGATATGGAGCTCACCTGGGCAGGTACCCCACCCCCACCCCAGCCCATGGGGCTCTCGTGTTCAGGCCCCTCCCAGGATATGGGGTTCCCTGGGCAGGTTCCCCTGCAGCCCATGGGGCTCTCATGGTCAGGCCCCTCCCAGGATACAGAGCTACCCTTGCAGGTACCATGGCAGGGCTGGGAACACAGGAACCGTGCATATCGCCCTCATTGCAGAGCACTCCCAGCTCACCTGTCACTCAGATCTGACACAGAGCACCTCAGAGCAGGACTTGAACTAACAAACAGCAGCTCCGACAGGTCTGTGACCCTGGGCATCACTCTGTGTGGCCTCCCTCCACCTGGTCTTCCAGAGACTTCCACTGCACCCGGGGCACCAGGCCTCTGTCTCCACCCACCAGCCACCCCTCCTCTCCCTGACTCCTGGGTTCCTCTCATTAGGAGAGGGTTTTCTTGAAGTTGTCTCCCACTCATGGGCCAGATAATATAATTAGAAAACAAGCCAGAGCTGCAGCCCCTTGTCTATCCTGACTCTCAGGAGCCCACACCTGTTCCTTGGACCTGGCCGATTCAGCAAGTTCCAGTTTCTGCAACTGTGAGCCCCTGAGGGGTGATTATTGGCTGGCCTGGGAAGCCCGACCGTGCCGGCCAGACCTCCCCAGGTGTGCCTGGGTTCAGATCAATATAAACACCGCTCCAGGCATCAAGAGCCCCTGCAGCTGTGCCTGACGCCATTTTCTCTGCCCTGTCAGCAGTCTTGGGGCTGGACTGGTGGGAGGGAGTGAGAGGCCACGGCTTTGTGGGTGGCCCAGTGTGAGTGGGGCTCTGCTGGACTTTCTGCAGCAGTTGCCAAGATGCCACCTGCTAAAGAAGAGGATGTGTCACCCATACCTGCCGCTGGAATTTCTCCCTGGGCAGACGTGAGTGAGGAAGAAAGCAGTGGGGGCCGGGACAGCAGGGGTATCTCAGGCAGGGAAATGGAAAGCTTCCAGAAGAGCACCCAGGGCCAGGACCATCCTGGCTGGCCTGCAGGCACCAAGTCGGCTGGCATGCTGTCACTCATGTGGCTCCATGGCCCTTCCTCTAGGCTTTCAAGTCCTTGTACATATTCAGGTGTTTTACCTGGGAAGGGTGGGAACATTTCAGCAGCAGCTGGCCTGGGGCTCAGCCCACGTTTACTCACAGATGCCTCGGCACGGTCCCCCAGCTTTGCAATGAGGACGCTTTTTGCGTGGGGCCTGCTGGCTGAATGGGAGATGATTCCCCACCACTGACCAACTTCAGAATTGTTTACAACTGGAGCAAGTGCCCTGATACGGTTTTCCTCTGTGTAACTGGTGGGTTCTGTTTTTTTTTCTTTTTTTCGTTTTTGGTTCAAGGTAGATTTTATTCCTCTTTTTTGTATTTACAGATATAAGCATGGAAATAATTTATTCATATAAATACATGTATGTGAAGGGAAGAATATTTTTTCTGTTTTACTTTTTGTAATTTGAATTTTATTTTATTATTTTATACAGCAGGTTCTTTTTGGTTATCTATTTTATACATATAAATGTATACATGCCAATCCCAATCTCTCAACTCCTCCCACCACCACCCCCCAACAGCTTTCCCCCCTTGGTGTCCATACGTTTGTTGTCTACATCTGTTGCTCTATTTCTGCCTGGCAAAACGGTTCATCTGTACAATTTTTCTAGGTTCCACATATATGCATTAATAGACAAGATTTGTTTTTCTCTTTCTGACTTACTTCACTCTGTATGACAGTCTCTAGATCCATCAACGTCTCTACAAATGACCCAATTTCATTCCTTTTTATGGCTTAGTAATATTCCATTTTATATATGTACCACTTCTTTATGCATTCGTCTGTCTGTGGGCATTTAGGTTGCTTCCATTACCTGGATATTGTAAATAGTGATGCAATGAACATTGCGGTGAATGTCTCTTTTTGATTTATGGTTTTGTCTGGGTATATGCCCAGTAGTGGGATTGCTGTATCATATGGTAATTCTATTCTTAGTTTTATAAGAAACTCCATAATGTTCTCCACAGTGACTGTATCAATTTACATTCCCAACAATAGTGGAAGAGGGTTCCTTATCTCCACACCCTTTCCAGCATTTGTTGTTTGTAGATTTTCTGATGATGCCCATTCTAACAGGTGTGAGGTGATACACCATGGATGAGTCTATTTCGTTGAGCAAAGAGTAGGTCTTGTCTATTACATATTTGGCTTATGGAACGGTATGTGTGCTAATTTCAATCTCTGGTTTTATACAGCACCCCAACTCAACTTTCCCCTTAAGCAAGCATAAGTTTTTATCTAAATGTGAGACTCTGTTCGGTTTTGGAATTCAGTTTATGTGTAGCCAAGTTTACACTCTCTCTATTAGTGATATCTTATGATAATTATCTTTCTCTGTGTGACCTATTTCTCTTAGAATCATCATACTTAAATCCACTCAATTTGCTGCTACAGGCCTGATGACATTGATTTCATTGCTGAGTGATATTCCGTTGTACGTAAGTAGCACAACTCCTTTATCCATTTTTTTCTTTCTGGGATATTTAATTTGTACTGGACTCAAGGTTCTTGTAAACACAGCAGCCCTAAATTTTGTGTTGGCTGTGTCTTGTTGATTTTAATTTTCCTAAGCTATAGGGCCAAAAGTGGAAGTGCCCTAGGGTCTGTAGCTTTGTTTTTCAGATGTTTCAGGATACACCATAAACATCTCCAGAGTGTCTGTTGGCAATTTACATCCCGCCCATCAGCAAAACAAGGCTCCCTGTTCTCCATGGCCTGTCCTGTGTTTCTGGTTTTTACACTTTTTTCAGATGGCCCTTTTGACGAATGGGAAATGAGACTTCATTGTAGTGCGGATTTCCATTTCTCGAGTGCTTGGTTGGCCAAAAAGGGCATATGTGTTTTTTCCTGAATATATTCAGGAAAAAATGTTTACGCACTTTTGTCCAAGTGCATCACTGTCAAAGATCTGCCGCTTTTCACATGCTTTAAATGCAATTCCAATCTACCTCCTGAAATATGATTCCTGCAATTCTGCCTCGTTTTCAAGTCCTCTTTGGAGACTTACTTCCATATAATTTTGCCAATAGCTGTCATTTATAACACTGCAGGTTTGTGAATTACAGTGCCCGTGATTTCCTTTCTTAACTCGTTTCCTTGAAAACTGGCCACAGAACCGCAGGTTTGCTTCAGGCCGTAATCAGGGTCCGGAACGGCACTCTGAGACTTTGGTTCATTCCACTTCCTGGTGGGAAATTAGAGTTAAATGTGCCCCTCCAGACACCTGCCTCACTCCTAGCCCCTTGGTGATGTGTGTCCTGTGGTTTGAGGCCACATGTGCTGGGTTCCTCACCTTTGGCTGATGTGGCACCACTGGTGTGAGGACACTCCTGCCTGGTTCCCATCCCCTTGGTGATGTGGGCCCTCCGGTGAGAGTCTGATCCTGGTTGGGTTCCTCACACTTCTGTGAGGTGGGCCCTCTTCTCTGAGGTCACTCCTGCCTGGCTGGCACACCCCGCCTTGGCGACGTCGGCCCTCTGGTGGGATTTGGTGCCTGCTGGGTGTCTCCTCCCCTCGGTAATGAGGGCCCTCTGGCGTCAGACCCTAACTCCTGGGCTCCCAATATTTTCTGATATGCGCCCTGTGGTTCGAGTACACTCCTGCCAGGTTCCCAACCCCATGGGAATGTGGGCCTTCTGCTCTGAGGTCCCAACCGTGAGTTGCTCAGTTTCATGATGAGGGCCCTCTGCAGTGAGTTCTCTCCGGCCTGGATCCCATAGCCTCGCTGCTCCTGGCCACCTGCTGGGAGGTTACAACTGCGGGATTCCTCACCTTTTTTCTTCTATGGGCCCTCTGTTTTGAGACTCCTCCTGCCTGCCTCGCTCCGAGACCCATGGTGATGTGGGTCCTCTGGTTTGAGGCCACATGTGCTGGGTCCCTCGCCTTTCGATGATGTGGCCCCACGGGTGTGAGGACACTCCTGCCTGGTTCCCAGCCCCTTGCTTATGTGGGCACTCTGGTGAGAGTCTGATCTTGACTGGGTTCCTTACCCTTCTGTGAGGTGGGCCCTCTGATGTGAGGTCACTCCTGCCTGGATGGCTCATGTCGCCTTGGTGACGTAGGCCCTCTGTTGGCCACTGAAGCATGCTGGGAGCCTCCTACCCTCTTTAATAAGGGCCCTGGAAGAAACGCATATGCCCTTTTTGACCAAGTGCATCATTGTCGAGGTTCTGCCTCTTCTCCTATACTTTCAGAGGACTTCCCGTCTACCTCCTGAAAACGTATTCCTGGAATTCTGCCCCGCGTTCAAGTCCTCTTTGCAGCCTTACTTCAATACATTTTTGGACGATAGCTGTCATTTATAACCCTGCATGTTTGTGAATTACAGCGCCCCTGAGCTCCTTTCTTCAACTCGCTTTCTTGTGAGCTGGCCGCAAAACCGCAGGATTGCTTCAGGCCCTAATCTGGTTCCGGCACGGCATGCTGAGCCTTTGGCTAATTCCTCTTCCTGGTGGGAAATGAGCGTTAAATTTGTTCGTGCAGACACCTACAGCTAATCTCTCATTGGTTCTCCCTATTCCTGTTCATCTTGCGCAGAAATTCCAAACTGTGCCAAACAGGAGGTTAAAGGCACTGACTCTCCAAGTGGGGAGAGTGTTAGTAAAGCGTCTGGAATGGTAAAACCGAGTACGAGGGGACGAAAACTGAGACGCATTTAAAAAGTTTTCCCGGTCACACGGTGGACCATATTCTGGGTTGCCCATGCATGTTTTACCTGAAGGAAGAATCCCTTCAACCTGGAGAGTTGGGACCCATGGAATGGGTACCACGCAGTATGACTTCAAAGGGTTGCCTTTGCTCACCGAACGTCACCAATGCTATCAGCCCGAAGTGTCCAGCCTTATGTCTCACTCAGCTCGGGGTGTAGATGTGGTAAATCCACGTTGCATCACAAGCCCTGAATGAATTATTTAAGAATTGCTCTCTATTTCACTGTCATTGTGTTTTGTTTTTGTAATTTATTTTGATAATGGGATTTATCGGATTTTCACTGCTGCGTTTATGCCGCTGTACACATGCTTGATTCTCTTATGGAGACATATAAATCCATGGGTTTTCAGATTCTTACTAGTCAGGTATATTCCTAGGCATTGAATATGGGGTGTTGAGTCCATTTCGTGGAGCAAGGAGTAGGTCCTGACTATTACATATTTGCTTATGGAAAGGTATCTGTGCTAATTTCAATCTCTGGTTTTATGCAGCACCACAACTCACCTTTCCCCTTAAGCAAGCATAAGTTGGTTTTCTAAATTTGAGACCCTTTTCTGTTTTGTAATTGAGTTCATGTGCAGCCATGTTTGCATTCCGTGTATTTGAGATATCTTATGGTGTTTCTTTTTCTGTGTGACTTAGTTAACTTAGAATGATCGTACCTGAATCCACTCATTATGCCGCGACGGGCCTCATGACATAGATTTCATTGCTGAGTGATATTCCATTGTACGTACGTACAACAACTTCTTTATCCATTTTTCACATTCTGGGATATTTAACTTGTACCGTAGACGAGATTCCTGTAAACAGAGCCGTCTGAAACTTTGGGGTGGCTGTCTGTTTTTGATTTTAATTTCCGTGATCTATAAGACCATAAGTGGAAGTGCCGTAGTCTCCATTGCTTTGTTTCTTAGGTGTTTCAGGAAACACCATACACTTCTCCAGAGTGGCTGTTGGCAATTTACAACCCGCCCATCAGCATAACAAGGCTCCCTGTTCTCCATGGCCTGTGCTGTCTTTCTGGATTTTACACTTTTTTCAGATGGCCCTTTTGACCTGGGGGCAGTGAGACTTCTTTGTAGTGCAGATTTCTTTAACATGCTGGCTTGGTTGGCCAAAAAGGGCGTATGCGTTTTTTCCTGAATATATTCAGGAAAAAACGCATACGCCCTTTTTGGCCAAGTGCATCATTGTCGACGTTCTGCCTCTTTTCCTATGCTTTAAATGCAATTCCAGTCTACCCCCTGAAATCGTTTTCCTGCAATTCTGCCCCGCTTTCCAGTCCTCTTCACAGCCTTCCTTCAATATATTTTTGGACGATAGCTGTCATTTATAACTCTGCAGGTTTGTGAATTACAGTGCCCCTGAGCTCCTTTCTTCAACTCGCTTTCTTGTGAGCTGGCCGCAAACCCGCAGGAATGCTTCAGGCCCTAATCTGGTTCCGGCACGGCATGCTGAGCCTTTGGTTAATTCCTCTTCCTGGTGGGAAATGAGCGTTCCATTTGCCCGTCCAGACACCTACAGCTAGTCTCTCATTGGTTCTCCCTATTCCTGTTCATCTTGCGCAGAAATTGCAAACTGTGCCAAACAGGAGGTTAAAGGCACTGATTCTCCAAGTGGGGAGAGTGTTAGTAAACGGTCTGGAATGGTGAACCCGAGTAAAAGGGGACGAAAACTGAGATGCATTTGAAAACGTTTCCCGGTCACACAGTGCACTGTACTGTGGGTTTCCCATGCATGTTTTAGCTGAAGGAAGAATCCCTTAAACCTGGAGAGTTGGGACCCATGGAATGGGTACCATGCAGTATGACTTCAAAGGGTCTGCATTTGCTCATCGAACCTCACCAATGCTATCAGCCCGAAGTGTCCAGCCTTATGTCTCACTCAGCTCTGGGTGTAGATGTGGTAAATCCAGGTTGCATCACAAGCCCTGAATGAATTATTTAAGAATTGCTCTCTATTTCACTGTCATTGTGTTTGTTTTTGTAATTCATTTTGATAATGGGATTTATCGGATTTTTTCTGCTGCATTCATGCCGCTGTACACACACTTGAGTCTCTTACGGAGACATATAAATCCATGGGTTTGAAGATACTTACTAGTCAGGTGTATTCCTAGGCGTTGAATATGGGGTGTTTAGTCCATTTCGTTGAGCAAGGGCTAGGTCTTGACTATTACATATTTGGCTTATGGAAAGGTATCTGTGCTAATTTCTATCTCTGGTTTTATGCAGCACCCCAACTCACCTTTCCCCTTAAGCAAGCATAAGGTGGTTTTCTAAATTTGAGACCCTGTTCTGTTTTGTAATTCAGTTCATGTGTAGCCAAGTTTACATTCCGTGTATTAGTGATATCTTATGATGTTTCATTTTCTGTGTGACTTATTTCACTTAGAATCATCGTACCTGAATCCACTCATTATGCCGCGACGGGCCTGATGACATAGATTTCATTGCTGAGTGATATTCCATTGAATGTGTGTACCACAACTTCTTTATCCATTTTTCACATTCTGGGATATTTAACTTGTACCGTAGACGAGATTCCTGTAAACAGAGCCGTCTGAAACTTTGGGGTGGCTGTCTGTTTTTGATTTTAATTTCCGTGATCTATAAGACCATAAGTGGAAGTGCCGTAGTCTCCATTGCTTTGTTTCTTAGGTGTTTCAGGAAACACCATACACTTCTCCAGAGTGGCTGTTGGCAATTTACATCCCGCCCATCAGCATAACAAGGCTCCCTGTTCTCCATGGCCTGTGCTGTCTTTCTGGATTTTACACTTTTTTCAGATGGCCCTTTTGACCTGGGGGCAGTGAGACTTCTTTGTAGTGCAGATTTCTTTAACATGCTGGCTTGGTTGGCCAAAAAGGGCGTATGCGTTTTTTCCTGAATATATTCAGGAAAAAACGCATACGCCCTTTTTGGCCAAGTGCATCATTGTCGACGTTCTGCCTCTTTTCCTATGCTTTAAATGCAATTCCAGTCTACCCCCTGAAATCGTTTTCCTGCAATTCTGCCCCGCTTTCCAGTCCTCTTCGCAGCCTTCCTTCAATATATTTTTGGACGATAGCTGTCATTTATAACTCTGCAGGTTTGTGAATTACAGTGCCCCTGAGCTCCTTTCTTCAACTCGCTTTCTTGTGAGCTGGCCGCAAACCCGCAGGAATGCTTCAGGCCCTAATCTGGTTCCGGCACGGCATGCTGAGCCTTTGGTTAATTCCTCTTCCTGGTGGGAAATGACCGTTCCATTTGCCCGTCCAGACACCTACAGCTAGTCTCTCATTGGTTCTCCCTATTCCTGTTCATCTTGCGCAGAAATTGCAAACTGTGCCAAACAGGAGGTTAAAGGCACTGACTCTCCAAGTGGGGAGAGTGTTAGTAAACGGTCTGGAATGGTGAACCCGAGTAAAAGGGGACGAAAACTGAGATGCATTTGAAAACGTTTCCCGGTCACACAGTGCACTGTACTGTGGGTTTCCCATGCATGTTTTAGCTGAAGGAAGAATCCCTTAAACCTGGAGAGTTGGGACCCATGGAATGGGTACCATGCAGTATGACTTCAAAGGGTCTGCATTTGCTCATCGAACCTCACCAATGCTATCAGCCCGAAGTGTCCAGCCTTATGTCTCACTCAGCTCTGGGTGTAGATGTGGTAAATCCAGGTTGCATCACAAGCCCTGAATGAATTATTTAAGAATTGCTCTCTATTTCACTGTCATTGTGTTTGTTTTTGTAATTCATTTTGATAATGGGATTTATCGGATTTTCTCTGCTGCATTCATGCCGCTGTACACACACTTGAGTCTCTTACGGAGACATATAAATCCATGGGTTTGAAGATTCTTACTAGTCATGTGTAATCCTAGGCGTTGAATATGGGGTGTTTAGTCCATTTCGTTGAGCAAGGGCTAGGTCTTGACTATTACATATTTGGCTTATGGAAAGGTATCTGTGCTAATTTCTATCTCTGGTTTTATGCAGCACCACAACTCACCTTTCCCCTTCAGCAAGCATAAGTTGGTTTTCTAAATTTGAGACCCTGTTCTGTTTTGTAATTCAGTTCATGTGTAGCCAAGTTTACATTCCGTGTATTAGTGATATCTTATGATGTTTCATTTTCTGTGTGACTTATTTCACTTAGAATCATCGTACCTGAATCCACTCATTATGCCGCGACGGGCCTGATGACATAGATTTCATTGGTGAGTGATATTCCTTTGTACGTACGTACCACACTTCTTTATCCATTTTTCGCTTTCTGGGATATTTAACTTGTACCGTAGACGAGGTTCTTGTAAACAGAGCCGTAAACAGAAACTTTGCGGTGGCTGTGTGTTTTTGATTTTAATTTCCCTAAGCTATAGGAAAATAAGTGGTAATGCCGTAGGCTCCGTTGCTTTTTTTTTAGGTTTTTGAGGAAACACCATACACATCTCCAGAGTGGCTGTTGGCAATTTACATCCCGCCCATCAGCATAACAAGGCTCCCTGTTCTCCATGGCCTGTGCTGCCTTTCTGGATTTTACACTTTTTTCAGATGGCCCTTTTGAACGGGGGGCAGTGAGACTTCATTGTAGTGCAGATTTCTTTAACATGCTTGCTTGGTTGGCCAAAAAGGGCGTATGCGTTTTTTCCTGAATATATTCAGGAAAAAACGCATACGCCCTTTTTGGCCAAGTGCATCATTGTCGACGTTCTGCCTCTTTTCCTATGCTTTAAATGCAATTCCAGTCTACCCCCTGAAATCGTTTTCTTGCAATTCTGCCCCGCTTTCAAGTCCTCTTCGCAGCCTTCCTTCAATATATTTTTGGGTGATAGCTGTCATTTATAACTCTGCAGGTTTGTGAATTACAGTGTCCCTGAGATCCTTTCTTCAACTCGCTTTCTTGTGAGCTGGCCGCAAACCCGCAGGATTGCTTCAGGCCCTAATCTGGTTCCGGCACGGCATGCTGAGCCTTTGGTTAATTCCTCTTCCTGGTGGGAAATGAGCGTTAAATTTGCCCGTGCAGACACCTTCACACGAGTCTTCATGGTGCCACTTTGCCCCGGGTATCTCTATGGAGGTTGGAGTTGGAGGGCCTCCTCGCTCAAGGTCAGTGTGCCCATGGAGCCAACCCTGCAACTTCAGGGCATGGTTGGGTGTTAGGATCACCACGTGGGGTCCTTTTCCCTTAGGAGGGAGGTGGCCTTTTGGGCTGCTGATTTCCAGGTTTTCAGATACTGCCAGTATCTTGGCCAGATGTGGCGGTGGGCCAAGCCCCTTGGTGACCGTAGTTTATCCTACCTGGATCGCGTTCTTGCATTGTTCCATTTCAAGTGGTCCCAGGTTTTGCACTAATACTCCAATGGCGATTCACCGTTCACCAGGAATGTAAAGGTCAAAGGGTTTAGCTAAATTAGGGAGTTCCAGGGCAAGGGTCTGAATTGACTGCTCTTTCCATTCTTGAAAGGCCACTTCTGCATTCTATTCAAAAGGATCATCATCTTTTCCTTTCAGTGTTTCATATAGAGGCCCAGCTAGTAGACTGTAGTTAGGGATCCAGAAGCAGCAAACCCTGGCCTCCCCAGGAGCCCCTAAGCTGTCTTCTAGTTTCAGAAATGGGTAAGGCTGTAAATTGTTTCTTCCCTTTCCTGGGATGGGCTTCTCCGACCTTCTGTGAGAATGAAGCCCAGGCAGGTCACCGTAGTCTGTGATATTTGAGCTTTTTCTTGGACAACTTGTATCCTTTATTGGCTTGGTAGTTTAGAGGTCTCCTTAGTAGGGCTGGCGATCAGAATGTCGTCTGCATATTGAAGGAGTGTTTCCTTTTCCAGAGGTAGAACTTTTAGTTCTTTAGCTGAGCTTTCCCCAAAGATGGTGTGGGAATTTTTGAACCCTTGGGGCAACATGGCCCGGAAGTATTGTTTTAGTTGTATGTTGAGTCCTGCCACTCACAAGCCAAAATTTCTTGTGACTCTGGGACTAATAGAATACAAAAGAAGGCATCATTGAAGACTAATACAGAATACCATGTCCTGGTGGTTGGTAGAATGACCAGCAGGGTGTAGGATTTAGGAACTACTGGAGGTATATCCTCGGTGGCTTCACTGACTGTCCTGACATCCTTTACCAGGACTCCAGCAGCCCATGGGGCTCTCGAGGTCAGGCCAATCCCAGGATATGGAGCTCACCTGGGCAGGTACCCCACCCCCACCCCAGCCCATGGGGCTCTCGTGTTCAGGCCCCTCCCAGGATATGGGGTTCCCTGGGCAGGTTCCCCTGCAGCCCATGGGGCTCTCGTGGTCAGGCCCCTCCCAGGATACAGAGCTACCCTTGCAGGTACCATGGCAGGGCTGGGAACACAGGAACCGTGCATATCGCCCTCATTGCAGAGCACTCCCAGCTCACCTGTCACTCAGATCTGACACAGAGCACCTCAGAGCAGGACTTGAACTAACAAACAGCAGCTCCGACAGGTCTGTGACCCTGGGCATCACTCTGTGTGGCCTCCCTCCACCTGGTCTTCCAGAGACTTCCACTGCACCCGGGGCACCAGGCCTCTGTCTCCACCCACCAGCCACCCCTCCTCTCCCTGACTCCTGGGTTCCTCTCATTAGGAGAGGGTTTTCTTGAAGTTGTCTCCCACTCATGGGCCAGATAATATAATTAGAAAACAAGCCAGAGCTGCAGCCCCTTGTCTATCCTGACTCTCAGGAGCCCACACCTGTTCCTTGGACCTGGCCGATTCAGCAAGTTCCAGTTTCTGCAACTGTGAGCCCCTGAGGGGTGATTATTGGCTGGCCTGGGAAGCCCGACCGTGCCGGCCAGCCCTCCCCAGGTGTGCCTGGGTTCAGATCAATATAAACACCGCTCCAGGCAGCAAGAGCCCCTTCAGCTGTGCCTGACTCCATTTTCTCTGCCCTGTCAGCAGTCTTGGGGCTGGACTGGTGGGAGGGAGTGAGAGGCCACGGCTTTGTGGGTGGCCCAGTGTGAGTGGGGCTCTGCTGGACTTTCTGCAGCAGTTGCCAAGATGCCACCTGCTAAAGAAGAGGATGTGTCACCCATACCTGCCGCTGGAATTTCTCCCTGGGCAGAGGTGAGTGAGGAAGAAAGCAGTGGGGGCCGGGACAGCAGGGGTATCTCAGGCAGGGAAATGGAAAGCTTCCAGAAGAGCACCCAGGGCCAGGACCATCCTGGCTGGCCTGCAGGCACCAAGTCGGCTGGCATGCTGTCACTCATGTGGCTCCATGGCCCTTCCTCTAGGCTTTCAAGTCCTTGTACATATTCAGGTGTTTTACCTGGGAAGGGTGGGAACATTTCAGCAGCAGCTGGCCTGGGGCTCAGCCCACGTTTACTCACAGATGCCTCAGCACGGTCCCCCAGCTTTGCAATGAGGATGCTTGTTTCGTGGGGCCTGCTGGCTGAATGGGAGATGATTCCCCACCACTGACCAACTTCAGAATTGTTTACAACTGGAGCAAGTGCCCTGATACGGTTTTCCTCTGTGTAACTGGTGGGTTCTGTTTTTTTTTCTTTTTTTCGTTTTTGGTTCAAGGTAGATTTTATTCCTCTTTTTTGTATTTACAGATATAAGCATGGAAATAATTTATTCATATAAATACATGTATGTGAAGGGAAGAATATTTTTTCTGTTTTACTTTTTGTAATTTGAATTTTATTTTATTTTTTTATACAGCAGGTTCTTTTTGGTTATCTATTTTATACATATAAATGTATATATGCCAATCCCAATCTCTCAACTCCTCCCACCACCACCCCCGAACAGCTTTCCCCCCTTGGTGTCCATACGTTTGTTGTCTACATCTGTTGCTCTATTTCTGCCTGGCAAAACGGTTCATCTGTACAATTTTTCTAGGTTCCACATATATGCATTAATAGACAAGATTTGTTTTTCTCTTTCTGACTTACTTCACTCTGTATGACAGTCTCTAGATCCATCAACGTCTCTACAAATGACCCAATTTCATTCCTTTTTATGGCTTAGTAATATTCCATTTTATATATGTACCACTTCTTTATGCATTCGTCTGTCTGTGGGCATTTAGGTTGCTTCCATTACCTGGATATTGTAAATAGTGATGCAATGAACATTGCGGTGAATATCTCTTTTTGATTTATGGTTTTGTCTGGGTATATGCCCAGTAGTGGGATTGCTGTATCAAATGGTAATTCTATTCTTAGTTTTATAAGAAACTCCATAATGTCCTCCACAGTTACTGTATCAATTTACATTCCCAACAATAGTGGAAGAGGGTTCCTTATCTCCACACCCTTTCCAGCATTTGTTGTTTGTAGATTTTCTGATGATGCCCATTCTAACAGGTGTGAGGTGATACACCATGGATGAGTCTATTTCGTTGAGCAAAGAGTAGGTCTTGTCTATTACATATTTGGCTTATGGAACGGTATGTGTGCTAATTTCAATCTCTGGTTTTATACAGCACCCCAACTCAACTTTCGCCTTAAGCAAGCATAAGTTTTTATCTAAATGTGAGACTCTGTTCGGTTTTGGAATTCAGTTTATGTGTAGCCAAGTTTACACTCTCTCTGTTAGTGATATCTTATGATAATTCTCTTGCTCTGTGTGACCTATTTCTCTTAGAATCATCATACTTAAATCCACTCAATTTGCTGCTACAGGCTTGATGACATTGATTTCATTGCTGAGTGATATTCCGTTGTACGTAAGTAGCACAACTCCTTTATCCATTTTTTTCTTTCTGGGATATTTAATTTGTACTGGACTCAAGGTTCTTGTAAACACAGCAGCCCTAAATTTTGTGTTGGCTGTGTCTTGTTGATTTTAATTTTCCTAAGCTATAGGGCCAAAAGTGGAAGTGCCCTAGGGTCTGTAGCTTTGTTTTTCAGATGTTTCAGGATACACCATAAACATCTCCAGAGTGTCTGTTGGCAATTTACATCCCGCCCATCAGCATAACAAGGCTCCCTGTTCTTCATGGCCTGTCCTGTGTTTCTGGTTTTTACACTTTTTTCAGATGGCCCTTTTGACGAATGGGAAATGAGACTTCATTGTAGTGCGGATTTCCATTGCTCGAGTGCTTGGTTGGCCAAAAAGGGCATATGTGTTTTTTCCTGAATATATTCAGGAAAAAATGTTTACGCACTCTTGTCCAAGTTCATCACTGTCAAAGATCTGCCGCTTTTCACATGCTTTAAATGCAATTCCAATCTACCTACTGAAATATGATTCCTGCAATTCTGCCTCGTTTTCAAGGCCTCTTTGCAGACTTACTTCCATATAGTTTTGCCAATAGCTGTCATTTATAACACTGCAGGTTTGTGAATTACAGTGCCCGTGATTTCCTTTCTTAACTCGTTTCCTTGAAAACTGGCCACAGAACCGCAGGTTTGCTTCAGGCCGTAATCAGGGTCCGGCACGGCACTCTGAGACTTTGGTTCATTCCAATTCCTGGTGGGAAATTAGAGTTAAATGTGCCCCTCCAGACACCTGCCTCACTCCTAGCCCCTTGGTGATGTGTGTCCTGTGGTTTGAGGCCACATGTGCTGGGTTCCTCACCTTTGGCTGATGTGGCCCCACTGCTGTGAGGACACCCCTGCCTGGTTCCAATCCCCTTGGTGATGTGGGCCCTCTGGTGAGAGTCTGATCCTGGTTGGGTTCCTGACACTTCTGTGAGGTGGGCCCTCTTCTCTGAGGTCACTCCTGCCTGGCTGGCACACCCCGCCTTGGCGACGTCGGCTTTCTGGTGGGATTTGGTGCCTGCTGGGTGTCTCCTCCCCTCCGTAATGAGGGCCCTCTGGCGTCAGGCCCTAACTCCTGGGCTCCCAATATTTTCTGATATGCGCCCTGTGGTTCGAGTACACTCCTGCCAGGTTCCCAACCCCATGGGAATGTGGGCCTTCTGCTCTGAGGTCCCAACCGTGGGTTGCTCAGTTTCATGATGAGGGCCCTCTGCTATGAGTTCTCTCCGGCCTGGATCCCATAGCCTCGCTGCTCCTGGCCACCTGCTGGGAGGTTACAACTGCGGGATTCCTCACCTTTTTTCTTCTATGGGCCCTCTGTTTTGAGACTCCTCCTGCCTGCCTCACTCCCAGCCCCTTGGTGATGTGTGTCCTCTGGTTTGAGGCCATGTATGCTGGGTCCCTCGCCTTTCGATGATGTGGCCCCACTGGTGTGAGGACACTCCTGCCTGGTTCCTATCCCCTTGATGATGTGGGCCCTCTGGTGAGAGTCTGATCCTGGCTGGGTTCCTCACCCTTCTGTGAGGGGGGCCCTCTGCTGTGAGGTCACTCCTGCCTGGCTGGCACACCCCACCTGGGCAACATCGGCCCTCTTGTGGCAGTTGGAGCCTGCTGGGAACCTCCCCTCGGTGATGGGGGCCCTCTTGCCTCAGGCCCTAACTGCTGGGTACCCACATTTTCTGATACGTGCTAAGTGGTGCGAGGACACTCCTGCGAGGTTCCCATCCCCATGGGCATGTGGGCCTTCTGCTCTAAGGTCCCAACACCTGTGTTGTTCACCGTTTCATGATGTTGGCTCTCTGGTGTTAGTTCACCCAGGCCTAGATCCCATAGCCTCTGTGCTCTGAGCGGCCTGCTGGGAGGTTCCTACTGCTGGATTCCTTACCTTTTTTATTCTTCGTGTCCTGTGTTTTCATGCTCCTACTTCCTGACTCACTCCCAGCCCATTTGTGATGTAGGTCCTCTGGTTTAAGGCCACATGTACAAGTTTCCTCACCTTTATTGATGTGGCCCCACTGGTGTGAGGACACTCCTGCCTGGTTCCCATCCCCTTGGTGATGGGGGCCCTCTGGTGAGAGTCTGATCCTGTCTGGATTCCTCACACTTCTGTGAGGTGGGCCCTCTGCTGTGAGGTAACTCCTGCCTGGCTTGCTCCCATTGCCTTGGTGACGTCGGCCCTCTGGTGGCATTTGGAGCCTGCTGGTAGCCTCCTCTCCTCCGTGATGAGGGCCCTCTGGTGCCAGGCCATAACTGCTGGGTTCCCACATTTTCTGATACGTGCTAAGTTGTGCGAGGACACTCCTGCGAGGTTCCCATCCCCATGGGGATGTGGGCCTTCTGCTCTGAGGTCCCACTGGCTGGGTTGCTCACAGTTTCATGATATGGGCCCTCTGCTGTGAGTTCACTGTGGCCTGGATCCCATAGACTCCATGCTCTGGGCCACCTGCTGGGAGGTTCAAACTGCTGGATTCCTCACATTTTTTATTCTGTGGGCCCTGTGTTGTTAGGCTACTCCTGCCTGCCTCACTCGGAGCACCTTGGAAATGTGGGTCCTCTGGTTTAGGCCACATGTGCTGGGTTCCTCACCTTTCTATAATGTGGCCACACTGGTGTGAGGACACTCCTGCCTTGTTCCGATCCCCTTGGTGATGTGGGCCCTCTGGTGAGAGTCTTATCCTGGCTGGGTTCCTCACCCTTCTGTGCGGTAGGCCCTCTGCTGTGAGGTCACTCCTGCCTGGCTGGCACACGTCAACTTGGCGATGTGGGCCCTCAGTTGGGAGTTGGTGCCTGCTGGGAGTCTCCTCCCCTCGGTAATGAGGGCCCTCTGGCGTCAGACCCTAACTCCTGGGCTCCCAAAAGTTTCTGATGTGCGCCCTGTGGTGCGAGTACACTCCTGCCAGGATCCCAACCCCATGGGAATGTGGGCCTTCTGCTCTAAGGTCCCAACGGCTGGGTTGCTCACAGTTTCATAATGAGGGCCCTCTGTTTTGAGTTCAGTCAGGCCTGGATCCCATAGCCTCGCTGCTCCTGGCCACCTGCTGGGAGGTTCCAACTGCGGGATTCCTCACCTTTTTTACGCTATGGGCCCTCTGTTTGGAGGCTCCTCCTGCCTGCCTCACTCCCAGCCCCTTGGTGATGTGTGTCCTGTAGTTTGAGGCCACGTGTGCTGGGTCCGTCACATTTCGGTGATGTGACCACACTTGTGTGAGAACACTCCTGCCTGGTTTCCATTCCCTTGGTGATGTGGGCCCTCCGGTGAGAGTCTGATCCTCTTTGGGTTCCTCACACTTTTTTGTGGTTGGCCCTCTGCTCTGAGGTCACTCCTGCCTGGCTGGCACACCCTGCATTGGCGACGTCGGCCTTCTGGTAGCAGTTGGAGCTTGCTGGGAGCCTCCTCTCCTCAGTGATGAGGACCCTCTGGCGTCCGGCCCTAACTGCTGGGCTCCCCACCTTTTCTGATGTGTGCCCACTGGTGCGATGACACTCCTGCTTGGTTCCCTTCCCCATGGGGATGTGGGCCTTGTGCTCTGAGGTTACAACGGCTGGGTTGCTTACAGTATCACGATGAGGGCCCTCTGTTGTGAGTTCATCACTGCCTGGATCCCATAGCCTCGGTGCTCTGGGCCGCCTGCTGGGATGTTCCAACTGCTGGATTCCTCACCTTTTTTATACAATGGGCCATGTGTTTTGAGGTTAATCCTGCCTGCCTCGCTCCGAGACCCATGGTGATGTGGGTCCTCTGGTTTGAGGCCACATGTGCTGGGTACCTCGCCTTTCGATGATGTGGCCCCACGGGTGTGAGGACACTCCTGCCTGGTTCCCAGCCCCTTGCTTATGTGGGCACTCTGGTGAGAGTCTGATCTTGACTGGGTTCCTTACCCTTCTGTGAGGTGGGCCCTCTGATGTGAGGTCACTCCTGCCTGGATGGCTCATGTCGCCTTGGCGACATAGGCCCTCTGTTGGCCACTGAAGCATGCTGGGAGCCTCCTACCCTCTTTAATAAGGGCCCTGGAAGAAACGCATATGCCCTTTTTGACCAAGTGCATCATTGTCGAGGTTCTGCCTCTTCTCCTATACTTTCAGAGGACTTCCCGTCTACCTCCTGAAATCGTATTCCTGGAATTCTGCCCCGCGTTCAAGTCCTCTTTGCAGCCTTACTTCAATATATTTTTGGACGATAGCTGTCATTTATAACTCTGCAGGTTTGTGAATTACAGTGCCCCTGAGCTCCTTTCTTCAACTCGCTTTCTTGTGAGCTGGCCGCAAAACCGCAGGATTGCTTCAGGCCCTAATCTGGTTCCGACACGGCATGCTGAGCCTTTGGCTAATTCCTCTTCCTGGTGGGAAATGAGCGTTAAATTTGTTCGTGCAGACACCTACAGCTAATCTCTCATTGGTTCTCCCTATTCCTGTTCATCTTGCACAGAAATTCCAAACTGTGCCAAACAGGAGGTTAAAGGCACTGACTCTCCAAGTGGGGAGAGTGTTAGTAAAGCGTCTGGAATGGTAAAACTGAGTACGAGGGGACAAAAACTGAGATGCATTTAAAAAGTTTTCCCGGTCACACGGTGGACCATATTCTGGGTTGCCCATGCATGCTTTACCTGAAGGAAGAATCCCTTCAACCTGGAGAGTTGGGACCCATGGAATGGGTACCACGCAGTATGACTTCAAAGGGTTGCCTTTGCTCACCGAACGTCACCAATGCTATCAGCCCGAAGTGTCCAGCCTTATGTCTCACTCAGCTCAGGGTGTAGATGTGGTAAATCCACGTTGCATCACAAGCCCTGAATGAATTATTTAAGAATTGCTCTCTATTTCACTGTCATTGTGTTTTGTTTTTGTAATTTATTTTGATAATGGGATTTATCGGATTTTCACTGCTGCATTTATGCCGCTGTACACATGCTTGATTCTCTTATGGAGACATATAAATCCATGGGTTTTCAGATTCTTTCTAGTCAGGTATATTCCTAGGCATTGAATATGAGGTGTTGAGTCCATTTCGTGGAGCAAGGAGTAGGTCCTGACTATTACATATTTGCTTATGGAAAGGTATCTGTGCTAATTTCAATCTCTGGTTTTATGCAGCACCACAACTCACCTTTCCCCTTAAGCAAGCATAAGTTGGTTTTCTAAATTTGAGACCCTTTTCTGTTTTGTAATTGAGTTCATGTGCAGCCATGTTTGCATTCCGTGTATTTGAGATATCTTATGGTGTTTCTTTTTCTGTGTGACTTAGTTAACTTAGAATGATCGTACCTGAATCCACTCATTATGCCGTGACGGGCCTCATGACATAGATTTCATTGCTGAGTGATATTCCATTGTACGTACGTACAACAACTTCTTTATCCATTTTTTGCTTTCTGGGATATTTCACTTGTACCGTAAATGAGGTTCTTGTAAGCAGAGCCGTCCAAAATTTATGGGTGGCTGTGTCTTTTTGATTTTAATTTCCCTAAGCTATAGAACCATAAGTTGAAGTGCCGTAGGCTCCGTTGCTTAGTTTTTTAGGTGTTTGAGGTAACACCATACACTTCTCCAGAGTGGCTGTTGGCAAGTTACATCCCGCCCATCAGCATAACAAGGCTCCCTGTTCTCCATGGCCTGTCCTGCCTTTCTGGATTTTTCACTTTTTTCAGATGTCCCTTTTGACAGGGGGGCAGTGAGACTTCACTGTAATGCAGATTTCTTTACAGGCTTGCTTGTTTGGCCAAAAAGGGCGTATGTGTTTTTTCTTGAATATATTCAGGAAAAAACGCATACGCCCTTTTTGACCAAGTGCATCATTGTCGACTTTCTGTCTCTTTCCTTATGCTTTAAATGCAATTCCAGTCTGCCCCTGAACTCGTTTTCCTGCAATTCTGCCCCGCTTTCAAGTCCTCTACGCAGCCTTACTTCAATACATTTTTGGACAATAGCTGACATTTATAACTCTGCAGGTTTGTGAATGACAGTGCGCCTGAGCTCCTTTCTTCTACTCGCTTTCTTGTGAGCTGGCCGCAAACCCGCAGGATTGCTTCATGCCCTAATCTGGTTCCGGCACAGCATGCTGATCCTTTAGTAAATTCCTCTTCCTGGTGGGAAATGAGTGTTATATTTGAACGTGCAGACACCTACAGCTAGTCTCTCATTTGTTCTCCCTATTCTTGTTCATCTTGCGCAGAAATTGCAAACTGTGCCAAACAGGAGGTTAAAGGCACTGACTCTCTAAGTGGGGAGAGTATTAGTAAAGGGTCTTCAATCGTGAACCCGAGTAAAAGGGGACGAAAACTGAGATGCATTTGAAAAGGTTTCCCGGTCACACGGTGCACCATACTGTGGGTTTCCCATGCATGTTTTAGCTGAAGGAAGAATCCCTTAAACCTGGAGAGTTGGGACCCATGGAATGGGTACCATGCAGTATGACTTCAAAGGGCCTGCATTTTCTCAACGAACCTCACCAATGCTATCAGGCTGAAGTGTACAGCCTTATGTCTCACTCAGCTCTGGTTGTAGATGTGGTAAATCCAGGTTGCATCACAAGCCCTGAATGAATTATTTAAGAATTGCTCTCTATTTCACTGTCATTGTGTTTGTTTTTGTAATTCATTTTGATAATGGGATTTATCGGATTTTCTCTGCTGCATTCATGCCGCTGTACACACACTTGAGTCTCTTATGGAGACATATAAATCCATGGGTTTGAAGATACTTACTAGTCAGGTGTATTCCTAGGCGTTGAATATGGGGTGTTTAGTCCATTTCGTTGAGCAAGGGCTAGGTCTTGACTATTACATATTTGGCTTATGGAAAGGTATCTGTGCTAATTTCTATCTCTGGTTTTATGCAGCACCCCAACTCACTTTTCCCCTTAAGCAAGCATAAGGTGGTTTTCTAAATTTGAGACCCTGTTCTGTTTTGTAATTCAGTTCATGTGTAGCCAAGTTTACATTCCGTGTATTAGTGATATCTTATGATGTTTCATTTTCTGTGTGACTTATTTCACTTAGAATCATCGTACCTGAATCCACTCATTATGCCACGATGGGCCTGATGACATAGATTTCATTGCTGAGTGATATTCCATTGAATGTGTGTACCACAACTTCTTTATCCATTTTTCACATTCTGGGATATTTAACTTGTACCGTAGACGAGATTCCTGTAAACAGAGCCGTCTGAAACTTTGGGGTGGCTGTGTGTTTTTGATTTTAATTTCCGTGATCTATAAGACCATAAGTGGAAGTGCCGTAGTCTCCGTTGCTTTGTTTCTTAGGTGTTTCAGGAAACACCATACACTTCTCCAGAGTGGCTGTTGGCAATTTACATCCCGCCCGTCAGCATAACAAGGCTCCCTGTTCTCCATGGCCTGTGCTGTCTTTCTGGATTTTACACTTTTTTCAGATGGCCCTTTTGACCTGGGGGCAGTGAGACTTCTTTGTAGTGCAGATTTCTTTAACATGCTGGCTTGTTTGGCCAAAAAGAGCGTATGCGTTTTTTCCTGAATATATTCAGGAAAAAACGCATACGCCCTTTTTGGCCAAGTGCATCATTGTCGACGTTCTGCCTCTTTTCGTATGCTTTAAATGCAATTCCAGTCTACCCCCTGAAATCGTTTTCCTGCAATTCTGCCCCGCTTTCCAGTCCTCTTCGCAGCCTTCCTTCAATATATTTTTGGACGATAGCTGTCATTTATAACTCTGCAGGTTTGTGAATTACAGTGCCCCTGAGCTCCTTTCTTCAACTCGCTTTCTTGTGAGCTGGCCGCAAACCCGCAGGAATGCTTCAGGCCCTAATCTGGTTCCGGCACGGCATGCTGAGCCTTTGGTTAATTCCTCTTCCTGGTGGGAAATGAGCGTTCCATTTGCCCGTCCAGACACCTACAGCTAGTCTCTCATTGGTTCTCCCTATTCCTGTTCATCTTGCGCAGAAATTGCAAACTGTGCCAAACAGGAGGTTAAAGGCACTGACTTTCCAAGTGGGGAGAGTGTTAGTAAACGGTCTGGAATGGTGAACCCGAGTAAAAGGGGACGAAAACTGAGATGCATTTGAAAACGTTTCCCGGTCACACAGTGCACTGTACTGTGGGTTTCCCATGCATGTTTTAGCTGAAGGAAGAATCCCTTAAACCTGGAGAGTTGGGACCCATGGAATGGGTACCATGCAGTATGACTTCAAAGGGTCTGCATTTGCTCATCGAACCTCACCAATGCTATCAGCCCGAAGTGTCCAGCCTTATGTCTCACTCAGCTCTGGGTGTAGATGTGGTAAATCCAGGTTGCATCACAAGCCCTGAATGAATTATTTAAGAATTGCTCTCTATTTCACTGTCATTGTGTTTGTTTTTGTAATTCATTTTGATAATGGGTTTTATCGGATTTTCTCTGCTGCATTCATGCCGCTGTACACACACTTGAGTCTCTTACGGAGACATATAAATCCATGGGTTTGAAGATTCTTACTAGTCATGTGTAATCCTAGGCGTTGAATATGGGGTGTTTAGTCCATTTCGTTGAGCAAGGGCTAGGTCTTGACTATTACATATTTGGCTTATGGAAAGGTATCTGTGCTAATTTCTATCTCTGATTTTATGCAGCACCACAACTCACCTTTCCCCTTCAGCAAGCATAAGTTGGTTTTCTAAATTTGAGACCCTGTTCTGTTTTGTAATTCAGTTCATGTGTAGCCAAGTTTACATTCCGTGTATTAGTGATATCTTATGATGTTTCATTTTCTGTGTGACTTATTTCACTTAGAATCATCGTACCTGAATCCACTCATTATGCCGCGACGGGCCTGATGACATAGATTTCATTGGTGAGTGATATTCCTTTGTACGTACGTACCACACTTCTTTATCCATTTTTCGCTTTCTGGGATATTTAACTTGTACCGTAGACGAGGTTCTTGTAAACAGAGCCGTAAACACAAACTTTGCGGTGGCTGTGTGTTTTTGATTTTAATTTCCCTAAGCTATAGGAAAATAAGTGGTAATGCCGTAGGCTCCGTTGCTTTGTTTTTTAGGTTTTTGAGGAAACACCATACACATCTCCAGAGTGGCTGTTGGCAATTTACATCCCGCCCATCAGCATAACAAGGCTCCCTGTTCTCCATGGCCTGTGCTGCCTTTCTGGATTTTACACTTTTTTCAGATGGCCCTTTTGAACGGGGGGCAGTGAGACTTCATTGTAGTGCAGATTTCTTTAACATGCTTGCTTGGTTGGCCAAAAAGGGCGTATGCGTTTTTTCCTGAATATATTCAGGAAAAAACGCATACGCCCTTTTTGGCCAAGTGCATCATTGTCGACGTTCTGCCTCTTTTCCTATGCTTTAAATGCAATTCCAGTCTACCCCCTGAAATCGTTTTCTTGCAATTCTGCCCCGCTTTCAAGTCCTGTTCGCAGCCTTCCTTCAATATATTTTTGGGTGATAGCTGTCATTTATAACTCTGCAGGTTTGTGAATTACAGTGTCCCTGAGATCCTTTCTTCAACTCGCTTTCTTGTGAGCTGGCCGCAAACCCGCAGGATTGCTTCAGGCCCTAATCTGGTTCCGGCACGGCATGCTGAGCCTTTGGTTAATTCCTCTTCCTGGTGGGAAATGAGCGTTAAATTTGCCCGTGCAGACACCTTCACACGAGTCTTCATGGTGCCACTTTGCCCTGGGTATCTCTATGGAGGTTGGAGTTGGAGGGCCTCCTCACTCAAGGTCAGTGTGCCCATGGAGCCAACCCTGCAACTTCAGGGCATGGTTGGGTGTTAGGATCACCACGTGGGGTCCTTTTCCCTTCGGAGGGAGGTGGCCTTTTGGGCTGCTGATTTCCAGGTTTTCAGATACTGCCAGTATCTTGGCCAGATGTGGCGGTGGGCCAAGCCCCTTGGTGACCGTAGTTTATCCTACCTGGATCGCGTTCTTGCATTGTTCCATTTCAAGTGGTCCCAGGTTTTGCACTAATACTCCAATGGCGATTCACCGTTCACCAGGAATGTAAAGGTCAAAGGGTTTAGCTAAATTAGGGAGTTCCAGGGCAAGGGTCTGAATTGACTGCTCTTTCCATTCTTGAAAGGCCACTTCTGCATTCTATTCAAAAGGATCATCATCTTTTCCATTCAGTGTTTCATATAGAGGCCCAGCTAGTAGACTGTAGTTAGGGATCCAGAAGCAGCAAACCCTGGCCTCCCCAGGAGCCCCTAAGCTGTCTTCTAGTTTCAGAAATGGGTAAGGCTGTAAATTGTTTCTTCCCTTTCCTGGGATGGGCTTCTCGGACCTTCTGTGAGAATGAAGCCCAGGCAGGTCACCGTAGTCTGTGATATTTGAGCTTTTTCTTGGACAACTTGTATCCTTTATTGGCTTGGTAGTTCAGAGGTCTCCTTAGTAGGGCTGGCGATCAGAATGTCGTCTGCATATTGAAGGAGTGTTTCCTTTTCCAGAGGTAGAACTTTTAGTTCTTTAGCTGAGCTTTCCCCAAAGATGGTGTGGGAATTTTTGAACCCTTGGGGCAACATGGCCCGGAAGTATTGTTTTAGTTGTATGTTGAGTCCTGCCACTCACAAGCCAAAATTTCTTGTGACTCTGGGACTAATAGAATACAAAAGAAGGCATCATTGAAGACTAATACAGAATACCATGTCCTGGTGGTTGGTAGAATGACCAGCAGGGTGTAGGATTTAGGAACTACTGGAGGTATATCCTCGGTGGCTTCACTGACTGTCCTGACATCCTTTACCAGGACTCCAGCAGCCCATGGGGCTCTCGAGGTCAGGCCAATCCCAGGATATGGAGCTCACCTGGGCAGGTACCCCACCCCCACCCCAGCCCATGGGGCTCTCGTGTTCAGGCCCCTCCCAGGATATGGGGTTCCCTGGGCAGGTTCCCCTGCAGCCCATGGGGCTCTCGTGGTCAGGCCCCTCCCAGGATACAGAGCTACCCTTGCAGGTACCATGGCAGGGCTGGGAACACAGGAACCATGCATATCGCCCTCATTGCAGAGCACTCCCAGCTCACCTGTCACTCAGATCTGACACAGAGCACCTCAGAGCAGGACTTGAACTAACAAACAGCAGCTCCGACAGGTCTGTGACCCTGGGCATCACTCTGTGTGGCCTCCCTCCACCTGGTCTTCCAGAGACTTCCACTGCACCCGGGGCACCAGGCCTCTGTCTCCACCCACCAGCCACCCCTCCTCTCCCTGACTCCTGGGTTCCTCTCATTAGGAGAGGGTTTTCTTGAAGTTGTCTCCCACTCATGGGCCAGATAATATAATTAGAAAACAAGCCAGAGCTGCAGCCCCTTGTCTATCCTGACTCTCAGGAGCCCACACCTGTTCCTTGGACCTGGCCGATTCAGCAAGTTCCAGTTTCTGCAACTGTGAGCCCCTGAGGGGTGATTATTGGCTGGCCTGGGAAGCCCGACCGTGCCAGCCAGCCCTCCCAAGGTGTGCCTGGGTTCAGATCAATATAAACACCACTCCAGGCAGCAAGAGCCCCTGCAGCTGTGCCTGACGCCATTTTCTCTGCCCTGTCAGCAGTCTTGGGGCTGGACTGGTGGGAGGGAGTGAGAGGCCACGGCTTTGTGGGTGGCCCAGTGTGAGTGGGGCTCTGCTGGACTTTCTGCAGCAGTTGCCAAGATGCCACCTGCTAAAGAAGACGATGTGTCACCCATACCTGCCGCTGGAATTTCTCCCTGGGCAGAGGTGAGTGAGGAAGAAAGCAGTGGGGGCCGGGACAGCAGGGGTATCTCAGGCAGGGAAATGGAAAGCTTCCAGAAGAGCACCCAGGGCCAGGACCATCCTGGCTGGCCTGCAGGCACCAAGTCGGCTGGCATGCTGTCACTCATGTGGCTCCATGGCCCTTCCTCTAGGCTTTCAAGTCCTTGTACATATTCAGGTGTTTTACCTGGGAAGGGTGGGAACATTTCAGCAGCAGCTGGCCTGGGGCTCAGCCCACGTTTACTCACAGATGCCTCGGCACGGTCCCCCAGCTTTGCAATGAGGATGCTTGTTTCGTGGGGCCTGCTGGCTGAATGGGAGATGATTCCCCACCACTGACCAACTTCAGAATTGTTTACAACTGGAGCAAGTGCCCTGATACGGTTTTCCTCTGTGTAACTGGTGGGTTCTGTTTTTTTTTCTTTTTTTCGTTTTTGGTTCAAGGTAGATTTTATTCCTCTTTTTTGTATTTACAGATATAAGCATGGAAATAATTTATTCATATAAATACATGTATGTGAAGGGAAGAATATTTTTTCTGTTTTACTTTTTGTAATTTGAATTTTATTTTATTATTTTATACAGCAGGTTCTTTTTGGTTATCTATTTTATACATATAAATGTATACATGCCAATCGCAATCTCTCAACTCCTCCCACCACCACCCCCCAACAGCTTTCCCCCCTTGGTGTCCATACGTTTGTTGTCTACATCTGTTGCTCTATTTCTGCCTGGCAAAACGGTTCATCTGTACAATTTTTCTAGGTTCCACATATATGCATTAATAGACAAGATTTGTTTTTCTCTTTCTGACTTACTTCACTCTGTATGACAGTCTCTAGATCCATCAACGTCTCTACAAATGACCCAATTTCATTCCTTTTTATGGCTTAGTAATATTCCATTTTATATATGTACCACTTCTTTATGCATTCGTCTGTCTGTGGGCATTTAGGTTGCTTCCATTACCTGGATATTGTAAATAGTGATGCAATGAACATTGCGGTGAATGTCTCTTTTTGATTTATGGTTTTGTCTGGGTATATGCCCAGTAGTGGGATTGCTGTATCATATGGTAATTCTATTCTTAGTTTTATAAGAAACTCCATAATGTTCTCCACAGTGACTGTATCAATTTACATTCCCAACAATAGTGGAAGAGGGTTCCTTATCTCCACACCCTTTCCAGCATTTGTTGTTTGTAGATTTTCTGATGATGCCCATTCTAACAGGTGTGAGGTGATACACCATGGATGAGTCTATTTCGTTGAGCAAAGAGTAGGTCTTGTCTATTACATATTTGGCTTATGGAACGGTATGTGTGCTAATTTCAATCTCTGGTTTTATACAGCACCCCAACTCAACATTCCCCTTAAGCAAGCATAAGTTTTTAGCTAAATGTGAGACTCTGTTCGGTTTTGGAATTCAGTTTATGTGTAGCCAAGTTTACACTCTCTCTATTAGTGATATCTTATGATAATTATCTTTCTCTGTGTGACCTATTTCTCTTAGAATCATCATACTTAAATCCACTCAATTTGCTGCTACAGGCCTGATGACATTGATTTCATTGCTGAGTGATATTCCGTTGTACGTAAGTAGCACAACTCCTTTATCCATTTTTTTCTTTCTGGGATATTTAATTTGTACTGGACTCAAGGTTCTTGTAAACACAGCAGCCCTAAATTTGGTGTTGGCTGTGTCTTGTTGATTTTAATTTTCCTAAGCTATAGGGCCAAAAGTGGAAGTGCCCTAGGGTCTGTAGCTTTGTTTTTCAGATGTTTCAGGATACACCATAAACATCTCCAGAGTGTCTGTTGGCAATTTACATCCCGCCCATCAGCATAACAAGGCTCCCTGTTCTCCATGGCCTGTCCTGTGTTTCTGGTTTTTACACTTTTTTCAGATGGCCCTTTTGACGAATGGGAAATGAGACTTCATTGTAGTGCGGATTTCCATTTCTCGAGTGCTTGGTTGGCCAAAAAGGGCATATGTGTTTTTTCCTGAATATATTCAGGAAAAAATGTTTACGCACTTTTGTCCAAGTGCATCAGTGTCAAAGATCTGCCGCTTTTCACATGCTTTAAATGCAATTCCAATCTACCTCCTGAAATATGATTCCTGCAATTCTGCCTCGTTTTCAAGTCCTCTTTGCAGACTTACTTCCATATAATTTTGCCAATAGCTGTCATTTATAACACTGCAGGTTTTTGAATTACAGTGCCCGTGATTTCCTTTCTTAACTCGTTTCCTTGAAAACTGGCCACAGAACCGCAGGTTTGCTTCAGGCCGTAATCAGTGTCCGGCACGGCACTCTGAGACTTTGGTTCATTCCACTTCCTGGTGGGAAATTAGAGTTAAATGTGCCCCTCCAGACACCTGCCTCACTCCTAGCCCCTTGGTGATGTGTGTCCTGTGGTTTGAGGCCACATGTGCTGGGTTCCTCACCTTTGGCTGATGTGGCCCCACTGGTGTGAGGACACTCCTGCCTGGTTCCCATCCCCTTGGTGATGTGGGCCCTCCGGTGAGAGTCTGATCCTGGTTGGGTTCCTCACACTTCTGTGAGGTGGGCCCTCTTCTCTGAGGTCACTCCTGCCTGGTTGGCACACCCCGCCTTGGCGACGTCGGCCCTCTGGTGGGATTTGGTGCCTGCTGGGTGTCTCCTCCCCTCGGTAATGAGGGCCCTCTGGCGTCAGACCCTAACTCCTGGGCTCCCAATATTTTCTGATATGCGCCCTGTGGTTCGAGTACACTCCTGCCAGGTTCCCAACCCCATGGGAATGTGGGCCTTCTGCTCTGTGGTCCCAACCGTGGGTTGCTCAGTTTCATGATGAGGGCCCTCTGCTGTGAGTTCTCTCCGGCCTGGATCCCATAGCCTCGCTGCTCCTGGCCACCTGCTGGGAGGTTCCAACTGCGGGATTCCTCACATTTTTTCTTCTATGGGCCCTCTGTTTTGAGACTCCTCCTGCCTGCCTCACTCCCAGCCCCTTGGTGATGTGTGTCCTCTGGTTTGAGGCCACGTATGCTGGGTCCCTCGCCTTTCGATGATGTGGCCCCACTGGTGTGAGGACACTCCTGCCTGGTTCCTATCCCCTTGATGATGTGGGCCCTCTGGTGAGAGTCTGATCCTGGCTGGGTTCCTCACCCTTCTGTGAGGGGGGCCCTCTGCTGTGAGGTCACTCCTGCCTGGCTGGCACACCCCACCTGGGCAACATCGGCCCTCTTGTGGCAGTTGGAGCCTGCTGGGAACCGCCCCTCGGTGATGGGGGCCCTCTTGCCTCAGGCCCTAACTGCTGGGTACCCACATTTTCTGATACGTGCTAAGTGGTGCGAGGACACTCCTGCGAGGTTCCCATCCCCATGGGCATGTGGGCCTTCTGCTCTAAGGTCCCAACACCTGTGTTGTTCACCGTTTCATGATGTTGGCTATCTGGTGTTAGTTCACCCAGGCCTAGATCCCATAGACTCTGTGCTCTGAGCGGCCTGCTGGGAGGTTCTTACTGCTGGATTCCTTACCTTTTTTATTCTTTGGGTCCTGTGTTTTCATGCTCCTACTTCCTGACTCACTCCCAGCCCATTTGTGATGTAGGTCCTCTTGTTTAAGGCCACATGTACCAGTTTCCTCACCTTTATTGATGTGGCCCCACTGGTGTGAGGACACTCCTGCCTGGTTCCCATCCCCTTGGTGATGGGGGCCCTCTGGTGAGAGTCTGATCCTGTCTGGATTCCTCACACTTCTGTGAGGTGGGCCCTCTGCTGTGAGGTAACTCCTGCCTGGCTTGCTCCCATTGCCTTTGTGACGTCGGCCCTCTGGTGGCATTTGGTGCCTGCTGGTAGCCTCCTCTCCTCCGTGATGAGGGCCCTCTGGCGCCAGGCCATAACTGCTGGGTTCCCACATTTTCTGATACGTGCTAAGTTGTGCGAGGACACTCCTGCGAGGTTCCCATCCCCATGGGGATGTGGGCCTTCTGCTCTGAGGTCCCACTGGCTGGGTTGCTCACAGTTTCATGATGTGGGCCCTCTGCTGTGAGTTCACTGTGGCCTGGATCCCATAGACTCCATGCTCTGGGCCACCTGCTGGGAGGTTCAAACTGCTGGATTCCTCACATTTTTTATTCTGTGGGCCCTGTGTTGTTAGGCTACTCCTGCCTGCCTCACTCGGAGCACCTTGGAAATGTGGGTCCTCTGGTTTAGGCCACATGTGCTGGGTTCCTCACCTTTCTATAATGTGGCCACACTGGTGTGAGGACACTCCTGCCTTGTTCCGATCCCCTTGGTGATGTGGGCCCTCTGGTGAGAGTCTTATCCTGGCTGGGTTCCTCACCCTTCTGTGAGGTAGGCCCTCTGCTGTGAGGTCACTCCTGCCTGGCTGGCACACGTCAACGTGGCGACGTGGGCCCTCAGTTGGGAGTTGGTGCCTGCTGGGAGTCTCCTCCCCTCGGTAATGAGGGCCCTCTGGCGTCAGACCCTAACTCCTGGGCTCCCAAAATTTTCTGATGTGTGCCCTGTGGTGCGAGTACACTCCTGCCAGGATCCCAACCCCATGGGAATGTGGGCCTTCTGCTCTAAGGTCCCAACGGCTGGGTTGCTCACAGTTTCATAATGAGGGCCCTCTGTTTTGAGTTCAGTCAGGCCTGGATCCCATAGCCTCGCTGCTCCTGGCCACCTGCTGGGAGGTTCCAACTGCGGGATCCCTCACCTTTTTTACGCTATGGGCCCTCTGTTTGGAGGCTACTCCTGCCTGCCTCACTCCCAGCCCCTTGGTGATGTGTGTCCTGTAGTTTGAGGCCACGTGTGCTGGGTCCGTCACATTTCGGTGATGTGACCACACTGGTGTGAGAACACTCCTGCCTGGTTTCCATTCCCTTGGTGATGTGGGCCCTCCGGTGAGAGTCTGATCCTCTTTGGGTTCCTCACACTTTTGTGTGGTTGGCCCTCTGCTCTGAGGTCACTCCTGCCTGGCTGGCACACCCTGCATTGGCGACGTCGGCCTTCTGGTAGCAGTTGGAGCTTGCTGGGAGCCTCCTCTCCTCAGTGATGAGGGCCCTCTGGCGTCCGGCCCTAACTGCTGGGCACCCCACCTTTTCTGATGTGTGCCCACTGGTGCGATGACACTCCTGCTTGGTTCCCTTCCCCATGGGGATGTGGGCCTTGTGCTCTGAGGTTACAACGGCTGGGTTGCTTACAGTATCACGATGAGGGCCCTCTGTTGTGAGTTCATCACTGCCTGGATCCCATAGCCTCGGTGCTCTGGGCTGCCTGCTGGGATGTTCCAACTGCTGGATTCCTCACCTATTTTATACAATGGGCCATGTGTTTTGAGGTTAATCCTGCCTGCCTCGCTCCGAGACCCATGGTGATGTGGGTCCTCTGGTTTGAGGCCACATGTGCTGGGCACCTCAACTTTCGATGATGTGGCCCCACGGGTGTGAGGACACTCCTGCCTGGTTCCCAGCCCCTTGCTTATGTGGGCACTCTGGTGAGAGTCTGATCTTGACTGGGTTCCTTACCCTTCTGTGAGGTGGGCCCTCTGATGTGAGGTCACTCCTGCCTGGATGGCTCATGTCGCCTTGGCGACGTAGGCCCTCTGTTGGCCACTGAAGCATGCTGGGAGCCTCCTACCCTCTTTAATAAGGGCCCTGGAAGAAACGCATATGCCCTTTTTGACCAAGTGCATCATTGTCGAGGTTCTGCCTCTTCTCCTATACTTTCAGAGGACTTCCCGTCTACCTCCTGAAATCGTATTCCTGGAATTCTGCCCCACGTTCAAGTCCTCTTTGCAGCCTTACTTCAATATATTTTTGGACGATAGCTGTCATTTATAACTCTGCAGGTTTGTGAATTACAGTGCCCCTGAGCTCCTTTCTTCAACTCGCTTTCTTGTGAGCTGGCCGCAAAACCGCAGGATTGCTTCAGGCCCTAATCTGGCTCCGACACGGCATGCTGAGCCTTTGGCTAATTCCTCTTCCTGGTGGGAAATGAGCGTTAAATTTGTTCGTGCAGACACCTACAGCTAATCTCTCATTGGTTCTCCCTATTCCTGTTCATCTTGCGCAGAAATTCCAAACTGTGCCAAACAGGAGGTTAAAGGCACTGACTCTCCAAGTGGGGAGAGTGTTAGTAAAGCGTCTGGAATGGTAAAACCGAGTACGAGGGGACGAAAACTGAGACGCATTTAAAAAGGTTTCCCGGTCACACGGTGGACCATATTCTGGGTTGCCCATGCATGTTTTACCTGAAGGAAGAATCCCTTCAACCTGGAGAGTTGGGACCCATGGAATGGGTACCACGCAGTATGACTTCAAAGGGTTGCCTTTGCTCACCGAACGTCACCAATGCTATCAGCCCGAAGTGTCCAGCCTTATGTCTCACTCAGCTCGGGGTGTAGATGTGGTAAATCCACGTTGCATCACAAGCCCTGAATGAATTATTTAAGAATTGCTCTCTATTTCACTGTCATTGTGTTTTGTTTTTGTAATTTATTTTGATAATGGGATTTATCGGATTTTCACTGCTGCGTTTATGCCGCTGTACACATGCTTGATTCTCTTATGGAGACATATAAATCCATGGGTTTTCAGATTCTTACTAGTCAGGTATATTCCTAGGCATTGAATATGGGGTGTTGAGTCCATTTCGTGGAGCAAGGAGTAGGTCCTGACTATTACATATTTGCTTATGGAAAGGTATCTGTGCTAATTTCAATCTCTGGTTTTATGCAGCACCACAACTCACCTTTCCCCTTAAGCAAGCATAAGTTGGTTTTCTAAATTTGAGACCCTTTTCTGTTTTGTAATTGAGTTCATGTGCAGCCATGTTTGCATTCCGTGTATTTGAGATATCTTATGGTGTTTCTTTTTCTGTGTGACTTAGTTAACTTAGAATGATCGTACCTGAATCCACTCATTATGCCGCGACGGGCCTCATGACATAGATTTCATTGCTGAGTGATATTCCATTGTACGTACGTACAACAACTTCTTTATCCATTTTTTGCTTTCTGGGATATTTCACTTGTACCGTAAATGAGGTTCTTGTAAGCAGAGCCGTCCAAAATTTATGGGTGGCTGTGTCTTTTTGATTTTAATTTCCCTAAGCTATAGAACCATAAGTTGAAGTGCCGTAGGCTCCGTTGCTTAGTTTTTTAGGTGTTTGAGGAAACACCATACACTTCTCCAGAGTGGCTGTTGGCAAGTTACATCCCGCCCATCAGCATAACAAGGCTCCCTGTTCTCCATGGCCTGTCCTGCCTTTCTGGATTTTTCACTTTTTTCAGATGTCCCTTTTGACAGGGGGGCAGTGAGACTTCATTGGAATGCAGATTTCTTTACAGGCTTGCTTGTTTGGCCAAAAAGGGCGTATGTGTTTTTTCTTGAATATATTCAGGAAAAAACGCATACGCCCTTTTTGACCAAGTGCATCATTGTCGACTTTCTGTCTCTTTCCTTATGCTTTAAATGCAATTCCAGTCTGCCCCTGAACTCGTTTTCCTGCAATTCTGCCCCACTTTCAAGTCCTCTACGCAGCCTTACTTCAATACATTTTTGGACAATAGCTGACATTTATAACTCTGCAGGTTTGTGAATGACAGTGCGCCTGAGCTCCTTTCTTCTACTCGCTTTCTTGTGAGCTGGCCGCAAACCCGCAGGATTGCTTCATGCCCTAATCTGGATCTGGCACAGCATGCTGATCCTTTGGTAAATTCCTCTTCCTGGTGGGAAATGAGTGTTATATTTGAACGTGCAGACACCTAGAGCTAGTCTCTCATTGGTTCTCCCTATTCTTGTTCATCTTGCGCAGAAATTGCAAACTGTGCCAAACAGGAGGTTAAAGGCACTGACTCTCTAAGTGGGGAGAGTATTAGTAAAGGGTCTTCAATCGTGAACCCGAGTAAAAGGGGACGAAAACTGAGATGCATTTGAAAAGGTTTCCCGGTCACACGGTGCACCATACTGTGGGTTTCCCATGCATGTTTTAGCTGAAGGAAGAATCCCTTAAACCTGGAGAGTTGGGACCCATGGAATGGGTACCATGCAGTATGACTTCAAAGGGCCTGCATTTTCTCAACGAACCTCACCAATGCTATCAGGCTGAAGTGTACAGCCTTATGTCTCACTCAGCTCTGGTTGTAGATGTGGTAAATCCAGGTTGCATCACAAGCCCTGAATGAATTATTTAAGAATTGCTCTCTATTTCACTGTCATTGTGTTTGTTTTTGTAATTCATTTTGATAATGGGATTTATCGGATTTTCTCTGCTGCATTCATGCCGCTGTACACACACTTGAGTCTCTTATGGAGACATATAAATCCATGGGTTTGAAGATAATTACTAGTCAGGTGTATTCCTAGGCGTTGAATATGGGGTGTTTAGTCCATTTCGTTGAGCAAGGGCTAGGTCTTGACTATTACATATTTGGCTTATGGAAAGGTATCTGTGCTAATTTCTATCTCTGGTTTTATGCAGCACCCCAACTCACTTTTCCCCTTAAGCAAGCATAAGGTGGTTTTCTAAATTTGAGACCCTGTTCTGTTTTGTAATTCAGTTCATGTGTAGCCAAGTTTACATTCCGTGTATTAGTGATATCTTATGATGTTTCATTTTCTGTGTGACTTATTTCACTTAGAATCATCGTACCTGAATCCACTCATTATGCCACGATGGGCCTGATGACATAGATTTCATTGCTGAGTGATATTCCATTGAATGTGTGTACCACAACTTCTTTATCCATTTTTCACATTCTGGGATATTTAACTTGTACCGTAGACGAGATTCCTGTAAACAGAGCCGTCTGAAACTTTGGGGTGGCTGTGTGTTTTTGATTTTAATTTCCGTGATCTATAAGACCATAAGTGGAAGTGCCGTAGTCTCCGTTGCTTTGTTTCTTAGGTGTTTCAGGAAACACCATACACTTCTCCAGAGTGGCTGTTGGCAATTTACATCCCGCCCGTCAGCATAACAAGGCTCCCTGTTCTCCATGGCCTGTGCTGTCTTTCTGGATTTTACACTTTTTTCAGATGGCCCTTTTGACCTGGGGGCAGTGAGACTTCTTTGTAGTGCAGATTTCTTTAACATGCTGGCTTGTTTGGCCAAAAAGAGCGTATGCGTTTTTTCCTGAATATATTCAGGAAAAAACGCATACGCCCTTTTTGGCCAAGTGCATCATTGTCGACGTTCTGCCTCTTTTCGTATGCTTTAAATGCAATTCCAGTCTACCCCCTGAAATCGTTTTCCTGCAATTCTGCCCCGCTTTCCAGTCCTCTTCGCAGCCTTCCTTCAATATATTTTTGGACGATAGCTGTCATTTATAACTCTGCAGGTTTGTGAATTACAGTGCCCCTGAGCTCCTTTCTTCAACTCGCTTTCTTGTGAGCTGGCCGCAAACCCGCAGGAATGCTTCAGGCCCTAATCTGGTTCCGGCACGGCATGCTGAGCCTTTGGTTAATTCCTCTTCCTGGTGGGAAATGAGCGTTCCATTTGCCCGTCCAGACACCTACAGCTAGTCTCTCATTGGTTCTCCCTATTCCTGTTCATCTTGCGCAGAAATTGCAAACTGTGCCAAACAGGAGGTTAAAGGCACTGACTTTCCAAGTGGGGAGAGTGTTAGTAAACGGTCTGGAATGGTGAACCCGAGTAAAAGGGGACGAAAACTGAGATGCATTTGAAAACGTTTCCCGGTCACACAGTGCACTGTACTGTGGGTTTCCCATGCATGTTTTAGCTGAAGGAAGAATCCCTTAAACCTGGAGAGTTGGGACCCATGGAATGGGTACCATGCAGTATGACTTCAAAGGGTCTGCATTTGCTCATCGAACCTCACCAATGCTATCAGCCCGAAGTGTCCAGCCTTATGTCTCACTCAGCTCTGGGTGTAGATGTGGTAAATCCAGGTTGCATCACAAGCCCTGAATGAATTATTTAAGAATTGCTCTCTATTTCACTGTCATTGTGTTTGTTTTTGTAATTCATTTTGATAATGGGTTTTATCGGATTTTCTCTGCTGCATTCATGCCGCTGTACACACACTTGAGTCTCTTACGGAGACATATAAATCCATGGGTTTGAAGGTTCTTACTAGTCATGTGTAATCCTAGGCGTTGAATATGGGGTGTTTAGTCCATTTCGTTGAGCAAGGGCTAGGTCTTGACTATTACATATTTGGCTTATGGAAAGGTATCTGTGCTAATTTCTATCTCTGGTTTTATGCAGCACCACAACTCACCTTTCCCCTTCAGCAAGCATAAGTTGGTTTTCTAAATTTGAGACCCTGTTCTGTTTTGTAATTCAGTTCATGTGTAGCCAAGTTTACATTCCGTGTATTAGTGATATCTTATGATGTTTCATTTTCTGTGTGACTTATTTCACTTAGAATCATCGTACCTGAATCCACTCATTATGCCGCGACGGGCCTGATGACATAGATTTCATTGGTGAGTGATATTCCTTTGTACGTACGTACCACACTTCTTTATCCATTTTTCGCTTTCTGGGATATTTAACTTGTACCGTAGACGAGGTTCTTGTAAACAGAGCCGTAAACACAAACTTTGCGGTGGCTGTGTGTTTTTGATTTTCATTTCCCTAAGCTATAGGAAAATAAGTGGTAATGCCGTAGGCTCCGTTGCTTTGTTTTTTAGGTTTTTGAGGAAACACCATACACATCTCCAGAGTGGCTGTTGGCAATTTACATCCCGCCCATCAGCATAACAAGGCTCCCTGTTCTCCATGGCCTGTGCTGCCTTTCTGGATTTTACACTTTTTTCAGATGGCCCTTTTGAACGGGGGGCAGTGAGACTTCATTGTAGTGCAGATTTCTTTAACATGCTTGCTTGGTTGGCCAAAAAGGGCGTATGCGTTTTTTCCTGAATATATTCAGGAAAAAACGCATACGCCCTTTTTGGCCAAGTGCATCATTGTCGACGTTCTGCCTCTTTTCCTATGCTTTAAATGCAATTCCAGTCTACCCCCTGAAATCGTTTTCTTGCAATTCTGCCCCGCTTTCAAGTCCTGTTCGCAGCCTTCCTTCAATATATTTTTGGGTGATAGCTGTCATTTATAACTCTGCAGGTTTGTGAATTACAGTGTCCCTGAGATCCTTTCTTCAACTCGCTTTCTTGTGAGCTGGCCGCAAACCCGCAGGATTGCTTCAGGCCCTAATCTGGTTCCGGCACGGTATGCTGAGCCTTTGGTTAATTCCTCTTCCTGGTGGGAAATGAGCGTTAAATTTGCCCGTGCAGACACCTTCACACGAGTCTTCATGGTGCCACTTTGCCCTGGGTATCTCTATGGAGGTTGGAGTTGGAGGGCCTCCTCACTCAAGGTCAGTGTGCCCATGGAGCCAACCCTGCAACTTCAGGGCATGGTTGGGTGTTAGGATCACCACGTGGGGTCCTTTTCCCTTCGGAGGGAGGTGGCCTTTTGGGCTGCTGATTTCCAGGTTTTCAGATACTGCCAGTATCTTGGCCAGATGTGGCGGTGGGCCAAGCCCCTTGGTGACCGTAGTTTATCCTACCTGGATCGCGTTCTTGCATTGTTCCATTTCAAGTGGTCCCAGGTTTTGCACTAATACTCCAATGGCGATTCACCGTTCACCAGGAATGTAAAGGTCAAAGGGTTTAGCTAAATTAGGGAGTTCCAGGGCAAGGGTCTGAATTGACTGCTCTTTCCATTCTTGAAAGGCCACTTCTGCATTCTATTCAAAAGGATCATCATCTTTTCCATTCAGTGTTTCATATAGAGGCCCAGCTAGTAGACTGTAGTTAGGGATCCAGAAGCAGCAAACCCTGGCCTCCCCAGGAGCCCCTAAGCTGTCTTCTAGTTTCAGAAATGGGTAAGGCTGTAAATTGTTTCTTCCCTTTCCTGGGATGGGCTTCTCGGACCTTCTGTGAGAATGAAGCCCAGGCAGGTCACCGTAGTCTGTGATATTTGAGCTTTTTCTTGGACAACTTGTATCCTTTATTGGCTTGGTAGTTCAGAGGTCTCCTTAGTAGGGCTGGCGATCAGAATGTCGTCTGCATATTGAAGGAGTGTTTCCTTTTCCAGAGGTAGAACTTTTAGTTCTTTAGCTGAGCTTTCCCCAAAGATGGTGTGGGAATTTTTGAACCCTTGGGGCAACACGGCCCGGAAGTATTGTTTTAGTTGTATGTTGAGTCCTGCCACTCACAAGCCAAAATTTCTTGTGGCTCTGGGACTAATAGAATACAAAAGAAGGCATCATTGAAGACTAATACAGAATACCATGTCCTGGTGGTTGGTAGAATGACCAGCAGGGTGTAGGATTTAGGAACTACTGGAGGTATATCCTCGGTGGCTTCACTGACTGTCCTGACATCCTTTACCAGGACTCCAGCAGCCCATGGGGCTCTCGAGGTCAGGCCAATCCCAGGATATGGAGCTCACCTGGGCAGGTACCCCACCCCCACCCCAGCCCATGGGGCTCTCGTGTTCAGGCCCCTCCCAGTATATGGGGTTCCCTGGGCAGGTTCCCCTGCAGCCCATGGGGCTCTCGTGGTCAGGCCCCTCCCAGGATACAGAGCTACCCTTGCAGGTACCATGGCAGGGCTGGGAACACAGGAACCGTGCATATCGCCCTCATTGCAGAGCACTCCCAGCTCACCTGTCACTCAGATCTGACACAGAGCACCTCAGAGCAGGACTTGAACTAACAAACAGCAGCTCCGACAGGTCTGTGACCCTGGGCATCACTCTGTGTGGCCTCCCTCCACCTGGTCTTCCAGAGACTTCCACTGCACCCGGGGCACCAGGCCTCTGTCTCCACCCACCAGCCACCCCTCCTCTCCCTGACTCCTGGGTTCCTCTCATTAGGAGAGGGTTTTCTTGAAGTTGTCTCCCACTCATGGGCCAGATAATATAATTAGAAAACAAGCCAGAGCTGCAGCCCCTTGTCTATCCTGACTCTCAGGAGCCCACACCTGTTCCTTGGACCTGGCCGATTCAGCAAGTTCCAGTTTCTGCAACTGTGAGCCCCTGAGGGGTGATTATTGGCTGGCCTGGGAAGCCCGACCGTGCCGGCCAGCCCTCCCAAGGTGTGCCTGGGTTCAGATCAATATAAACACCGCTCCAGGCAGCAAGAGCCCCTGCAGCTGTGCCTGACGCCATTTTCTCTGCCCTGTCAGCAGTCTTGGGGCTGGACTGGTGGGAGGGAGTGAGAGGCCACGGCTTTGTGGGTGGCCCAGTGTGAGTGGGGCTCTGCTGGACTTTCTGCAGCAGTTGCCAAGATGCCACCTGCTAAAGAAGACGATGTGTCACCCATACCTGCCGCTGGAATTTCTCCCTGGGCAGAGGTGAGTGAGGAAGAAAGCAGTGGGGGCCGGGACAGCAGGGGTATCTCAGGCAGGGAAATGGAAAGCTTCCAGAAGAGCACCCAGGGCCAGGACCATCCTGGCTGGCCTGCAGGCACCAAGTCGGCTGGCATGCTGTCACTCATGTGGCTCCATGGCCCTTCCTCTAGGCTTTCAAGTCCTTGTACATATTCAGGTGTTTTACCTGGGAAGGGTGGGAACATTTCAGCAGCAGCTGGCCTGGGGCTCAGCCCACGTTTACTCACAGATGCCTCGGCACGGTCCCCCAGCTTTGCAATGAGGATGCTTGTTTCGTGGGGCCTGCTGGCTGAATGGGAGATGATTCCCCACCACTGACCAACTTCAGAATTGTTTACAACTGGAGCAAGTGCCCTGATACGGTTTTCCTCTGTGTAACTGGTGGGTTCTGTTTTTTTTTCTTTTTTTCGTTTTTGGTTCAAGGTAGATTTTATTCCTCTTTTTTGTATTTACAGATATAAGCATGGAAATAATTTATTCATATAAATACATGTATGTGAAGGGAAGAATATTTTTTCTGTTTTACTTTTTGTAATTTGAATTTTATTTTATTATTTTATACAGCAGGTTCTTTTTGGTTATCTATTTTATACATATAAATGTATACATGCCAATCCCAGTCTCTCAACTCCTCCCACCACCACCCCCCAACAGCTTTCCCCCCTTGGTGTCCATACGTTTGTTGTCTACATCTGTTGCTCTATTTCTGCCTGGCAAAACGGTTCATCTGTACAATTTTTCTAGGTTCCACATATATGCATTAATAGACAAGATTTGTTTTTCTCTTTCTGACTTACTTCACTCTGTATGACAGTCTCTAGATCCATCAACGTCTCTACAAATGACCCAATTTCATTCCTTTTTATGGCTTAGTAATATTCCATTTTATATATGTACCACTTCTTTATGCATTCGTCTGTCTGTGGGCATTTAGGTTGCTTCCATTACCTGGATATTGTAAATAGTGATGCAATGAACATTGCGGTGAATGTCTCTTTTTGATTTATGGTTTTGTCTGGGTATATGCCCAGTAGTGGGATTGCTGTATCATATGGTAATTCTATTCTTAGTTTTATAAGAAACTCCATAATGTTCTCCACAGTGACTGTATCAATTTACATTCCCAACAATAGTGGAAGAGGGTTCCTTATCTCCACACCCTTTCCAGCATTTGTTGTTTGTAGATTTTCTGATGATGCCCATTCTAACAGGTGTGAGGTGATACACCATGGATGAGTCTATTTCGTTGAGCAAAGAGTAGGTCTTGTCTATTACATATTTGGCTTATGGAACGGTATGTGTGCTAATTTCAATCTCTGGTTTTATACAGCACCCCAACTCAACTTTCCCCTTAAGCAAGCATAAGTTTTTATCTAAATGTGAGACTCTGTTCGGTTTTGGAATTCAGTTTATGTGTAGCCAAGTTTACACTCTCTCTATTAGTGATATCTTATGATAATTCTCTTTCTCTGTGTGACCTATTTCTCTTAGAATCATCATACTTAAATCCACTCAATTTGCTGCTACAGGCCTGATGACATTGATTTCATTGCTGAGTGATATTCCGTTGTACGTAAGTAGCACAACTCCTTTATCCATTTTTTTCTTTCTGGGATATTTAATTTGTACTGGACTCAAGGTTCTTGTAAACACAGCAGCCCTAAATTTGGTGTTGGCTGTGTCTTGTTGATTTTAATTTTCCTAAGCTATAGGGCCAAAAGTGGAAGTGCCCTAGGGTCTGTAGCTTTGTTTTTCAGATGTTTCAGGATACACCATAAACATCTCCAGAGTGTCTGTTGGCAATTTACATCCCGCCCATCAGCATAACAAGGCTCCCTGTTCTCCATGGCCTGTCCTGTGTTTCTGGTTTTTACACTTTTTTCAGATGGCCCTTTTGACGAATGGGAAATGAGACTTCATTGTAGTGCGGATTTCCATTTCTCGAGTGCTTGGTTGGCCAAAAAGGGCATATGTGTTTTTTCCTGAATATATTCAGGAAAAAATGTTTACGCACTCTTGTCCAAGTTCATCACTGTCAAAGATCTGCCGCTTTTCACATGCTTTAAATGCAATTCCAATCTACCTACTGAAATATGATTCCTGCAATTCTGCCTCGTTTTCAAGGCCTCTTTGCAGACTTACTTCCATATAATTTTGCCAATAACTGTCATTTATAACACTGCAGGTTTGTGAATTACAGTGCCCGTGATTTCCTTTCTTAACTCGTTTCCTTGAAAACTGGCCACAGAACCGCAGGTTTGCTTCAGGCCGTAATCAGGGTCCGGCACGGCACTCTGAGACTTTGGTTCATTCCAATTCCTGGTGGGAAATTAGAGTTAAATGTGCCCCTCCAGACACCTGCCTCACTCCTAGCCCCTTGGTGATGTGTGTCCTCTGGTTTGAGGCCACATGTGCTGGGTTCCTCACCTTTGGCTGATGTGGCCCCACTGGTGTGAGGACACCCCTGCCTGGTTCCAATCCCCTTGGTGATGTGGGCCCTCCGGTGAGAGTCTGATCCTTGTTGGGTTCCTCACACTTCTGTGAGGTGGGCCCTCTTCTCTGAGGTCAATCCTGCCTGGCTGGCACAACCCGCCTTGGCGACGTCGGCTCTCTGGTGGGATTTGGTGCCTGCTGGGTGTCTCCTCCCCTCGGTAATGAGGGCCCTCTGGCGTCAGGCCCTAACTCCTGGGCTCCCAATATTTTCTGATATGCGCCCTGTGGTTCGAGTACACTCCTGCCAGGTTCCCAACCCCATGGGAATGTGGGCCTTCTGCTCTGAGGTCCCAACCGTGGGTTGCTCAGTTTCATGATGAGGGCCCTCTGCTGTGAGTTCTCTCCGGCCTGGATCCCATAGCCTCGCTGCTCCTGGCCACCTGCTGGGAGGTTACAACTGCGGGATTCCTCACCTTTTTTCTTCTATGGGCCCTCTGTTTTGAGACTCCTCCTGCCTGCTTCACTCCCAGCCCCTTGGTGATGTGTGTCCTCTGGTTTGAGGCCATGTATGCTGGGTCCCTCGCCTTTCGATGATGTGGCCCCACTGGTGTGAGGACACTCCTGCCTGGTTCCTATCCCCTTGATGATGTGGGCCCTCTGGTGAGAGTCTGATCCTGGCTGGGTTCCTCACCCTTCTGTGAGGGGGGCCCTCTGCTGTGAGGTCACTCCTGCCTGGCTGGCACACCCCACCTGGGCAACATCGGCCCTCTTGTGGCAGTTGGAGCCTGCTGGGAACCTCCCCTCGGTGATGGGGGCCCTCTTGCCTCAGGCCCTAACTGCTGGGTACCCACATTTTCTGATACGTGCTAAGTGGTGCGAGGACACTCCTGCGAGGTTCCCATCCCCATGGGCATGTGGGCCTTCTGCTCTAAGGTCCCAACACCTGTGTTGTTCACCGTTTCATGATGTTGGCTCTCTGGTGTTAGTTCACCCAGGCCTAGATCCCATAGCCTCTGTGCTCTGCGCGGCCTGCTGGGAGGTTCCTACTGCTGGATTCCTTACCTTTTTTATTCTTCGTGTCCTGTGTTTTCATGCTCCTACTTCCTGACTCACTCCCAGCCCATTTGTGATGTAGGTCCTCTTGTTTAAGGCCACATGTACCAGTTTCTTCACCTTTATTGATGTGGCCCCACTGGTGTGAGGACACTCCTGCCTGGTTCCCATCCCCTTGGTGATGTGGGCCCTCTGGTGAGAGTCTGATCCTGTCTGGATTCCTCACACTTCTGTGAGGTGGGCCCTCTGCTGTGAGGTAACTCCTGCCTGGCTTGCTCCCATTGCCTTGGTGACGTCGGCCCTCTGGTGGCATTTGGTGCCTGCTGGTAGCCTCCTCTCCTCCGTGATGAGGTCCCTCTGGCGCCAGGCCATAACTGCTGGGTTCCCACATTTTCTGATACGTGCTAAGTTGTGCGAGGACACTCCTGCGAGGTTCCCATCCCCATGAGGTTGTGGGCCTTCTGCTCTGAGGTCCCACTGGCTGGGTTGCTCACAGTTTCATGATGTGGGCCCTCTGCTGTGAGTTCACTGTGGCCTGGATCCCATAGACTCCATGCTCTGGGCCACCTGCTGGGAGGTTCAAACTGCTGGATTCCTCACATTTTTTATTCTGTGGGCCCTGTGTTGTTAGGCTACTCCTGCCTGCCTCACTCGGAGCACCTTGGAAATGTGGGTCCTCTGGTTTAGGCCACATGTGCTGGGTTCCTCACCTTTCTATAATGTGGCCACACTGGTGTGAGGACACTCCTGCCTTGTTCCGATCCCCTTGGTGATGTGGGCCCTCTGGTGAGAGTCTTATCCTGGCTGGGTTCCTCACCCTTCTGTGAGGTAGGCCCTCTGCTGTGAGGTCACTCCTGCCTGGCTGGCACACGTCAACGTGGCGACGTGGGCCCTCAGTTGGGAGTTGGTGCCTGCTGGGAGTCTCCTCCCCTCGGTAATGAGGGCCCTCTGGCGTCAGACCCTAACTCCTGGGCTCCCAAAATTTTCTGATGTGCGCCCTGTGGTGCGAGTACACTCCTGCCAGGATCCCAACCCCATGGGAATGTGGGCCTTCTGCTCTAAGGTCCCAACGGCTGGGTTGCTCACAGTTTCATAATGAGGGCCCTCTGTTTTGAGTTCAGTCAGGCCTGGATCCCATAGCCTCGCTGCTCCTGGCCACCTGCTGGGAGGTTCCAACTGCGGGATTCCTCACCTTTTTTACGCTATGGGCCCTCTGTTTGGAGGCTCCTCCTGCCTGCCTGACTCCCAGCCCCTTGGTGATGTGTGTCCTGTAGTTTGAGGCCACGTGTGCTGGGTCCGTCACATTTCGGTGATGTGACCACACTGGTGTGAGAACACTCCTGCCTGGTTTCCATTCCCTTGGTGATGTGGGCCCTCCGGTGAGAGTCTGATCCTCTTTGGGTTCCTCACACTTTTGTGTGGTTGGCCCTCTGCTCTGAGGTCACTCCTGCCTGGCTGGCACACCCTGCATTGGCGACGTCGGCCTTCTGGTAGCAGTTGGAGCTTGCTGGGAGCCTCCTCTCCTCAGTGATGAGGGCCCTCTGGCGTCCGGCCCTAACTGCTGGGCTCCCCACCTTTTCTGATGTGTGCCCACTGGTGCGATGACACTCCTGCTTGGTTCCCTTCCCCATGGGGATGCGGGCCTTGTGCTCTGAGGTTACAACGGCTGGGTTGCTTACAGTATCACGATGAGGGCCCTCTGTTGTGAGTTCATCACTGCCTGGATCCCATAGCCTCGGTGCTCTGGGCCGCCTGCTGGGATGTTCCAACTGCTGGATTCCTCACCTTTTTTATACAATGGGCCATGTGTTTTGAGGTTAATCCTGCCTGCCTCGCTCCGAGACCCATGGTGATGTGGGTCCTCTGGTTTGAGGCCACATGTGCTGGGTACCTCAACTTTCGATGATGTGGCCCCACGGGTGTGAGGACACTCCTGCCTGGTTCCCAGCCCCTTGCTTATGTGGGCACTCTAGTGAGAGTCTTATCTTGACTGGGTTCCTTACCCTTCTGTGAGGTGGGCCCTCTGATGTGAGGTCACTCCTGCCTGGATGGCTCATGTCGCCTTGGTGACGTAGGCCCTCTGTTGGCCACTGAAGCATGCTGGGAGCCTCCTACCCTCTTTAATAAGGGCCCTGGAAGAAACGCATATGCCCTTTTTGACCAAGTGCATCATTGTCGAGGTTCTGCCTCTTCTCCTATACTTTCAGAGGACTTCCCGTCTACCTCCTGAAATCGTATTCCTGGAATTCTGCCCCACGTTCAAGTCCTCTTTGCAGCCTTACTTCAATATATTTTTGGACGATAGCTGTCATTTATAACTCTGCAGGTTTGTGAATTACAGTGCCCCTGAGCTCCTTTCTTCAACTCGCTTTCTTGTGAGCTGGCCGCAAAACCGCAGGATTGCTTCAGGCCCTAATCTGGTTCCGACACGGCATGCTGAGCCTTTGGCTAATTCCTCTTCCTGGTGGGAAATGAGCGTTAAATTTGTTCGTGCAGACACCTACAGCTAATCTCTCATTGGTTCTCCCTATTCCTGTTCATCTTGCGCAGAAATTCCAAACTGTGCCAAACAGGAGGTTAAAGGCACTGACTCTCCAAGTGGGGAGAGTGTTAGTAAAGCGTCTGGAATGGTAAAACCGAGTACGAGGAGACGAAAACTGAGACGCATTTAAAAAGTTTTCCCGGTCACACGGTGGACCATATTCTGGGTTGCCCATGCATGTTTTACCTGAAGGAAGAATCCCTTCAACCTGGAGAGTTGGGACCCATGGAATGGGTACCACGCAGTATGACTTCAAAGGGTTGCCTTTGCTCACCGAACGTCACCAATGCTATCAGCCCGAAGTGTCCAGCCTTATGTCTCACTCAGCTCGGGGTGTAGATGTGGTAAATCCACGTTGCATCACAAGCCCTGAATGAATTATTTAAGAATTGCTCTCTATTTCACTGTCATTGTGTTTTGTTTTTGTAATTTATTTTGATAATGGGATTTATCGGATTTTCACTGCTGCGTTTATGCCGCTGTACACATGCTTGATTCTCTTATGGAGACATATAAATCCATGGGTTTTCAGATTCTTACTAGTCAGGTATATTCCTAGGCATTGAATATGGGGTGTTGAGTCCATTTCGTGGAGCAAGGAGTAGGTCCTGACTATTACATATTTGCTTATGGAAAGGTATCTGTGCTAATTTCAATCTCTGGTTTTATGCAGCCCCACAACTCACCTTTCCCCTTAAGCAAGCATAAGTTGGTTTTCTAAATTTGAGACCCTTTTCTGTTTTGTAATTGAGTTCATGTGCAGCCATGTTTGCATTCCGTGTATTTGAGATATCTTATGGTGTTTCTTTTTCTGTGTGACTTAGTTAACTTAGAATGATCGTACCTGAATCCACTCATTATGCCGCGACGGGCCTCATGACATAGATTTCATTGCTGAGTGATATTCCATTGTACGTACGTACAACAACTTCTTTATCCATTTTTTGCTTTCTGGGATATTTCACTTGTACCGTAAATGAGGTTCTTGTAAGCAGAGCCGTCCAAAATTTATGGGTGGCTGTGTCTTTTTGATTTTAATTTCCCTAAGCTATAGAACCATAAGTTGAAGTGCCGTAGGCTCCGTTGCTTAGTTTTTTAGGTGTTTGAGGAAACACCATACACTTCTCCAGAGTGGCTGTTGGCAATTTACATCCCGCCCATCAGCATAACAAGGCTCCCTGTTCTCCATGGCCTGTCCTGCCTTTCTGGATTTTTCACTTTTTTCAGATGTCCCTTTTGACAGGGGGGCAGTGAGACTTCATTGTAATGCAGATTTCTTTACAGGCTTGCTTGTTTGGCCAAAAAGGGCGTATGTGTTTTTTCTTGAATATATTCAGGAAAAAACGCATACGCCCTTTTTGACCAAGTGCATCATTGTCGACTTTCTGTCTCTTTCCTTATGCTTTAAATGCAATTCCAGTCTGCCCCTGAACTCGTTTTCCTGCAATTCTGCCCCGCTTTCAAGTCCTCTACGCAGCCTTACTTCAATACGTTTTTGGACAATAGCTGACATTTATAACTCTGCAGGTTTGTGAATGACAGTGCGCCTGAGCTCCTTTCTTCTACTCGCTTTCTTGTGAGCTGGCCGCAAACCCACAGGATTGCTTCATGCCCTAATCTGGTTCCGGCACAGCATGCTGATCCTTTGGTAAATTCCTCTTCCTGGTGGGAAATGAGTGTTATATTTGAACGTGCAGACACCTAGAGCTAGTCTCTCATTGGTTCTCCCTATTCTTGTTCATCTTGCGCAGAAATTGCAAACTGTGCCAAACAGGAGGTTAAAGGCACTGACTCTCGAAGTGGGGAGAGTATTAGTAAAGGGTCTTCAATCGTGAACCCCAGTAAAAGGGGACGAAAACTGAGATGCATTTGAAAAGGTTTCCCGGTCACACGGTGCACCATACTGTGGGGTTCCCATGCATGTTTTAGCTGAAGGAAGAATCCCTTAAACCTGGAGAGTTGGGACCCATGGAATGGGTACCATGCAGTATGACTTCAAAGGGCCTGCATTTTCTCAACGAACCTCACCAATGCTATCAGGCTGAAGTGTACAGCCTTATGTCTCACTCAGCTCTGGTTGTAGATGTGGTAAATCCAGGTTGCATCACAAGCCCTGAATGAATTATTTAAGAATTGCTCTCTATTTCACTGTCATTGTGTTTGTTTTTGTAATTCATTTTGATAATGGGATTTATCGGATTTTCTCTGCTGCATTCATGCCGCTGTACACACACTTGAGTCTCTTATGTAGACATATAAATCCATGGGTTTGAAGATACTTACTAGTCAGGTGTATTCCTAGGCGTTGAATATGGGGTGTTTAGTCCATTTCGTTGAGCAAGGGCTAGGTCTTGACTATTACATATTTGGCTTATGGAAAGTTATCTGTGCTAATTTCTATCTCTGGTTTTATGCAGCACCCCAACTCACTTTTCCCCTTAAGCAAGCATAAGGTGGTTTTCTAAATTTGAGACCCTGTTCTGTTTTGTAATTCAGTTCATGTGTAGCCAAGTTTACATTCCGTGTATTAGTGATATCTTATGATGTTTCATTTTCTGTGTGACTTATTTCACTTAGAATCATCGTACCTGAATCCACTCATTATGCCACGATGGGCCTGATGACATAGATTTCATTGCTGAGTGATATTCCATTGAATGTGTGTACCACAACTTCTTTATCCATTTTTCACATTCTGGGATATTTAACTTGTACCGTAGACGAGATTCCTGTAAACAGAGCCGTCTGAAACTTTGGGGTGGCTGTCTGTTTTTGATTTTAATTTCCGTGATCTATAAGACCATAAGTGGAAGTGCCGTAGTCTCCGTTGCTTTGTTTCTTAGGTGTTTCAGGAAACACCATACACTTCTCCAGAGTGGCTGTTGGCAATTTACATCCCGCCCATCAGCATAACAAGGCTCCCTGTTCTCCATGGCCTGTGCTGTCTTTCTGGATTTTACACTTTTTTCAGATGGCCCTTTTGACCTGGGGGCAGTAAGACTTCTTTGTAGTGCAGATTTCTTTAACATGCTGGCTTGGTTGGCCAAAAAGGGCGTATGCGTTTTTTCCTGAATATATTCAGGAAAAAACGCATACGCCCTTTTTGGCCAAGTGCATCATTGTCGACGTTCTGCCTCTTTTCCTATGCTTTAAATGCAATTCCAGTCTACCCCCTGAAATCGTTTTCCTGCAATTCTGCCCCGCTTTCCAGTCCTCTTCGCAGCCTTCCTTCAATATATTTTTGGACGATAGCTGTCATTTATAACTCTGCAGGTTTGTGAATTACAGTGCCCCTGAGCTCCTTTCTTCAACTCGCTTTCTTGTGAGCTGGCCGCAAACCCGCAGGAATGCTTCAGGCCCTAATCTGGTTCCGGCACGGCATGCTGAGCCTTTGGTTAATTCCTCTTCCTGGTGGGAAATGAGCGTTCCATTTGCCCGTCCAGACACCTACAGCTGGTCTCTCATTGGTTCTCCCTATTCCTGTTCATCTTGCCCAGAAATTGCAAACTGTGCCAAACAGGAGGTTAAATGCACTGACTCTCCAAGTGGGGAGAGTGTTAGTAAACGGTCTGGAATGTTGAACCCGAGTAAAAGGGGACGAAAACTGAGATGCATTTGAAAACGTTTCCCGGTCACACAGTGCACTGTACTGTGGGTTTCCCATGCATGTTTTAGCTGAAGGAAGAATCCCTTAAACCTGGAGAGTTGGGACCCATGGAATGGGTACCATGCAGTATGACTTCAAAGGGTCTGCATTTGCTCATCGAACCTCACCAATGCTATCAGCCCGAAGTGTCCAGCCTTATGTCTCACTCAGCTCTGGGTGTAGATGTGGTAAATCCAGGTTGCATCACAAGCCCTGAATGAATTATTTAAGAATTGCTCTCTATTTCACTGTCATTGTGTTTGTTTTTGTAATTCATTTTGATAATGGGTTTTATCGGATTTTCTCTGCTGCATTCATGCCGCTGTACACACACTTGAGTCTCTTACGGAGACATATAAATCCATGGGTTTGAAGATTCTTACTAGTCATGTGTAATCCTAGACGTTGAATATGGGGTGTTGAGTCCATTTCGTTGAGCAAGGGCTAGGTCTTGACTATTACATATTTGGCTTATGGAAAGGTATCTGTGCTAATTTCTATCTCTGGTTTTATGCAGCACCACAACTCACCTTTCCCCTTAAGCAAGCATAAGTTGGTTTTCTAAATTTGAGACCCTGTTCTGTTTTGTAATTCAGTTCATGTGTAGCCAAGTTTACATTCCGTGTATTAGTGATATCTTATGATGTTTCATTTTCTGTGTGACTTATTTCACTTAGAATCATCGTACCTGAATCCACTCATTATGCCGCGACGGGCCTGATGACATAGATTTCATTGGTGAGTGATATTCCTTTGTACGTACGTACCACACTTCTTTATCCATTTTTCGCTTTCTGGGATATTTAACTTGTACCGTAGACGAGGTTCTTGTAAACAGAGCCGTAAACAGAAACTTGGCGGTGGCTGTGTGTTTTTGATTTTAATTTCCCTAAGCTATAGGAAAATAAGTGGTAATGCCATAGGCTCCGTTGCTTTGTTTTTTAGGTTTTTGAGGAAACACCATACACATCTCCAGAGTGGCTGTTGGCAATTTACATCCCGCCCATCAGCATAACAAGGCTTCCTGTTCTCCATGGCCTGTGCTGCCTTTCTGGATTTTACACCTTTTTCAGATGGCCCTTTTGAACGGGGGGCAGTGAGACTTCATTGTAGTGCAGATTTCTTTAACATGCTTGCTTGGTTGGCCAAAAAGGGCGTATGCGTTTTTTCCTGAATATATTCAGGAAAAAACACATACGCCCTTTTTGGCCAAGTGCATCATTGTCGACGTTCTGCCTCTTTTCCTATGCTTTAAATGCAATTCCAGTCTACCCCCTGAAATCGTTTTCTTGCAATTCTGCCCCGCTTTCAAGTCCTCTTCGCAGCCTTCCTTCAATATATTTTTGGGTGATAGCTGTCATTTATAACTCTGCAGGTTTGTGAATTACAGTGTCCCTGAGCTCCTTTCTTCAACTCGCTTTCTTGTGAGCTGGCCGCAAACCCGCAGGATTGCTTCAGGCCCTAATCTGGTTCCGGCACGGCATGCTGAGCCTTTGGTTAATTCCTCTTCCTGGTGGGAAATGAGCGTTAAATTTGCCTGTGCAGACACCTCCAGCTAGTCTCTCATTGATTCCCCCTATTCCTGTACATCTTGCGCAGATATTGCAAACTGTGCCAAACAGGAGGTTAAAGGCACTGAGTCTCCAAGTGGGGAGAGTGTTAGTAAAGGGTCTGGAATGGTGAACCCGAGTAAAAGGGGACGAAAACTGAGATGCATTTGAAAACGTTTCCCGGTCACATGGTGAACCATACTTGGGTTTTCCATGCATGTTTTAGCTGAAGGAAGAATCCCTCAAACCTGGAGAGTTGGGACCCATGGAATGGGTACCATGCAGTATGACTTCAAAGGGTCTGCACTTGCTCATCGAACCTCACCAATGCTATCAGCCCGAAGTGTCCAACCTTATGTCTCACTCAGCTCTGGGTGTAGATGTGGTAAATCCAGGTTGCATCACAAGCCCTGAATGAATTATTTAAAAATTGCTCTCTATTTCACTGTCATTGTGTTTTGTTTCTGTAATTCATTTTGATAATGGGATTTATCGGATTTTGTCTGCTGCATTCTTGCAGCTGTACACACGCTTGATTCTCTTATGGAGACATATAAATCCATGGGTTTGAAGATTCTGATCAGTCAGGTGTATTCCTAGGCTTTGAATATGGGGTGTTTAGTCCATTTCGTTGAGCAAGGGGTAGGTCTTGAGTATTATATATTTGGCTTATGGAAAGGTATCTGTGCTAATTTCTATCTCTGGTTTTATGCAGCACCCCAACTCACATTTCCCCTTAAGCAAGCATAAGTTGGTTTTCTAAATTTGAGACCCTGTTCTGTTTTGTAATTCAGTTCATGTGTAGCCAAGTTTACATTCCTTGTATTAGTGATATCTTATGATGTTTCATTTTCTGTGTGACTTATTTCACTTAGAATCATCGTACCTGAATCCACTCATTATGCCGCAATGGGCCTGATGACATAGATTTAATTGGTGAGTGATATTCCATTGTACGTACGTACCACAATTTCTTTATCCATTTTTCGCTTTCTTGGATATTTAACTTGTACCGTAGACGAGGTTCTTGTAAACAGAGCCGTCCGAAACTTTGGGGTGGCTGTGTGTTTTTTATTTTAATTTCCCTAAGCTATAGGACCATAAGTGGAAGTGCCATAGGCTGTATTGCTTTGTTTCCTACGTGTTTCTGGAAACACCATACACTTCTCCAGAGTGGTTGTTGGCAATTTACATCCCGCCCATCAGCATGACAAGGCTACCACTTCTCCATGGTCTGTGCTGCCTTAATGGATTTTACACTTTTTTCAGATGGCCCTTTTGACCGGGGGGCAGTGAGACTTCATTGTAGTGCAGATTTCCTTTACACGCTTGCTTGGTTGTCCAAAAAGAGCGTATGCGTTTTTTCGTGAATATATTCAGGAAAAAACGCATACGCCCTTTTTGGCCAAGTGCATCATTGTCGTCGTTCTGCCTCTTTTCCTATGCTTTAAATGCAATTCCAGTCTACCCCCTGAAATCGTTTTCCTGAAATTCTGCCCCACTTTCAAGTCCTCTTCGCAGCCTTCCTTCAATATATTTTTCGACCATAGCTGTCATTTATAACTCTGCAGTTTTGTGAATTACAGTGCCCCTGAGCTCCTTTCTTCAACTCGCTTTCTTGTGAGCTGGCCGCAAACCCGCAGGAATGCTTCAGGCCCTAATCTGGTTCTGGCACGGCGTGCTGAGCCTTTGGTTAATTCCTCTTCCTGGTGGGAAATGAGCGTTAAATTTGCCCGTGCAGACACCTTCACACGAGTCGTCATGGTGCCCCTTTGCCCCGGTTATCTCTATGGAGGTTGGAGTTGGAGGGCCTCCTCACTCAAGGTCAGTGTGCCCACGGAGCCAACCCTGCAACATCAGGGCATGTTTGGTGGTTAGGATCACCACGTGGGGTCCTTTTACATTAGGAGGGCGGTGGCCTTTTGGGCTGCTGATTTCCAGGTTTTCGGATACTGCCAGTATCTTGGCCAGATGTGGCGGTGGGCCAATCCCCTTGGTGACCGTAGTTTATCCTACCTGGATCGCATTCTTGCATTGTTCCATTTCAAGTGGTCCCAGGTTTTGCACTAATACTCCAATGGCTATTCACCGTTCACCAGGAATGTAAAAGTCAAAGGGTTTAGCTAAATTAGGGAGTTCCTGTGCAAGGGTCTGAATTGACTGCTCTTTCCATTCTTGAAAGGCCACTTCTGCATTCTATTCAAAAGGATCATCACCTTTTCCTTTCAGTGTTTAATATAGAGGCTGAGCTAGTAGACTGTAGTTAGGGATCCAGAAGCAGCAAACCCTGGCCTCCCCAGGAACCCCTAAGCTGTCTTCTAGTTTTAGAAATGGGTAAGGCTGTAAATTGTTTCTTCCCTTTCCTGGGATGGGCTTCTCCGACCTTCTGTGAGAATGAAGCCCAGGCAGGTCACCGTAGTCTGTGATATTTGAGCTTTTTCTTGGATAACTTGTATCCTTTATTGGCTTCGTAGTTCAGAGGTCTCCTTAGTAGGGCTGGCGATCAGAATGTCGTCTGCATATTGAAGGAGTGTTCCCTTTTCCAGTGGTAGAACTTTTAGGTCTTTAGCTGAGCTTTCCCCAAAGATGGTGTGGGAATTTTTGAACCCTTGGGACAACACGGCCCGGAAGTATTGTTTTAGTTGTATGTTGAGTCCTGCCACTCACAAGCCAAAATTTCTTGTGACTCTGGGACTAATAGAATACAAAAGAAGGCATCATTGAAGACTAATACAGAATACCATGTCCTGGTGGTTGGTAGAATGACCAGCAGGGTGTAGGGTTTAGGAACTACTGGAGGTATATCCTCAGTGGCTTAACTGACTGTCCTGACATCCTTTACCAGGACTCCAGCAGCCCATGGGGCTCTCGAGGTCAGGCCAATCCCAGGATATGGAGCTCACCTGGGCAGGTACCCCACCCCAGCCCACGGGGCTCTCATGTTCAGGACCCTCCCAGGATATGGGGTTCCCTGGGCAGGTCCCCCTGCAGCCCATGGGGCTCTCGTGGTCAGGCCCCTCCCAGGATACAGAGCTACCCTTGCAGGTACAATGGCAGGGCTGGGAACACAGGAACCGTGCATATCGCCCTCATTGCAGAGCACTCCCAGCTCACCTGTCACTCAGATCTGACATAGAGCACCTCAGAGCAGGACTTGAACTAACAAACAGCAGCTCCGACAGTTCTGTGACCCTGGGCATCACTCTGTGTGGCCTCCCTCCACCTGGTCTTCCACAGACTTCCACTGCACCCGGGGCACCAGGCCTCTGTCTCCACCCACCAGCCACCCCTCCTCTCCCTGACTCCTGGGTTCCTCTCATTAGGAGAGGGTTTTCTTGAAGTTGTCTCCCACTCATGGGCCAGATAATATAATTAGAAAACAAGCCAGAGCTGCAGCCCCTTGTCTATCCTGACTCTCAGGAGCCCACACCTGTTCCTTCGACCTGGCCGATTCAGCAAGTTCCAGTTTCTGCAACTGTGAGCCCCTGAGGGGTGATTATTGGCTGGCCTGGGAAGCCTGACCGTGCCGGCCAGCCCTCCCCAGGTGTGCCTGGGTTCAGATCAATATAAACACCGCTCCAGGCAGCAAGAGCCCCTGCAGCTGTGCCTGACGCCATTTTCTCTGCCCTGTCAGCAGTCTTGGGGCTGGACTGGTGGGAGGGAGTGAGAGGCCACGGCTTTGTGGGTGGCCCAGTGTGAGTGGGGCTCTGCTGGACTTTCTGCAGCAGTTGCCAAGATGCCACCTGCTAAAGAAGAGGATGTGTCACCCATACCTGCCGCTGGAATTTCTCCCTGGGCAGAGGTGAGTGAGGAAGAAAGCAGTGGGGGCCGGGACAGCAGGGGTATCTCAGGCAGGGAAATGGAAAGCTTCCAGAAGAGCACCCAGGGCCAGGACCACCCTGGCTGGCCTGCAGGCACCAAGTCGGCTGGCATGCTGTCGCTCATGTGGCTCCATGGCCCTTCCTCTAGGCTTTCAAGTCCTTGTACATATTCAGGTGTTTTACCTGGGAAGGGTGGGAACATTTCAGCAGCAGCTGGCCTGGGGCTCAGCCCACGTTTACTCACAGATGCCTCGGCACGGTCCCCCAGCTTTGCAATGAGGACGCTTGTTGCATGGGGCCTGCTGGCTGAATGGGAGATGATTCCCCACCACTGACCAACTTCAGAATTGCTTACAACTGGAGCACGTGCCCTGATACGGTTTTCCTCTGTGTAACTGGTGGGTTCTGTTTTTTTTTCTTTTTTTCGTTTTTGGTTCAAGGTAGATTTTATTCCTCTTTTTTGTATTTACAGATATAAGCATGGAAATAATTTATTCATATAAATACATGTATGTGAAGGGAAGAATATTTTCTCTGTTTTACTTTTTGTAATTTGAATTTTATTTTATTTTTTTATACAGCAGGTTCTTTTTGGTTATCTCTTTTATACATATAAATGTATATATGCCAATCCCAATCTCTCAACTCCTCCCACCACCACCCCCCAACAGCTTTCCCCCCTTGGTGTCCATACGTTTGTTGTCTACATCTGTTGCTCTATTTCTGCCTTGCAAAACGGTTCATCTGTAAAATTTGTCTAGGTTCCACATATAGGCATTAATATACAAGATTTGTTTTTCTCTTTCTGACTTACTTCACTCTGTATGACAGTCTCTAGATCCATCAACGTCTCTACAAATGACCCAATTTCATTCTTTTTTATGGCTTAGTAATATTCCATTTTATATATGTACCACTTCTTTATGCATTCGTCTGTCTGTGGGCATTTAGGTTGCTTCCATTACCTGGATATTGTAAATAGTGATGCAATGAACATTGCGGTGAATGTCTCTTTTTGATTTATGGTTTTGTCTGGGTATATGCCCAGTAGTGGGATTGCTGTATCATATGGTAATTCTATTCTTAATTTTATAAGAAACTCCATAATGTTCTCCACAGTGACTGTATCAATTTACATTCCCAACAATAGTGGAAGAGGGTTCCTTATCTCCACACCCTTTCCAGCATTTGTTGTTTGTAGATTTTCTGATGATGCCCATTCTAACATGTGTGAGGTGATACACCATGGATGAGTCTATTTCGTTGAGCAAAGAGTAGGTCTTGTCTAGTACATATTTGGCTTATGGAACGGTATGTGTGCTAATTTCAATCTCTGGTTTTATACAGCACCCCAACTCAACATTCCCCTTAAGCAAGCATAAGTTTTTATCTAAATGTGAGACTCTGTTCGGTTTTGTATTTCAGTTTATCTGTAGCCAAGTTTACACTCCCTCTATTAGTGATATCTTATGATACTTATCTTTCTCTGTGTGACGTATTTCTCTTAGAATCACCATATTTAAATCCACTCAATTTGCTGCTACAGGCCTGATGACATTGATTTCATTGCTGAGTGATATTCCGTTGTACGTAAGTAGCACAACTCCTTTATCCATTTTTTTCTTTCTGGGATATTTAATTTGTACTGGACTCGAGTTTCTTGTAAACACAGCAGCCCTAAATTTTGTGCTGGCTGTGTCTTGTTGATTTTAATTTTCCTAAGCTATAGGGCTAAAAGTGGAAGTACCCTAGGGTCTGTAGCTTTGTTTTTCAGATGTTTCAGGATACACCATAAACATCTCCAGAGTGTCTGTTGGCAATTTACATCCCGCCCATCAGCATAACAAGGCTCCCTGTTCTCCATGGCCTGTCCTGTGTTTCTGGTTTTTACACTTTTTTCAGATGGCCCTTTTGACGAATGGGAAATGAGACTTCATTGTAGTGCGGATTTCCATTGCTGGAGTGCTTGGTTGGCCAAAAAGGGCATATGCGTTTTTTCCTGAATATATTCAGGAAAAAATGTTTACGCACTTTTGTCCAAGTGCATCAGTGTCAAAGATCTGCCGCTTTTCACATGCTTTAAATGCAATTCCAATCTACCTCCTGAAATATGATTCCTGCAATTCTGCCTCCTTTTCAAGTCCTCTTTGCAGACTTACTTCAATATATTTTTGCCAATAGCTGTCATTTATATCTCTGCAGGTTTGTGAATTACAGTGCCCGTGATTTCCTTTCTTAACTCGTTTCCTTGAAAGCTGGCCACAGAACCGCAGGTTTGCTTTAGGCCATAATCAGGGTCCGACACGGCACTCTGAGCCTTTGGTTAATTCCTCTTCCTGGTGGGAAATTAGAGTTAAATGTGCCCCTCCGGACACCTGCCTCACTCCCAGCCCCTTGGTTATGTGTGTCCTGTAGTTTGAGGCCACATGAGCTGGGTTCCTCACCTTTGGCTGATGTGGCCCCACTGGTGTGAGGACACTCCTGCCTGGTTCCCATCCCCTTGGTGATGTGGACCCTCCGGTGAGAGTCTGATCCTGGCTGGGTTCCTCACACTTCTGAGAGGTGGGCCCTCTTCTCTGAGGTCACTCCTGCCTGGCTGGCCCACCCCGCCTTGACGACGTCGGCTCTCTGGTGGTAGTTGGTGCCTGCTGCGAGTCTCCTCCCCTTGGTAATGAGGGCCCTCTGGGGTCAGGCCCTAACTCCTGGCCTCCCAAAATTTTCTGATGTGCGCTCTGTGGTGCGAGTACACTCCTGCCAGGTTCCCAACACCATGGGAATGTGGGCCTTCTGCTCTGAGGTCCCAACGATGGGTTGCTCAGTTTCATGATGTGGGCCCTCTGCTGTGAGTTCACTGCAGCCTGGATCACATAGACTCGGTGCTCTGGGCCGCCTGCTGGGAGGTTCCCACTGCAGGATTCCTCACCTTTTTTATTCTATTCGCCCTGTGTTGTGAGGCTACTCATGCCTGCCTCAATCCGAGCCCCTTGGAGATGTGGGTCCTCTGGTTTAGGCCTCATGTGCTGGTTTCCTCACCTTTCTATGATGTGGTCACCCTGGTGTGAAGACAGTCCTGCCTGGTTCTGATCCCCTTGGTGATGTGGGCCCTCTGGTGAGAGTCTTATCCTGGCTGGGTTCCTCACCCTTCTGTGAGGTAGGCCCTCTGCTGTGAGGTCACTCCTGCCTGGCTGTCACACGTCACCTTGTCGACATGGGCCCTCAGTTGGGAGTTGGTGCCTGCTTGGAGTCTCCTCCCCTTGGTAATGAGGGCCCTCTGGCGTCAGACCCTAACTTCTGGGCTCCCAAAATTCTCTGATGTGTGCCCTGAGGTGCGAGTACACTTATGCCATGTTCCCAACCACATAGGAATGTGGGCCTTCTGCTCTGAGGTCCCAAAGCCTGGGTTGCTCACAGTTTCATGATGAGGGCCCTCTGTTTTGAGTTCAGTCAGGTCTGGATCCCATAGCCTCGCTGCTCCTGGCCGCCTGCTGGGAGGTTCCAACTGCGGGATTCCTCACCTTTTTTCTTCTATGGGCCCTCTGTTTTGAGACTCCTCCTGCCTGCCTCACTCCCAGCCCCTTGGTGATGTGTGTCCTCTGGTTTGAGGCCATGTGTGCTGGGTCACTCACATTTCGTTGATGAGGTCCCACTGGTGTGAGGACACTCCAGCCTGGTTCCCATTCTCTTGGTGATGTGGGCCCTCTGGTGAGAGTCTGATCCTCCTTGGGTTCCTCACACTTTTGTGAGGTGGGCCCTCTGCTCTGAGGTCACTCTTGCCTGGCTGGCACACCCCGCATTGGCAACGGCGGCCCACTGGTAGCAGTTGGAGCCTGCTGGGAGCCTCCTCTCCTCGGTGATGAGAGCCCTCTGGTGTCAGGCCCTAACTGCTGGGCTCCCCACATTTTCTGATGTGTGCCCACTGGCGCGATGACACTCCTACTTGGTTCCCTTCCCCATGGGGATGTGGGCCTTGTGCTCTGAGGTCACAACGGCTGGTTTGCTCACAGTTTCATGATGAGGGCCCTCTGTTGTGAGTTCATCACTGCCTGGATCCCATAGCCTCGGTGCTCTGGGCCGCCTGCTGGGATGTTCCAACTGCTGGATTCCTCACCTTTTTTATACAATGGGCCATGTGTTGTGAGGTTAATCCTGCCTGCCTCGCTCCAAGACCCATGGTGATGTGGGTCCTCTGGTTTGAGGCCACATTTTCTTGTTACCTCAACTTTTGATGATATGGCCCCACGGGTGTGATGACACTCCTGCCTGGTTCACAGCCCCTTGCTGATGTGGGCACTCTGGTGAGAGTCTGATCCTGGCTGGGTTCCTTACCCTTCTGTGAGGTGGGCCCTCTGATGTGAGGTCACTCCTGCCTGGCTGGCTCACGTCGCCTTGATGATGTGGGCCCTCTGTTGGCCACTAAAGCATTCTGGGAGCCTCCTACCCTCTTTAATGAGGGCCCTGGAAAAAACGCATATGCACATTTTGACCAAGTGCATCATTGTCCAGGATCTGCCTCTTCTCCTATGCTTTCAGAGCACTTCCCGTCTACGTCCTGAAATCATATTCCAGGAATACTGCCCCGCTTTCAAGTCCTCCTCGCAGCCTTACTTCAATATATTTTTGTATGATACCTGTCATTAATAACTCTGCAGGTTTGTTAAATACAGTGTCCCTGAGCTCCTTTCTTCAACATGCTTTCTTGTGAGCTGGCCGCAAAACCGCAGGATTGCTTCAGGCCGTAATCTGGTTTCGGCACGGCACGCTGAGCCTTTGGTAAATTCCTCTTTCTGGTGAGAAATGAGCATTCAATTTGCCCGTGGAGACACCTACAGCTAGTCTCTCATTGGTTCTCCCTATTCCTGTTCATCTTGTGCAGAAATTGCAAACTGTGCCAAACAGGAGGTTAAAGGCACTGACTCTCCAAGTGGGTAGAGGGTTAGTAAAGCATCTGGAATGGTGAACCCGAGTACCAGGGAACGAAACCTGAGAGCCATTTAAAATGGTTTCCCAGTCTCACAGTGGACAATACTCTGGGTTTCCCATGCATGTTTTAGCTGAAGGAAGAATTCCTTAAACCTGGAGATTATTGACCCATGGAATGGGTACCATGCAGTATGACTAAAAAGGGTCTGAATTTGCTCACCGAACCTCACCAATGCTATCAGTTCGAAGTGTCCAGCCTTATGCCTCACCCAGCTCTGGGTGTAGATGTGGTAAATCCAGGTTTCATCACAAGCCCTGAATCAATTATTTAAGAATTGCTGTCTCTTTCACTGTCATTGTGTTTTGTTTTTGTAATTTAGTTTGATAATGGGATTTATCGGATTTTCACTGCTGCGTTCATGCCGCTGTACAAACGCTTGATTCTCCTACAGAGAAATATAAATCCACGGGTTTTAAGATTCTTACTAGTCAGGTATATTCCTAGGCGTTGAATATGTGGTGTTGAGTCCATGTCGTTGAACAAGGAGTAGGTCTTGACTATTACATATTTGGCTTATGGAACGGTATCTGTGCTATTTTCAATCTCTGGTTTTATGCAGCACCCCAACTCACCTTTGCCCTTAAGCAAGCATAAGTTGGTTTTCTAAATTTGAGTCCCTGTTCTGTTTTGTAATTCAGTTCATGTGTAGCCAAGTTTACATTCCGTGTATTAGTGATATCTTATGATGTTTCATTTTCTGTGTGACTTATTTCACTTAGAATCACTGTAGCTGAATCCACTCATTATGCCGTGATGGGCCTGATGACATAGATTTCATTGCTGAGTGATATTCCATTGTACGTACGAACCACAACTTCTTTATCCATTTTTCACATTTTGGGATATTTAACTTGTACCGTAGATGAGGTTCTTGTAAACAGAGCCGTCCGAAAATTTGGGGTGGCTGTGTGTTTTTGATTTTAATTTCCCTAAGCTATAGGACCATAACTGGAAGTGCCGTAGGCTCCGTTGCTTTGTTTTTTAGGTGTTTCAGGAAACACCATACACTTCTCCAGGGTGGCTGTTGGCAATTTACATCCCGCCCATCAGCATAACAAGGCTCCCTGTTCTCCATGGCCTGTGCTGTCTTTCTGGATTTTACACTTTTTTTAGATGGCCCTTTTGACCAGGGGGCTGTGAGACTTCATTGTAGTGCATAATTCTTTAACATGCTTGCATGGTTGGCCAAAAAGGGCGTATGCGTTTTTTCCTGAATATATTCAGGAAAAAACGCATACGCCCTTTTTGGCCAAGTGCATCATTGTCGACGTTCTGCCTCTTTTCCTATGCTTTAAATGCAATTCCAGTCTACCCCCTGAAATCGTTTTCTTGCAATTCTGCCCACTTACAAGTCCTCTTCGCAGCCTTCCTTCAATATATTTTTGGACGATAGCTGTCATTTATAACTCTGCAGGTTTGTGAATTACAGTGCCCCTGAGCTCCTTTCTTCAACTCGCTTTCTTGTGAGCTGGCCGCAAACACACATGATTGCTTCAGGCCCTAATCTGGTTCCGGCACAGCATGCTGAGCCTTTGGTGAATTCCTCTTCCTGGTGGGAAATGAGCGTTAAATTTGCCTGTGCAGACACCTCCAGCTAGTCTCTCATTGATTCCCCCTATTCCTGTTCATCTTGCGCAGATATTGCAAACTGTGCCAAACAGGAGGTTAAAGGCACTGAGTCTCCAAGTGGGGAGAGTGTTAGTAAAGGGTCTGGAATGGTGAACCCGAGTAAAAGGGGACGAAAACTGAGATGCATTTGAAAACGTTTCCCAGTCACATGGTGCACCATACTTGGGTTTTCCATGCATGTTTTAGCTGAAGGAAGAATCCCTCAAACCTGGAGAGTTGGGACCCATGGAATGGGTACCATGCAGTATGACTTCAAAGGGTCTGCACTTGCTCATCGAACCTCACCAATGCTATCAGCCCGAAGTGTCCAACCTTATGTCTCACTCAGCTCTGGGTGTAGATGTGGTAAATCCAGGTTGCATCACAAGCCCTGAATGAATTATTTAAAAATTGCTCTCTATTTCACTGTCATTGTGTTTTGTTTCTGTAATTCATTTTGATAATGGGATTTATTGGATTTTCACTGCTGCGTTTAGGCCGTTGTAAACACGATTGATTTCCTTATGGAGACATATAAATCCATTGGTTTTAAGATTCTTACTTGTCAGGTATCATCCCAGGCGTTGAATATGGGGTGTTGAGTCCATTTCGTTGAGCAAGGAGTAGGTCTTGTCTATTATATATTTGGCTTATGGAACGGTATCTGTGCTAATTTCAATCTCTGGTTTTATGCAGCACCCCAACTCACCTTTCCCCTTAATCAAGCATAAGTTGGTTTTCTAAATTTGAGACCCTGTTCTGTTTTGTAATTCAGTTCATGTGTAGCCAAGTTTACATTCCGTGTATTAGTGATATCTTATGATGTTTCTTATTCTGTGTGAAGTATTTCTCGTAGAATCATCGTACCTGAATCCACTCATTATGCCGCTACGGGCCTGATGACGTAGATTTCATTGCTGAGTGATATTCCATTGTACGTGCGTACCACAACTTCTTTATTCACTTTTTGCTTTCTCGGATATTTAACTTGTGCCGTAGACGAGGTTCTCGTCAACAGAGCCGTCCCAAATTTTGGGGTGGCTGTGTGTTTTTGATTTTAATTTCCCTAAGCTATAAGACCATAAGTAGAAGTGCCATAGGCTGTGTTCCTTTGTTTCCTACGTGTTTCAGGAAACACCATACACTTCTCCAGAGTGGCTGTTGGCAATTCACATCCCGCCCATCAGCATAACAAGGCTCCGTGGTCTCCATGACCTGTCCTGCCTTTCTGGATTTTACACTTTTTTCAGATGCCCCTTTTGACCGGGGGGCAGGGAGACTTCATTGTAGTGCCTATTGCCTTTACACGCTTCCTCGGTAGGCCAAAAAGTGCGTATGCGTTTTTTCCTGAATATATTCAGGAAAAAACGCATACGCCATTTTTGGCCAAGTGCATCATTGTCGACATTCTGCCTCTTTTCCTATGCTTTAAGTGCAATTCCAGTCTACCCCCTGAAATCGTTTTCCTGAAATTCTGCCCCGCTTTCAAGTCCTCTTCGAAGACTTACTTCAATACATTTTTGGACGATAGCTGTCATTCATAACTCTGCAAGTTTGTGAATGACAGTGCCCCTGAGCTCCTTTCTTCAACTCGCTTTCTTGTGAGCTGGCCACAAAACCACAGGATTGCTTCAGGCCCTAATTTGTTTCCGGCAGGGCACGCTGATCCTTTGGTTAATTCCTCTTCCTGGTGGGAATTGAGCGTTCCATTTGCCCGTGCAGACACCTACAGCTAGTCTCTCATTGGTTCTCCCTATTCCTGTTCATCTTGCGCAGAAACTGCCAACTGTGCCAAACAGGAGGTTAAAGGCACTGACTCTCCAAGTGGGGAGAGTGTTAGTAAAGCGTCTGGAATGGTGAACCCGAGTACCAGGGGACGAAAACTGAGATGCATTTGAAAACGTTTCCCAATCACACGGTGGACCATACTCTGGGTTTCCCATGCATGTTTTAGCTGAAGGAAGAATCCCTTATACCTGGAGAGTTGGGACCTATGGAATGGGTACCATGCTGTACGACTTCAAAGGGTCTGCATTTGCTCACCGAACCTCACCTATGCCAGCAGCCTGAAGAGTCCAGCCTTATGTCTCACTCAGCTCTGGGTGTAGATGTGGTAAATCCAGGTTGCATCACAAGCCCTGATTGAATTATTTAAGAATTGCTCTCTATTTCACTGTCATTCTGTTTTGTTTTTGAAATTTATTTTGATAATGGGATTTATTGGATTTTCACTGCTGCGTTTCGGCCGCTGTACACACGCTTGATTTCCTTATGGAGACATATAAATCCATGGGTTTTAAGATTCTTACTTGTCAGGTATCTTCCCAGGCGTTGAATATGGGGTGTTGAGTCCATTTCGTTGAGCAAAGAGCAGGTCTTGTCTATTATATATTTTGCTTATGCAATGGTATCTGTTCTAATTTTAATCTCTGGTTTTATGCAGCACCCCAACTCACCTTTCCCCTTAAGCAAGCAAAAGTTGGTTTTCTAAATTTGAGACCCTGTTCTGTTTTGTAATTCAGTTCATGTGTAGCCAAGTGTACATTCCGTGTATTAGTGATATCTTATGATGTTTCTTTTTCAGTGTGACTTATTTCTCGTAGAATTATCGTACCTGAATCCACTCATTATGCCGCTATGGGCATGATGACGTATATTTCATTGCTGAGTGATATTACATTGTACGTGCGTACCACAACATCTTTATGCATTTTTTGCTTTCTCGGATATTTAACTTGTACCGTAGACGAGGTTCTTGTCAACAGAGCCATCCCAAACTTTGGGGTGGCTGTGTGTTTTTGGTTTAATTTCCCTAAGCTATAGGACCATAAGTGGAAGTGCCATAGGCTGTGTTGCTTTGTTTCCTACGTGTTTCAGGAAACACCATACACTTCTCCAGAGTGGCTGTTGGCAATTTACATAACGCCCATCAGCATAACAAGGCTCTTTGTTCTCCATGACCTGTCTGGCCTTTCTGGATTTTACACTTTTTTCAGATGCCCCTTTTGACCGGGGAGCAAGGAAATTTCCTTGTAGTGCATATTGCCTTTACACGCTTGCTCGTTCGGCCAAAAAGGGCATATGAGTTTTTTCCTGAATATATTCAGGAAAAATCGCATATGCCCTTTTTGGCAAAGTGCATCATTGTCGACATTCTGCCTCTTTTCCTATGCTTTAAGTGCAATTCTAGTCTACCCCCTGAAATCGTTTTCCTGAAATTCTGCCCCGCTTTCAAGTCCTCTTCAAAGACTTACTTCAATACATTTTTGGACGATAGCTGTCATTCATAACTCTGCAGGTTTGTGAATTACAGTGCCCCTGAGCTCCTTTCTTCAACTCGCTTTCTTATGAGCTGGCCGCAAAACCGCAGGATTGCTTCAGGCCCTAATCTGTTTCCTGCAGGGCACGCTGATCCTTTGTTTAATTCCACTTCCTGGTGGGAATTGAGCATTCCATTTGCCCGTGCAGACACCTACAGCTAGTATCTCATTGGTTCTCCCTATTCCTGTTCATCTTGCGCAGAAATTGCCAACTGTGCCAAACAGGAGGTTAAAGGCACTGACTCTCCAAGTGGGGAGAGTGTTAGTAAAGCCTATGGAATGGTGAACCCGAGTACCAGGGGACGAAAACTGAGATGCATTTGAAAACGTTTCCCAATCACACGGTGGACCATACTCTGGGTTTCCCATGCATGTTTTAGCTGAAGGAAGAACCCCTTAAACCTGGAGAGTTGGGACCTATGGAATGGGTACCATGCTGTACGACTTCAAAGGGTCTGCATTTGCTCACCGAACCTCACCTATGCTATCAGCCTGACGTGTCCAGCCTTATGTCTCACCCAGCTCTGGGTGTAGATGTGGTAAATCCAGGTTGCATCACAAGCCCTGAATGAATTATTTAAGAATTGCTCTCTATTTCACTGTCATTGTGTTTTGTTTTTGAAATTTATTTTGATAATGGGATTTATTGGATTTTCACTGCTGCGTTTATGCTGCTGTACACATGCTTGATTTCCTTATGGAGACATATAAATCCATGTGTTTTAAGATTCTTACTTGTCAGGTATCTTCCCAGGTATTGAATATGGGGTGTTGAGTCCATTTCGTTGAGCAAGAAGTAGGTCTTGTCTATTATATATTTGGCTTATGGAACGGTATCTGTGCTAATTTCAATCTCTGGTTTTATGCAGCACCGCAACTCACCTTTCCCCATAAGAAAGCAAAAGTTGGTTTTCTAAATTTGAGACCCTGTTCTGTTTTGTAATTCAGTTCATGTGTAGGCAAGTTTACATTCCATGTATTAGTGATATCTTATGATGTTTCTTTTTCTGTGTGACTTATTTCTCGTAGAATCATCGTACCTGAATCCACTCATTATGCCGCTACGGGCCTGATGACGTAGATATCATTGCTGAGTGGTATTCCATTGTACGTGCGTACCACAACTTCTTTATCCATTTTTTGCATTCTCGGATATTTAACTTGTACCGTAGACGAGGTTCTTGTAAACACAGCCATCCCAAACTTTGGGGTGGCTGTGTGTTTTTGATTTTAATTTCCCTAAGCTATAGGACCATAAGTGGAAGTGCCATAGGCTGTGTTGCTTTGTTTCCTACGTGTTTCAGGAAACACCATACACTTCTCCAGAGTGGCTGTTGGCAATTTATATACCGCCCAACAGCATAACAAGGCTCCCTGTTCTCCATGACCTGTCCTGCCTTTCTGGATTTTACACTTTTTTCAGATGCCCCTCTTGACCGGGGGGCAGGGAGACTTCATTGTAGTGCATATTGCTTTTAGACGCTTGCTTGTTTGGCCAAAAAGTGTGTATGAGTTTTTTCCTGAATATTTTCAGGAAAAAACGCATACGCCCTTTTTGGCCAAGTGCATCATTGTCGACATTCTGCCTCTTTTCCTATGCTTTAAGTGCAATTCCAGTCTACCCCCTGAAATCGTTTTCCTGAAATTCTGCCCCGCTTTCAAGTCCTCTTCGAAGACTTACTTCAGTACATTTTTGGACGATAGCTGTCATTCATAACTCTGCAGGTTTGTGAATTACAGTGCCCCTGAGCTCCTTTCTTCAACGCGCTTTCTTGTGAGCTGGCTGCACAACCGCAAGATTGCTTCAGGCCCTAATCTGTTTCCGGCAGGGCACACTGAGCCTTTGGTTAATTCGTCTTCCTGGTGGGAAATGAGCGTTCCATTTGCCCGTGCAGACACCTACAGCTAGTCTCTCATTGGTTCTCCCTATTCCTGTTCATCTTGCGCAGAAATTGCAAACTGTGCCAAACCGGACATTAAAGGTACAGACTCTCCAAGTGGGGAGAGTGTTAGTAAAGGGTCTGGAATGGTGAACCTGAGTACCAGGGTTTGAAAACTTAGATGCATTTGAAAACGTATCCCAATCACACGGTGGACTATATTCTGGGTTTCCCATGCATCTTTTAGCTGAAGGAAGCATCCCTTAAACCTGGAGAGTTGAGACCTATGGAATGGGTAACATGCTGTACGACTTCAAAGGGTCTGCATTTGCTCACCGAACCTCACCTATGCTATCAGCCTGAAGTGTCCAGCCTTATGTCTCACCCAGCTCTGGGTGCAGATGTGGTAAATCCAGGTTGCATCACAAGCCCTGATTGAATTATTTAAGAATTGCTCTCTATTTCACTGTCATTGTGTTTTGTTTTTGAAATTTATTTTGATAATGGGATTTATTGGATTTTCACTGCTGCGTTTCGGCCGCTGTACACACGCTTGATTTCCTTATGGAGACATATAAATCCATGGGTTTTAAGATTCTTACTTGTCAGGTATCTTCCCAGGCGTTGAATATGGGGTGTTGAGTCCATTTCGTTGAGCAAGGAGTAGGTCTTGTCTATTATATATTTGGCTTATGGAACGGTATCTGTTCTAATTTTAATCTCTGGTTTTATGCAGCACCCCAACTCACCTTTCCCCTTAAGCAAGCAAAAGTTGGTTTTCTAAATTTGAGACCCTGTTCTGTTTTGTAATTCAGTTCATGTGTAGCCAAGTTTACATTCCGTGTATTAGTGATATCTTATGATGTTTCTTTTTCTGTGTGACTTATTTCTCGTAGAATCATCGTACCTGAATCCACTCATTATGCCGCTACGGGCATGATGACGTATAATTCATTGCTGAGTGATATTACTTTGTACGTGCGTACCACAACATCTTTATGCATTTTTTGCTTTCTCGGATATTTAACTTGTACCGTAGACGAGGTTCTTGTCAACAGAGCCATCCCAAACTTTGGGGTGGCTGTGTGTTTTTGGTTTTAATTTCCCTAAGCTATAGGACCATAAGTGGAAGTGCCATAGGCTGTGTTGCTTTGTTTCCTACGAGTTTCAGGAAACACCATACACTTCTCCAGAGTGGCTGTTGGCAATTTACATAACGCCCATCAGCATAACACGGCTCCTTGTTCTCCATGACCTGTCCTGCCTTTCTGGATTTTACACTTTTTTCAGATGCCCCTTTTGACCGGGGAGCAGGGAGATTTCATTGTAGTGCATATTGCCTTTACACACTTGCTCGTTTGGCCAAAAAGGGCATATGAGTTTTTTCCTGAATATATTCAGGAAAAAAAGCATATGCCGTTTTTGGCCAAGTGCATCATTGTCGACATTTTCCTCTTTTCCTATTCTTTAAGTGCAATTCCAGTCTACCTCTTGAAATCGTTTTCCTGAAATTCTGCCCCACTTTCAAGTCCTCTTTGAAGACTTACTTCAGTACATTTTTGGACGATAGGTGTCATTCTTAACTCTGCAGGTTTTTGAATTACAGTGACCCTGAGCTCCTTTCTTCAACTCGCTTTCTTGTGAGGTGGCCGCAAAACCGCAGGATTTCTTCAGGCCCTAATCTGTTTCTGGCAGGGCACGCTGAGCCTTTGGTTAATTCCTTTTCCTGGTGGGAAATGAGCGTTCCATTTGCCCGTGCAGACAACTACAGCTAGTCTCTCATTGGTTCTCCCTATTCCTGTTCATCTTGCGCAGAAATTGCAAAGTGTGCCAAACAGGAGGTTAAAGGCACTGACCCTCCAAGTGGGGAGAGTGTTAGTAAAGCGTCTGGAATGGTGAACCCAAGTACCAGGGGACGAAAACTGAGATGCATTTGAAAACGTTTCCCAATCACACGGTGGACTATATTCTGGGTTTCCCATGCATCTTTTAGCTGAAGGAAGAATCCCTTAAACCTGGAGAGTTGGGACCCTTGGAATGGCTACCATGCAGTATGACTTCAAAGGGTCTGCGTTTGCTCACTGAACCTCACCAATGCTATCAGCCCGAAGTGTCCAGCCTTATGTCTCACTCAGCTCTGGGTGTAGATGGGGTAAATCCAGGTTGCATGACAAGCCCTGAATGAATTATTTAAGAATTGCTCTCTATTTCACTGTCATTGTGTTTTGTTTTTGAAATTTATGTTGATAATGGGATTTATCGGATTTTCACTGCTGCGTTGAGGCCTCTGTACACACGCTTGATTTCCTTATGGAAACATATAAATCTATGGGTTTTAAGATTCTTACTTGTCAGGTATCTTCCCATGCGTTGAATATGGGGTGTTGAGTCCATTTCGTTGAGCAAGGAGTAGGTCTTGTCTTTTATATATTTGGCTTATGGATTGGTATCTGTGCTAATTTCAATCTCTGGTTTTATGCAGCACCCCAACTCACCTTTTCCCTTAAGCAAGCATAAGTTGGTTTTCTCAATTTGAGACCCTGTTCTGTTTTGTAATTCAGTTCATGTGTAGCCAAGTTTACATTCCGTCTACTAGTGATATCTTATGATGTTTCTTTTTCTGTGTGACTTATTTCTCGTAGAATCATCGTACCTGAATCCACTCATTATGCCGCTACGGGCATGATGACGTAGATTTCATTGCTGAGTGATATTATATTTTACGTGCGTAGCACAACTTCTTTATGCATTTTTTGCTTTCTCAGATATTTAACTTGTACCGTAGACGAGGTTATTGTCAACAGAGCCGTCCCAAACTTTGGGGTGGCTGTGTGTTTTTGATTTTAATTTCCCTAAGCTATAGGACCATAAGTGGAAGTGCCATAGGCTGTGTTGCTTTGTATCCTACGTGTTTCAGGAAACACCATACACTTCTCCAGAGTGGCTGTTGGCAATTTACATACCGCCCATCAGCATAACAAGGCTCCCTGTTCTCCATGACCTGTCCTGCCTTTCTGGATTTTACACTTTTTTCAGATGGCCCTTTTGACAGGGGGGCAGTGAGACTTCATTGTAGTGCAGATTTCCTTTACACGCTTCCTTGGTTGGCCAAAAAGGGCGTATGCGTTTGTTCCGGAATATATACAGGAAAAAACGCATACGCCCTTTTTGGCCAAGTGCATCATTGTTGACATTCTGCCTCTTTTCCTATGCTTTAAGTGCAATACCAGTCTACCCCCCGAAATAGTTTTCCTGAAATTCTGCCCCGCTTTCCATTCCTCTTCGAAGACTTACTTCAATACATTTTTGGACGATAGCTGTCATTCATAACTCTGCAGGTTTGTGAATTACAGTGTCCCTGAGCTCCTTTCTTCAACTCGCTTTCTTGTGAGCTGGCCGCAAAACCACAGGATTGCTTCAGGCCCTAATCTGTTTCCGGCAGAGCACGTTGAGCATTCGGTTAATTCCTCTTCCTGGTGGGAAATGAGCGTTCCATTTGCCCGTGCAGACACCTACAGCTAGTCTCTCATTGGTTCTCCCTATTCCTGTTCATCTTGCGCAGAAATTGCCAACTGTGCCAAACAGGCGGTTAAAGGCACTGACTCTCCAAGTGGGGAGAGTGTTAGTAAAGCGTCTGGAATGGTGAACCCGAGTGCCAGGGGACGAAAACTGAGATGCATTTGAAAACGTTTCCCAATCACACGGTGGACCATACTCTGGGTTTCCCATGCATGTTTTAGCTGAAGGAAGAATCCTTTAAACCTGGAGAGTTGGGACCCATGGAATGGGTACCATGCAGTATGACTTCAAAGGGTCTGCGTTTGCTCACCGAACCTCACCAATGCTATCAGCCCGAAGTGTCCAGCCTTATGTCTCACCCAGCTCTGGGTGTAGATGTGGTAAATACAGGTTTCATGACAAGCCCTGAATGAATTATTTAAGAATTGCTCTCTATTTCACTGTCATTGTGTTTTGTTTATGAAATTTATGTTGATAATGGGATTTATCGGATTTTCACTGCTGCGTTGAGGCCACTGTACACACGCTTGATTTCCTTATGGAGACATATAAATCCATGGGTTTTAAGATTCTTACTTGTCAGGTATATTCCTAGGCGTTGAATATGGGGTGTTGAGTCCATTTCTTTGAGCAAGGAGTAGGTCTTGTCTATTATATATTTGGCTTATGGAACGGTATCTGTTCTAATTTCAATCTCTGGTTTTATGCAGCACCCCAACTCACCTTTCCCCTTAAGCAAGCAAAAGTTGGTTTTCTAAATTTGAGACCCTGTTCTGTTTTGTAATTCAGTTCATGTGTAGGCAAGGTTACATTCAATATATTAGTGATATCTTATGATGTTTCTTTTTCTCTGTGACTTATTTCTCGTAGAATCATCGTACCTGAATCCACTCATTATGCCGCTACGGGCCTGATGACGTAGATTTCATTGCTGAGTGATATTCCATGGTACGTGCGTACCACAACTTCTTTATTCATTTTTTGCTTTCTCGGATATTTAACTTGTACCATAGACGAGGTTCTTGTAAACACAGCCATCCCAAACTTTGGGGTGGCTGTGTGTTTTTGATTTTAATTTCCCTAAGCTATAGGACCATAAGTGGAAGTGCCATAGGCTGTGTTGCTTTGTTTCCTACGTGTTTCAGGAAACACCATACACTTCTCCAGAGTGGGTGTTTGCAATTTCCATCCCGCCCATCAGCATAACAATGCTCCCTGTTCTCCATGACCTGTCCTGCCTTTCTGGATTTTACACTTTTTTCAGATGGCGCTTTTGACCATGGGGCAGTGAGACTTTATTGTAGTGCAGATTTCTTTTACACGCTTGCTTGGTTGGCCAAAAAGGGCGTATGCGTTTTTTCCTGAATACATTCAGGAAAAAACGCATACGCCCTTTCTGGCCAAGTGCATCATTGTCGACATTCTCCCTCTTTTCCTGTGCTTTAAGTGCAATTCCAGTCTACCCCCTGAAATCGTTTTCCTGAAATTCTGCCCCGCTTTCCAGTCCTCTTCGAAGACTTACTTCAATACATTTTTGGACGATAGCTGTCATTCATAACTCTGCAGGTTTGTGAATTACAGTGACCCTGAGCTCCTTTCTTCAACTCGCTTTCTTTTGAGCTGGCCACAAAACCGCAGGATTGCTTCAGGCCCTAATCAGTTTCTGGCAGGGCACGCTGATCCTTTGTTTAATTCCTCTTCCTGGTGGGAATTGAGCATTCCATTTGCCCGTGCAGACACCTACAGGTAGTCTCTCATTGGTTCTCCCTATTCCTGTTCATCTTGCGCAGAAATTGACAACTGTGCCAAACAGGAGATTAAAGGCACTGACTCTCCAAGTGGGGAGAGTGTTAGTAAAGCGTCTGGAATGGTGAACCCGAGTACCAGGGGACGAAAACTGAGATGCATTTGAAAACGTTTCCCAATCACATGGTGGACCATACTCTGGGTTTCCCATGCAAGTTTTAGCTGAAGGAAGAATCCCTTAAACCTGGAGAGTTGGGATCTATGGAATGGGTACCATGCTGTACGACTTCAAAGGGTCTGCATTTGCTCACCGAACCTCACCTATGCTATCAGCCTGAAGTATCCAGCCTTATGTCTCACCCAGCTCTGGGTGTAGATGTGGTAAATCCAGGTTGCATCACAAGACCTGAATGACTTATTTAAGAATTGCTCTCTATTTCACTGTCATTGTGTTTTGTTTTTGAAATTTATGTTGATAATGGGATTTATCGGATTTTCACTGCTGCGTTGAGGCCGCTGTACACACGCTTGATTTCCTTATGGAGGCATATAAATCCATGGGTTTTAAGATTCTTAGTTGTCAGGTATCTTCCCATGCGTTGAATATGGGGTGTTGAGTCCTTTTCGTTGAGCAAGGAGTAGGTCTTGTCTTTTATATATTTGGCTTATGGAATGGTAGCTGTGCTAATTTCAATCTCTGGTTTTATGCAGCACCCCAACTCAGCTTTTCCCTTAAGAAAGCATAAGTTGGTTTTCTCAATTTGAGACCCTGTTCTGTTTTGTAATTCAGTTCATGTGTACCCAAGTTTACATTCCGTGTATTAGTGATATCTTATGATGTTTCTTTTTCTGTGTGACTTATTTCTCGTAGAATCATCGTACCTGAATCCACTCATAATGCAGCTACGGGCCTGATGATGTAGATTTCATTGCTGAGTGATATTACATTGTACGTGCGTACCACAACTTCTTTATGAATTTTTTGCTTTCTCGGATATTTAACTTGTACCGTAGACGAGGTTCTTGTAAACCGAGCCGTCCCAAACTTTGGGCTTGCTGTGTGTTTTTGATTTTAATTTCCCTAAGGTATAGGACCATAAGTTCAAGTGCCATAGGCTGTGTTGCTTTGTTTCCTACGTGTTTCAGGAAACACCATACACTTCTCCAGAGTGGCTGTTGGCAATTTACATCCCGCCCATCAGCATAACAAGGCTCCCTGTTCTCCATGAACTGTCCTGCCTTTCTGGATTTTACACTTTTTTCAGATGGCCCTTTTGACCGGGGGGCAGTGAGACTTCATTGTAGTGCAAATTTCCTTTACACGCTTGCTTGGTTGGCCAAAAAGTGCGTATGCGTTTTTTCCTGAATATATTCAGGAAAAAACGCATACGCCCTTTTTGTCCAAGTGCATCATTGTTGACATTCTGCCTCTTTTCCTATGCTTTAAGTGCAATTCCAGTCTACCCCCTGAAATCGTTTTCCTGAAATTCTGCCCCACTTTCAAGTCCTCTTCGAAGACTTACTTCAGTACATTTTTGGACGATAGCTGTCATTCTTAACTCTGCAGGTTTTTTGAATTACAGTGACCCTGAGCTCCTTTCTTCAACTCGCTTTCTTTTGAGCTGGCCGCAAACCCGCAGGATTGCTTCAGGCCCTAATCTGGTTCCGGCAGGGCACGCTGAGCCTTTGGTTAATTCCTCTTCCTGGTGGGAAATGAGCGTTCCTTTTGCCTGTGCAGACACCTACAGCTAGTCTCTCATTGGTTCTCCCTATTCCTGTTCATCTTGCGCAGAAATTGCCAACTGTGCCAAACAGGAGGTTAAATGTACTGACTCTCCAAGTGGGGAGAGTGTTAGTAAAGCATCTGGAATGGTGAACCAGAGTGCCAGGGGACGAAAACTGAGATGCATTTGAAAATGTTTCCCAATCACACGGTGGACCATACTCTGGGTTTCCCATGCATGTTTTACCTGAAGGTAGAATCCCTTAAACCTGGAGAGTTGGGACCCATGGAATGGGTACCATGCAGTATGACTTCAAAGGGTCTGCGTTTGCTCACCGAACCTCACCAATGCTATCAGCCCGAAGTGTCCAGCCTTATGTCTCACCCAGCTCTGGTTGTAGATGTGGTAAATCCAGGTTGCATCACAAGCCCTGAATGAATTATTTAAGAATTGCTCTCTATTTCACTGTCATTGTGTTTTGTTTTTGAAATTTATTTTGATAATGAGATTTATCGGATTTTCACTGCTGCGTTTAGGCCGCTGTACACACGCTTGATTTCCTTATGGAGACATATAAATCCATGGGTTTTAAGATTCTTACTTGTAAGGTATCTTCCCAGGCGTTGAATATGGGGTGTTGAGTCCATTTCGTTGAGCAAGGAGTAGGTATTGTCTATTATATATTTGGCTTATGGAATGGTATCTGTGCTAATTTCAATCTCTGCTTTTATGCAGCACCCCAACTCACCTTTCCCCATAAGCAAGCATAAGTTGGTTTTCTAAATTTGAGACCCTGTTCTGTTTTGTAATTCAGTTCATGTGTGGCCAAGTTTACATTCCGTGTATTAGTGATATCTTATGATGTTTCTTTTTCTGTGTGACTTATTTCTCGTAGAATCATCGTACCTGAATCCACTCATTATGCCACTACGGGCCTGATGACGTAGATTTCATTGCTGAGTGATATTCCATTGTACGTGCGTACCACAACTTCTTTATCCATTTTTTGCTTTCTCGGATATTTAACTTGTACCATAGACGAGGTTCTTGTAAACAGAGCCGTCCCAAATTTTGGGGTGGCTGTGTGTTTTTGATTTAAATTTCTCTAAGCTATAGGACCATAAGTGGAAGTGCCATAGGCTGTGTTGCTTTATTTCCTACGTGTTACAGGAAACACCATACACTTCTCCAGAGTGGCTGTTGGCAATTTACATCCCGCCCATCAGCATAACAAGGCTCCCTGTTCTCCATGAACTGTCCTGCCTTTCTGGAATTTACACTTTTTTCAGATGGCCCTTTTGACCTGGGGGCATTGAGACTTCATTGTAGTGCACATTTCCTTTACACGGTTGCTTGGCTGGCCAAAAAGCGCGTATGCGTTTTTTCCTGAATATATTCAGGAAAAAATGCATACGCCCTTTTTGGCCAAGTGCATCATTGTCGGCATTCTACCTCTAATCCTATTCTTTAAGTGCAATTCCAGTCTACCCCCTGAAATCGTTTTCCTGAAATTCTGCCCTGATTTCAAGTTCTCTTCGAAGACTTACTTCAGTACATTTTTGGACGATAGCTGTCATTCATTACTCTGCAGGTTTGTGAATTACAGTGACCCTGAGCTCCTTTCTTCAACTCGCTTTCTTGTGAGCTGGCCGCAAAACCGCAGGATTGCTTCAGGCCCTAATATGGTTCCGGCATGGCATGCTGAGCCTTTGGTTAATTCCTCTTCATGGTGGGAAATGAGCGTTAAATTTGCACGTGCAGACACCTTCACATGAGTCGTCATGGTGCCCCTTTGCCCAGGTTAACTCTATGGAGGTTGGAGTTGGAGGGCCTCCTCACTCAAGATCAGTGTGCCCACGGAGCCAACCCTGCAACTTCAGGGCATGGTTTGGGGTTAGGATCACCACGAGGGTTCCTTTTCTCTTAGGAGTGAGGTGGCCTTTTGGGCTGCTGATTTCCAGGTTATCAGATACTGCCAGTATCGTGGCCAGATGTGGCGGTGGGCCAAGCCCCTTGGTGACCGTAGTTTATCCTACCTGGATCGCATTCTTGCATTGTTCCATTTCAAGTGGTCCCAAGTTTTGCACTAATACTCCAATGGCGATTCACCTTTCACCAGGAATGTAAAGGTCAAAGGGTTTATCTAAATTAGGGAGTTCCAGGGCAAGGGTCTGAATTGACTGCTCTTTCCATTCTTGAAAGGCCACTTCTGCATTCTATTCAAAAGGATCATCACCTTTTCCTTTCAGTGTTTCATATAGAGGCCGAGCTAGTAGACTGTAGTTAGGGATCCAGAAGCAGCAAACCCTGGCCTCCCCAGGAACCCCTAAGCTGTCTTCTAGTTTTAGAAATGGGTAAGGCTGTAAATTGTTTCTTCCCTTTCCTGGGATGGGCTTCTCCGACCTTCTGTGAGAATGAAGCCCAGGCAGGTCACCGTAGTCTGTGATATTTGAGCTTTTTCTTGGACAACTTGTATCTTTATTGGCTTCGTAGTTCAGAGGTCTCCTTAGTAGGGCTGGCGATCAGAATGTCGTCTGCATATTGAAGGAGTGTTTCCATTTCCAGAGGTAGAACTTTTAGGTCTTTAGCTGAGCTTTCCCCAAAGCTGGTGTGGGAATTTTTGAACCCTTGGGGCAACACGGCCCGGAAGTATTGTTTTAGTTGTATGTTGAGTCCTGCCACTCACAAGCCAAAATTTCTTGTGACTCTGGGACTAATAGAATACAAAAGAAGGCATCATTGAAGACTAATACAGAATACCATGTCCTGGTGGTTGGTAGAATGACCAGCAGGGTGTAGGGTTTAGGAACTACTGGAGGTATATCCTCGGTGGCTTCACTGACTGTCCTGACATCCTTTACCAGGACTCCAGCAGCCCATGGGGCTCTCGAGGTCAGGCCAATCCCAGGATATGGAGCTCACCTGGGCAGGTACCCCACCCCAGCCCACGGGGCTCTCGTGTTCAGGCCCCTCCCAGGATATGGGGTTCCCTGGGCAGGTCCCCCTGCAGCCCATGGGGCTCTCGTGGTCAGGCCCCTCCCAGGATACAGAGCTACCCTTGCAGGTACCATGGCAGGGCTGGGAACACAGGAACCGTGCATATCGCCCTCATTGCAGAGCACTCCCAGCTCACCTGTCACTCAGATCTGACACAGAGCACCTCAGAGCAGGACTTGAACTAACAAACAGCAGCTCCGACAGGTCTGTGACCCTGGGCATCACTCTGTGTGGCCTCCCTCCACCTGGTCTTCCAGAGACTTCCACTGCACCCGGGGCACCAGGCCTCTGTCTCCACCCACCAGCCACCCCTCCTCTCCCTGACTCCTGGGTTCCTCTCATTAGGAGAGGGTTTTCTTGAAGTTGTCTCCCACTCATGGGCCAGATAATATAATTAGAAAACAAGCCAGAGCTGCAGCCCCTTGTCTATCCTGACTCTCAGGAGCCCACACCTGTTCCTTGGACCTGGCCGATTCAGCAAGTTCCAGTTTCTGCAACTGTGAGCCCCTGAGGGGTGATTATTGGCTGGCCTGGGAAGCCCGACCGTGCCGGCCAGCCCTCCCCAGGTGTGCCTGGGTTCAGATCAATATAAACACCGCTCCAGGCAGCAAGAGCCCCTGCAGCTGTGCCTGACGCCATTTTCTCTGCCCTGTCAGCAGTCTTGGGGCTGGACTGGTGGGAGGGAGTGAGAGGCCACGGCTTTGTGGGTGGCCCAGTGTGAGTGGGGCTCTGCTGGACTTTCTGCAGCAGTTGCCAAGATGCCACCTGCTAAAGAAGAGGATGTGTCACCCATACCTGCCGCTGGAATTTCTCCCTGGGCAGAGGTGAGTGAGGAAGAAAGCAGTGGGGGCCGGGACAGCAGGGGTATCTCAGGCAGGGAAATGGAAAGCTTCCAGAAGAGCACCCAGGGCCAGGACCATCCTGGCTGGCCTGCAGGCACCAAGTCGGCTGGCATGCTGTCGCTCATGTGGCTCAATGGCCCTTCCTCTAGGCTTTCAAGTCCTTGTACATATTCAGGTGTTTTACCTGGGAAGGGTGGGAACATTTCAGCAGCAGCTGGCCTGGGGCTCAGCCCACGTTTACTCACAGATGCCTCGGCACGGTCCCCCAGCTTTGCAATGAGGACGCTTGTTGCGTGGGGCCTGCTGGCTGAATGGGAGATGATTCCCCACCACTGACCAACTTCAGAATTGTTTACAACTGGAGCAAGTGCCCTGATACGGTTTTCCTCTGTGTAGCTGGTGGGTTCTGTTTTTTTTTCTTTTTTGGTTCAAGGTAGATTTTATTCCTCTTTTTTGTATTTACAGATATAAGCATGGAAATAATTTATTCATATAAATACATGTATGTGAAGGGAAGAATATTTTCTCTGTTTTACTTTTTGTAATTTGAATTTTATTTTATTTTTTTATACAGCAGGTTCTTTTTGGTTATCTATTTTATACATATAAATGTATACATGCCAATCCCAATCTCTCAACTCCTCCCACCACCAACCCCCAACAGCTTTCCCCCCTTGGTGTCCATACGTTTGTTGTCTACATCTGTTGCTCTATTTCTGCCTTGCAAAAGGGTTCATCTGTACAATTTGTCTAGGTTCCACATATAGGCATTAATAGACAAGATTTCTTTTTCTCTTTCTGACTTACTTCACTCTGTATGACAGTCTCTAGTTCCATCAACGTCTCTACAAATGACCCAATTTCATTCCTTTTTATGGCTTAGTAATATTCCATTTTATATATGTACCACAACTTTATGCATTCGTCTGTCTGTGGGCATTTAGGTTGCTTCCATTACCTGGATATTGTAAATAGTGATGCAATGAACATTGCGGTGAATGTCTCTTTTTGATTTATGGTTTTGTCTGGGTACATACCCAGTAATGGGACTGCTGTATCATATGGTAATTCTATTCTTAGTTTTATAAGAAACTCCATAACGTTCTCCACAGTGACTGTATCAATTTCATTCCCAACAATAGCGGAAGAGGGTTCCTTATCTCCACACCCTTTCCAGCATTTGTTGTTTGTAGATTTTCTGATGATGCCCATTCTAACAGGTGTGAGGTGATACACCATAGATGACTCTATTTCGTTGAGCAAAGAGCAGGTCTTGTCTATTACATATTTGGCTTATGGAACGGTATGTGTGCTAATTTCAATCTCTGGTTTTATACAGCACCGCAACTCAACTTTCCCCTTAAGCAAGCATAAGTTTTTATCTAAATGTGAGACTCTGTTCGGTTTTGGAATTCAGTTTATGTGTAGCCAAGTTTACACTCTCTCTATTAGGGATATCTTATGATAATTATCTTTCTCTGTGTGACCTATTTCTCTTAGAATCATCATACTTAAATCCACTCAATTTGCTGCTACAGGCCTGATGACATTGATTTCATTGCTGAGTGATATTCCATTGTACGTAAGTAGCACAACTCCTTTATCCATATTTTTCTTTCTGGGATATTTAATTTGTACTGGACTCAAGGTTCTTGTAAACACAGCAGCCCTAAATTTTGTGTTGGCTGTGTCTTGTTGATTTTAATTTTCCTAAGCTATAGGGCCAAAAGTGGAAGTGCCCTAGGGTCTGTAGCTTTGTTTTTCAGATGTTTCAGGATACACCATAAACATCTCCAGAGTGTCTGTTGGCAATTTACATCCCGCCCATCAGCATAACAAGGCTCCCTGTTCTCCATGGCCTGTCCTGTGTTTCTGGTTTTTACACTTTTTTCAGATGGCCCTTTTGACGAATGGGAAATGAGACTTCATTGTAGTGCGGATTTCCATTTCTCGAGTGCTTGGTTGGCCAAAAAGGGCATATGTGTTTTTCCTGAATATATTCAGGAAAAAATGTTTACGCACTTTTGTCCAAGTGCATCACTGTCAAAGATCTGCCGCTTTTCACATGCTTTAAATGCAATTCCAATCTACCTCCTGAAATATGATTCCTGCAATTCTGCCTCGTTTTCAAGTCCTCTTTGCAGACTTACTTCAGTATATTTTTGCCAATAGCTGTCATTTATAACTCTGCAGGTTTGTGAATTACAGTGCCCGTGATTTCCTTTCTTAACTCGTTTCCTTGAAAGCTGGCCACAGAACCGCAGGTTTGCTTTAGGCCATAATCAGGGTCTGGCACGGCACTCTGAGACTTTGGTTCATTCCTCTTCCTGGTGGGAAATTAGAGTTAAATGTGCCCCTCCGGACACCTGCCTCACTCCCAGCCCCTTGGTGATGTGTGTCCTGTGGTTTGAGGTCACATGTGCTGGGTTCCTCACCTTTGGCTGATGTGGCCCCACTGGTGTGAGGACACTCCTGCCTGGTTCCCATCCCCTTGGTGATGTGGGCCATCCGGTGAGGGTCTGATCCTGGTTGGGTTCCTCACACTTCTGTGAGGTGGGCCCTCTTCTCTGACGTCACTCCTGCCTGGCTGGCACACCCCGCCTTGGCGAAGTCGGCCCTCTGGTGGGATTTGGTGCCTGCTGGGTGTCTCCTGCCCTCGGTAATGAGGGCCCTCTGGCGTCAGGCCCTAATTCCTGGGCTCCCAATATTTTCTGATATGCACCCTGTAGTTCGAGTACACTCCTGCCAGGTTCCCAACCCCATGGGAATGTGGGCCTTCTGCTCTGAGGTCCCAACCGTGGGTTGCTCAGTTTCATGATGAGGGCCCTCTGCTGTGAGTTCTCTCCGGCCTGGATCCCATAGCCTCGCGGCTCCTGGCCACCTGCTGGGAGGTTCCAACTGCGGGATTCCTCACCTTTTTTCTTCTATGGACCCTCTGTTTTGAGACTCCTCCTGCCTGCCTCACTCCCAGTCCCTTGGTGATGTGTGTCCTCTGGTGTGAGGCCACGTGTGCTGGGTCCCTCGCCTTTCGATGATGTGGCCCCACTGGTGTGAGGACACTCCTGCCTGCTTCCTATCCCCTTGATGATGTGGGCCCTCTGGTGAGAGTCTGATCCTGGCTGGGTTCCTCACCCTTCTGTGAGGTGGGCCCTCTGCTGTGAGCTCACTCCTGCCTGGCTGGCACACCCCACCTGGGCAACATCGGCCCTCTTGTGGCACTTGGAGCCTGCTGGGAGCCTCCTCCCCTCGGTGATGGGGGCCCTCTAGCGTCAGGACCGAACTGCTGGGTACCCACATTTTCTGATACGTGCTAAGTGGTGCGAGGACACTCCTGCGAGGTTCCCATCCCCATGGGCATGTGGGCCTTCTGCTCTAAGGTCCCAACACCTGTGTTGTTCACCGTTTCATGATGTTGTCTCTCTGGTGTTAGTTCACTCAGGCCTAGATCCCATAGCCTCTGTGCTCTGAGCGGCCTGCTGGGAGGTTCCTACTGCTGGATTCCTTACCTTTTTTATTCTTTGGGTCCTGTGTTTTTATGCTCCTACTTCCTGACTCACTCCCAGCCCCTTTGTGATGTAGGTCCTCTGGTTTAAGGCCACATGTAACGGTTTCCTCACCTTTATTGATGTGGCCCCACTGGTGTGAGGACACTCCTGCCTGGTTCCCATCCCCTTGGTGATGTGGGCCCTCTGGTGAGAGTCTGATCCTGTCTGGATTCCTCACACTTCTGGGAGGTGGGCCCTCTGCTGTGAGGTCACTCCTGCCTGGCTGGCACACGTCACGTTGGCGATGTGGGCCCTCAGTTGGGAGTTGGTGCCTGCTGGGAGTCTCCTCCCCTCGGTAATGAGGGCCCTCTGGCGTCAGGCCCTAACTCATGGGCTCCCAAAATTTTCTGATGTGCGCCCTGTCGTGCAAGTACACTCCAGCCAGGGTCCATTCCCTAGGGGATGTGGGCTTTCTGCTCTGTGGTCCCAACGGCTGGGTGGCTCACAGTGTCAGAATGTGGGCCCTCTGCTCTGAGTTCACTCCGGCATGGATACCATAACCTCGGTGCTCTGGGCCACCTGCTTGGAGCTTCCAACTGCGGGGTTCCTCACCTTTTTTATTCTATGGGCCCTCTGTTCTGAGTCTCCTCCTGCATGCCTCACTCCCAGCCCTTTCGTGATGTGCGTCCCCTTGTTTGAGGCCACATGTGCTGTGTTCCTCACCTTTCGCTGATGTGGCCCCACTGGTGTGAGGACACTCCTGCCTTGTTCCGATCCCCTTGGTGATGTGGGCCCTCTGGTGAGAGTCTTATCCTGGCTGGGTTCCTCACCCTTCTGTGAGGTAGGCCCTCTGCTGTGAGGTCACTCCTGCCTGGCTGGCCCACGTCACCTTGGCGACGTGGGCCCTCAGTTGGGATTTGGTGCCTGCTGGGAGTCTCCTCCCCTCGGTAATGAGGGCCCTCTGGCGTCAGACCCTAACTCCTGGGCTCCCAAAATTTTCTGTTGTGCGCCCTGTGGTGCTAGTACACTCCTGCCAGGTTCCCAACCCCGTGGGAATGTGGGCCTTCTGCTCTGAGGTCCCAACCATGGGTTGCTCAGTTTCTTGATGAGGGCCCTCTGGTGTGAGTTCACTCCAGCATGGATCCCATAGCCTCGCTGCTCCTGGCCACCTGCGGGGAAGTTCCAACTGCGGGATTCCTCACCTTTTTCCTTCTATGTGCCCTCTGTTTTGAGACTCCTCCTGCCTGCCTCACTCCCAGCCCCTTGGTGATGTGTGTCCTCTGGTTTGAGGCCACGTGTGCTGGGTCCCTCACCTTTCGGTGATGTGGCCCCACTGGTGTGAGGACACTCCTGCCTGGTTCCTATCTCCTTGGTGATGTGGGCCCTCTGGTGAGAGTCTGATCCTGGCTGGGTTCCTCCCACTTCTGTGAGGTGGGCCCTCTGCTGTGAGGTCACTCCTGCCTGGCTGTCACACCCCGCCTTGGCAATGTCGGCCCTCTTGTGGCAGTTGGAGCCTACTGGGAGCCTCCTCCCCTCGGTGATGAGGGCCCTCTGGCGTCAGGCCCTAACTGCTGGGTACCCACATTTTCTGATACGTGCTAAGTTGTGCGAGGACACTCGTGCCATGTTCCCAACCCCATGGTGATGTGGGCCTTCTGCTCTGAGGTCCAAACGGCTGGGTTGCTCACAGTTTCATGATGTGGGCCCTCTGCTGTGAGTTCACTGTGGCCTGAATCGCATAGACTCGGTGCTCTGGGCCGCCTGCTGGGAGGTTCCCACTGCAGGATTCCTCAGCTCTTTTATTCTATTCGCCCTGTGTTGTGAGGCTACTCATGCCTGCCTCACTCCGAACCCCTTGGAGATCTGGGTCCTCTGGTTTAGGCCACATGTGCTGGGTTCCTCACCTTTGGCTGATGTGGCCCCACTGGTGTGAGGACACTCCTGCCTGGTTCCCATCCCCTTGGTGATGTGGGCCATCCGGTGAGGGTCTGATCCTGGTTGGGTTCCTCACACTTCTGTGAGGTGGGCCCTCTTCTCTGACGTCACTCCTGCCTGGCTGGCACACCCCGCCTTGGCGAAGTCGGCCCTCTGGTGGGATTTGGTGCCTGCTGGGTGTCTCCTGCCCTCGGTAATGAGGGCCCTCTGGCGTCAGGCCCTAATTCCTGGGCTCCCAATATTTTCTGATATGCACCCTGTAGTTCGAGTACACTCCTGCCAGGTTCCCAACCCCATGGGAATGTGGGCCTTCTGCTCTGAGGTCCCAACCGTGGGTTGCTCAGTTTCATGATGAGGGCCCTCTGCTGTGAGTTCTCTCCGGCCTGGATCCCATAGCCTCGCGGCTCCTGGCCACCTGCTGGGAGGTTCCAACTGCGGGATTCCTCACCTTTTTTCTTCTATGGACCCTCTGTTTTGAGACTCCTCCTGCCTGCCTCACTCCCAGTCCCTTGGTGATGTGTGTCCTCTGGTGTGAGGCCACGTGTGCTGGGTCCCTCGCCTTTCGATGATGTGGCCCCACTGGTGTGAGGACACTCCTGCCTGCTTCCTATCCCCTTGATGATGTGGGCCCTCTGGTGAGAGTCTGATCCTGGCTGGGTTCCTCACCCTTCTGTGAGGTGGGCCCTCTGCTGTGAGCTCACTCCTGCCTGGCTGGCACACCCCACCTGGGCAACATCGGCCCTCTTGTGGCACTTGGAGCCTGCTGGGAGCCTCCTCCCCTCGGTGATGGGGGCCCTCTAGCGTCAGGACCGAACTGCTGGGTACCCACATTTTCTGATACGTGCTAAGTGGTGCGAGGACACTCCTGCGAGGTTCCCATCCCCATGGGCATGTGGGCCTTCTGCTCTAAGGTCCCAACACCTGTGTTGTTCACCGTTTCATGATGTTGTCTCTCTGGTGTTAGTTCACTCAGGCCTAGATCCCATAGCCTCTGTGCTCTGAGCGGCCTGCTGGGAGGTTCCTACTGCTGGATTCCTTACCTTTTTTATTCTTTGGGTCCTGTGTTTTTATGCTCCTACTTCCTGACTCACTCCCAGCCCCTTTGTGATGTAGGTCCTCTGGTTTAAGGCCACATGTAACGGTTTCCTCACCTTTATTGATGTGGCCCCACTGGTGTGAGGACACTCCTGCCTGGTTCCCATCCCCTTGGTGATGTGGGCCCTCTGGTGAGAGTCTGATCCTGTCTGGATTCCTCACACTTCTGGGAGGTGGGCCCTCTGCTGTGAGGTCACTCCTGCCTGGCTGGCACACGTCACGTTGGCGATGTGGGCCCTCAGTTGGGAGTTGGTGCCTGCTGGGAGTCTCCTCCCCTCGGTAATGAGGGCCCTCTGGCGTCAGGCCCTAACTCATGGGCTCCCAAAATTTTCTGATGTGCGCCCTGTCGTGCAAGTACACTCCAGCCAGGGTCCATTCCCTAGGGGATGTGGGCTTTCTGCTCTGTGGTCCCAACGGCTGGGTGGCTCACAGTGTCAGAATGTGGGCCCTCTGCTCTGAGTTCACTCCGGCATGGATACCATAACCTCGGTGCTCTGGGCCACCTGCTTGGAGCTTCCAACTGCGGGGTTCCTCACCTTTTTTATTCTATGGGCCCTCTGTTCTGAGTCTCCTCCTGCATGCCTCACTCCCAGCCCTTTCGTGATGTGCGTCCCCTTGTTTGAGGCCACATGTGCTGTGTTCCTCACCTTTCGCTGATGTGGCCCCACTGGTGTGAGGACACTCCTGCCTTGTTCCGATCCCCTTGGTGATGTGGGCCCTCTGGTGAGAGTCTTATCCTGGCTGGGTTCCTCACCCTTCTGTGAGGTAGGCCCTCTGCTGTGAGGTCACTCCTGCCTGGCTGGCCCACGTCACCTTGGCGACGTGGGCCCTCAGTTGGGATTTGGTGCCTGCTGGGAGTCTCCTCCCCTCGGTAATGAGGGCCCTCTGGCGTCAGACCCTAACTCCTGGGCTCCCAAAATTTTCTGTTGTGCGCCCTGTGGTGCTAGTACACTCCTGCCAGGTTCCCAACCCCGTGGGAATGTGGGCCTTCTGCTCTGAGGTCCCAACCATGGGTTGCTCAGTTTCTTGATGAGGGCCCTCTGGTGTGAGTTCACTCCAGCATGGATCCCATAGCCTCGCTGCTCCTGGCCACCTGCGGGGAAGTTCCAACTGCGGGATTCCTCACCTTTTTCCTTCTATGTGCCCTCTGTTTTGAGACTCCTCCTGCCTGCCTCACTCCCAGCCCCTTGGTGATGTGTGTCCTCTGGTTTGAGGCCACGTGTGCTGGGTCCCTCACCTTTCGGTGATGTGGCCCCACTGGTGTGAGGACACTCCTGCCTGGTTCCTATCTCCTTGGTGATGTGGGCCCTCTGGTGAGAGTCTGATCCTGGCTGGGTTCCTCCCACTTCTGTGAGGTGGGCCCTCTGCTGTGAGGTCACTCCTGCCTGGCTGTCACACCCCGCCTTGGCAATGTCGGCCCTCTTGTGGCAGTTGGAGCCTACTGGGAGCCTCCTCCCCTCGGTGATGAGGGCCCTCTGGCGTCAGGCCCTAACTGCTGGGTACCCACATTTTCTGATACGTGCTAAGTTGTGCGAGGACACTCGTGCCATGTTCCCAACCCCATGGTGATGTGGGCCTTCTGCTCTGAGGTCCAAACGGCTGGGTTGCTCACAGTTTCATGATGTGGGCCCTCTGCTGTGAGTTCACTGTGGCCTGAATCGCATAGACTCGGTGCTCTGGGCCGCCTGCTGGGAGGTTCCCACTGCAGGATTCCTCAGCTCTTTTATTCTATTCGCCCTGTGTTGTGAGGCTACTCATGCCTGCCTCACTCCGAACCCCTTGGAGATCTGGGTCCTCTGGTTTAGGCCACATGTGCTGGGTTCCTCACCTTTCTATGATGTGGTCACCCTGGTGTGAAGACAGTCCTGCCTGGTTCTGATGCCCTTGGTGATGTGGGCCCTCTGGTGAGAGTCTTATCCTGGCTGGGTTCCTCACCATTCTGTGAGGTAGGCCCTCAGCTGTGAGGTCACTCCTGCCTGGCTGTTGCACGTCACCTTGGCGACATGGTCCCTCCGTAGGGAGTTGGAGCCTGCTTGGGGTCTCCTCCCCTTGGTAATGAGGGCCCTCTGGCATCAGGCCCTAATTTCTGCGTTCCCAAAATTCTCTGATGTGCGCCCTGTGGTGCGAGTACACTTCTGCCAAGTTCCCAACCACATGGGAATGTGGGCCTTCTGCTCTAAGGTCCCAACGGCTGGGTTGCTCAGAGTTTCATGATGAGGGCCCTCTGTTTTGAGTTCAGTCAAGCCTGGATCCCATAGCCTCGCTGCTCCTGGCCGCCTGCTGGGAGGTTCCAACTGCGGGATTCCTCACCTTTTTTACGCAATGGGCCCTCTGTTTTGAGGCTCCTCCTGCCTGCCTCACTCCCAGCCCCATGGTGATGTGTGTCCTGTAGTTTGAGGCCACGTGTGCTGGGTCCGTCACATTTCGGTGATGTGGCCCCACTGGTGTGAGGACACTCCTGCCTGGTTTCCATTCCCTTGGTGATGTGGGCCCTCTGGTGAGAGTCTGATCCTCTTTGGGTTCCTCACACTTTTGTGTGGTTGGCCCTCTGCTCTGAGGTCACTCCTGCCTGGCTGGCAAACCCCGCATTGGCGACGTCGGCCCTCTGGTAGCAGTTGGAGCTTGCTGGGAGCCTCCTCTCCTCAGTGATGAGGGCCCTCTGGCGTCCGGCCCTAACTGCTGGGCGCCCCACATTTTCTGTTGTGTGCCCACTGGTGCGATGACACTCCTGCTTGGTTCCCTTCCCCATGGGGATGTGGGCCTTGTGCTCTGAGGTCACAAAGGCTGGGTTGCTTACAGTATCACGATGAGGGCCCTCTGTTGTGAGTTCATCACTGCCTGGATCCCATAGCCTCGGTGCTCTGGGCCGCCTGCTGGGATGTTCCAACTGCTGGATTCCTCACCTTTTTATACAATGGGCCATGTGTTTTGAGGTTAATCCTGCCTGCCTCGCTCTGAGACCCATGGTGATGTGGGTCTTCTGGTTTGAGGCCCCATGTGCTGGGTACCTCAACTTTCGATGATGTGGCCCCACGGGTGTGAGGACACTCGTGCCTGATTCCCAGCCCCTTGCTTATGTGGGCACTCTGGTGAGAGTCTGATCATGACTGGGTTCCTTACCCTTCTGTGAGGTGGGCGCTCTGATGAGAGGTCACTCCTGCCTGGATGGCTCACGTCGCCTTGGCGACGTAGGCCCTCTGTTGGCCACTGAAGCATGCTGGGAGCCTCCTACCCTCTTTAATGAGGGCCCTGGAAGAAACGCATATGCCCTTTTTGACCAAGTGCATCATTGTCAAAGTTCTGCCTCTTCTCCTATACTTTCCGAGGACTTCCCGTCTACCTCCTGAAATCGTATTCCTGGAATTCTGCCCCGCGTTCAAGTCCTCTTTGCAGCCTTACTTCAATATATTTTTGGACGATAGCTGTCATTTATAACTCTGCAGGTTTGTGAATTACAGTGCCCCTGAGCTCCATTCTTCAACTCGCTTTCTTGTGAGCTGGCCGCAAAACCGCAGGATTGCTTCAGGCCCTAATCTGGTTCCGGCACGGCATGTTGAGCCTTTGGCTAAACCTCTTCCTGATGGGAAATGAGCGTTAAATTTGCTCGTGCAGACACCTACAGCTAATCTCTCATTGGTTCTCCCTATTCCTGTTCATCTTGCGCAGAAATTCCAAACTGTGCCAAACAGGAGGTTAAAGGCACTGACTCTCCAATTGGGGAAAGAGTTAGTAAAGCGTCTGGAATGGTAAAACCGAGTATGAGGGGACGAAAACTGAGATGCATTTAAAAAGTTTTCCCGGTCACATGGTGGACCATATTCTGGGTTTCCCATGCCTGTTTTACCTGAAGGAAGAATCCCTTAAACCTGGAGAGGTGGGACCCATGGAATGGGTACCATGCAGTATGACTTCAAGGGGTCTGCGTTTGCTCACCGAACCTCAACAAAGCTATCAGCCCGAAGTGTCCAGCCTTATGTCTCACTCAGCTCTAGGTGTAGATGTGGTAAATCCAGGTTGCATCACAAGACCTGAATGAATTGTTTAAGAATTGCTCTCTATTTCACTGTCATTGTGTTTTGTTTTTGAAATTTATTTTGATAATGGGATTTATCGGATTCTCTCTGCTGCGTTTAGGCCACTGTACACACGCTTGATTTCCTTATGGAGACATATAAATCCATGGGTTTTAAGATGCTTACTTGTCATGTATATTCCCAGGCGTTGAATTTGGGTGTTGAGTCCATTTCGTTGAGCAAGGAGTAGGTCTTCTCTATTATATATTTGGCTTATGGAAAGGTATCTGTGCTAATTTCAATCTCTGGTTTTATGCAGCACCCCAACTCACCTTTCCCCATAAGCAAGCATACGTTGGTTTTCTAAATTTGAGACCCTGTTCTGTTTTGTAATTCAGTTCATCTGTAGTCAAGTTTACATTCCGTGTATTAGTGATATCTTATGATGTTTCTTTTTTGTGTGACTTATTTCTCGTAGAATCATCGTACCTGAATCTACTCATTATGCCGCTACGGACCTGATGACGTAGATTTCATTGCTGAGCGATATTCCATTGTACGTGCGTACCACAACTTCTTTATCCATTTTTTGATTTCTCGGATATTTAACTTGTACCGTAGACGAGGTTCTTGTAAACAGAGCCATCCCAAACATTGGGGTGGCTGTGTGATTTTGATTTTAATTTCCCTAAGCTATAGGACCATAAGTGGAAGTGCCATAGGCTGTGTTGCTTTGTTTCCTACGTGTTTCAGGAAACACCATACACTTCTCCAGAGTGGCTGTTGGCAATTTACATCCCGCCCATCAGCATAACAAGGCTCCCTGTTCTCCATGACCTGTCCTGCCTTTCTGGATTTTACACTTTTTTCAGATGGCCCTTTTGACCGGGGGGCAGTGAGACTTCATTGTAGTGCAGATTTCCTTTACATGCTTGTTTGGTTGGCCAACAAGGGCGTATGCGTTTTTTCCTGAATATATTCAGGAAAAAACGCATACGCCCTTCTTGGCCAAGTGCATCATTGTCGACATTCTGCCTCTTTTCCTATGCTTTAAGTGCAATTCCAGTCTACCCCCTGAAATCGTTTTCCTGAAATTCTGCCCCGCTTTCAAGTCCCCTTCGAAGACTTACTTCAATACATTTTTGGACGATAGCTGTCATTCATAACTCTGCAGGTTTGTGAATTACAGTACCCCTGCGCTCCTTTCTTCAACTCGCTTTCTTGTGAGCTGGCCGCAAAACAGCAGGATTGTTTCAGGCCCTAATCTGTTTCCGGCAGGGCACACTGAGCCTTTGGTTAATTCCTCTTCCTGGTGGGAAATGAGCGTTCCATTTGCCCGTGTAGACACCTACAGCTAGTCTCTCATTGGTTCTCCCTATTCCTCTTCATCTTGCGCAGAAATTGCAAACAGTGGCAAACAGGAGGTTAAAGGCACTGACTCTCCAAGTGGGGAGAGTGTTAGTAAAGCGTCTGGAATGGTGAACCCGAGTACCAGGTTTCGAAAACTGAGATGCATTTGAAAACGTTTCCCAATCACACGGTGGACCATACTCTGGGTTTCCCATGCATGTTTTAGCTGAAGGGAGAATCCCTTAAACCTGGAGAGTTGGGACCCATGGAATGGGTACCATGCAGTATGACTTCAAAGGGTCTGCGTTTGCTCACCGAACCTCACCAATGCCATCAGCCCGAAGTATCCAGCCTTATGTCTCACCCAGCTCTGGGTGTAGATGTGGTAAATCCAGGTTGCATCACAAGCCCTGAATGAATTATTTAAGAATTGCTCTCTATTTCACTGTCATTGAGTTTTGTTTTTGAAATTTATTTTGATAATGGGATTTATCGGATTTTCACTGCTGCGTTTAGTCCACTGTACACACGCTTGATTTCCTTATGGAGACATAAAAATTCATGGATTTTAAAATTCTTACTTGTCAGGTATATTCCCAGGCGTTGAATTTGGGTGTTGAGTCCATATCGTTGAGCAAGGAGTAGGTCTTGTCTATTATATATTTGGCTTATGAAACGGTATCTGTGCTAATTTCAATCTCTGGTTTTATGCAGCACCCCAACTCACCTTTCCCCATAAGCAAGCAGAAGCTGGTTTTCTAAATTTGAGACCCTGTTCTGTTTTGTAATTCAGTTCATGTGTAACCAATTTACATTCCGTGTATTAGTGATATCTTATGATGTTTCTTTTTCTGTGTGACTTATTTCTCGTAGAATCATCGTACTTGGATCCACTCATTATGCCGCTACGGGCCTGATGATGGAGATTTCATTGCTGAGTGATATTCCATTGTACGTGCGTACCACAACTTCTTTATCCATTTTTTGCTTTCTCGGATATTTAACTTGTACCGTAGATGAGGTTCTTGTAAACAGAGCCGTCCCAAACTTTGGGGTGGCTGTGTGTTTTTGATTTTAATTTCCCTAAGCTATAGGACCATAAGTGGAAGTGCAATAGGCTGTGTTGCTTTGTTTCCTACGTGTTTCAGGAAACACCATACACTTCTCCAGAGTGGCTGTTGGCAATTTACATCCTGCCCAGCAGCATAAGAAGGCTCCCTGTTCTCCATGACCTGTCCTGACTTTCTGGATTTTACACTTTTTTCAGATGGCCCTTTTGACCGGGGGGCAGTGAGACTCCATTGTAGTGCAGATTTCCTTTACACGCATGCTTGGTTGGCCAAAAAGGGCGTATGCGTTTTTTCCTGAATATATTCAGGAAAAAACGCATACGCCCTTTTTGGCCAAGTGCATCATTGTCGACATTCTGCCTCTTTTCCTATGCTTTAAGTGCAATTCCAGTCTACCCCCTGAAATCGTTTTCCTGAAATTCTGCCCCGCTTTCAAGTCCTCTTTGACGACGTACTTCAATACATTTTTGGACGATAGCTGTCATTCATAACTCTGCAGGTTTGTGAATTACAGTGCCCCAGAACTCCTTTCCTCAACTCGCTTTCATGTGAACTGGCCGCAAAACCGCAGGATTGTTTCAGGCCCTAATCTGTTTCCGGCATGGCACGCTGAGCCTTTGGTTAATTCGTCTTCCTGGTGGGAAATGAGCATTCCATTTGCTCGTGCAGACACCTACAGGTAGTCTCTCATTGGTTCTCCCTATTCCTGTTCATCTTGCGCAGAAATTGCAAACTGTGCCAAACAGGAGATTAAAGGCACTGACTCTCCAAGTGGGGAGAGTTTTAGTAAAGCGTCTGGAATGGTGAACCCGAGTACCAGGGTTCGAAAACTGAGATGCATTTGGAAACGTTTCCCAATCACACGGTGGACCATACTCTGGGTTTCCCATGCATGTTTTAGCTGAAGGAAGAATCCCTTAAACCTGGAGAGTTGTTACCCATGGAATGAGTACCATGCAGTATGACTTCAAAGGGTCTGTGTTTGCTCACCGAACCTCACCAATGCTATCAGCCCGAAGTGCCCAGACGTATGTCTCACCCAGCTCTGGGTGTACATGTGGTAAATCCAGGTTGCATCACAAGCCCTGAATCAATTATTTAAGAAATGCTCTCTATTTCACTGTCATTGTGTTTTGTTTTTGAAATTTATTTTGATAATGGGATTTATCGTATTTTCACTGCTGCGTTTAGGCCGATGTACAGACATTTGATTTCCTTATGGAGACATATAAATCCATGGGTTTTAAGATTCTTACTTGTCAGGTATATTCCCAGGCGTTGAATATGGGGTGTTGAGTCTATTTCGCTGAGCAAGGAGTAGGTGTTGTCTATTATATATTTGGCTTATGGAACAGTATCTGTGCTAATTTCAATCTCTGTTTTTATGCAGCTCCCCAACTCACCTTTCCCCATAAGCAAGCATAAGTTGGTTGTCTCAATTTGAGACCCTTTTCTGTTTTGTAATTCAGTTTATGTGTAGCCAAGTTTACATTCCGTGTATTAGTCATATCTTATGATGTTTCTTTTTCTGTGTGACTTATTTCTCGTAGAATCATCGTACCTGAATCCACTCATTATGGCGCTACGGGCCTGATGACGTAGATTTCATTGCTGTGTGATATTCCATTGTACGTACGTAGCACTACTTCTTTATCCATTTTTTGCTTTCTCGGATATTTAACTTGTACCGTAGACGAGGTTCTGTAAACGGAGCCGTCCCAAACTTTGGGGTGGCTGTGTGTTTTTGATTTTAATTTCCCTAAGCTATAGATCCATAAGTGGAAGTGCCATAGGCTGTGTTGTTTTGTTTCCTACGTGTTTCAGGAAACACCATACACTTCTCCAGAGTGGCTGTTGGCAATTTACATCCTGCCCATCAGCATATCAAGGCTCCCTGTTCTCCATGACCTGTCCTGCCTTTCTGGATTTTACACTTTTTCAGATGGCCCTTTTGACCGGGGGGCAGTTAGACTTCATTGTAGTGCAGATTTCCTTTACACGCTTGCTTGGTTGACCAAAAAGTGCGTATGCGTTTTTTCCTGAATATATTCAGGAAAAAACACATACGCCCTTTTTGGCCAAGTGCATCATTGTCGACATTCTGCCTCATTTCCTATGCTTTAAGTGCAATTCCAGTCTACCCCCTGCAATCGTTTTCCAGAAATTCTGCCCCACCTTCAAGTCCTCTTCGCAGCCTTCCTTCAATATATTTTTAGACCATAGCTGTCATTTATAACTCTGCAGGTTTGTGAATTACAGTGCCCCTGAGCTCCTTTCTTCAACTCGCTTTCTTGTGAGCTGGCCGCAAACCCGCAGGAATGCTTCAGGCCCTAATCTGGTTCCGGCACGGCATGCTGAGCCTTTGGTGAATTCCTCTTCCTGGTGGGAAATGAGCGTTCCATTTGCCCGTGCAGACACCTACAGCTAATCTCTCATTGGTTCTCCCTATTCCTGTTCATCTTGCGCAGAAATTGCAAACTGTGCCAAACAGGAAGTTAAAGGCACTGACTCTCCAAGTGGGGAGAGTGTTAGTAAAGCGTCTGGAATGGTGAACCCGAGTACCAGCGTTCGAAAACTGAGATGCATTTGAAAACGTTTCCCAATCACACGGTGGACCATACTCTGGGTTTCCCATGCATGTTTTAGCTGAAGGAAGAATCCCTTAAACCTGGAGAGTTGGGACCCATGGAATGGGTACCATGCAGTATGACTTCAAAGGGTCTGCGTTTGCTCACCGAACCTCACCAATGCTATCAGCCCGAAGTGTCCAGCCTTATGTCTCACCCAGCTCTGGTTGTAGATGTGGTAAATCCAGGTTGCATCACAAGCCCTGAATGAATTATTTAAGAATTGCTCTCTATTTCACTGTCATTGTGTTTTGTTTTTGAAATTTATTTTGATAATGGGATTTATCGGATTTTCACTGCTGCGTTTAGGCCGCTGTACACACGCTTGATTTCCTTATGGAGACATATAAATCCATGGGTTTTAAGATTCTTACTTGTAAGGTATCTTCCCAGGCGTTGAATATGGGGTGTTGAGTCCATTTCGTTGAGCAAGGAGTAGGTATTGTCTATTATATATTTGGCTTATGGAATGGTATCTGTGCTAATTTCAATCTCTGCTTTTATGCAGCACCCCAACTCACCTTTCCCCATAAGCAAGCATAAGTTGGTTTTCTAAATTTGAGACCCTGTTCTGTTTTGTAATTCAGTTCATGTGTGGCCAAGTTTACATTCCGTGTATTAGTGATATCTTATGATGTTTCTTTTTCTGTGTGACTTATTTCTCGTAGAATCATCGTACCTGAATCCACTCATTATGCCACTACGGGCCTGATGACGTAGATTTCATTGCTGAGTGATATTCCATTGTACGTGCGTACCACAACTTCTTTATCCATTTTTTGCTTTCTCGGATATTTAACTTGTACCATAGACGAGGTTCTTGTAAACAGAGCCGTCCCAAATTTTGGGGTGGCTGTGTGTTTTTGATTTAAATTTCTCTAAGCTATAGGACCATAAGTGGAAGTGCCATAGGCTGTGTTGCTTTATTTCCTACGTGTTACAGGAAACACCATACACTTCTCCAGAGTGGCTGTTGGCAATTTACATCCCGCCCATCAGCATAACAAGGCTCCCTGTTCTCCATGAACTGTCCTGCCTTTCTGGAATTTACACTTTTTTCAGATGGCCCTTTTGACCTGGGGGCATTGAGACTTCATTGTAGTGCACATTTCCTTTACACGGTTGCTTGGCTGGCCAAAAAGCGCGTATGCGTTTTTTCCTGAATATATTCAGGAAAAAACGCATACGCCCTTTTTGGCCAAGTGCATCATTGTCGGCATTCTACCTCTAATCCTATTCTTTAAGTGCAATTCCAGTCTACCCCCTGAAATCGTTTTCCTGAAATTCTGCCCTGATTTCAAGTTCTCTTCGAAGACTTACTTCAGTACATTTTTGGACGATAGCTGTCATTCATTACTCTGCAGGTTTGTGAATTACAGTGACCCTGAGCTCCTTTCTTCAACTCGCTTTCTTGTGAGCTGGCCGCAAAACCGCAGGATTGCTTCAGGCCCTAATATGGTTCCGGCATGGCATGCTGAGCCTTTGGTTAATTCCTCTTCATGGTGGGAAATGAGCGTTAAATTTGCACGTGCAGACACCTTCACATGAGTCGTCATGGTGCCCCTTTGCCCAGGTTAACTCTATGGAGGTTGGAGTTGGAGGGCCTCCTCACTCAAGATCAGTGTGCCCACGGAGCCAACCCTGCAACTTCAGGGCATGGTTTGGGGTTAGGATCACCACGAGGGTTCCTTTTCTCTTAGGAGTGAGGTGGCCTTTTGGGCTGCTGATTTCCAGGTTATCAGATACTGCCAGTATCGTGGCCAGATGTGGCGGTGGGCCAAGCCCCTTGGTGACCGTAGTTTATCCTACCTGGATCGCATTCTTGCATTGTTCCATTTCAAGTGGTCCCAAGTTTTGCACTAATACTCCAATGGCGATTCACCTTTCACCAGGAATGTAAAGGTCAAAGGGTTTATCTAAATTAGGGAGTTCCAGGGCAAGGGTCTGAATTGACTGCTCTTTCCATTCTTGAAAGGCCACTTCTGCATTCTATTCAAAAGGATCATCACCTTTTCCTTTCAGTGTTTCATATAGAGGCCGAGCTAGTAGACTGTAGTTAGGGATCCAGAAGCAGCAAACCCTGGCCTCCCCAGGAACCCCTAAGCTGTCTTCTAGTTTTAGAAATGGGTAAGGCTGTAAATTGTTTCTTCCCTTTCCTGGGATGGGCTTCTCCGACCTTCTGTGAGAATGAAGCCCAGGCAGGTCACCGTAGTCTGTGATATTTGAGCTTTGTCTTGGACAACTTGTATCTTTATTGGCTTCGTAGTTCAGAGGTCTCCTTAGTAGGGCTGGCGATCAGAATGTCGTCTGCATATTGAAGGAGTGTTTCCATTTCCAGAGGTAGAACTTTTAGGTCTTTAGCTGAGCTTTCCCCAAAGCTGGTGTGGGAATTTTTGAACCCTTGGGGCAACACGGCCCGGAAGTATTGTTTTAGTTGTATGTTGAGTCCTGCCACTCACAAGCCAAAATTTCTTGTGACTCTGGGACTAATAGAATACAAAAGAAGGCATCATTGAAGACTAATACAGAATACCATGTCCTGGTGGTTGGTAGAATGACCAGCAGGGTGTAGGGTTTAGGAACTACTGGAGGTATATCCTCGGTGGCTTCACTGACTGTCCTGACATCCTTTACCAGGACTCCAGCAGCCCATGGGGCTCTCGAGGTCAGGCCAATCCCAGGATATGGAGCTCACCTGGGCAGGTACCCCACCCCAGCCCACGGGGCTCTCGTGTTCAGGCCCCTCCCAGGATATGGGGTTCCCTGGGCAGGTCCCCCTGCAGCCCATGGGGCTCTCGTGGTCAGGCCCCTCCCAGGATACAGAGCTACCCTTGCAGGTACCATGGCAGGGCTGGGAACACAGGAACCGTGCATATCGCCCTCATTGCAGAGCACTCCCAGCTCACCTGTCACTCAGATCTGACACAGAGCACCTCAGAGCAGGACTTGAACTAACAAACAGCAGCTCCGACAGGTCTGTGACCCTGGGCATCACTCTGTGTGGCCTCCCTCCACCTGGTCTTCCAGAGACTTCCACTGCACCCGGGGCACCAGGCCTCTGTCTCCACCCACCAGCCACCCCTCCTCTCCCTGACTCCTGGGTTCCTCTCATTAGGAGAGGGTTTTCTTGAAGTTGTCTCCCACTCATGGGCCAGATAATATAATTAGAAAACAAGCCAGAGCTGCAGCCCCTTGTCTATCCTGACTCTCAGGAGCCCACACCTGTTCCTTGGACCTGGCCGATTCAGCAAGTTCCAGTTTCTGCAACTGTGAGCCCCTGAGGGGTGATTATTGGCTGGCCTGGGAAGCCCGACCGTGCCGGCCGGCCCTCCCCAGGTGTGCCTGGGTTCAGATCAATATAAACACCGCTCCAGGCAGCAAGAGCCCCTGCAGCTGTGCCTGACGCCATTTTCTCTGCCCTGTCAGCAGTCTTGGGGCTGGACTGGTGGGAGGGAGTGAGAGGCCACGGCTTTGTGGGTGGCCCAGTGTGAGTGGGGCTCTGCTGGACTTTCTGCAGCAGTTGCCAAGATGCCACCTGCTAAAGAAGAGGATGTGTCACCCATACCTGCCGCTGGAATTTCTCCCTGGGCAGAGGTGAGTGAGGAAGAAAGCAGTGGGGGCCGGGACAGCAGGGGTATCTCAGGCAGGGAAATGGAAAGCTTCCAGAAGAGCACCCAGGGCCAGGACCACCCTGGCTGGCCTGCAGGCACCAAGTCGGCTGGCATGCTGTCGCTCATGTGGCTCAATGGCCCTTCCTCTAGGCTTTCAAGTCCTTGTACATATTCAGGTGTTTTACCTGGGAAGGGTGGGAACATTTCAGCAGCAGCTGGCCTGGGGCTCAGCCCACGTTTACTCACAGATGCCTCGGCACGGTCCCCCAGCTTTGCAATGAGGACGCTTGTTGCGTGGGGCCTGCTGGCTGAATGGGAGATGATTCCCCACCACTGACCAACTTCAGAATTGTTTACAACTGGAGCAAGTGCCCTGATACGGTTTTCCTCTGTGTAGCTGGTGGGTTCTGTTTTTTTTTCTTTTTTGGTTCAAGGTAGATTTTATTCCTCTTTTTTGTATTTACAGATATAAGCATGGAAATAATTTATTCATATAAATACATGTATGTGAAGGGAAGAATATTTTCTCTGTTTTACTTTTTGTAATTTGAATTTTATTTTATTTTTTTATACAGCAGGTTCTTTTTGGTTATCTATTTTATACATATAAATGTATACATGCCAATCCCAATCTCTCAACTCCTCCCACCACCAACCCCCAACAGCTTTCCCCCCTTGGTGTCCATACGTTTGTTGTCTACATCTGTTGCTCTATTTCTGCCTTGCAAAAGGGTTCATCTGTACAATTTGTCTAGGTTCCACATATAGGCATTAATAGACAAGATTTCTTTTTCTCTTTCTGACTTACTTCACTCTGTATGACAGTCTCTAGTTCCATCAACGTCTCTACAAATGACCCAATTTCATTCCTTTTTATGGCTTAGTAATATTCCATTTTATATATGTACCACAACTTTATGCATTCGTCTGTCTGTGGGCATTTAGGTTGCTTCCATTACCTGGATATTGTAAATAGTGATGCAATGAACATTGCGGTGAATGTCTCTTTTTGATTTATGGTTTTGTCTGGGTACATACCCAGTAATGGGACTGCTGTATCATATGGTAATTCTATTCTTAGTTTTATAAGAAACTCCATAACGTTCTCCACAGTGACTGTATCAATTTCATTCCCAACAATAGCGGAAGAGGGTTCCTTATCTCCACACCCTTTCCAGCATTTGTTGTTTGTAGATTTTCTGATGATGCCCATTCTAACAGGTGTGAGGTGATACACCATAGATGACTCTATTTCGTTGAGCAAAGAGCAGGTCTTGTCTATTACATATTTGGCTTATGGAACGGTATGTGTGCTAATTTCAATCTCTGGTTTTATACAGCACCGCAACTCAACTTTCCCCTTAAGCAAGCATAAGTTTTTATCTAAATGTGAGACTCTGTTCGGTTTTGGAATTCAGTTTATGTGTAGCCAAGTTTACACTCTCTCTATTAGGGATATCTTATGATAATTATCTTTCTCTGTGTGACCTATTTCTCTTAGAATCATCATACTTAAATCCACTCAATTTGCTGCTACAGGCCTGATGACATTGATTTCATTGCTGAGTGATATTCCATTGTACGTAAGTAGCACAACTCCTTTATCCATATTTTTCTTTCTGGGATATTTAATTTGTACTGGACTCAAGGTTCTTGTAAACACAGCAGCCCTAAATTTTGTGTTGGCTGTGTCTTGTTGATTTTAATTTTCCTAAGCTATAGGGCCAAAAGTGGAAGTGCCCTAGGGTCTGTAGCTTTGTTTTTCAGATGTTTCAGGATACACCATAAACATCTCCAGAGTGTCTGTTGGCAATTTACATCCCGCCCATCAGCATAACAAGGCTCCCTGTTCTCCATGGCCTGTCCTGTGTTTCTGGTTTTTACACTTTTTTCAGATGGCCCTTTTGACGAATGGGAAATGAGACTTCATTGTAGTGCGGATTTCCATTTCTCGAGTGCTTGGTTGGCCAAAAAGGGCATATGTGTTTTTCCTGAATATATTCAGGAAAAAATGTTTACGCACTTTTGTCCAAGTGCATCACTGTCAAAGATCTGCCGCTTTTCACATGCTTTAAATGCAATTCCAATCTACCTCCTGAAATATGATTCCTGCAATTCTGCCTCGTTTTCAAGTCCTCTTTGCAGACTTACTTCAGTATATTTTTGCCAATAGCTGTCATTTATAACTCTGCAGGTTTGTGAATTACAGTGCCCGTGATTTCCTTTCTTAACTCGTTTCCTTGAAAGCTGGCCACAGAACCGCAGGTTTGCTTTAGGCCATAATCAGGGTCTGGCACGGCACTCTGAGACTTTGGTTCATTCCTCTTCCTGGTGGGAAATTAGAGTTAAATGTGCCCCTCCGGACACCTGCCTCACTCCCAGCCCCTTGGTGATGTGTGTCCTGTGGTTTGAGGTCACATGTGCTGGGTTCCTCACCTTTGGCTGATGTGGCCCCACTGGTGTGAGGACACTCCTGCCTGGTTCCCATCCCCTTGGTGATGTGGGCCATCCGGTGAGGGTCTGATCCTGGTTGGGTTCCTCACACTTCTGTGAGGTGGGCCCTCTTCTCTGACGTCACTCCTGCCTGGCTGGCACACCCCGCCTTGGCGAAGTCGGCCCTCTGGTGGGATTTGGTGCCTGCTGGGTGTCTCCTGCCCTCGGTAATGAGGGCCCTCTGGCGTCAGGCCCTAATTCCTGGGCTCCCAATATTTTCTGATATGCACCCTGTAGTTCGAGTACACTCCTGCCAGGTTCCCAACCCCATGGGAATGTGGGCCTTCTGCTCTGAGGTCCCAACCGTGGGTTGCTCAGTTTCATGATGAGGGCCCTCTGCTGTGAGTTCTCTCCGGCCTGGATCCCATAGCCTCGCGGCTCCTGGCCACCTGCTGGGAGGTTCCAACTGCGGGATTCCTCACCTTTTTTCTTCTATGGACCCTCTGTTTTGAGACTCCTCCTGCCTGCCTCACTCCCAGTCCCTTGGTGATGTGTGTCCTCTGGTGTGAGGCCACGTGTGCTGGGTCCCTCGCCTTTCGATGATGTGGCCCCACTGGTGTGAGGACACTCCTGCCTGCTTCCTATCCCCTTGATGATGTGGGCCCTCTGGTGAGAGTCTGATCCTGGCTGGGTTCCTCACCCTTCTGTGAGGTGGGCCCTCTGCTGTGAGCTCACTCCTGCCTGGCTGGCACACCCCACCTGGGCAACATCGGCCCTCTTGTGGCACTTGGAGCCTGCTGGGAGCCTCCTCCCCTCGGTGATGGGGGCCCTCTAGCGTCAGGACCGAACTGCTGGGTACCCACATTTTCTGATACGTGCTAAGTGGTGCGAGGACACTCCTGCGAGGTTCCCATCCCCATGGGCATGTGGGCCTTCTGCTCTAAGGTCCCAACACCTGTGTTGTTCACCGTTTCATGATGTTGTCTCTCTGGTGTTAGTTCACTCAGGCCTAGATCCCATAGCCTCTGTGCTCTGAGCGGCCTGCTGGGAGGTTCCTACTGCTGGATTCCTTACCTTTTTTATTCTTTGGGTCCTGTGTTTTTATGCTCCTACTTCCTGACTCACTCCCAGCCCCTTTGTGATGTAGGTCCTCTGGTTTAAGGCCACATGTAACGGTTTCCTCACCTTTATTGATGTGGCCCCACTGGTGTGAGGACACTCCTGCCTGGTTCCCATCCCCTTGGTGATGTGGGCCCTCTGGTGAGAGTCTGATCCTGTCTGGATTCCTCACACTTCTGGGAGGTGGGCCCTCTGCTGTGAGGTCACTCCTGCCTGGCTGGCACACGTCACGTTGGCGATGTGGGCCCTCAGTTGGGAGTTGGTGCCTGCTGGGAGTCTCCTCCCCTCGGTAATGAGGGCCCTCTGGCGTCAGGCCCTAACTCATGGGCTCCCAAAATTTTCTGATGTGCGCCCTGTCGTGCAAGTACACTCCAGCCAGGGTCCATTCCCTAGGGGATGTGGGCTTTCTGCTCTGTGGTCCCAACGGCTGGGTGGCTCACAGTGTCAGAATGTGGGCCCTCTGCTCTGAGTTCACTCCGGCATGGATACCATAACCTCGGTGCTCTGGGCCACCTGCTTGGAGCTTCCAACTGCGGGGTTCCTCACCTTTTTTATTCTATGGGCCCTCTGTTCTGAGTCTCCTCCTGCATGCCTCACTCCCAGCCCTTTCGTGATGTGCGTCCCCTTGTTTGAGGCCACATGTGCTGTGTTCCTCACCTTTCGCTGATGTGGCCCCACTGGTGTGAGGACACTCCTGCCTTGTTCCGATCCCCTTGGTGATGTGGGCCCTCTGGTGAGAGTCTTATCCTGGCTGGGTTCCTCACCCTTCTGTGAGGTAGGCCCTCTGCTGTGAGGTCACTCCTGCCTGGCTGGCCCACGTCACCTTGGCGACGTGGGCCCTCAGTTGGGATTTGGTGCCTGCTGGGAGTCTCCTCCCCTCGGTAATGAGGGCCCTCTGGCGTCAGACCCTAACTCCTGGGCTCCCAAAATTTTCTGTTGTGCGCCCTGTGGTGCTAGTACACTCCTGCCAGGTTCCCAACCCCGTGGGAATGTGGGCCTTCTGCTCTGAGGTCCCAACCATGGGTTGCTCAGTTTCTTGATGAGGGCCCTCTGGTGTGAGTTCACTCCAGCATGGATCCCATAGCCTCGCTGCTCCTGGCCACCTGCGGGGAAGTTCCAACTGCGGGATTCCTCACCTTTTTCCTTCTATGTGCCCTCTGTTTTGAGACTCCTCCTGCCTGCCTCACTCCCAGCCCCTTGGTGATGTGTGTCCTCTGGTTTGAGGCCACGTGTGCTGGGTCCCTCACCTTTCGGTGATGTGGCCCCACTGGTGTGAGGACACTCCTGCCTGGTTCCTATCCCCTTGGTGATGTGGGCCCTCTGGTGAGAGTCTGATCCTGGCTGGGTTCCTCCCACTTCTGTGAGGTGGGCCCTCTGCTGTGAGGTCACTCCTGCCTGGCTGTCACACCCCGCCTTGGCAATGTCGGCCCTCTTGTGGCAGTTGGAGCCTACTGGGAGCCTCCTCCCCTCGGTGATGAGGGCCCTCTGGCGTCAGGCCCTAACTGCTGGGTACCCACATTTTCTGATACGTGCTAAGTTGTGCGAGGACACTCGTGCCATGTTCCCAACCCCATGGTGATGTGGGCCTTCTGCTCTGAGGTCCAAACGGCTGGGTTGCTCACAGTTTCATGATGTGGGCCCTCTGCTGTGAGTTCACTGTGGCCTGAATCGCATAGACTCGGTGCTCTGGGCCGCCTGCTGGGAGGTTCCCACTGCAGGATTCCTCAGCTCTTTTATTCTATTCGCCCTGTGTTGTGAGGCTACTCATGCCTGCCTCACTCCGAACCCCTTGGAGATCTGGGTCCTCTGGTTTAGGCCACATGTGCTGGGTTCCTCACCTTTCTATGATGTGGTCACCCTGGTGTGAAGACAGTCCTGCCTGGTTCTGATGCCCTTGGTGATGTGGGCCCTCTGGTGAGAGTCTTATCCTGGCTGGGTTCCTCACCATTCTGTGAGGTAGGCCCTCAGCTGTGAGGTCACTCCTGCCTGGCTGTTGCACGTCACCTTGGCGACATGGTCCCTCCGTAGGGAGTTGGAGCCTGCTTGGGGTCTCCTCCCCTTGGTAATGAGGGCCCTCTGGCATCAGGCCCTAATTTCTGCGTTCCCAAAATTCTCTGATGTGCGCCCTGTGGTGCGAGTACACTTCTGCCAAGTTCCCAACCACATGGGAATGTGGGCCTTCTGCTCTAAGGTCCCAACGGCTGGGTTGCTCAGAGTTTCATGATGAGGGCCCTCTGTTTTGAGTTCAGTCAAGCCTGGATCCCATAGCCTCGCTGCTCCTGGCCGCCTGCTGGGAGGTTCCAACTGCGGGATTCCTCACCTTTTTTACGCAATGGGCCCTCTGTTTTGAGGCTCCTCCTGCCTGCCTCACTCCCAGCCCCATGGTGATGTGTGTCCTGTAGTTTGAGGCCACGTGTGCTGGGTCCGTCACATTTCGGTGATGTGGCCCCACTGGTGTGAGGACACTCCTGCCTGGTTTCCATTCCCTTGGTGATGTGGGCCCTCTGGTGAGAGTCTGATCCTCTTTGGGTTCCTCACACTTTTGTGTGGTTGGCCCTCTGCTCTGAGGTCACTCCTGCCTGGCTGGCAAACCCCGCATTGGCGACGTCGGCCCTCTGGTAGCAGTTGGAGCTTGCTGGGAGCCTCCTCTCCTCAGTGATGAGGGCCCTCTGGCGTCCGGCCCTAACTGCTGGGCGCCCCACATTTTCTGTTGTGTGCCCACTGGTGCGATGACACTCCTGCTTGGTTCCCTTCCCCATGGGGATGTGGGCCTTGTGCTCTGAGGTCACAAAGGCTGGGTTGCTTACAGTATCACGATGAGGGCCCTCTGTTGTGAGTTCATCACTGCCTGGATCCCATAGCCTCGGTGCTCTGGGCCGCCTGCTGGGATGTTCCAACTGCTGGATTCCTCACCTTTTTATACAATGGGCCATGTGTTTTGAGGTTAATCCTGCCTGCCTCGCTCTGAGACCCATGGTGATGTGGGTCTTCTGGTTTGAGGCCCCATGTGCTGGGTACCTCAACTTTCGATGATGTGGCCCCACGGGTGTGAGGACACTCGTGCCTGATTCCCAGCCCCTTGCTTATGTGGGCACTCTGGTGAGAGTCTGATCATGACTGGGTTCCTTACCCTTCTGTGAGGTGGGCGCTCTGATGAGAGGTCACTCCTGCCTGGATGGCTCACGTCGCCTTGGCGACGTAGGCCCTCTGTTGGCCACTGAAGCATGCTGGGAGCCTCCTACCCTCTTTAATGAGGGCCCTGGAAGAAACGCATATGCCCTTTTTGACCAAGTGCATCATTGTCAAAGTTCTGCCTCTTCTCCTATACTTTCCGAGGACTTCCCGTCTACCTCCTGAAATCGTATTCCTGGAATTCTGCCCCGCGTTCAAGTCCTCTTTGCAGCCTTACTTCAATATATTTTTGGACGATAGCTGTCATTTATAACTCTGCAGGTTTGTGAATTACAGTGCCCCTGAGCTCCATTCTTCAACTCGCTTTCTTGTGAGCTGGCCGCAAAACCGCAGGATTGCTTCAGGCCCTAATCTGGTTCCGGCACGGCATGTTGAGCCTTTGGCTAAACCTCTTCCTGATGGGAAATGAGCGTTAAATTTGCTCGTGCAGACACCTACAGCTAATCTCTCATTGGTTCTCCCTATTCCTGTTCATCTTGCGCAGAAATTCCAAACTGTGCCAAACAGGAGGTTAAAGGCACTGACTCTCCAATTGGGGAAAGAGTTAGTAAAGCGTCTGGAATGGTAAAACCGAGTATGAGGGGACGAAAACTGAGATGCATTTAAAAAGTTTTCCCGGTCACACGGTGGACCATATTCTGGGTTTCCCATGCCTGTTTTACCTGAAGGAAGAATCCCTTAAACCTGGAGAGGTGGGACCCATGGAATGGGTACCATGCAGTATGACTTCAAGGGGTCTGCGTTTGCTCACCGAACCTCAACAAAGCTATCAGCCCGAAGTGTCCAGCCTTATGTCTCACTCAGCTCTAGGTGTAGATGTGGTAAATCCAGGTTGCATCACAAGACCTGAATGAATTGTTTAAGAATTGCTCTCTATTTCACTGTCATTGTGTTTTGTTTTTGAAATTTATTTTGATAATGGGATTTATCGGATTCTCTCTGCTGCGTTTAGGCCACTGTACACACGCTTGATTTCCTTATGGAGACATATAAATCCATGGGTTTTAAGATGCTTACTTGTCATGTATATTCCCAGGCGTTGAATTTGGGTGTTGAGTCCATTTCGTTGAGCAAGGAGTAGGTCTTCTCTATTATATATTTGGCTTATGGAAAGGTATCTGTGCTAATTTCAATCTCTGGTTTTATGCAGCACCCCAACTCACCTTTCCCCATAAGCAAGCATACGTTGGTTTTCTAAATTTGAGACCCTGTTCTGTTTTGTAATTCAGTTCATCTGTAGTCAAGTTTACATTCCGTGTATTAGTGATATCTTATGATGTTTCTTTTTTGTGTGACTTATTTCTCGTAGAATCATCGTACCTGAATCTACTCATTATGCCGCTACGGACCTGATGACGTAGATTTCATTGCTGAGCGATACTCCATTGTACGTGCGTACCACAATTTCTTTATCCATTTTTTGATTTCTCGGATATTTAACTTGTACCGTAGACGAGGTTCTTGTAAACAGAGCCATCCCAAACATTGGGGTGGCTGTGTGATTTTGATTTTAATTTCCCTAAGCTATAGGACCATAAGTGGAAGTGCCATAGGCTGTGTTGCTTTGTTTCCTACGTGTTTCAGGAAACACCATACACTTCTCCAGAGTGGCTGTTGGCAATTTACATCCCGCCCATCAGCATAACAAGGCTCCCTGTTCTCCATGAACTGTCCTGCCTTTCTGGATTTTACACTTTTTTCAGATGGCCCTTTTGACCGGGGGGCAGTGAGACTTCATTGTAGTGCAGATTTCCTTTACATGCTTGTTTGGTTGGCCAACAAGGGCGTATGCGTTTTTTCCTGAATATATTCAGGAAAAAACGCATACGCCCTTCTTGGCCAAGTGCATCATTGTCGACATTCTGCCTCTTTTCCTATGCTTTAAGTGCAATTCCAGTCTACCCCCTGAAATCGTTTTCCTGAAATTCTGCCCCGCTTTCAAGTCCCCTTCGAAGACTTACTTCAATACATTTTTGGACGATAGCTGTCATTCATAACTCTGCAGGTTTGTGAATTACAGTACCCCTGCGCTCCTTTCTTCAACTCGCTTTCTTGTGAGCTGGCCGCAAAACAGCAGGATTGTTTCAGGCCCTAATCTGTTTCCGGCAGGGCACACTGAGCCTTTGGTTAATTCCTCTTCCTGGTGGGAAATGAGCGTTCCATTTGCCCGTGTAGACACCTACAGCTAGTCTCTCATTGGTTCTCCCTATTCCTCTTCATCTTGCGCAGAAATTGCAAACAGTGGCAAACAGGAGGTTAAAGGCACTGACTCTCCAAGTGGGGAGAGTGTTAGTAAAGCGTCTGGAATGGTGAACCCGAGTACCAGGTTTCGAAAACTGAGATGCATTTGAAAACGTTTCCCAATCACACGGTGGACCATACTCTGGGTTTCCCATGCATGTTTTAGCTGAAGGGAGAATCCCTTAAACCTGGAGAGTTGGGACCCATGGAATGGGTACCATGCAGTATGACTTCAAAGGGTCTGCGTTTGCTCACCGAACCTCACCAATGCCATCAGCCCGAAGTATCCAGCCTTATGTCTCACCCAGCTCTGGGTGTAGATGTGGTAAATCCAGGTTGCATCACAAGCCCTGAATGAATTATTTAAGAATTGCTCTCTATTTCACTGTCATTGAGTTTTGTTTTTGAAATTTATTTTGATAATGGGATTTATCGGATTTTCACTGCTGCGTTTAGTCCACTGTACACACGCTTGATTTCCTTATGGAGACATAAAAATTCATGGATTTTAAAATTCTTACTTGTCAGGTATATTCCCAGGCGTTGAATTTGGGTGTTGAGTCCATATCGTTGAGCAAGGAGTAGGTCTTGTCTATTATATATTTGGCTTATGAAACGGTATCTGTGCTAATTTCAATCTCTGGTTTTATGCAGCACCCCAACTCACCTTTCCCCATAAGCAAGCAGAAGCTGGTTTTCTAAATTTGAGACCCTGTTCTGTTTTGTAATTCAGTTCATGTGTAACCAATTTACATTCCGTGTATTAGTGATATCTTATGATGTTTCTTTTTCTGTGTGACTTATTTCTCGTAGAATCATCGTACTTGGATCCACTCATTATGCCGCTACGGGCCTGATGATGGAGATTTCATTGCTGAGTGATATTCCATTGTACGTGCGTACCACAACTTCTTTATCCATTTTTTGCTTTCTCGGATATTTAACTTGTACCGTAGATGAGGTTCTTGTAAACAGAGCCGTCCCAAACTTTGGGGTGGCTGTGTGTTTTTGATTTTAATTTCCCTAAGCTATAGGACCATAAGTGGAAGTGCAATAGGCTGTGTTGCTTTGTTTCCTACGTGTTTCAGGAAACACCATACACTTCTCCAGAGTGGCTGTTGGCAATTTACATCCTGCCCAGCAGCATAAGAAGGCTCCCTGTTCTCCATGACCTGTCCTGACTTTCTGGATTTTACACTTTTTTCAGATGGCCCTTTTGACCGGGGGGCAGTGAGACTCCATTGTAGTGCAGATTTCCTTTACACGCATGCTTGGTTGGCCAAAAAGGGCGTATGCGTTTTTTCCTGAATATATTCAGGAAAAAACGCATACGCCCTTTTTGGCCAAGTGCATCATTGTCGACATTCTGCCTCTTTTCCTATGCTTTAAGTGCAATTCCAGTCTACCCCCTGAAATCGTTTTCCTGAAATTCTGCCCCGCTTTCAAGTCCTCTTTGAAGACGTACTTCAATACATTTTTGGACGATAGCTGTCATTCATAACTCTGCAGGTTTGTGAATTACAGTGCCCCAGAACTCCTTTCCTCAACTCGCTTTCATGTGAACTGGCCGCAAAACCGCAGGATTGTTTCAGGCCCTAATCTGTTTCCGGCATGGCACGCTGAGCCTTTGGTTAATTCGTCTTCCTGGTGGGAAATGAGCATTCCATTTGCTCGTGCAGGCACCTACAGGTAGTCTCTCATTGGTTCTCCCTATTCCTGTTCATCTTGCGCAGAAATTGCAAACTGTGCCAAACAGGAGATTAAAGGCACTGACTCTCCAAGTGGGGAGAGTTTTAGTAAAGCGTCTGGAATGGTGAACCCGAGTACCAGGGTTCGAAAACTGAGATGCATTTGGAAACGTTTCCCAATCACACGGTGGACCATACTCTGGGTTTCCCATGCATGTTTTAGCTGAAGGAAGAATCCCTTAAACCTGGAGAGTTGGGACCCATGGAATGAGTACCATGCAGTATGACTTCAAAGGGTCTGTGTTTGCTCACCGAACCTCACCAATGCTATCAGCCCGAAGTGCCCAGACGTATGTCTCACCCAGCTCTGGGTGTACATGTGGTAAATCCAGGTTGCATCACAAGCCCTGAATCAATTATTTAAGAAACGCTCTCTATTTCACTGTCATTGTGTTTTGTTTTTGAAATTTATTTTGATAATGGGATTTATCGTATTTTCACTGCTGCGTTTAGGCCGATGTACAGACATTTGATTTCCTTATGGAGACATATAAATCCATGGGTTTTAAGATTCTTACTTGTCAGGTATATTCCCAGGCGTTGAATATGGGGTGTTGAGTCTATTTCGCTGAGCAAGGAGTAGGTGTTGTCTATTATATATTTGGCTTATGGAACAGTATCTGTGCTAATTTCAATCTCTGTTTTTATGCAGCTCCCCAACTCACCTTTCCCCATAAGCAAGCATAAGTTGGTTGTCTCAATTTGAGACCCTTTTCTGTTTTGTAATTCAGTTTATGTGTAGCCAAGTTTACATTCCGTGTATTAGTCATATCTTATGATGTTTCTTTTTCTGTGTGACTTATTTCTCGTAGAATCATCGTACCTGAATCCACTCATTATGGCGCTACGGGCCTGATGACGTAGATTTCATTGCTGTGTGATATTCCATTGTACGTACGTAGCACTACTTCTTTATCCATTTTTTGCTTTCTCGGATATTTAACTTGTACCGTAGACGAGGTTCTGTAAACGGAGCCGTCCCAAACTTTGGGGTGGCTGTGTGTTTTTGATTTTAATTTCCCTAAGCTATAGATCCATAAGTGGAAGTGCCATAGGCTGTGTTGTTTTGTTTCCTACGTGTTTCAGGAAACACCATACACTTCTCCAGAGTGGCTGTTGGCAATTTACATCCTGCCCATCAGCATATCAAGGCTCCCTGTTCTCCATGACCTGTCCTGCCTTTCTGGATTTTACACTTTTTCAGATGGCCCTTTTGACCGGGGGGCAGTTAGACTTCATTGTAGTGCAGATTTCCTTTACACGCTTGCTTGGTTGACCAAAAAGTGCGTATGCGTTTTTTCCTGAATATATTCAGGAAAAAACACATACGCCCTTTTTGGCCAAGTGCATCATTGTCGACATTCTGCCTCATTTCCTATGCTTTAAGTGCAATTCCAGTCTACCCCCTGCAATCGTTTTCCAGAAATTCTGCCCCACCTTCAAGTCCTCTTCGCAGCCTTCCTTCAATATATTTTTAGACCATAGCTGTCATTTATAACTCTGCAGGTTTGTGAATTACAGTGCCCCTGAGCTCCTTTCTTCAACTCGCTTTCTTGTGAGCTGGCCGCAAACCCGCAGGAATGCTTCAGGCCCTAATCTGGTTCCGGCACGGCATGCTGAGCCTTTGGTGAATTCCTCTTCCTGGTGGGAAATGAGCGTTCCATTTGCCCGTGCAGACACCTACAGCTAATCTCTCATTGGTTCTCCCTATTCCTGTTCATCTTGCGCAGAAATTGCAAACTGTGCCAAACAGGAAGTTAAAGGCACTGACTCTCCAAGTGGGGAGAGTGTTAGTAAAGCGTCTGGAATGGTGAACCCGAGTACCAGCGTTCGAAAACTGAGATGCATTTGAAAACGTTTCCCAATCACACGGTGGACCATACTCTGGGTTTCCCATGCATGTTTTAGCTGAAGGAAGAATCCCTTAAACCTGGAGAGTTGGGACCCATGGAATGGGTACCATGCAGTATGACTTCAAAGGGTCTGCGTTTGCTCACCGAACCTCACCAAAGCTATCAGCCCGAAGTGTCCAGCCTTATGTGTCACAAAGCTCTGGGTGTAGATGTGGTAAATCCCGGTTTCATCACAAGGCCTGAATGAATTATTTAAGAATTGCTCTGTATTTCACTGTCATTGTGTTTTGTTTTTGACATTTATTTTGATCATGGGATTTATCGGATTTTCACTGCTGCGTTTATGCCGCTGTACACACGCTTTATTTCCTTGTGGAGACATATAAATCCATGGGTTTTAAGATTCTTACTTGTCAGGTATATTCCCAGGCGTTGAATATGGAGTGTTGAGTCCATTTCGTTGAGCAAGGAGTAGGTCTTGTCTATTATATATTTGGCTTATGGAAAGGTATCTGTGCTAATTTCAATCTCTGGTTTTATGCAGCACCCCAACTCACCTTTCCCCCTAAGCAAGCATAAGTTGGTTTTCTAAATTTGAGACCCTGTTCTGTTGGTATTTCTGTTCATGTGTAGCCAAGTTTACATTCCGTGTATTAGTGATAACTTATGAGGTTTCTTTTTCTGTGTGACTTATTTCTCGTAGAATCATCATACCTGAATCCAGTCATTATGCCGCTACGGGCCTGATGACGTAGATTTCATTGCTGAGTGATATTCCATTGTACTTGCATACCACAACTTCTTTATGAATTTTTTGCTTTCTCGGATATTTAACTTGTACCGTAGACGAGGTTCTTGTAAACAGAGACGTCCCAAACATTGGGGTGGCTGTGTGTTTTTGATTTTAATTTCCATAATCTATAGGACCATAAGTGGAAGTGCCATAGGCTGTGTTGCTTTCTTTCCTACGTGTTTCAGGAAACACCATACACTTCTCCAGAGTGGCTGTTGGCAATTTACATCCCACCCATCAGCATAACAAGGCTCCCTGTTCTCCATGGCCTGTGCTGTCTTTCTGGATTTTACACTTTTTTCAGATGGCCCTTTTGACCTGGGGGCAGTGAGACTTCTTTGTAGTGCAGATTTCTTTAACATGCTGGCTTGGTTGGCCAAAAAGGGCGTATGCGTTTTTTCCTGAATATATTCAGGAAAAAACGCATACGCCCTTTTTGGCCAAGTGCATCATTGTCGACGTTCTGCCTCTTTTCCTATGCTTTAAATGCAATTCCAGTCTACCCCCTGAAATCGTTTTCCTGCAATTCTGCCCCGCTTTCCAGTCCTCTTCGCAGCCTTCCTTCAATATATTTTTGGACGATAGCTGTCATTTATAACTCTGCAGGTTTGTGAATTACAGTGTCCCTGAGCTCCTTTCTTCAACTCGCTTTCTTGTGAGCTGGCCGCAAACCCGCAGGAATGCTTCAGGCCCTAATCTGGTTCCGGCACGGCATGCTGAGCCTTTGGTTAATTCCTCTTCCTGGTGGGAAATGAGCGTTCCATTTGCCCGTCCAGACACCTACAGCTAGTCTCTCATTGGTTCTCCCTATTCCTGTTCATCTTGCGCAGAAATTGCAAACTGTGCCAAACAGGAGGTTAAAGGCACTGACTCTCCAAGTGGGGAGAGTGTTAGTAAACGGTCTGGAATGGTGAACCCGAGTAAAAGGGGACAAAAACTGAGATGCATTTGAAAACGTTTCCCGGTCACACAGTGCACTGTACTGTGGGTTTCCCATGCATGTTTTAGCTGAAGGAAGAATCCCTTAAACCTGGAGAGTTGGGACCCATGGAATGGGTACCATGCAGTATGACTTCAAAGGGTCTGCATTTGCTCATCGAACCTCACCAATGCTATCAGCCCGAAGTGTCCAGCCTTATGTCTCACTCAGCTCTGGGTGTAGATGTGGTAAATCCAGGTTGCATCACAAGCCCTGAATGAATTATTTAAGAATTGCTCTCTATTTCACTGTCATTGTGTTTGTCTTTGTAATTCATTTTGATAATGGGTTTTATCGGATTTTCTCTGCTGCATTCATGCCGCTGTACACACACTTGAGTCTCTTATGGAGACATATAAATCCATGGGTTTGAAGGTTCTTACTAGTCATGTGTAATCCTAGGCGTTGAATATGGGGTGTTTAGTCCATTTCGCTGAGCAAGGGCTAGGTCTTGACTATTACATATTTGGCTTATGGAAAGGTATCTGTGCTAATTTCTATCTCTGGTTTTATGCAGCACCACAACTCACCTTTCCCCTTAAGCAAGCATAAGTTGGTTTTCTAAATTTGAGACCCTGTTCTGTTTTGTAATTCAGTTCATGTGTAGCCAAGTTTACATTCCGTGTATTAGTGATAACTTATGATGTTTCATTTTCTGTGTGACTTATTTCACTTAGAAACATCGTACCTGAATCCACTCATTATGCCGCGACGGGCCTGATGACATAGATTTCATTGGTGAGTGATATTCCTTTGTACGTACGTACCACACGTCTTTATCCATTTTTCGCTTTCTGGGATAGTTAACTTGTACCGTAGACGAGGTTCTTGTAAACAGAGCTGTAAACAGAAACTTTGCGGTGGCTGTGTGTTTTTGATTTTAATTTCCCTAAGCTATAGGAAAATAAGTGGTAATGCCGTAGGCTCCGTTGCTTTGTTTTTTAGGTTTTTGAGGAAACACCATACACATCTCCAGAGTGGCTGTTGGCAATTTACATCCCGCCCATCAGCATAACAAGGCTCCCTGTTCTCCATGGCCTGTGCTGCCTTTCTGGATTTTACACTTTTTTCAGATGGCCCTTTTGAACGGGGGGCAGTGAGACTTCATTGTAGTGCAGATTTCTTTAACATGCTTGCTTGGTTGGCCAAAAAGGGCGTATGCGTTTTTTCCTGAATATATTCAGGAAAAAACGCATACGCCCTTTTTGGCCAAGTGCATCATTGTCGACGTTCTGCCTCTTTTCCTATGCTTTAAATGCAATTCCAGTCTACCCCCTGAAATCGTTTTCTTGCAATTCTGCCCCGCTTTCAAGTCCTCTTCGCAGCCTTCCTTCAATATATTTTTGGGTGATAGCTGTCATTTATAACTCTGCAGGTTTGTGAATTACAGTGTCCCTGAGCTCCTTTCTTCAACTCGCTTTCTTGTGAGCTGGCCGCAAACCCGCAGGATTGCTTCAGGCCCTAATCTGGTTCCGACACGGCATGCTGAGCCTTTGGTTAATTCCTCTTCCTGGTGGGAAATGAGCGTTAAGTTTGCCCGTGCAGACACCTTCACACGAGTCTTCATGGTGCCACTTTGCCCCGGTTATCTCTATGGAGGTTGGAGTTGGAGGGCCTCCTCGCTCAAGGTCAGTGTGCCCATGGAGCCAACCCTGCAACTTCAGGGCATGGTTGGGTGTTAGGATCACCACGTGGGGTCCTTTTCCCTTCGGAGGGAGGTGGCCTTTTGGGCTGCTGATTTCCAGGTTTTCAGATACGGCCAGTATCTTGGCCAGATGTGGCAGTGGGCCAAGCCCCTTGGTGACCGTAGTTTATCCTACCTGGATCGCATTCTTGCATTGTTCCATTTCAAGTGGTCCCAGGTTTTGCACTAATACTCCAATGGCGATTCACCGTTCACCAGGAATGTAAAGGTCAAAGGGTTTAGCTAAATTAGGGAGTTCCAGGGCAAGGGTCTGAATTGACTGCTCTTTCCATTCTTGAAAGGCCACTTCTGCATTCTATTCAAAAGGATCATCATCTTTTCCTTTCAGTGTTTCATATAGAGGCCCAGCTAGTAGACTGTAGTTAGGGATCCAGAAGCAGCAAACCCTGGCCTCCCCAGGAACCCCTAAGCTGTCTTCTAGTTTCAGAAATGGGTAAGGCTGTAAATTGTTTCTTCCCTTTCCTGGGATGGGCTTCTCCGACCTTCTGTGAGAATGAAGCCCAGGCAGGTCACCGTAGTCTGTGATATTTGAGCTTTGTCTTGGACAACTTGTATCCTTTATTGGCTTGGTAGTTCAGAGGTCTCCTTAGTAGGGCTGGCGATCAGAATGTCGTCTGCATATTGAAGGAGTGTTTCCTTTTCCAGAGGTAGAACTTTTAGTTCTTTAGCTGAGCTTTCCCCAAAGATGGTGTGGGAATTTTTGAACCCTTGGGGCAACACGGCCCGGAAGTATTGTTTTAGTTGTATGTTGAGTCCTGCCACTCACAAGCCAAAATTTCTTGTGACTCTGGGACTAATAGAATACAAAAGAAGGCATCATTGAAGACTAATACAGAATACCATGTCCTGGTGGTTGTTAGAATGACCAGCAGGGTGTAGGATTTAGGAACTACTGGAGGTATATCCTCGGTGGCTTCACTGACTGTCCTGACATCCTTTACCAGGACTCCAGCAGCCCATGGGGCTCTCGAGGTCAGGCCAATCCCAGGATATGGAGCTCACCTGGGCAGGTACCCCACCCCCACCCCAGCCCATGGGGATCTCGTGTTCAGGCCCCTCCCAGGATATGGGGTTCCCTGGGCAGGTTCCCCTGCAGCCCATGGGGCTCTCGTGGTCAGGCCCCTCCCAGGATACAGAGCTACCCTTGCAGGTACCATGGCAGGGCTGGGAACACAGGAACCGTGCATATCGCCCTCATTGCAGAGCACTCCCAGCTCACCTGTCACTCAGATCTGACACAGAGCACCTCAGAGCAGGACTTGAACTAACAAACAGCAGCTCCGACAGGTCTGTGACCCTGGGCATCACTCTGTGTGGCCTCCCTCCACCTGGTCTTCCAGAGACTTCCACTGCACCCGGGGCACCAGGCCTCTGTCTCCACCCACCAGCCACCCCTCCTCTCCCTGACTCCTGGGTTCCTCTCATTAGGAGAGGGTTTTCTTGAAGTTGTCTCCCACTCATGGGCCAGATAATATAATTAGAAAACAAGCCAGAGCTGCAGCCCCTTGTCTATCCCGACTCTCAGGAGCCCACACCTGTTCCTTGGACCTGGCCGATTCAGCAAGTTCCAGTTTCTGCAACTGTGAGCCCCTGAGGGGTGATTATTGGCTGGCCTGGGAAGCCCGACCGTGCCGGCCAGCCCTCCCCAGGTGTGCCTGGGTTCAGATCAATATAAACACCGCTCCAGGCAGCAAGAGCCCCTGCAGCTGTGCCTGACGCCATTTTCTCTGCCCTGTCAGCAGTCTTGGGGCTGGACTGGTGGGAGGGAGTGAGAGGCCACGGCTTTGTGGGTGGCCCAGTGTGAGTGGGGCTCTGCTGGACTTTCTGCAGCAGTTGCCAAGATGCCACCTGCTAAAGAAGAGGATGTGTCACCCATACCTGCCGCTGGAATTTCTCCCTGGGCAGAGGTGAGTGAGGAAGAAAGCAGTGGGGGCCGGGACAGCAGGGGTATCTCAGGCAGGGAAATGGAAAGCTTCCAGAAGAGCACCCAGGGCCAGGACCACCCTGGCTGGCCTGCAGGCACCAAGTCGGCTGGCATGCTGTCGCTCATGTGGCTCCATGGCCCTTCCTCTAGGCTTTCAAGTCCTTGTACATATTCAGGTGTTTTACCTGGGAAGGGTGGGAACATTTCAGCAGCAGCTGGCCTGGGGCTCAGCCCACGTTTACTCACAGATGCCTCGGCACGGTCCCCCAGCTTTGCAATGAGGACGCTTGTTGCGTGGGGCCTGCTGGCTGAATGGGAGATGATTCCCCACCACTGACCAACTTCAGAATTGCTTACAACTGGAGCAAGTGCCGTGATACGGTTTTCCTCTGTGTAACTGGTGGGTTCTGTTTTTTTTCTTTTTTTCGTTTTTGGTTCAAGGTAGATTTTATTCCTCTTTTTTGTATTTACAGATATAAGCATGGAAATAATTTATTCATATAAATACATGTATGTGAAGGGAAGAATATTTTTTCTGTTTTACTTTTTGTAATTTGAATTTTATTTTATTTTTTTATACAGCAGGTTCTTTTTGGTTATCTATTTTATACATATAAATGTATACATGCCAATCCCAATCTCTCAACTCCTCCCACCACCACCCCCCAACAGCTTTCCCCCCTTGGTGTCCATACGTTTGTTGTCTACATCTGTTGCTCTATTTCTGCCTTGCAAAACGGTTCATCTGTAAAATTTGTCTAGGTTCCACATATAGGCATTAATATACAAGATTTGTTTTTCTATTTCTGACTTACTTCACTCTGTATGACAGTCTCTAGATCCATCAACGTCTCTACAAATGACCCAATTTCATTCCTTTTTATGGCTTAGTAATATTCCATTTTATATATGTACCACTTCTTTATGCATTCGTCTGTCTGTGGGCATTTAGGTTGCTTCCATTACCTGGATATTGTAAATAGTGATGCAATGAACATTGCGGTGAATGTCTCTTTTTGATTTATGGTTTTGTCTGGGTATACGCCCAGTAGTGGGATTGCTGTATCATATGGTAATTCTATTCTTAGTTTTATAAGAAACTCCATAATGTTCTCCACAGTGACTGTATCAATTTACATTCCCAACAATAGTGGAAGAGGGTTCCTTATCTCCACACCCTTTCCAGCATTTGTTGTTTGTAGATTTTCTGATGATGCCCATTCTAACATGTGTGAGGTGATACACCATGGATGAGTCTATTTCGTTGAGCAAAGAGTAGGTCTTTTCTAGTACCTATTTGGCTTATGGAACGGTATGTGTGCTAATTTCAATCTCTGGTTTTATACAGCACCCCAACTCAACATTCCCCTTAAGCAAGCATAAGTTTTTATCTAAATGTGAGACTCTGTTCGGTTTTGTATTTCAGTTTATCTGTAGCCAAGTTTACACTCCCTCTATTAGTGATATCTTATGATACTTATCTTTCTCTGTGTGACGTATTTCTCTTAGAATCATCATATTTAAATCCACTCAATTTGCTGCTACAGGCCTGATGACATTAATTTCATTGCTGAGTGATATTCCGTTGTACGTAAGTAGCACAACTCCTTTATCCATTTTTTTCTTTCTGGGATATTTAATTTGTACTGGACTCGAGTTTCTTGTAAACACAGCAGCCCTAAATTTTGTGCTGGCTGTGTCTTGTTGATTTTAATTTTCCTAAGCTATAGGGCTAAAAGTGGAAGTACCCTAGGCTCTGTAGCTTTGTTTTTCAGATGTTTCAGGATACACCATAAACACCTCCAGAGTGTCTGTTGGCAATTTACATCCCGCCCATCAGCATAACAAGGCTCCCTGTTCTCCATGGCCTGTCCTGTGTTTCTGGTTTTTACACTTTTTTCAGATGGCCCTTTTGACGAATGGGAAATGGGACTTCATTGTAGTGCGGATTTCCATTGCTGGAGTGCTTGTTTGGCCAAAAAGGGCATATGCGTTTTTTCCTGAATATATTCAGGAAAAAATGTTTACGCACTTTTGTCCAAGTGCATCAGTGTCAAAGATCTGCCGCTTTTCACATGCTTTAAATGCAATTCCAATCTACCTCCTGAAATATGATTCCTGCAATTCTGCCTCGTTTTCAAGTCCTCTTTGCAGACTTACTTCCATATAATTTTGCCAATAACTGTCATTTATAACACTGCAGGTTTGTGAATTACAGTGCCCGTGATTTCCTTTCTTAACTCGTTTCCTTGAAAACTGGCCACAGAACCGCAGGTTTGCTTCAGGCCGTAATCAGGGTCCGGCACGGCACTCTGAGACTTTGGTTCATTCCACTTCCTGGTGGGAAATTAGAGTTAAATGTGCCCCTCCAGACACCTGCCTCACTCCTAGCCCCTTGGTGATGTGTGTCCTGTGGTTTGAGGCCACATGTGCTGGGTTCCTCACCTTTGGCTGATGTGGCCCCACTGGTGTGAGGACACTCCTACCTGGTTCCCATCCCCTTGGTGATGTGGGCCCTCCGGTGAGAGTCTGATCCTGGTTGGGTTCCTCACACTTCTGTGAGGTGGGCCCTCTTCTCTGAGGTCACTCCTGCCTGGCTGGCACACCCCGCCTTGGCGACGTCGGCCCTCTGGTGGGATTTGGTGCCTGCTGGGTGTCTCCTCCCCTCGGTAATGAGGGCCCTCTGACGTCAGGCCCTAACTCCTGGGCTCCCAATATTTTCTGATATGCGCCCTGTGGTTCGAGTACACTCCTGCCAGGTTCGCAACCCCATGGGAATGTGGGCCTTCTGCTCTGAGGTCCCAACCGTGGGTTGCTCAGTTTCATGATGAGGGCCCTCTGCTGTGAGTTCTCTCCGGCCTGGATCCCATAGCCTCGCGGCTCCTGGCCACCTGCTGGGAGGTTCCAACTGCGGGATTCCTCACCTTTTTTCTTCTATGGGCCCTCTGTTTTGAGACTCCTCCTGCCTGCCTCACTCCCAGCCCCTTGGTGATGTGTGTCCTCTGGTTTGAGGCCACATGTGCTGGGTCACTCACATTTCGTTGATGAGGTCCCACTGGTGTGAGGACACTCCAGCCTGGTTCCCATTCTCTTGGTGATGTGGGCCCTCTGGTGAGAGTCTGATCCTCCTTGGGTTCCTCACACTTTTGTGAGGTGGGCCCTCTGCTCTGAGGTCACTCTTGCCTGGCTGGCACACCCCGCATTGGCGACGGCGGCCCACTGGTAGCAGTTGGAGCCTGCTGGGAGCCTCCTCTCCTCGGTGATGAGAGCCCTCTGGTGTCAGGCCCTAACTGCTGGGCTCCCCACATTTTCTGATGTGTGCCCACTGGTGCGATGACACTCCTACTTGGTTCCCTTCCCCATGGGGATGTGGGCCTTGTGCTCTGAGGTCACAACGGCTGGTTTGCTCACAGTTTCATGATGAGGGCCCTCTGTTGTGAGTTCATCACTGCCTGGATCCCATAGCCTCGGTGCTCTGGGCCGCCTGCTCGGATGCTCCAACTGCTGGATTCCTCACCTTTTTTATACAATGGGCCATGTGTTGTGAGGTTAATCCTGCCTGCCTCGCTCCAAGACCCATGGTGATGTGGGTCCTCTGGTTTGAGGCCACATTTTCTTGTTACCTCAACTTTTGATGATATGGCCCCACGGGTGTGATGACACTCCTGCCTGGTTCACAGCCCCTTGCTGATGTGGGCACTCTGGTGAGAGTCTGATCCTGGCTGGGTTCCTTACCCTTCTGTGAGGTGGGCCCTCTGATGTGAGGTCACTCCTGCCTGGCTGGCTCACGTCGCCTTGATGATGTGGGCCCTCTGTTGGCCACTAAAGCATTCTGGGAGCCTCCTACCCTCTTTAATGAGGGCCCTGGAAAAAACGCATATGCACATTTTGACCAAGTGCATCATTGTCCAGGATCTGCCTCTTCTCCTATGCTTTCAGAGCACTTCCCGTCTACGTCCTGAAATCATATTCCAGGAATACTGCCCCGCTTTCAAGTCCTCCTCGCAGCCTTACTTCAATATATTTTTGTATGATACCTGTCATTAATAACTCTGCAGGTTTGTTAAATACAGTGTCCCTGAGCTCCTTTCTTCAACATGCTTTCTTGTGAGCTGGCCGCAAAACCGCAGGATTGCTTCAGGCCGTAATCTGGTTTCGGCACGGCACGCTGAGCCTTTGGTAAATTCCTCTTTCTGGTGAGAAATGAGCATTCAATTTGCCCGTGGAGACACCTACAGCTAGTCTCTCATTGGTTCTCCCTATTCCTGTTCATCTTGTGCAGAAATTGCAAACTGTGCCAAACAGGAGGTTAAAGGCACTGACTCTCCAAGTGGGTAGAGGGTTAGTAAAGCATCTGGAATGGTGAACCCGAGTACCAGGGAACGAAACCTGAGAGCCATTTAAAATGGTTTCCCAGTCTCACAGTGGACAATACTCTGGGTTTCCCATGCATGTTTTAGCTGAAGGAAGAATTCCTTAAACCTGGAGATTATTGACCCATGGAATGGGTACCATGCAGTATGACTAAAAAGGGTCTGAATTTGCTCACCGAACCTCACCAATGCTATCAGTTCGAAGTGTCCAGCCTTATGCCTCACCCAGCTCTGGGTGTAGATGTGGTAAATCCAGGTTTCATCACAAGCCCTGAATCAATTATTTAAGAATTGCTGTCTCTTTCACTGTCATTGTGTTTTGTTTTTGTAATTTAGTTTGATAATGGGATTTATCGGATTTTCACTGCTGCGTTCATGCCGCTGTACAAACGCTTGATTCTCCTACAGAGAAATATAAATCCACGGGTTTTAAGATTCTTACTAGTCAGGTATATTCCTAGGCGTTGAATATGTGGTGTTGAGTCCATGTCGTTGAACAAGGAGTAGGTCTTGACTATTACATATTTGGCTTATGGAACGGTATCTGTGCTATTTTCAATCTCTGGTTTTATGCAGCACCCCAACTCACCTTTGCCCTTAAGCAAGCATAAGTTGGTTTTCTAAATTTGAGTCCCTGTTCTGTTTTGTAATTCAGTTCATGTGTAGCCAAGTTTACATTCCGTGTATTAGTGATATCTTATGATGTTTCATTTTCTGTGTGACTTATTTCACTTAGAATCACTGTAGCTGAATCCACTCATTATGCCGTGATGGGCCTGATGACATAGATTTCATTGCTGAGTGATATTCCATTGTACGTACGAACCACAACTTCTTTATCCATTTTTCACATTCTGGGATATTTAACTTGTACCGTAGATGAGGTTCTTGTAAACAGAGCCGTCCGAAAATTTGGGGTGGCTGTGTGTTTTTGATTTTAATTTCCCTAAGCTATAGGACCATAACTGGAAGTGCCGTAGGCTCCGTTGCTTTGTTTTTTAGGTGTTTCAGGAAACACCATACACTTCTCCAGGGTGGCTGTTGGCAATTTACATCCCGCCCATCAGCATAACAAGGCTCCCTGTTCTCCATGGCCTGTGCTGTCTTTCTGGATTTTACACTTTTTTTAGATGGCCCTTTTGACCAGGGGGCTGTGAGACTTCATTGTAGTGCATAATTCTTTAACATGCTTGCATGGTTGGCCAAAAAGGGCGTATGCGTTTTTTCCTGAATATATTCAGGAAAAAACGCATACGCCCTTTTTGGCCAAGTGCATCATTGTCGACGTTCTGCCTCTTTTCCTATGCTTTAAATGCAATTCCAGTCTACCCCCTGAAATCGTTTTCTTGCAATTCTGCCCACTTACAAGTCCTCTTCGCAGCCTTCCTTCAATATATTTTTGGACGATAGCTGTCATTTATAACTCTGCAGGTTTGTGAATTACAGTGCCCCTGAGCTCCTTTCTTCAACTCGCTTTCTTGTGAGCTGGCCGCAAACACACATGATTGCTTCAGGCCCTAATCTGGTTCCGGCACGGCATGCTGAGCCTTTGGTGAATTCCTCTTCCTGGTGGGAAATGAGCGTTAAATTTGCCTGTGCAGACACCTCCAGCTAGTCTCTCATTGATTCCCCCTATTCCTGTTCATCTTGCGCAGATATTGCAAACTGTGCCAAACAGGAGGTTAAAGGCACTGAGTCTCCAAGTGGGGAGAGTGTTAGTAAAGGGTCTGGAATGGTGAACCCGAGTAAAAGGGGACGAAAACTGAGATGCATTTGAAAACGTTTCCCGGTCACATGGTGCACCATACTTGGGTTTTCCATGCATGTTTTAGCTGAAGGAAGAATCCCTCAAACCTGGAGAGTTGGGACCCATGGAATGGGTACCATGCAGTATGACTTCAAAGGGTCTGCACTTGCTCATCGAACCTCACCAATGCTATCAGCCCGAAGTGTCCAACCTTATGTCTCACTCAGCTCTGGGTGTAGATGTGGTAAATCCAGGTTGCATCACAAGCCCTGAATGAATTATTTAAAAATTGCTCTCTATTTCACTGTCATTGTGTTTTGTTTCTGTAATTCATTTTGATAATGGGATTTATCGGATTTTCTCTGCTGCATTCTTGCAGCTGTACACACGCTTGATTCTCTTATGGAGACATATAAATCCATGGGTTTGAAGATTCTGATCAGTCAGGTGTATTCCTAGGCTTTGAATATGGGGTGTTTAGTCCATTTCGTTGAGCAAGGGGTAGGTCTTGAGTATTATATATTTGGCTTATGGAAAGGTATCCTTGCTAATTTCTATCTCTGGTTTTATGCAGCACCCCAACTCACATTTCCCCTTAAGCAAGCATAAGTTGGTGTTCTAAATTTGAGACCCTGTTCTGTTTTGTAATTCAGTTCATGTGTAGCCAAGTTTACATTCCTTGTATTAGTGATATCTTATGATGTTTCATTTTCTGTGTGACTTATTTCACTTAGAATCATCGTACCTGAATCCACTCATTATGCCGCAATGGGCCTGATGACATAGATTTCATTGGTGAGTGATATTCCATTGTACGTACGTACCACAATTTCTTTATCCATTTTTCGCTTTCTTGGATATTTAACTTGTACCGTAGACGAGGTTCTTGTAAACAGAGCCGTCCGAAACTTTGGGGTGGCTGTGTGTTTTTGATTTTAATTTCCCTAAGCTATAGGACCATAAGTGGAAGTGCCATAGGGTGTGTTGCTTTGTTTCCTACGTGTTTCTGGAAACACCATACACTTCTCCAGAGTGGTTGTTGGCAATTTACATCCCGCCCATCAGCATGACAAGGCTCCCTGTTCTCCATGACCTGTCCTGACTTTCTGGATTTTACATTTTTTTCAGATGGCCCTTTTGACCGGGGGGCAGTGAGACTTCATTGTAGTGCAGATTTCCATTACACGCTTGCTTGGTTGGCCAAAAAGGGCGTATGCGTTTTTTCCTGAATATATTCAGGAAAAAACGCATATGCCCTTTTTGGCCAAGTGCATCATTGTCGACATTCTGCCTCTTTTCCTATGCTTTTAGTACAATTCCAGTCTACCCCCTGAAATCGTTTTCCTGAAATTCTGCCCCGCTTTCAAGTCCTCTTCGAAGACTTACTTCTATACATTTTTGGACGATAGCTGTCATTCATAACTCTGCAGGTTTGTGAATTACAGTGCCCCTGAGCTCATTTCTTCAACTCGCTTTCTTGTGAGCTGGCCGAAAACCGCAGGATTGCTTCAGGCCCTAATCTCTTTCCGGCAGGGCACGCTGAGCCTTTAGTTAATTCCTCTTCCTGGTGGGAAATGAGTGTTCCATTTGCCCGTGCAGACACCTACAGCTAGTCTCTCATTGCTTCTCCCTATTCCTGTTCATCTTGCGCAGAAATTGCAAACTGTGCCAAACAGGAGGTTAATGGCACTGACTCTCCAAGTGGGGAGGGTATTAGTAAAGCGTTCAAATGTTGAACCCGAGTACCAGGGGACGAAAACTGAGATGCATTTGAAAACGTTTCCCAATCACACGGTGGAACATACTCTGGGTTTCCCATGCATGTTTTAGCTGAAGGAAGAATCCCTTAAACCTGGAGAGTTGGGACCCATGGAATGGGTACCATGCAGTATGAGTTCAAAGGGTCTGCGTTTGCTCACCGAACCTCACCAATGCTATCAGCCCGAAGTGTCCAGCCTTATGTCTCATCCAGCTCTGGGTGTAGATGTGGTAAATACAGGTTGCATCACAAGCCCTGAATGAATTATTTAAGAATTGCTCTCTATTTCACTCTCATTGTGTTTTGTTTTTGAAATTCATTTTGATAATGGGATTTATCGTATTTTCACTGCTGCTTTTAGGCCACTGTACACACGCTTGATTTCCTTATGGAGACATATAAATCCATGGGTTTTAAGATTCTTACTTGTCAGGTATCTTCCCAGGCGTTGAATATAGGGTGTTGAGTCCATTTCGTTGAGCAAGGAGTAGGTTTTGTCTATTATATATTTGGCTTATGGAACGGTATCTGTGCTAATTTCAATCTCTGGTTTTATTCAGCATCCCAACTGACCTTTCCCCATTAGCAAGCATAAGTTGGTTTGCTAAATTTGAGACCCTGTTCTGTTTTGTAATTCAGTTCATGGGAGCCAAGTTTACATTCCGTGTATTAGTGATAACTTATGATGTTTCTTTTTCTGTCTGACTTATTTCTCATAGAATCATCGTACCTGAATCCACTCATTATGCCGCTACGGTCCTGATGACGTAGATTTCATTGCTGAGTGATATTCCATTGTACGTGCGTACCACAACTTCTTTATCTATTTTATGCTTTCTCGGATATTTAACTTCTACCGTAGATGAGGTTCTTGTAAACAGAGCCATCCCAAACTTTGGGGTGGCTGTGTGTTTTTGATTTTAATTTCCCTATGCTATAGGACCATAAGTGGAGATGCCATAGGCTGTGTTGCTTTGTTTCCTACGTGTTTCAGGAAACACCATACACTTTTCCAGAGTGGCTGTTGGAAATTTAATCCGCCCATCAGCATAACAAGGCGCCCTGTTCTCCATGACCTGTCCTGCCTTTCTGGATTTTACACTTTTTCAGATGGCCCTTTTGACCGGGGGGCAGTGAGACTTCATTGTAGTGCAGATTTCCTTTACACGCTTGCTTGGTTGGCCAAAAAGGGCGTATGCGTTTTTTCCTGAATATATTCAGGAAAAAACGCATACGCCCTTTTTGGCCAAGTGCATCATTGTCAACATTCTGCCTCTTTTCCTATGCTTTAAGTGCAATTCCAGTCTACCCCCTGAAATCGTTTTCCTGAAATTCTGCCCCGCTTTCAAGTCCTCTTCGAAGACTTACTTCTATACATTTTTGGACGATAGCTGTCATTCATAACTCTGCAGGTTTGTGAATTACAGTGCCCTTGAGCTCCTTTCTTCAACTCGCTTTCTTGTGAGCTGGCCGCAAAACCACAGGATTGCTTCAGGCCCTAATCTCTTTCCGGCAGGGCACGCTGAGCCTTCGGTTAATTCCTCTTCCTGGTGGGAAATGAGCGTTCAATTTGCCCGTGCAGACACCTACAGCTAGTCTCTCATTGGTTCTCCCTATTCCTGTTCATCTTGCGCAGAAATTGCAAACTTTGCCAAACAGGAGGTTAAATGCACTGACTCTCCAAGTGGGGAGAGTGTTAGTAAAGCGTCTGGAATGGTGAACCCGAGTACCAGGGGACGAAAACTGAGATGCATCTGAAAACGTTTCCCAGTCACATGGTGGACCATACTCTGTGTTTCCCATGCATGTTTTAGCTGAAGGAAGAATCCCTTAAACCTGGAGAGTTGGGAACCATGGAATGGGTACCATGCAGTATGACTTCAAAGGGTCTGCGTTTGCTCACCGAACCTCACCAATTCTATCAGCCCGAAGTGTCCAGCCTTATGTCTCACACAACTCTGGGTGTAGACGTGGTAAATCCAGGTTGCATCACAAGTCCTGAATGAATTATTTAAGCATTGCTCTCTATTTCACTGTCATTGTGTTTTGTTTCTGAAATTTATTTTGATAATGGGATTTATCGGATTTTCACTGCTGCATTTAGGCCGCTGTACACACGCTTGATTTCCTTACAGAGACCTATAAATCCATGGGTTTTAAGATTCTTACTTGTCAGGTATCTTCCCAGGCGTTGAATATGGGGTGTTGAGTCCATTTCGTTGAGCAAGGAGTAGGTCTTGTCTATTATATATTTGGCTTATGAAACGGTATCTGTGCTAATTTCAATCTCTGGTTTTATGCAGCACCCCAACTCACCTTTCCCCATAAGCAAGCAGAAGCTGGTTTTCTAAATTTGAGACCCTGTTCTGTTTTGTAATTCAGTTCATGTGTAACCAATTTACATTCCGTGTATTAGTGATATCTTATGATGTTTCTTTTTCTGTGTGACTTATTTCTCGTAGAATCATCATACTTGGATCCACTCATTATGCCGCTACGGGCCTGATGATGGAGATTTCATTGCTGAGTGATATTCCATTGTACGTGCGTACCACAACTTCTTTATCCATTTTTTGCTTTCTCGGATATTTAACTTGTACCGTAGATGAGGTTCTTGTAAACAGAGCCGTCCCAAACTTTGGGGTGGCTGTGTGTTTTTGATTTTAATTTCCCTAAGCTATAGGACCATAAGTGGAAGTGCAATAGGCTGTGTTGCTTTGTTTCCTACGTGTTTCAGGAAACACCATACACTTCTCCAGAGTGGCTGTTGGCAATTTACATCCTGCCCAGCAGCATAAGAAGGCTCCCTGTTCTCCATGACCTGTCCTGACTTTCTGGATTTTACACTTTTTTCAGATGGCCCTTTTGACCGGGGGGCAGTGAGACTCCATTGTAGTGCAGATTTCCTTTACACGCATGCTTGGTTGGCCAAAAAGGGCGTATGCGTTTTTTCCTGAATATATTCAGGAAAAAACGCATACGCCCTTTTTGGCCAAGTGCATCATTGTCGACATTCTGCCTCTTTTCCTATGCTTTAAGTGCAATTCCAGTCTACCCCCTGAAATCGTTTTCCTGAAATTCTGCCCCGCTTTCAAGTCCTCTTTGAAGACGTACTTCAATACATTTTTGGACGATAGCTGTCATTCATAACTCTGCAGGTTTGTGAATTACAGTGCCCCAGAACTCCTTTCCTCAACTCGCTTTCATGTGAACTGGCCGCAAAACCGCAGGATTGTTTCAGGCCCTAATCTGTTTCCGGCATGGCACGCTGAGCCTTTGGTTAATTCGTCTTCCTGGTGGGAAATGAGCATTCCATTTGCTCGTGCAGACACCTACAGGTAGTTTCTCATTGGTTCTCCCTATTCCTGTTCATCTTGCGCAGAAATTGCAAACTGTGCCAAACAGGAGGTTAAAGGCACTGACTCTCCAAGTGGGGAGAGTTTTAGTAAAGCGTCTGGAATGGTGAACCCGAGTACCAGGGTTCGAAAACTGAGATGCATTTGGAAACGTTTCCCAATCACACGGTGGACCATACTCTGGGTTTCCCATGCATGTTTTAGCTGAAGGAAGAATCCCTTAAACCTGGAGAGTTGGGACCCATGGAATGAGTACCATGCAGTATGACTTCAAAGGGTCTGTGTTTGCTCACCGAACCTCACCAATGCTATCAGCCCGAAGTGCCCAGACGTATGTCTCACCCAGCTCTGGGTGTACATGTGGTAAATCCAGGTTGCATCACAAGCCCTGAATCAATTATTTAAGAAATGCTCTCTATTTCACTGTCATTGTGTTTTGTTTTTGAAATTTATTTTGATAATGGGATTTATCGTATTTTCACTGCTGCGTTTAGGCCGATGTACAGACATTTGATTTCCTTATGGAGACATATAAATCCATGGGTTTTAAGATTCTTACTTGTCAGGTATATTCCCAGGCGTTGAATATGGGGTGTTGAGTCTATTTCGCTGAGCAAGGAGTAGGTGTTGTCTATTATATATTTGGCTTATGGAACAGTATCTGTGCTAATTTCAATCTCTGTTTTTATGCAGCACCCCAACTCACCTTTCCCCATAAGCAAGCATAAGTTGGTTGTCTCAATTTGAGACCCTTTTCTGTTTTGTAATTCAGTTTATGTGTAGCCAAGTTTACATTCCGTGTATTAGTCATATCTTATGATGTTTCTTTTTCTGTGTGACTTATTTCTCGTAGAATCATCGTACCTGAATCCACTCATTATGGCGCTATGGGCCTGATGACGTAGATTTCATTGCTGTGTGATATTCCATTGTACGTACGTAGCACTACTTCTTTATCCATTTTTTGCTTTCTCGGATATTTAACTTGTACCGTAGACGAGGTTCTGTAAACGGAGCCGTCCCAAACTTTGGGGTGGCTGTGTGTTTTTGATTTTAATTTCCCTAAGCTATAGATCCATAAGTGGAAGTGCCATAGGCTGTGTTGTTTTGTTTCCTACGTGTTTCAGGAAACACCATACACTTCTCCAGAGTGGCTTTTGGCAATTTACATCCTGCCCATCAGCATATCAAGGCTCCCTGTTCTCCATGACCTGTCCTGCCTTTCTGGATTTTACACTTTTTTCAGATGGCCCTTTTGACCGGGGGGCAGTTAGACTTCATTGTAGTGCAGATTTCCTTTACACGCTTGCTTGGTTGACCAAAAAGTGCGTATGCGTTTTTTCCTGAATATATTCAGGAAAAAACACATACGCCCTTTTTGGCCAAGTGCATCATTGTCGACATTCTGCCTCATTTCCTATGCTTTAAGTGCAATTCCAGTCTACCCCCTGCAATCGTTTTCCAGAAATTCTGTCCCGCTTTCAAGTCCTCTTCGAAGACTTACTTCAATACATTTTTGGACGATAGCTGTCATTCATAACTCTGCAGGTTTGTGAATTTCAGTGGCCCTGAGCTCCTTTCTTCAACTCACTTTCTTGTGAGCTGGCTGCAAAACCGCAGGATTGCTTCAGGCCTTAATCTGTTTCCGGCAGGGCACGCTGAGCCTTTGGTTAATTCGTCTTCCTGGTGGGAAATGAGCGTTCCATTTGCCCGTGCAGACACCTACAGCTAATCTCTCATTGGTTCTCCCTATTCCTGTTCATCTTGCACAGAAATTGCAAACTGTGCCAAACAGGAAGTTAAAGGCACTGACTCTCCAAGTGGGGAGAGTGTTAGTAAAGCGTCTGGAATGGTGAACCCGAGTACCAGCGTTCGAAAACTGAGATGCATTTGAAAACGTTTCCCAATCACACGGTGGACCATACTCTGGGTTTCCCATGCATGTTTTAGCTGAAGGAAGAATCCCTTAAACCTGGAGAGTTGGGACCCATGGAATGGGTACCATGCAGTATGACTTCAAAGGGTCTGCGTTTGCTCACCGAACCTCACCAAAGCTATCAGCCCGAAGTGTCCAGCCTTATGTGTCACAAAGCTCTGGGTGTAGATGTGGTAAATCCCGGTTTCATCACAAGGCCTGAATGAATTATTTAAGAATTGCTCTGTATTTCACTGTCATTGTGTTTTGTTTTTGACATTTATTTTGATCATGGGATTTATCGGATTTTCATTGCTGCGTTTATGCCGCTGTACACACGCTTTATTTCCTTGTGGAGACATATAAATCCATGGGTTTTAAGATTCTTACTTGTCAGGTATATTCCCAGGCGTTGAATATGGAGTGTTGAGTCCATTTCGTTGAGCAAGGAGTAGGTCTTGTCTATTATATATTTGGCTTATGGAAAGGTATCTGTGCTAATTTCAATCTCTGGTTTTATGCAGCACCCCAACTCACCTTTCCCCCTAAGCAAGCATAAGTTGGTTTTCTAAATTTGAGACCCTGTTCTGTTGGTATTTCTGTTCATGTGTAGCCAAGTTTACATTCCGTGTATTAGTGATAACTTATGAGGTTTCTTTTTCTGTGTGACTTATTTCTCGTAGAATCATCATACCTGAATCCAGTCATTATGCCGCTACGGGCCTGATGACGTAGATTTCATTGCTGAGTGATATTCCATTGTACTTGCATACCACAACTTCTTTATGAATTTTTTGCTTTCTCGGATATTTAACTTGTACCGTAGACGAGGTTCTTGTAAACAGAGACGTCCCAAACATTGGGGTGGCTGTGTGTTTTTGTTTTTAATTTCCATAATCTATAGGACCATAAGTGGAATTGCCATAGGCTGTGTTGCTTTGTTTCCTACGTGTTTCAGGAAACACCATACACTTCTCCAGAGTGGCTGTTGGCAATTTACATCCCGCCCATCAGCATAACAAGGCTCCCTGTTCTCCATGGCCTGTGCTGTCTTTCTGGATTTTACACTTTTTTCAGATGGCCCTTTTGACCTGGGGGCAGTGAGACTTCTTTGTAGTGCAGATTTCTTTAACATGCTGGCTTGGTTGGCCAAAAAGGGCGTATGCGTTTTTTCCTGAATATATTCAGGAAAAAACGCATACGACCTTTTTGGCCAAGTGCATCATTGTCGACGTTCTGCCTCTTTTCCTATGCTTTAAATGCAATTCCAGTCTACCCCCTGAAATCGTTTTCCTGCAATTCTGCCCCGCTTTCCAGTCCTCTTCGCAGCCTTCCTTCAATATATTTTTGGACGATAGCTGTCATTTATAACTCTGCAGGTTTGTGAATTACAGTGCCCCTGAGCTCCTTTCTTCAACTCGCTTTCTTGTGAGCTGGCCGCAAACCCGCAGGAATGCTTCAGGCCCTAATCTGGTTCCGGCACGGCATGCTGAGCCTTTGGTTAATTCCTCTTCCTGGTGGGAAATGAGCGTTCCATTTGCCCGTCCAGACACCTACAGCTAGTCTCTCATTGGTTCTCCCTATTCCTGTTCATCTTGCGCAGAAATTGCAAACTGTGCCAAACAGGAGGTTAAAGGCACTGACTCTCCAAGTGGGGAGAGTGTTAGTAAACGGTCTGGAATGGTGAACCCGAGTAAAAGGGGACAAAAACTGAGATGCATTTGAAAACGTTTCCCGGTCACACAGTGCACTGTACTGTGGGTTTCCCATGCATGTTTTAGCTGAAGGAAGAATCCCTTAAACCTGGAGAGTTGGGACCCATGGAATGGGTACCATGCAGTATGACTTCAAAGGGTCTGCATTTGCTCATCGAACCTCACCAATGCTATCAGCCTGAAGTGTCCAGCCTTATGTCTCACTCAGCTCTGGGTGTAGATGTGGTAAATCCAGGTTGCATCACAAGCCCTGAATGAATTATTTAAGAATTGCTCTCTATTTCACTGTCATTGTGTTTGTCTTTGTAATTCATTTTGATAATGGGTTTTATCGGATTTTCTCTGCTGCATTCATGCCGCTGTACACACACTTGAGTCTCTTATGGAGACATATAAATCCATGGGTTTGAAGGTTCTTACTAGTCATGTGTAATCCTAGGCGTTGAATATGGGGTGTTTAGTCCATTTCGCTGAGCAAGGGCTAGGTCTTGACTATTACATATTTGGCTTATGGAAAGGTATCTGTGCTAATTTCTATCTCTGGTTTTATGCAGCACCACAACTCACCTTTCCCCTTAAGCAAGCATAAGTTGGTTTTCTAAATTTGAGACCCTGTTCTGTTTTGTAATTCAGTTCATGTGTAGCCAAGTTTACATTCCATGTATTAGTGATAACATATGATGTTTCATTTTCTGTGTGACTTATTTCACTTAGAATCATCGTACCTGAATCCACTCATTATGCCGCGACGGGCCTGATGACATAGATTTCATTGGTGAGTGATATTCCATTGTACGTACGTACCACACGTCTTTATCCATTTTTCGATTTCTGGGATAGTTAACTTGTACCGTAGACGAGGTTCTTGTAAACAGAGCTGTAAACAGAAACTTTGCGGTGGCTGTGTGTTTTTGATTTTAATTTCCCTAAGCTATAGGAAAATAAGTGGTAATGCCGTAGGCTCTGTTGCTTTGTTTTTTAGGTTTTTGAGGAAACACCATACACATCTCCAGAGTGGCTGTTGGCAATTTACATCCCGCCCATCAGCATAACAAGGCTCCCTGTTCTCCATGGCCTGTGCTGCCTTTCTGGATTTTACACTTTTTTCAGATGGCCCTTTTGAACGGGGGGCAGTGAGACTTCATTGTAGTGCAGATTTCTTTAACATGCTTGCTTGGTTGGCCAAAAAGGGCGTATGCGTTTTTTCCTGAATATATTCAGGAAAAAACGCATACGCCCTTTTTGGCCAAGTGCATCACTGTCGACGTTCTGCCTCTTTTCCTATGCTTTAAATGCAATTCCAGTCTACCCCCTGAAATCGTTTTCTTGCAATTCTGCCCCGCTTTCAAGTCCTCTTCGCAGCCTTCCTTCAATATATTTTTGGGTGATAGCTGTCATTTATAACTCTGCAGGTTTGTGAATTACAGTGTCCCTGAGCTCCTTTCTTCAACTCGCTTTCTTGTGAGCTGGCCGCAAACCCGCAGGATTGCTTCAGGCCCTAATCTGGTTCCGACACGGCATGCTGAGCCTTTGGTTAATTCCTCTTCCTGGTGGGAAATGAGCGTTAAGTTTGCTCGTGCAGACACCTTCACACGAGTCTTCATGGTGCCACTTTGCCCCGGTTATCTCTATGGAGGTTGGAGTTGGAGGGCCACCTCACTCAAGGTCAGTGTGCCCATGGAGCCAACCCTGCAACTTCAGGGCATGGTTGGGTGTTAGGATCACCACGTGGGGTCCTTTTCCCTTCGGAGGGAGGTGGCCTTTTGGGCTGCTGATTTCCAGGTTTTCAGATACGGCCAGTATCTTGGCCAGATGTGGCGGTGGGCCAAGCCCCTTGGTGACCGTAGTTTATCCTACCTGGATCGCATTCTTGCATTGTTCCATTTCAAGTGGTCCCAGATTTTGCACTAATACTCCAATGGCGATTCACCGTTCACCAGGAATGTAAAGGTCAAAGGGTTTAGCTAAATTAGGGAGTTCCAGGGCAAGGGTCTGAATTGACTGCTCTTTCCATTCTTGAAAGGCCACTTCTGCATTCTATTCAAAATGATCATCATCTTTTCCTTTCAGTGTTTCATATAGAGGCCCAGCTAGTAGACTGTAGTTAGGGATCCAGAAGCAGCAAACCCTGGCCTCCCCAGGAACCCCTAAGCTGTCTTCTAGTTTCAGAAATGGGTAAGGCTGTAAATTGTTTCTTCCCTTTCCTGGGATGGGCTTCTCCGACCTTCTGTGAGAATGAAGCCCAGGCAGGTCACCGTAGTCTGTGATATTTGAGCTTTGTCTTGGACAACTTGTATCCTTTATTGGCTTGGTAGTTCAGAGGTCTCCTTAGTAGGGCTGGCGATCAGAATGTCGTCTGCATATTGAAGGAGTGTTTCCTTTTCCAGAGGTAGAACTTTTAGTTCTTTAGCTGAGCTTTCCCCAAAGATGGTGTGGGAATTTTTGAACCCTTGGGGCAACACGGCCCGGAAGTATTGTTTTAGTTGTATGTTGAGTCCTGCCACTCACAAGCCAAAATTTCTTGTGACTCTGGGACTAATAGAATACAAAAGAAGGCATCATTGAAGACTAATACAGAATACCATGTCCTGGTGGTTGTTAGAATGACCAGCAGGGTGTAGGATTTAGGAACTACTGGAGGTATATCCTCGGTGGCTTCACTGACTGTCCTGACATCCTTTACCAGGACTCCAGCAGCCCATGGGGCTCTCGAGGTCAGGCCAATCCCAGGATATGGAGCTCACCTGGGCAGGTACCCCACCCCCACCCCAGCCCATGGGGCTCTCGTGTTCAGGCCCCTCCCAGGATATGGGGTTCCCTGGGCAGGTTCCCCTGCAGCCCATGGGGCTCTCGTGGTCAGGCCCCTCCCAGGATACAGAGCTACCCTTGCAGGTACCATGGCAGGGCTGGGAACACAGGAACCGTGCATATCGCCCTCATTGCAGAGCACTCCCAGCTCACCTGTCACTCAGATCTGACACAGAGCACCTCAGAGCAGGACTTGAACTAACAAACAGCAGCTCCGACAGGTCTGTGACCCTGGGCATCACTCTGTGTGGCCTCCCTCCACCTGGTCTTCCAGAGACTTCCACTGCACCCGGGGCACCAGGCCTCTGTCTCCACCCACCAGCCACCCCTCCTCTCCCTGACTCCTGGGTTCCTCTCATTAGGAGAGGGTTTTCTTGAAGTTGTCTCCCACTCATGGGCCAGATAATATAATTAGAAAACAAGCCAGAGCTGCAGCCCCTTGTCTATCCTGACTCTCAGGAGCCCACACCTGTTCCTTGGACCTGGCCGATTCAGCAAGTTCCAGTTTCTGCAACTGTGAGCCCCTGAGGGGTGATTATTGGCTGGCCTGGGAAGCCCGACCGTGCCGGCCAGCCCTCCCCAGGTGTGCCTGGGTTCAGATCAATATAAACACCGCTCCAGGCAGCAAGAGCCCCTGCAGCTGTGCCTGACGCCATTTTCTCTGCCCTGTCAGCAGTCTTGGGGCTGGACTGGTGGGAGGGAGTGAGAGGCCACGGCTTTGTGGGTGGCCCAGTGTGAGTGGGGCTCTGCTGGACTTTCTGCAGCAGTTGCCAAGATGCCACCTGCTAAAGAAGAGGATGTGTCACCCATACCTGCCGCTGGAATTTCTCCCTGGGCAGACGTGAGTGAGGAAGAAAGCAGTGGGGGCCGGGACAGCAGGGGTATCTCAGGCAGGGAAATGGAAAGCTTCCAGAAGAGCACCCAGGGCCAGGACCACCCTGGCTGGCCTGCAGGCACCAAGTCGGCTGGCATGCTGTCACTCATGTGGCTCCATGGCCCTTCCTCTAGGCTTTCAAGTCCTTGTACATATTCAGGTGTTTTACCTGGGAAGGGTGGGAACATTTCAGCAGCAGCTGGCCTGGGGCTCAGCCCACGTTTACTCACAGATGCCTCAGCACGGTCCCCCAGCTTTGCAATGAGGACGCTTGTTGCGTGGGGCCTGCTGGCTGAATGGGAGATGATTCCCCACCACTGACCAACTTCAGAATTGCTTACAACTGGAGCAAGTGCCGTGATACGGTTTTCCTCTGTGTAACTGGTGGGTTCTGTTTTTTTTCTTTTTTTCGTTTTTGGTTCAAGGTAGATTTTATTCCTCTTTTTTGTATTTACAGATATAAGCATGGAAATAATTTATTCATATAAATACATGTATGTGAAGGGAAGAATATTTTTTCTGTTTTACTTTTTGTAATTTGAATTTTATTTTATTTTTTTATACAGCAGGTTCTTTTTGGTTATCTATTTTATACATATAAATGTATACATGCCAATCCCAATCTCTCAACTCCTCCCACCACCACCCCCCAACAGCTTTCCCCCCTTGGTGTCCATACGTTTGTTGTCTACATCTGTTGCTCTATTTCTGCCTTGCAAAACGGTTCATCTGTAAAATTTGTCTAGGTTCCACATATAGGCATTAATATACAAGATTTGTTTTTCTATTTCTGACTTACTTCACTCTGTATGACAGTCTCTAGATCCATCAACGTCTCTACAAATGACCCAATTTCATTCCTTTTTATGGCTTAGTAATATTCCATTTTATATATGTACCACTTCTTTATGCATTCGTCTGTCTGTGGGCATTTAGGTTGCTTCCATTACCTGGATATTGTAAATAGTGATGCAATGAACATTGCGGTGAATGTCTCTTTTTGATTTATGGTTTTGTCTGGGTATACGCCCAGTAGTGGGATTGCTGTATCATATGGTAATTCTATTCTTAGTTTTATAAGAAACTCCATAATGTTCTCCACAGTGACTGTATCAATTTACATTCCCAACAATAGTGGAAGAGGGTTCCTTATCTGCACACCCTTTCCAGCATTTGTTGTTTGTAGATTTTCTGATGATGCCCATTCTAACATGTGTGAGGTGATACACCATGGATGAGTCTATTTCGTTGAGCAAAGAGTAGGTCTTTTCTAGTACCTATTTGGCTTATGGAACGGTATGTGTGCTAATTTCAATCTCTGGTTTTATACAGCACCCCAACTCAACATTCCCCTTAAGCAAGCATAAGTTTTTATCTAAATGTGAGACTCTGTTCGGTTTTGTATTTCAGTTTATGTGTAGCCAAGTTTACACTCCCTCTATTAGTGATATCTTATGATACTTATCTTTCTCTGTGTGACCTATTTCTCTTAGAATCATCATATTTAAATCCACTCAATTTGCTGCTACAGGCCTGATGACATTGATTTCATTGCTGAGTGATATTCCGTTGTACGTAAGTAGCACAACTCCTTTATCCATTTTTTTCTTTCTGGGATATTTAATTTGTACTGGACTCGAGTTTCTTGTAAACACAGCAGCCCTAAATTTTGTGCTGGCTGTGTCTTGTTGATTTTAATTTTCCTAAGCTATAGGGCTAAAAGTGGAAGTACCCTAGGCTCTGTAGCTTTGTTTTTCAGATGTTTCAGGATACACCATAAACACCTCCAGAGTGTCTGTTGGCAATTTACATCCCGCCCATCAGCATAACAAGGCTCCCTGTTCTCCATGGCCTGTCCTGTGTTTCTGGTTTTTACACTTTTTTCAGATGGCCCTTTTGACGAATGGGAAATGGGACTTCATTGTAGTGCGGATTTCCATTGCTGGAGTGCTTGTTTGGCCAAAAAGGGCATATGCGTTTTTTCCTGAATATATTCAGGAAAAAATGTTTACGCACTTTTGTCCAAGTGCATCAGTGTCAAAGATCTGCCGCTTTTCACATGCTTTAAATGCAATTCCAATCTACCTCCTGAAATATGATTCCTGCAATTCTGCCTCGTTTTCAAGTCCTCTTTGCAGACTTACTTCCATATAATTTTGCCAATAACTGTCATTTATAACACTGCAGGTTTGTGAATTACAGTGCCCGTGATTTCCTTTCTTAACTCGTTTCCTTGAAAACTGGCCACAGAACCGCAGGTTTGCTTCAGGCCGTAATCAGGGTCCGGCACGGCACTCTGAGACTTTGGTTCATTCCACTTCCTGGTGGGAAATTAGAGTTAAATGTGCCCCTCCAGACACCTGCCTCACTCCTAGCCCCTTGGTGATGTGTGTCCTGTGGTTTGAGGCCACATGTGCTGGGTTCCTCACCTTTGGCTGATGTGGCCCCACTGGTGTGAGGACACTCCTACCTGGTTCCCATCCCCTTGGTGATGTGGGCCCTCCGGTGAGAGTCTGATCCTGGTTGGGTTCCTCACACTTCTGTGAGGTGGGCCCTCTTCTCTGAGGTCACTCCTGCCTGGCTGGCACACCCCGCCTTGGCGACGTCGGCCCTCTGGTGGGATTTGGTGCCTGCTGGGTGTCTCCTCCCCTCGGTAATGAGGGCCCTCTGACGTCAGGCCCTAACTCCTGGGCTCCCAATATTTTCTGATATGCGCCCTGTGGTTCGAGTACACTCCTGCCAGGTTCGCAACCCCATGGGAATGTGGGCCTTCTGCTCTGAGGTCCCAACCGTGGGTTGCTCAGTTTCATGATGAGGGCCCTCTGCTGTGAGTTCTCTCCGGCCTGGATCCCATAGCCTCGCGGCTCCTGGCCACCTGCTGGGAGGTTCCAACTGCGGGATTCCTCACCTTTTTTCTTCTATGGGCCCTCTGTTTTGAGACTCCTCCTGCCTGCCTCACTCCCAGCCCCTTGGTGATGTGTGTCCTCTGGTTTGAGGCCACATGTGCTGGGTCACTCACATTTCGTTGATGAGGTCCCACTGGTGTGAGGACACTCCAGCCTGGTTCCCATTCTCTTGGTGATGTGGGCCCTCTGGTGAGAGTCTGATCCTCCTTGGGTTCCTCACACTTTTGTGAGGTGGGCCCTCTGCTCTGAGGTCACTCTTGCCTGGCTGGCACACCCCGCATTGGCGACGGCGGCCCACTGGTAGCAGTTGGAGCCTGCTGGGAGCCTCCTCTCCTCGGTGATGAGAGCCCTCTGGTGTCAGGCCCTAACTGCTGGGCTCCCCACATTTTCTGATGTGTGCCCACTGGTGCGATGACACTCCTACTTGGTTCCCTTCCCCATGGGGATGTGGGCCTTGTGCTCTGAGGTCACAACGGCTGGTTTGCTCACAGTTTCATGATGAGGGCCCTCTGTTGTGAGTTCATCACTGCCTGGATCCCATAGCCTCGGTGCTCTGGGCCGCCTGCTCGGATGCTCCAACTGCTGGATTCCTCACCTTTTTTATACAATGGGCCATGTGTTGTGAGGTTAATCCTGCCTGCCTCGCTCCAAGACCCATGGTGATGTGGGTCCTCTGGTTTGAGGCCACATTTTCTTGTTACCTCAACTTTTGATGATATGGCCCCACGGGTGTGATGACACTCCTGCCTGGTTCACAGCCCCTTGCTGATGTGGGCACTCTGGTGAGAGTCTGATCCTGGCTGGGTTCCTTACCCTTCTGTGAGGTGGGCCCTCTGATGTGAGGTCACTCCTGCCTGGCTGGCTCACGTCGCCTTGATGATGTGGGCCCTCTGTTGGCCACTAAAGCATTCTGGGAGCCTCCTACCCTCTTTAATGAGGGCCCTGGAAAAAACGCATATGCACATTTTGACCAAGTGCATCATTGTCCAGGATCTGCCTCTTCTCCTATGCTTTCAGAGCACTTCCCGTCTACGTCCTGAAATCATATTCCAGGAATACTGCCCCGCTTTCAAGTCCTCCTCGCAGCCTTACTTCAATATATTTTTGTATGATACCTGTCATTAATAACTCTGCAGGTTTGTTAAATACAGTGTCCCTGAGCTCCTTTCTTCAACATGCTTTCTTGTGAGCTGGCCGCAAAACCGCAGGATTGCTTCAGGCCGTAATCTGGTTTCGGCACGGCACGCTGAGCCTTTGGTAAATTTCTCTTTCTGGTGAGAAATGAGCATTCAACTTGCCCGTGGAGACACCTACAGCTAGTCTCTCATTGGTTCTCCCTATTCCTGTTCATCTTGTGCAGAAATTGCAAACTGTGCCAAACAGGAGGTTAAAGGCACTGACTCTCCAAGTGGGTAGAGGGTTAGTAAAGCATCTGGAATGGTGAACCCGAGTACCAGGGAACGAAACCTGAGAGCCATTTAAAATGGTTTCCCAGTCTCACAGTGGACAATACTCTGGGTTTCCCATGCATGTTTTAGCTGAAGGAAGAATTCCTTAAACCTGGAGATTATTGACCCATGGAATGGGTACCATGCAGTATGACTAAAAAGGGTCTGAATTTGCTCACCGAACCTCACCAATGCTATCAGTTCGAAGTGTCCAGCCTTATGCCTCACCCAGCTCTGGGTGTAGATGTGGTAAATCCAGGTTTCATCACAAGCCCTGAATCAATTATTTAAGAATTGCTGTCTCTTTCACTGTCATTGTGTTTTGTTTTTGTAATTTAGTTTGATAATGGGATTTATCGGATTTTCACTGCTGCGTTCATGCCGCTGTACAAACGCTTGATTCTCCTACAGAGAAATATAAATCCACGGGTTTTAAGATTCTTACTAGTCAGGTATATTCCTAGGCGTTGAATATGTGGTGTTGAGTCCATGTCGTTGAACAAGGAGTAGGTCTTGACTATTACATATTTGGCTTATGGAACGGTATCTGTGCTATTTTCAATCTCTGGTTTTATGCAGCACCCCAACTCACCTTTGCCCTTAAGCAAGCATAAGTTGGTTTTCTAAATTTGAGTCCCTGTTCTGTTTTGTAATTCAGTTCATGTGTAGCCAAGTTTACATTCCGTGTATTAGTGATATCTTATGATGTTTCATTTTCTGTGTGACTTATTTCACTTAGAATCACTGTAGCTGAATCCACTCATTATGCCGTGATGGGCCTGATGACATAGATTTCATTGCTGAGTGATATTCCATTGTACGTACGAACCACAACTTCTTTATCCATTTTTCACATTTTGGGATATTTAACTTGTACCGTAGATGAGGTTCTTGTAAACAGAGCCGTCCCAAACTTTGGGGTGGCTGTGTGTTTTTGATTTTAATTTCCCTAAGCTATAGGACCATAACTGGAAGTGCCGTAGGCTCCGTTGCTTTGTTTTTTAGGTGTTTCAGGAAACACCATACACTTCTCCAGGGTGGCTGTTGGCAATTTACATCCCGCCCATCAGCATAACAAGGCTCCCTGTTCTCCATGGCCTGTGCTGTCTTTCTGGATTTTACACTTTTTTTAGATGGCCCTTTTGACCAGGGGGCTGTGAGACTTCATTGTAGTGCATAATTCTTTAACATGCTTGCATGGTTGGCCAAAAAGGGCGTATGCGTTTTTTCCTGAATATATTCAGGAAAAAACGCATACGCCCTTTTTGGCCAAGTGCATCATTGTCGACGTTCTGCCTCTTTTCCTATGCTTTAAATGCAATTCCAGTCTACCCCCTGAAATCGTTTTCTTGCAATTCTGCCCACTTACAAGTCCTCTTCGCAGCCTTCCTTCAATATATTTTTGGACGATAGCTGTCATTTATAACTCTGCAGGTTTGTGAATTACAGTGCCCCTGAGCTCCTTTCTTCAACTCGCTTTCTTGTGAGCTGGCCGCAAACACACATGATTGCTTCAGGCCCTAATCTGGTTCCGGCACAGCATGCTGAGCCTTTGGTGAATTCCTCTTCCTGGTGGGAAATGAGCGTTAAATTTGCCTGTGCAGACACCTCCAGCTAGTCTCTCATTGATTCCCCCTATTCCTGTTCATCTTGCGCAGATATTGCAAACTGTGCCAAACAGGAGGTTAAAGGCACTGAGTCTCCAAGTGGGGAGAGTGTTAGTAAAGGGTCTGGAATGGTGAACCCGAGTAAAAGGGGACGAAAACTGAGATGCATTTGAAAACGTTTCCCAGTCACATGGTGCACCATACTTGGGTTTTCCATGCATGTTTTAGCTGAAGGAAGAATCCCTCAAACCTGGAGAGTTGGGACCCATGGAATGGGTACCATGCAGTATGACTTCAAAGGGTCTGCACTTGCTCATCGAACCTCACCAATGCTATCAGCCCGAAGTGTCCAACCTTATGTCTCACTCAGCTCTGGGTGTAGATGTGGTAAATCCAGGTTGCATCACAAGCCCTGAATGAATTATTTAAAAATTGCTCTCTATTTCACTGTCATTGTGTTTTGTTTCTGTAATTCATTTTGATAATGGGATTTATTGGATTTTCACTGCTGCGTTTAGGCCGTTGTAAACACGATTGATTTCCTTATGGAGACATATAAATCCATTGGTTTTAAGATTCTTACTTGTCAGGTATCATCCCAGGCGTTGAATATGGGGTGTTGAGTCCATTTCGTTGAGCAAGGAGTAGGTCTTGTCTATTATATATTTGGCTTATGGAACGGTATCTGTGCTAATTTCAATCTCTGGTTTTATGCAGCACCCCAACTCACCTTTCCCCTTAATCAAGCATAAGTTGGTTTTCTAAATTTGAGACCCTGTTCTGTTTTGTAATTCAGTTCATGTGTAGCCAAGTTTACATTCCGTGTATTAGTGATATCTTATGATGTTTCTTATTCTGTGTGAAGTATTTCTCGTAGAATCATCGTACCTGAATCCACTCATTATGCCGCTATGGGCCTGATGACGTAGATTTCATTGCTGAGTGATATTCCATTGTACGTGCGTACCACAACTTCTTTATTCACTTTTTGCTTTCTCGGATATTTAACTTGTGCCGTAGACGAGGTTCTCGTCAACAGAGCCGTCCCAAATTTTGGGGTGGCTGTGTGTTTTTGATTTTAATTTCCCTAAGCTATAAGACCATAAGTAGAAGTGCCATAGGCTGTGTTCCTTTGTTTCCTACGTGTTTCAGGAAACACCATACACTTCTCCAGAGTGGCTGTTGGCAATTCACATCCCGCCCATCAGCATAACAAGGCTCCGTGGTCTCCATGACCTGTCCTGCCTTTCTGGATTTTACACTTTTTTCAGATGCCCCTTTTGACCGGGGGGCAGGGAGACTTCATTGTAGTGCCTATTGCCTTTACACGCTTCCTCGGTAGGCCAAAAAGTGCGTATGCGTTTTTTCCTGAATATATTCAGGAAAAAACGCATACGCCATTTTTGGCCAAGTGCATCATTGTCGACATTCTGCCTCTTTTCCTATGCTTTAAGTGTAATTCCAGTCTACCCCCTGAAATCGTTTTCCTGAAATTCTGCCCCGCTTTCAAGTCCTCTTCGAAGACTTACTTCAATACATTTTTGGACGATAGCTGTCATTCATAACTCTGCAAGTTTGTGAATGACAGTGCCCCTGAGCTCCTTTCTTCAACTCGCTTTCTTGTGAGCTGGCCACAAAACCACAGGATTGCTTCAGGCCCTAATTTGTTTCCGGCAGGGCACGCTGATCCTTTGGTTAATTCCTCTTCCTGGTGGGAATTGAGCGTTCCATTTGCCCGTGCAGACACCTACAGCTAGTCTCTCATTGGTTCTCCCTATTCCTGTTCATCTTGCGCAGAAACTGCCAACTGTGCCAAACAGGAGGTTAAAGGCACTGACTCTCCAAGTGGGGAGAGTGTTAGTAAAGCGTCTGGAATGGTGAACCCGAGTACCAGGGGACGAAAACTGAGATGCATTTGAAAACGTTTCCCAATCACACGGTGGACCATACTCTGGGTTTCCCATGCATGTTTTAGCTGAAGGAAGAATCCCTTATACCTGGAGAGTTGGGACCTATGGAATGGGTACCATGCTGTACGACTTCAAAGGGTCTGCATTTGCTCACCGAACCTCACCTATGCCAGCAGCCTGAAGAGTCCAGCCTTATGTCTCACTCAGCTCTGGGTGTAGATGTGGTAAATCCAGGTTGCATCACAAGCCCTGATTGAATTATTTAAGAATTGCTCTCTATTTCACTGTCATTCTGTTTTGTTTTTGAAATTTATTTTGATAATGGGATTTATTGGATTTTCACTGCTGCGTTTCGGCCGCTGTACACACGCTTGATTTCCTTATGGAGACATATAAATCCATGGGTTTTAAGATTCTTACTTGTCAGGTATCTTCCCAGGCGTTGAATATGGGGTGTTGAGTCCATTTCGTTGAGCAAAGAGCAGGTCTTGTCTATTATATATTTTGCTTATGCAATGGTATCTGTTCTAATTTTAATCTCTGGTTTTATGCAGCACCCCAACTCACCTTTCCCCTTAAGCAAGCAAAAGTTGGTTTTCTAAATTTGAGACCCTGTTCTGTTTTGTAATTCAGTTCATGTGTAGCCAAGTGTACATTCCGTGTATTAGTGATATCTTATGATGTTTCTTTTTCAGTGTGACTTATTTCTCGTAGAATCATCGTACCTGAATCCACTCATTATGCCGCTATGGGCATGATGACGTATATTTCATTGCTGAGTGATATTCCATTGTACGTGCGTACCACAACATCTTTATGCATTTTTTGCTTTCTCGGATATTTAACTTGTACCGTAGACGAGGTTCTTGTCAACAGAGCCATCCCAAACTTTGGGGTGGCTGTGTGTTTTTGGTTTAATTTCCCTAAGCTATAGGACCATAAGTGGAAGTGCCATAGGCTGTGTTGCTTTGTTTCCTACGTGTTTCAGGAAACACCATACACTTCTCCAGAGTGGCTGTTGGCAATTTACATAACGCCCATCAGCATAACAAGGCTCTTTGTTCTCCATGACCTGTCTGGCCTTTCTGGATTTTACACTTTTTTCAGATGCCCCTTTTGACCGGGGAGCAAGGAAATTTCCTTGTAGTGCATATTGCCTTTACACGCTTGCTCGTTCGGCCAAAAAGGGCATATGAGTTTTTTCCTGAATATATTCAGGAAAAATCGCATATGCCCTTTTTGGCAAAGTGCATCATTGTCGACATTCTGCCTCTTTTCCTATGCTTTAAGTGCAATTCTAGTCTACCCCCTGAAATCGTTTTCCTGAAATTCTGCCCCGCTTTCAAGTCCTCTTCAAAGACTTACTTCAATACATTTTTGGACGATAGCTGTCATTCATAACTCTGCAGGTTTGTGAATTACAGTGCCCCTGAGCTCCTTTCTTCAACTCGCTTTCTTATGAGCTGGCCGCAAAACCGCAGGATTGCTTCAGGCCCTAATCTGTTTCCTGCAGGGCATGCTGATCCTTTGTTTAATTCCACTTCCTGGTGGGAATTGAGCATTCCATTTGCCCGTGCAGACACCTACAGCTAGTATCTCATTGGTTCTCCCTATTCCTGTTCATCTTGCGCAGAAATTGCCAACTGTGCCAAACAGGAGGTTAAAGGCACTGACTCTCCAAGTGGGGAGAGTGTTAGTAAAGCCTATGGAATGGTGAACCCGAGTACCAGGGGACGAAAACTGAGATGCATTTGAAAACGTTTCCCAATCACACGGTGGACCATACTCTGGGTTTCCCATGCATGTTTTAGCTGAAGGAAGAACCCCTTAAACCTGGAGAGTTGGGACCTATGGAATGGGTACCATGCTGTACGACTTCAAAGGGTCTGCATTTGCTCACCGAACCTCACCTATGCTATCAGCCTGACGTGTCCAGCCTTATGTCTCACCCAGCTCTGGGTGTAGATGTGGTAAATCCAGGTTGCATCACAAGCCCTGAATGAATTATTTAAGAATTGCTCTCTATTTCACTGTCATTGTGTTTTGTTTTTGAAATTTATTTTGATAATGGGATTTATTGGATTTTCACTGCTGCGTTTATGCTGCTGTACACACGCTTGATTTCCTTATGGAGACATATAAATCCATGTGTTTTAAGATTCTTACTTGTCAGGTATCTTCCCAGGTATTGAATATGGGGTGTTGAGTCCATTTCGTTGAGCAAGAAGTAGGTCTTGTCTATTATATATTTGGCTTATGGAACGGTATCTGTGCTAATTTCAATCTCTGGTTTTATGCAGCACCGCAACTCACCTTTCCCCATAAGAAAGCAAAAGTTGGTTTTCTAAATTTGAGACCCTGTTCTGTTTTGTAATTCAGTTCATGTGTAGGCAAGTTTACATTCCATGTATTAGTGATATCTTATGATGTTTCTTTTTCTGTGTGACTTATTTCTCGTAGAATCATCGTACCTGAATCCACTCATTATGCCGCTACGGGCCTGATGACGTAGATATCATTGCTGAGTGGTATTCCATTGTACGTGCGTACCACAACTTCTTTATCCATTTTTTGCATTCTCGGATATATAACTTGTACCGTAGACGAGGTTCTTGTAAACACAGCCATCCCAAACTTTGGGGTGGCTGTGTGTTTTTGATTTTAATTTCCCTAAGCTATAGGACCATAAGTGGAAGTGCCATAGGCTGTGTTGCTTTGTTTCCTACGTGTTTCAGGAAACACCATACACTTCTCCAGAGTGGCTGTTGGCAATTTATATACCGCCCAACAGCATAACAAGGCTCCCTGTTCTCCATGACCTGTCCTGCCTTTCTGGATTTTACACTTTTTTCAGATGCCCCTCTTGACCGGGGGGCAGGGAGACTTCATTGTAGTGCATATTGCTTTTAGACGCTTGCTTGTTTGGCCAAAAAGTGTGTATGAGTTTTTTCCTGAATATTTTCAGGAAAAAACGCATACGCCCTTTTTGGCCAAGTGCATCATTGTCGACATTCTGCCTCTTTTCCTATGCTTTAAGTGCAATTCCAGTCTACCCCCTGAAATCGTTTTCCTGAAATTCTGCCCCGCTTTCAAGTCCTCTTCGAAGACTTACTTCAGTACATTTTTGGACGATAGCTGTCATTCATAACTCTGCAGGTTTGTGAATTACAGTGCCCCTGAGCTCCTTTCTTCAACGCGCTTTCTTGTGAGCTGGCTGCACAACCGCAAGATTGCTTCAGGCCCTAATCTGTTTCCGGCAGGGCACACTGAGCCTTTGGTTAATTCGTCTTCCTGGTGGGAAATGAGCGTTCCATTTGCCCGTGCAGACACCTACAGCTAGTCTCTCATTGGTTCTCCCTATTCCTGTTCATCTTGCGCAGAAATTGCAAACTGTGCCAAACCGGACATTAAAGGTACAGACTCTCCAAGTGGGGAGAGTGTTAGTAAAGGGTCTGGAATGGTGAACCTGAGTACCAGGGTTTGAAAACTTAGATGCATTTGAAAACGTTTCCCAATCACACGGTGGACTATATTCTGGGTTTCCCATGCATCTTTTAGCTGAAGGAAGCATCCCTTAAACCTGGAGAGTTGAGACCTATGGAATGGGTAACATGCTGTACGACTTCAAAGGGTCTGCATTTGCTCACCGAACCTCACCTATGCTATCAGCCTGAAGTGTCCAGCCTTATGTCTCACCCAGCTCTGGGTGTAGATGTGGTAAATCCAGGTTGCATCACAAGCCCTGATTGAATTATTTAAGAATTGCTCTCTATTTCACTGTCATTGTGTTTTGTTTTTGAAATTTATTTTGATAATGGGATTTATTGGATTTTCACTGCTGCGTTTCGGCCGCTGTACACACGCTTGATTTCCTTATGGAGACATATAAATCCATGGGTTTTAAGATTCTTACTTGTCAGGTATCTTCCCAGGCGTTGAATATGGGGTGTTGAGTCCATTTCGTTGAGCAAGGAGTAGGTCTTGTCTATTATATATTTGGCTTATGGAACGGTATCTGTTCTAATTTTAATCTCTGGTTTTATGCAGCACCCCAACTCACCTTTCCCCTTAAGCAAGCAAAAGTTGGTTTTCTAAATTTGAGACCCTGTTCTGTTTTGTAATTCAGTTCATGTGTAGCCAAGTTTACATTCCGTGTATTAGTGATATCTTATGATGTTTCTTTTTCTGTGTGACTTATTTCTCGTAGAATCATCGTACCTGAATCCACTCATTATGCCGCTACGGGCATGATGACGTATAATTCATTGCTGAGTGATATTACTTTGTACGTGCGTACCACAACATCTTTATGCATTTTTTGCTTTCTCGGATATTTAACTTGTACCGTAGACGAGGTTCTTGTCAACAGAGCCATCCCAAACTTTGGGGTGGCTGTGTGTTTTTGGTTTTAATTTCCCTAAGCTATAGGACCATAAGTGGAAGTGCCATAGGCTGTGTTGCTTTGTTTCCTACGAGTTTCAGGAAACACCATACACTTCTCCAGAGTGGCTGTTGGCAATTTACATAACGCCCATCAGCATAACACGGCTCCTTGTTCTCCATGACCTGTCCTGCCTTTCTGGATTTTACACTTTTTTCAGATGCCCCTTTTGACCGGGGAGCAGGGAGATTTCATTGTAGTGCAAATTTCCATTACACGCTTGCTTGGTTGGCCAAAAAGTGCGTATGCGTTTTTTCCTGAATATATTCAGGAAAAAACGCATACACCCTTTTTGGCCAAGTGCATCATTGTCGACATTCTGCCTCTTTTCCTATGCTTTAAATGCAATTCCAGTCTACCCCCTGAAATCGTTTTCCTGAAATTCTGCCCCGCTTTCCAGTCCTCTTCGAAGACTTACTTCAGTACCTTTTTGGACGATAGCTGTCATTCTTAACTCTGCAGGTTTTTGAATTACAGTGACCGTGAGCTCCTTTCTTCAACTCGCTTTCTTTTGAGCTGGCTGCAAAACCGCAGGATTTCTTCAGGCCCTAATCTGTTTCTGGCAGGGCACGCTGAGCCTTTGGTTAATTCCTCTTACTGCTGGCAAATGAGCGTTCCATTTGCCCGTGCAGACACCTACAGCTAGTCTCTCATTGGTTCTCCCTATTCCTGTTCATCTTGCGCAGAAATTGCCAACTGTGCCAAACAGGAGGTTAATTGCACTGACTTTCCAAGTGGGGAGAGTGTTAGTAAAGCGTCTGGAATGGTGAACCCGAGTGCCAGGGGACGAAAACTGAGATGCATTTGAAAACGTTTCCCAATCACACGGTGGACCATACTCTGTGTTTCCCATGCATGTTTTAGCTGAAGGTAGAATCCCTTAAACCTGGAGAGTTGGGACCCTTGGAAAGGGTACCATGCAGTATGACTTCAAAGGGTCTGCATTTGCTCACCGAACCTCACCAATGCTATCAGCCTGAAGTGTCCAGCCTTATGTCTCACCCAGCTCTGGGTGTAGATGTGGTAAATCCAGGTTTCATGACAAGCCCTGAATGAATTATTTAAGAATTGCTCTCTATTTCACTGTCATTGTGTTTTGTTTTTGAAATTTATTTTGATAATGGGATTTATCGGATTTTCACTGCTGCGTTGAGGCCACTGTACACACGCTTGATTTCCTTATGGAGACATATAAATCCATGGGTTTTAAGACTCTTACTTGTCAGGTATCTTCCCAGGCGTTGAATATGGGGTGTTGAGTCCATTTCGTTGAGCAAGGAGTAGGTCTTGTCTATTATATATTTGGCTTATGGAACGGTATCTGTTCTAATTTCAATCTCTGGTTTTATGCAGCACCCCAACTCACCTTTCCCCTTAAGCAAGCAAAAGTTGGTTTTCTAAATTTGAGACCCTGTTCTGTTTTGTAATTCAGTTCATGTGTAGCCAAGTTTACATTCCGTGTATTAGTGATATCTTATGATGTTTCTTTTTCAGTGTGACTTATTTCTCGTAGAATCATCGTACCTGAATCCACTCATTATGCCGCTACGGGCCTGATGACGTACATTTCATTGCTGAGTGATATTCCATTGTACGTGCGTACCACAACATCTTTATGCATTTTTTGCTTTCTCGGATATTTAACTTGTACCGTAGACGTGGTTCTTGTCAACAGAGCCGTCCCAAACTTTGGGGTGGCTCTGTGTTTTTGGTTTTAATATCCCTAAGTTATAGGCCCATATGTGGAAGTGCCATAGGCTGTGTTGCTTTGTTTCCTACGTGTTTCAGGAAACACCATACACTTCTCCAGAGTGGCTGTTGGCAATTTACATAACGCCCATCAGCATAACAAGGCTCCTTGTTCTCCATGACCTGTCCTGCCTTACTGGATTTTACACCTTTTTCTCTTGCCCCTTTTGACCGGGGGGCAGGGAGACTTCATTGTAGTGCATATTGCTTTTACACGATTGCTTGGTTGGCCAAAAAGGGCGTATGCGTTTTTTCCTGAATATAGTCAGGAAAAAACGCATACGCCCTTTTTGGCCAAGTGCATCATTGTCGACATTCTGCCTCTTTTCCTATGCTTTAAGTGCAATTCCAGTCTACCCCCTGAAATCGTTTTCCTGAAATTCTGCGCCGCTTTCAAGTCCTCTTCGAAGACTTACTTCAATACATTTTTGGACGATAGCTGTCATTCATAACTCTGCAGGTTTGTGAATTACAGTGCCCCTGAGCTCCTTTCTTCAACTAACTTTCTTGTGAGCTGGCCGCAAAACCGCAGGATTGCTTCAAGCCCTAATCTGTTTCCGGCAGGGCACACTGATCCTTTGTTTAATTCCTCTTCCTGGTGGGAATTGAGCGTTCCATTTGCCCGTGCAGACACCTACAGCTAGTCTCTCACTGATTCTCCCTATTCCTGTTCATCTTGCGCAGAAATTGCCAACTGTGCCAAACAGGAGATTAAAGGCACTGACCCTCCAAGTGGGGTGAGTGTTAGTAAAGCGTCTGGAATGGTGAACCCAAGTACCAGGGGACGAAAACTGAGATGCATTTGAAAACGTTTCCCAATCACACGGTGGACTATATTCTGGGTTTCCCATGCATCTTTTAGCTGAAGGAAGAATCCCTTAAACCTGGAGAGTTGGGACCCTTGGAATGGCTACCATGCAGTATGACTTCAAAGGGTCTGCGTTTGCTCACTGAACCTCACCAATGCTATCAGCCCGAAGTGTCCAGCCTTATGTCTCACTCAGCTCTGGGTGTAGATGGGGTAAATCCAGGTTGCATGACAAGCCCTGAATGAATTATTTAAGAATTGCTCTCTATTTCACTGTCATTGTGTTTTGTTTTTGAAATTTATGTTGATAATGGGATTTATCGGATTTTCACTGCTGCGTTGAGGCCTCTGTACACACGCTTGATTTCCTTATGGAAACATATAAATCTATGGGTTTTAAGATTCTTACTTGTCAGGTATCTTCCCATGCGTTGAATATGGGGTGTTGAGTCCATTTCGCTGAGCAAGGCGTAGGTCTTGTCTTTTATATATTTGGCTTATGGATTGGTATCTGTGCTAATTTCAATCTCTGGTTTTATGCAGCACCCCAACTCACCTTTTCCCTTAAGCAAGCATAAGTTGGTTTTCTCAATTTGAGACCCTGTTCTGTTTTGTAATTCAGTTCATGTGTAGCCAAGTTTACATTCCGTCTACTAGTGATATCTTATGATGTTTCTTTTTCTGTGTGACTTATTTCTCGTAGAATCATCGTACCTGAATCCACTCATTATGCCGCTACGGGCATGATGACGTAGATTTCATTGCTGAGTGATATTATATTTTACGTGCGTACCACAACTTCTTTATGCATTTTTTGCTTTCTCAGATATTTAACTTGTACCGTAGACGAGGTTATTGTCAACAGAGCCGTCCCAAACTTTGGGGTGGCTGTGTGTTTTTGATTTTAATTTCCCTAAGCTATAGGACCATAAGTGGAAGTGCCATAGGCTGTGTTGCTTTGTATCCTACGTGTTTCAGGAAACACCATACACTTCTCCAGAGTGGCTGTTGGCAATTTACATACCGCCCATCAGCATAACAAGGCTCCCTGTTCTCCATGACCTGTCCTGCCTTTCTGGATTTTACACTTTTTTCAGATGGCCCTTTTGACAGGGGGGCAGTGAGACTTCATTGTAGTGCAGATTTCCTTTACACGCTTCCTTGGTTGGCCAAAAAGGGCGTATGCGTTTGTTCCGGAATATATACAGGAAAAAACGCATACGCCCTTTTTGGCCAAGTGCATCATTGTTGACATTCTGCCTCTTTTCCTATGCTTTAAGTGCAATACCAGTCTACCCCCCGAAATAGTTTTCCTGAAATTCTGCCCCGCTTTCCATTCCTCTTCGAAGACTTACTTCAATACATTTTTGGACGATAGCTGTCATTCATAACTCTGCAGGTTTGTGAATTACAGTGTCCCTGAGCTCCTTTCTTCAACTCGCTTTCTTGTGAGCTGGCCGCAAAACCGCAGGATTGCTTCAGGCCCTAATCTGTTTCCGGCAGAGCACGTTGAGCCTTCGGTTAATTCCTCTTCCTGGTGGGAAATGAGCGTTCCATTTGCCCGTGCAGACACCTACAGCTAGTCTCTCATTGGTTCTCCCTATTCCTGTTCATCTTGCGCAGAAATTGCCAACTGTGCCAAACAGGCGGTTAAAGGCACTGACTCTCCAAGTGGGGAGAGTGTTAGTAAAGCGTCTGGAATGGTGAACCCGAGTGCCAGGGGACGAAAACTGAGATGCATTTGAAAACGTTTCCCAATCACACGGTGGACCATACTCTGGGTTTCCCATGCATGTTTTAGCTGAAGGAAGAATCCTTTAAACCTGGAGAGTTGGGACCCATGGAATGGGTACCATGCAGTATGACTTCAAAGGGTCTGCGTTTGCTCACCGAACCTCACCAATGCTATCAGCCCGAAGTGTCCAGCCTTATGTCTCACCCAGCTCTGGGTGTAGATGTGGTAAATACAGGTTTCATGACAAGCCCTGAATGAATTATTTAAGAATTGCTCTCTATTTCACTGTCATTGTGTTTTGTTTATGAAATTTATGTTGATAATGGGATTTATCGGATTTTCACTGCTGCGTTGAGGCCACTGTACACACGCTTGATTTCCTTATGGAGACATATAAATCCATGGGTTTTAAGATTCTTACTTGTCAGGTATATTCCTAGGCGTTGAATATGGGGTGTTGAGTCCATTTCTTTGAGCAAGGAGTAGGTCTTGTCTATTATATATTTGGCTTATGGAACGGTATCTGTTCTAATTTCAATCTCTGGTTTTATGCAGCACCCCAACTCACCTTTCCCCTTAAGCAAGCAAAAGTTGGTTTTCTAAATTTGAGACCCTGTTCTGTTTTGTAATTCAGTTCATGTGTAGGCAAGGTTACATTCAATATATTAGTGATATCTTATGATGTTTCTTTTTCTGTGTGACTTATTTCTCGTAGAATCATCGTACCTGAATCCACTCATTATGCCGCTACGGGCCTGATGACGTAGATTTCATTGCTGAGTGATATTCCATGGTACGTGCGTACCACAACTTCTTTATTCATTTTTTGCTTTCTCGGATATTTAACTTGTACCATAGACGAGGTTCTTGTAAACACAGCCATCCCAAACTTTGGGGTGGCTGTGTGTTTTTGATTTTAATTTCCCTAAGCTATAGGACCATAAGTGGAAGTGCCATAGGCTGTGTTGCTTTGTTTCCTACGTGTTTCAGGAAACACCATACACTTCTCCAGAGTGGGTGTTTGCAATTTCCATCCCGCCCATCAGCATAACAATGCTCCCTGTTCTCCATGACCTGTCCTGCCTTTCTGGATTTTACACTTTTTTCAGATGGCGCTTTTGACCATGGGGCAGTGAGACTTTATTGTAGTGCAGATTTCTTTTACACGCTTGCTTGGTTGGCCAAAAAGGGCGTATGCGTTTTTTCCTGAATACATTCAGGAAAAAACGCATACGCCCTTTCTGGCCAAGTGCATCATTGTCGACATTCTCCCTCTTTTCCTGTGCTTTAAGTGCAATTCCAGTCTACCCCCTGAAATCGTTTTCCTGAAATTCTGCCCCGCTTTCCAGTCCTCTTCGAAGACTTACTTCAATACATTTTTGGACGATAGCTGTCATTCATAACTCTGCAGGTTTGTGAATTACAGTGACCCTGAGCTCCTTTCTTCAACTCGCTTTCTTTTGAGCTGGCCACAAAACCGCAGGATTGCTTCAGGCCCTAATCAGTTTCTGGCAGGGCACGCTGATCCTTTGTTTAATTCCTCTTCCTGGTGGGAATTGAGCATTCCATTTGCCCGTGCAGACACCTACAGGTAGTCTCTCATTGGTTCTCCCTATTCCTGTTCATCTTGCGCAGAAATTGACAACTGTGCCAAACAGGAGATTAAAGGCACTGACTCTCCAAGTGGGGAGAGTGTTAGTAAAGCGTCTGGAATGGTGAACCCGAGTACCAGGGGACGAAAACTGAGATGCATTTGAAAACGTTTCCCAATCACACGGTGGACCATACTCTGGTTTTCCCATGCAAGTTTTAGCTGAAGGAAGAATCCCTTAAACCTGGAGAGTTGGGATCTATGGAATGGGTACCATGCTGTACGACTTCAAAGGGTCTGCATTTGCTCACCGAACCTCACCTATGCTATCAGCCTGAAGTATCCAGCCTTATGTCTCACCCAGCTCTGGGTGTAGATGTGGTAAATCCAGGTTGCATCACAAGACCTGAATGACTTATTTAAGAATTGCTCTCTATTTCACTGTCATTGTGTTTTGTTTTTGAAATTTATGTTGATAATGGGATTTATCGGATTTTCACTGCTGCGTTGAGGCCGCTGTACACACGCTTGATTTCCTTATGGAGGCATATAAATCCATGGGTTTTAAGATTCTTAGTTGTCAGGTATCTTCCCATGCGTTGAATATGGGATGTTGAGTCCTTTTCGTTGAGCAAGGAGTAGGTCTTGTCTTTTATATATTTGGCTTATGGAATGGTATCTGTGCTAATTTCAATCTCTGGTTTTATGCAGCACCCCAACTCAGCTTTTCCCTTAAGAAAGCATAAGTTGGTTTTCTCAATTTGAGACCCTGTTCTGTTTTGTAATTCAGTTCATGTGTACCCAAGTTTACATTCCGTGTATTAGTGATATCTTATGATGTTTCTTTTTCTGTGTGACTTATTTCTCGTAGAATCATTGTACCTGAATCCACTCATTATGCCCCTACGGGCCTGATGACGTAGATTTCATTGCTGAGTGATATTCCATTGTACGTGCGTACCACAACTTCTTTATGCATTTTTTGCTTTCTCGGATATTTAACTTGTACCGTAGACAAGGTTCTTGTCAACAGAGCCGTCCCAAACTTTGCGGTGGCTCTGTGTTTTTGGTTTTAATTTCCCTAAGCTATAGGACCATAAGTGGAAGTGCTATAGGCTGTGTTGCTTTGTTTCCTACGTGTTTCAGGAAACACCATACACTTCTCCAGAGTGGCTGTTGGCAATTTACATAACGCCCATCAGCATAACAAGGCTCCCTGTTCTCCATGACCTGTCCTGCCTTTCTGGATTTTACACTTTTTTCAGATGGCCCTTTTGACCGGGGGGCAGGGAGACTTCATTGTAGTGCATATTGCTTTTACAGGCTTGCTTTGTTGGCCAAAAAGGGCGTATGCGTTTTTTCCTGAATATATTAAGCAAAAAACTCATACGCCCTTTTTGGCCAAGTGCATCATTTTCGACATTCTGCCTCTTTTCATATGCTTTAAGTGCAATTCCAGTCTACCTCCTGAAATCGTTTTCCTGAAATTCTGCCCCGATTTCAAGTCCTCTACGAAGACTTACTTCAGTACATTTTTGGACGATAGCTGTCATTCATAACTTTGCAGGTTTGTGAATTACAGTGCCCTTGAGCTCCTTTCTTCAACTCGCTTTCTTGTGAGCTGGCCGCAAAACCGCAGGATTGCCTCAGGCCCTAATCTGTTTCCGGCAGGGCATGCTGATCCTTTGGTTAATTCCACATCTTGGTGGGAATTGAGCGTTCCATTTGCCCGTGCAGACACCTACAGCTAGTCTCTCATTGGTTCTCCTTATTCCTGTTCATCTTGCGCAGAAATTGCCAACTGTGCCAAACAGGAGGTTAAAGGCACTGACTCTCCAAGTGGGGAGAGTGTTAGTAAAGCGTCTGGAATGGTGAACCCGAGTACCAGGGGACGAAAACTGAGATGCATTTGAAAACGTTTCCCAATCACATTGTGGACCATACTCTGGGTTTCCCATGCATGTTTTAGCTGAAGGAAGAATCCCTTAAACCTGGAGAGTTGGGACCCATGGAATGAGTACCATGCAGTATGACTTCAAAGGGTCTGTGTTTGCTCACCGAACCTCACCAATGCTATCAGCCCGAAGTGCCCAGACGTATGTCTCACCCAGCTCTGGGTGTACATGTGGTAAATCCAGGTTGCATCACAAGCCCTGAATCAATTATTTAAGAAATGCTCTCTATTTCACTGTCATTGTGTTTTGTTTTTGAAATTTATTTTGATAATGGGATTTATCGTATTTTCACTGCTGCGTTTAGGCCGATGTACAGACATTTGATTTCCTTATGGAGACATATAAATCCATGGGTTTTAAGATTCTTACTTGTCAGGTATATTCCCAGGCGTTGAATATGGGGTGTTGAGTCTATTTCGCTGAGCAAGGAGTAGGTGTTGTCTATTATATATTTGGCTTATGGAACAGTATCTGTGCTAATTTCAATCTCTGTTTTTATGCAGCTCCCCAACTCACCTTTCCCCATAAGCAAGCATAAGTTGGTTGTCTCAATTTGAGACCCTTTTCTGTTTTGTAATTCAGTTTATGTGTAGCCAAGTTTACATTCCGTGTATTAGTCATATCTTATGATGTTTCTTTTTCTGTGTGACTTATTTCTCGTAGAATCATCGTACCTGAATCCACTCATTATGGCGCTACGGGCCTGATGACGTAGATTTCATTGCTGTGTGATATTCCATTGTACGTACGTAGCACTACTTCTTTATCCATTTTTTGCTTTCTCGGATATTTAACTTGTACCGTAGACGAGGTTCTGTAAACGGAGCCGTCCCAAACTTTGGGGTGGCTGTGTGTTTTTGATTTTAATTTCCCTAAGCTATAGATCCATAAGTGGAAGTGCCATAGGCTGTGTTGTTTTGTTTCCTACGTGTTTCAGGAAACACCATACACTTCTCCAGAGTGGCTGTTGGCAATTTACATCCTGCCCATCAGCATATCAAGGCTCCCTGTTCTCCATGACCTGTCCTGCCTTTCTGGATTTTACACTTTTTCAGATGGCCCTTTTGACCGGGGGGCAGTTAGACTTCATTGTAGTGCAGATTTCCTTTACACGCTTGCTTGGTTGACCAAAAAGTGCGTATGCGTTTTTTCCTGAATATATTCAGGAAAAAACACATACGCCCTTTTTGGCCAAGTGCATCATTGTCGACATTCTGCCTCATTTCCTATGCTTTAAGTGCAATTCCAGTCTACCCCCTGCAATCGTTTTCCAGAAATTCTGCCCCACCTTCAAGTCCTCTTCGCAGCCTTCCTTCAATATATTTTTAGACCATAGCTGTCATTTATAACTCTGCAGGTTTGTGAATTACAGTGCCCCTGAGCTCCTTTCTTCAACTCGCTTTCTTGTGAGCTGGCCGCAAACCCGCAGGAATGCTTCAGGCCCTAATCTGGTTCCGGCACGGCATGCTGAGCCTTTGGTGAATTCCTCTTCCTGGTGGGAAATGAGCGTTCCATTTGCCCGTGCAGACACCTACAGCTAATCTCTCATTGGTTCTCCCTATTCCTGTTCATCTTGCGCAGAAATTGCAAACTGTGCCAAACAGGAAGTTAAAGGCACTGACTCTCCAAGTGGGGAGAGTGTTAGTAAAGCGTCTGGAATGGTGAACCCGAGTACCAGCGTTCGAAAACTGAGATGCATTTGAAAACGTTTCCCAATCACACGGTGGACCATACTCTGGGTTTCCCATGCATGTTTTAGCTGAAGGAAGAATCCCTTAAACCTGGAGAGTTGGGACCCATGGAATGGGTACCATGCAGTATGACTTCAAAGGGTCTGCGTTTGCTCACCGAACCTCACCAAAGCTATCAGCCCGAAGTGTCCAGCCTTATGTGTCACAAAGCTCTGGGTGTAGATGTGGTAAATCCCGGTTTCATCACAAGGCCTGAATGAATTATTTAAGAATTGCTCTGTATTTCACTGTCATTGTGTTTTGTTTTTGACATTTATTTTGATCATGGGATTTATCGGATTTTCACTGCTGCGTTTATGCCGCTGTACACACGCTTTATTTCCTTGTGGAGACATATAAATCCATGGGTTTTAAGATTCTTACTTGTCAGGTATATTCCCAGGCGTTGAATATGGAGTGTTGAGTCCATTTCGTTGAGCAAGGAGTAGGTCTTGTCTATTATATATTTGGCTTATGGAAAGGTATCTGTGCTAATTTCAATCTCTGGTTTTATGCAGCACCCCAACTCACCTTTCCCCCTAAGCAAGCATAAGTTGGTTTTCTAAATTTGAGACCCTGTTCTGTTGGTATTTCTGTTCATGTGTAGCCAAGTTTACATTCCGTGTATTAGTGATAACTTATGAGGTTTCTTTTTCTGTGTGACTTATTTCTCGTAGAATCATCATACCTGAATCCAGTCATTATGCCGCTACGGGCCTGATGACGTAGATTTCATTGCTGAGTGATATTCCATTGTACTTGCATACCACAACTTCTTTATGAATTTTTTGCTTTCTCGGATATTTAACTTGTACCGTAGACGAGGTTCTTGTAAACAGAGACGTCCCAAACATTGGGGTGGCTGTGTGTTTTTGATTTTAATTTCCATAATCTATAGGACCATAAGTGGAAGTGCCATAGGCTGTGTTGCTTTGTTTCCTACGTGTTTCAGGAAACACCATACACTTCTCCAGAGTGGCTGTTGGCAATTTACATCCCACCCATCAGCATAACAAGGCTCCCTGTTCTCCATGGCCTGTGCTGTCTTTCTGGATTTTACACTTTTTTCAGATGGCCCTTTTGACCTGGGGGCAGTGAGACTTCTTTGTAGTGCAGATTTCTTTAACATGCTGGCTTGGTTGGCCAAAAAGGGCGTATGCGTTTTTTCCTGAATATATTCAGGAAAAAACGCATACGCCCTTTTTGGCCAAGTGCATCATTGTCGACGTTCTGCCTCTTTTCCTATGCTTTAAATGCAATTCCAGTCTACCCCCTGAAATCGTTTTCCTGCAATTCTGCCCCGCTTTCCAGTCCTCTTCGCAGCCTTCCTTCAATATATTTTTGGACGATAGCTGTCATTTATAACTCTGCAGGTTTGTGAATTACAGTGTCCCTGAGCTCCTTTCTTCAACTCGCTTTCTTGTGAGCTGGCCGCAAACCCGCAGGAATGCTTCAGGCCCTAATCTGGTTCCGGCACGGCATGCTGAGCCTTTGGTTAATTCCTCTTCCTGGTGGGAAATGAGCGTTCCATTTGCCCGTCCAGACACCTACAGCTAGTCTCTCATTGGTTCTCCCTATTCCTGTTCATCTTGCGCAGAAATTGCAAACTGTGCCAAACAGGAGGTTAAAGGCACTGACTCTCCAAGTGGGGAGAGTGTTAGTAAACGGTCTGGAATGGTGAACCCGAGTAAAAGGGGACAAAAACTGAGATGCATTTGAAAACGTTTCCCGGTCACACAGTGCACTGTACTGTGGGTTTCCCATGCATGTTTTAGCTGAAGGAAGAATCCCTTAAACCTGGAGAGTTGGGACCCATGGAATGGGTACCATGCAGTATGACTTCAAAGGGTCTGCATTTGCTCATCGAATCTCACCAATGCTATCAGCCCGAAGTGTCCAGCCTTATGTCTCACTCAGCTCTGGGTGTAGATGTGGTAAATCCAGGTTGCATCACAAGCCCTGAATGAATTATTTAAGAATTGCTCTCTATTTCACTGTCATTGTGTTTGTCTTTGTAATTCATTTTGATAATGGGTTTTATCGGATTTTCTCTGCTGCATTCATGCCGCTGTACACACACTTGAGTCTCTTATGGAGACATATAAATCCATGGGTTTGAAGGTTCTTACTAGTCATGTGTAATCCTAGGCGTTGAATATGGGGTGTTTAGTCCATTTCGCTGAGCAAGGGCTAGGTCTTGACTATTACATATTTGGCTTATGGAAAGGTATCTGTGCTAATTTCTATCTCTGGTTTTATGCAGCACCACAACTCACCTTTCCCCTTAAGCAAGCATAAGTTGGTTTTCTAAATTTGAGACCCTGTTCTGTTTTGTAATTCAGTTCATGTGTAGCCAAGTTTACATTCCGTGTATTAGTGATAACTTATGATGTTTCATTTTCTGTGTGACTTATTTCACTTAGAATCATCGTACCTGAATCCACTCATTATGCCGCGACGGGCCTGATGACATAGATTTCATTGGTGAGTGATATTCCTTTGTACGTACGTACCACACGTCTTTATCCATTTTTCGCTTTCTGGGATAGTTAACTTGTACCGTAGACGAGGTTCTTGTAAACAGAGCTGTAAACAGAAACTTTGCGGTGGCTGTGTGTTTTTGATTTTAATTTCCCTAAGCTATAGGAAAATAAGTGGTAATGCCGTAGGCTCCGTTGCTTTGTTTTTTAGGTTTTTGAGGAAACACCATACACATCTCCAGAGTGGCTGTTGGCAATTTACATCCCGCCCATCAGCATAACAAGGCTCCCTGTTCTCCATGGCCTGTGCTGCCTTTCTGGATTTTACACTTTTTTCAGATGGCCCTTTTGAACGGGGGGCAGTGAGACTTCATTGTAGTGCAGATTTCTTTAACATGCTTGCTTGGTTGGCCAAAAAGGGCGTATGCGTTTTTTCCTGAATATATTCAGGAAAAAACGCATACGCCCTTTTTGGCCAAGTGCATCATTGTCGACGTTCTGCCTCTTTTCCTATGCTTTAAATGCAATTCCAGTCTACCCCCTGAAATCGTTTTCTTGCAATTCTGCCCCGCTTTCCAGTCCTCTTCGCAGCCTTCCTTCAATATATTTTTGGGTGATAGCTGTCATTTATAACTCTGCAGGTTTGTGAATTACAGTGTCCCTGAGCTCCTTTCTTCAACTCGCTTTCTTGTGAGCTGGCCGCAAACCCGCAGGATTGCTTCAGGCCCTAATCTGGTTCCGACACGGCATGCTGAGCCTTTGGTTAATTCCTCTTCCTGGTGGGAAATGAGCGTTAAGTTTGCCCGTGCAGACACCTTCACACGAGTCTTCATGGTGCCACTTTGCCCCGGTTATCTCTATGGAGGTTGGAGTTGGAGGGCCTCCTCGCTCAAGGTCAGTGTGCCCATGGAGCCAACCCTGCAACTTCAGGGCATGGTTGGGTGTTAGGATCACCACGTGGGGTCCTTTTCCCTTCGGAGGGAGGTGGCCTTTTGGGCTGCTGATTTCCAGGTTTTCAGATACGGCCAGTATCTTGGCCAGATGTGGCAGTGGGCCAAGCCCCTTGGTGACCGTAGTTTATCCTACCTGGATCGCATTCTTGCATTGTTCCATTTCAAGTGGTCCCAGGTTTTGCACTAATACTCCAATGGCGATTCACCGTTCACCAGGAATGTAAAGGTCAAAGGGTTTAGCTAAATTAGGGAGTTCCAGGGCAAGGGTCTGAATTGACTGCTCTTTCCATTCTTGAAAGGCCACTTCTGCATTCTATTCAAAAGGATCATCATCTTTTCCTTTCAGTGTTTCATATAGAGGCCGAGCTAGTAGACTGTAGTTAGGGATCCAGAAGCAGCAAACCCTGGCCTCCCCAGGAACCCCTAAGCTGTCTTCTAGTTTCAGAAATGGGTAAGGCTGTAAATTGTTTCTTCCCTTTCCTGGGATGGGCTTCTCCGACCTTCTGTGAGAATGAAGCCCAGGCAGGTCACCGTAGTCTGTGATATTTGAGCTTTGTCTTGGACAACTTGTATCCTTTATTGGCTTGGTAGTTCAGAGGTCTCCTTAGTAGGGCTGGCGATCAGAATGTCGTCTGCATATTGAAGGAGTGTTTCCTTTTCCAGAGGTAGAACTTTTAGTTCTTTAGCTGAGCTTTCCCCAAAGATGGTGTGGGAATTTTTGAACCCTTGGGGCAACACGGCCCGGAAGTATTGTTTTAGTTGTATGTTGAGTCCTGCCACTCACAAGCCAAAATTTCTTGTGACTCTGGGACTAATAGAATACAAAAGAAGGCATCATTGAAGACTAATACAGAATACCATGTCCTGGTGGTTGGTAGAATGACCAGCAGGGTGTAGGATTTAGGAACTACTGGAGGTATATCCTCGGTGGCTTCACTGACTGTCCTGACATCCTTTACCAGGACTCCAGCAGCCCATGGGGCTCTCGAGGTCAGGCCAATCCCAGGATATGGAGCTCACCTGGGCAGGTACCCCACCCCCACCCCAGCCCATGGGGCTCTCGTGTTCAGGCCCCTCCCAGGATATGGGGTTCCCTGGGCAGGTTCCCCTGCAGCCCATGGGGCTCTCGTGGTCAGGCCCCTCCCAGGATACAGAGCTACCCTTGCAGGTACCATGGCAGGGCTGGGAACACAGGAACCGTGCATATCGCCCTCATTGCAGAGCACTCCCAGCTCACCTGTCACTCAGATCTGACACAGAGCACCTCAGAGCAGGACTTGAACTAACAAACAGCAGCTCCGACAGGTCTGTGACCCTGGGCATCACTCTGTGTGGCCTCCCTCCACCTGGTCTTCCAGAGACTTCCACTGCACCCGGGGCACCAGGCCTCTGTCTCCACCCACCAGCCACCCCTCCTCTCCCTGACTCCTGGGTTCCTCTCATTAGGAGAGGGTTTTCTTGAAGTTGTCTCCCACTCATGGGCCAGATAATATAATTAGAAAACAAGCCAGAGCTGCAGCCCCTTGTCTATCCCGACTCTCAGGAGCCCACACCTGTTCCTTGGACCTGGCCGATTCAGCAAGTTCCAGTTTCTGCAACTGTGAGCCCCTGAGGGGTGATTATTGGCTGGCCTGGGAAGCCCGACCGTGCCGGCCAGCCCTCCCCAGGTGTGCCTGGGTTCAGATCAATATAAACACCGCTCCAGGCAGCAAGAGCCCCTGCAGCTGTGCCTGACGCCATTTTCTCTGCCCTGTCAGCAGTCTTGGGGCTGGACTGGTGGGAGGGAGTGAGAGGCCACGGCTTTGTGGGTGGCCCAGTGTGAGTGGGGCTCTGCTGGACTTTCTGCAGCAGTTGCCAAGATGCCACCTGCTAAAGAAGAGGATGTGTCACCCATACCTGCCGCTGGAATTTCTCCCTGGGCAGAGGTGAGTGAGGAAGAAAGCAGTGGTGGCCGGGACAGCAGGGGTATCTCAGGCAGGGAAATGGAAAGCTTCCAGAAGAGCACCCAGGGCCAGGACCATCCTGGCTGGCCTGCAGGCACCAAGTCGGCTGGCATGCTGTCGCTCATGTGGCTCCATGGCCCTTCCTCTAGGCTTTCAAGTCCTTGTACATATTCAGGTGTTTTACCTGGGAAGGGTGGGAACATTTCAGCAGCAGCTGGCCTGGGGCTCAGCCCACGTTTACTCACAGATGCCTCGGCACGGTCCCCCAGCTTTGCAATGAGGACGCTTGTTGCGTGGGGCCTGCTGGCTGAATGGGAGATGATTCCCCACCACTGACCAACTTCAGAATTGCTTACAACTGGAGCAAGTGCCGTGATACGGTTTTCCTCTGTGTAACTGGTGGGTTCTGTTTTTTTTCTTTTTTTCGTTTTTGGTTCAAGGTAGATTTTATTCCTCTTTTTTGTATTTACAGATATAAGCATGGAAATAATTTATTCATATAAATACATGTATGTGAAGGGAAGAATATTTTTTCTGTTTTACTTTTTGTAATTTGAATTTTATTTTATTTTTTTATACAGCAGGTTCTTTTTGGTTATCTATTTTATACATATAAATGTATACATGCCAATCCCAATCTCTCAACTCCTCCCACCACCACCCCCCAACAGCTTTCCCCCCTTGGTGTCCATACGTTTGTTGTCTACATCTGTTGCTCTATTTCTGCCTTGCAAAACGGTTCATCTGTAAAATTTGTCTAGGTTCCACATATAGGCATTAATATACAAGATTTGTTTTTCTATTTCTGACTTACTTCACTCTGTATGACAGTCTCTAGATCCATCAACGTCTCTACAAATGACCCAATTTCATTCCTTTTTATGGCTTAGTAATATTCCATTTTATATATGTACCACTTCTTTATGCATTCGTCTGTCTGTGGGCATTTAGGTTGCTTCCATTACCTGGATATTGTAAATAGTGATGCAATGAACATTGCGGTGAATGTCTCTTTTTGATTTATGGTTTTGTCTGGGTATACGCCCTGTAGTGGGATTGCTGTATCATATGGTAATTCTATTCTTAGTTTTATAAGAAACTCCATAATGTTCTCCACAGTGACTGTATCAATTTACATTCCCAACAATAGTGGAAGAGGGTTCCTTATCTGCACACCCTTTCCAGCATTTGTTGTTTGTAGATTTTCTGATGATGCCCATTCTAACATGTGTGAGGTGATACACCATGGATGAGTCTATTTCGTTGAGCAAAGAGTAGGTCTTTTCTAGTACCTATTTGGCTTATGGAACGGTATGTGTGCTAATTTCAATCTCTGGTTTTATACAGCACCCCAACTCAACATTCCCCTTAAGCAAGCATAAGTTTTTATCTAAATGTGAGACTCTGTTCGGTTTTGTATTTCAGTTTATGTGTAGCCAAGTTTACACTCCCTCTATTAGTGATATCTTATGATACTTATCTTTCTCTGTGTGACGTATTTCTCTTAGAATCATCATATTTAAATCCACTCAATTTGCTGCTACAGGCCTGATGACATTAATTTCATTGCTGAGTGATATTCCGTTGTACGTAAGTAGCACAACTCCTTTATCCATTTTTTTCTTTCTGGGATATTTAATTTGTACTGGACTCGAGTTTCTTGTAAACACAGCAGCCCTAAATTTTGTGCTGGCTGTGTCTTGTTGATTTTAATTTTCCTAAGCTATAGGGCTAAAAGTGGAAGTACCCTAGGCTCTGTAGCTTTGTTTTTCAGATGTTTCAGGATACACCATAAACACCTCCAGAGTGTCTGTTGGCAATTTACATCCCGCCCATCAGCATAACAAGGCTCCCTGTTCTCCATGGCCTGTCCTGTGTTTCTGGTTTTTACACTTTTTTCAGATGGCCCTTTTGACGAATGGGAAATGGGACTTCATTGTAGTGCGGATTTCCATTGCTGGAGTGCTTGTTCGGCCAAAAAGGGCATATGCGTTTTTTCCTGAATATATTCAGGAAAAAATGTTTACGCACTTTTGTCCAAGTGCATCAGTGTCAAAGATCTGCCGCTTTTCACATGCTTTAAATGCAATTCCAATCTACCTCCTGAAATATGATTCCTGCAATTCTGCCTCGTTTTCAAGTCCTCTTTGCAGACTTACTTCCATATAATTTTGCCAATAACTGTCATTTATAACACTGCAGGTTTGTGAATTACAGTGCCCGTGATTTCCTTTCTTAACTCGTTTCCTTGAAAACTGGCCACAGAACCGCAGGTTTGCTTCAGGCCGTAATCAGGGTCTGGCACGGCACTCTGAGACTTTGGTTCATTCCACTTCCTGGTGGGAAATTAGAGTTAAATGTGCCCCTCCAGACACCTGCCTCACTCCTAGCCCCTTGGTGATGTGTGTCCTGTGGTTTGAGGCCACATGTGCTGGGTTCCTCACCTTTGGCTGATGTGGCCCCACTGGTGTGAGGACACTCCTACCTGGTTCCCATCCCCTTGGTGATGTGGGCCCTCCGGTGAGAGTCTGATCCTGGTTGGGTTCCTCACACTTCTGTGAGGTGGGCCCTCTTCTCTGAGGTCACTCCTGCCTGGCTGGCACACCCCGCCTTGGCGACGTCGGCCCTCTGGTGGGATTTGGTGCCTGCTGGGTGTCTCCTCCCCTCGGTAATGAGGGCCCTCTGACGTCAGGCCCTAACTCCTGGGCTCCCAATATTTTCTGATATGCGCCCTGTGGTTCGAGTACACTCCTGCCAGGTTCGCAACCCCATGGGAATGTGGGCCTTCTGCTCTGAGGTCCCAACCGTGGGTTGCTCAGTTTCATGATGAGGGCCCTCTGCTGTGAGTTCTCTCCGGCCTGGATCCCATAGCCTCGCGGCTCCTGGCCACCTGCTGGGAGGTTCCAACTGCGGGATTCCTCACCTTTTTTCTTCTATGGGCCCTCTGTTTTGAGACTCCTCCTGCCTGCCTCACTCCCAGCCCCTTGGTGATGTGTGTCCTCTGGTTTGAGGCCACATGTGCTGGGTCACTCACATTTCGTTGATGAGGTCCCACTGGTGTGAGGACACTCCAGCCTGGTTCCCATTCTCTTGGTGATGTGGGCCCTCTGGTGAGAGTCTGATCCTCCTTGGGTTCCTCACACTTTTGTGAGGTGGGCCCTCTGCTCTGAGGTCACTCTTGCCTGGCTGGCACACCCCGCATTGGCGACGGCGGCCCACTGGTAGCAGTTGGAGCCTGCTGGGAGCCTCCTCTCCTCGGTGATGAGAGCCCTCTGGTGTCAGGCCCTAACTGCTGGGCTCCCCACATTTTCTGATGTGTGCCCACTGGTGCGATGACACTCCTACTTGGTTCCCTTCCCCATGGGGATGTGGGCCTTGTGCTCTGAGGTCACAACGGCTGGTTTGCTCACAGTTTCATGATGAGGGCCCTCTGTTGTGAGTTCATCACTGCCTGGATCCCATAGCCTCGGTGCTCTGGGCCGCCTGCTCGGATGCTCCAACTGCTGGATTCCTCACCTTTTTTATACAATGGGCCATGTGTTGTGAGGTTAATCCTGCCTGCCTCGCTCCAAGACCCATGGTGATGTGGGTCCTCTGGTTTGAGGCCACATTTTCTTGTTACCTCAACTTTTGATGATATGGCCCCACGGGTGTGATGACACTCCTGCCTGGTTCACAGCCCCTTGCTGATGTGGGCACTCTGGTGAGAGTCTGATCCTGGCTGGGTTCCTTACCCTTCTGTGAGGTGGGCCCTCTGATGTGAGGTCACTCCTGCCTGGCTGGCTCACGTCGCCTTGATGATGTGGGCCCTCTGTTGGCCACTAAAGCATTCTGGGAGCCTCCTACCCTCTTTAATGAGGGCCCTGGAAAAAACGCATATGCACATTTTGACCAAGTGCATCATTGTCCAGGATCTGCCTCTTCTCCTATGCTTTCAGAGCACTTCCCGTCTACGTCCTGAAATCATATTCCAGGAATACTGCCCCGCTTTCAAGTCCTCCTCGCAGCCTTACTTCAATATATTTTTGTATGATACCTGTCATTAATAACTCTGCAGGTTTGTTAAATACAGTGTCCCTGAGCTCCTTTCTTCAACATGCTTTCTTGTGAGCTGGCCGCAAAACCGCAGGATTGCTTCAGGCCGTAATCTGGTTTCGGCACGGCACGCTGAGCCTTTGGTAAATTCCTCTTTCTGGTGAGAAATGAGCATTCAATTTGCCCGTGGAGACACCTACAGCTAGTCTCTCATTGGTTCTCCCTATTCCTGTTCATCTTGTGCAGAAATTGCAAACTGTGCCAAACAGGAGGTTAAAGGCACTGACTCTCCAAGTGGGTAGAGGGTTAGTAAAGCATCTGGAATGGTGAACCCGAGTACCAGGGAACGAAACCTGAGAGCCATTTAAAATGGTTTCCCAGTCTCACAGTGGACAATACTCTGGGTTTCCCATGCATGTTTTAGCTGAAGGAAGAATTCCTTAAACCTGGAGATTATTGACCCATGGAATGGGTACCATGCAGTATGACTAAAAAGGGTCTGAATTTGCTCACCGAACCTCACCAATGCTATCAGTTCGAAGTGTCCAGCCTTATGCCTCACCCAGCTCTGGGTGTAGATGTGGTAAATCCAGGTTTCATCACAAGCCCTGAATCAATTATTTAAGAATTGCTGTCTCTTTCACTGTCATTGTGTTTTGTTTTTGTAATTTAGTTTGATAATGGGATTTATCGGATTTTCACTGCTGCGTTCATGCCGCTGTACAAACGCTTGATTCTCCTACAGAGAAATATAAATCCACGGGTTTTAAGATTCTTACTAGTCAGGTATATTCCTAGGCGTTGAATATGTGGTGTTGAGTCCATGTCGTTGAACAAGGAGTAGGTCTTGACTATTACATATTTGGCTTATGGAACGGTATCTGTGCTATTTTCAATCTCTGGTTTTATGCAGCACCCCAACTCACCTTTGCCCTTAAGCAAGCATAAGTTGGTTTTCTAAATTTGAGTCCCTGTTCTGTTTTGTAATTCAGTTCATGTGTAGCCAAGTTTACATTCCGTGTATTAGTGATATCTTATGATGTTTCATTTTCTGTGTGACTTATTTCACTTAGAATCACTGTAGCTGAATCCACTCATTATGCCGTGATGGGCCTGATGACATAGATTTCATTGCTGAGTGATATTCCATTGTACGTACGAACCACAACTTCTTTATCCATTTTTCACATTCTGGGATATTTAACTTGTACCGTAGATGAGGTTCTTGTAAACAGAGCCGTCCGAAAATTTGGGGTGGCTGTGTGTTTTTGATTTTAATTTCCCTAAGCTATAGGACCATAACTGGAAGTGCCGTAGGCTCCGTTGCTTTGTTTTTTAGGTGTTTCAGGAAACACCATACACTTCTCCAGGGTGGCTGTTGGCAATTTACATCCCGCCCATCAGCATAACAAGGCTCCCTGTTCTCCATGGCCTGTGCTGTCTTTCTGGATTTTACACTTTTTTTAGATGGCCCTTTTGACCAGGGGGCTGTGAGACTTCATTGTAGTGCATAATTCTTTAACATGCTTGCATGGTTGGCCAAAAAGGGCGTATGCGTTTTTTCCTGAATATATTCAGGAAAAAACGCATACGCCCTTTTTGGCCAAGTGCATCATTGTCGACGTTCTGCCTCTTTTCCTATGCTTTAAATGCAATTCCAGTCTACCCCCTGAAATCGTTTTCTTGCAATTCTGCCCACTTACAAGTCCTCTTCGCAGCCTTCCTTCAATATATTTTTGGACGATAGCTGTCATTTATAACTCTGCAGGTTTGTGAATTACAGTGCCCCTGAGCTCCTTTCTTCAACTCGCTTTCTTGTGAGCTGGCCGCAAACACACATGATTGCTTCAGGCCCTAATCTGGTTCCGGCACGGCATGCTGAGCCTTTGGTGAATTCCTCTTCCTGGTGGGAAATGAGCGTTAAATTTGCCTGTGCAGACACCTCCAGCTAGTCTCTCATTGATTCCCCCTATTCCTGTTCATCTTGCGCAGATATTGCAAACTGTGCCAAACAGGAGGTTAAAGGCACTGAGTCTCCAAGTGGGGAGAGTGTTAGTAAAGGGTCTGGAATGGTGAACCCGAGTAAAAGGGGACGAAAACTGAGATGCATTTGAAAACGTTTCCCGGTCACATGGTGCACCATACTTGGGTTTTCCATGCATGTTTTAGCTGAAGGAAGAATCCCTCAAACCTGGAGAGTTGGGACCCATGGAATGGGTACCATGCAGTATGACTTCAAAGGGTCTGCACTTGCTCATCGAACCTCACCAATGCTATCAGCCCGAAGTGTCCAACCTTATGTCTCACTCAGCTCTGGGTGTAGATGTGGTAAATCCAGGTTGCATCACAAGCCCTGAATGAATTATTTAAAAATTGCTCTCTATTTCACTGTCATTGTGTTTTGTTTCTGTAATTCATTTTGATAATGGGATTTATCGGATTTTCTCTGCTGCATTCTTGCAGCTGTACACACGCTTGATTCTCTTATGGAGACATATAAATCCATGGGTTTGAAGATTCTGATCAGTCAGGTGTATTCCTAGGCTTTGAATATGGGGTGTTTAGTCCATTTCGTTGAGCAAGGGGTAGGTCTTGAGTATTATATATTTGGCTTATGGAAAGGTATCCTTGCTAATTTCTATCTCTGGTTTTATGCAGCACCCCAACTCACATTTCCCCTTAAGCAAGCATAAGTTGGTGTTCTAAATTTGAGACCCTGTTCTGTTTTGTAATTCAGTTCATGTGTAGCCAAGTTTACATTCCTTGTATTAGTGATATCTTATGATGTTTCATTTTCTGTGTGACTTATTTCACTTAGAATCATCGTACCTGAATCCACTCATTATGCCGCAATGGGCCTGATGACATAGATTTCATTGGTGAGTGATATTCCATTGTACGTACGTACCACAATTTCTTTATCCATTTTTCGCTTTCTTGGATATTTAACTTGTACCGTAGACGAGGTTCTTGTAAACAGAGCCGTCCGAAACTTTGGGGTGGCTGTGTGTTTTTGATTTTAATTTCCCTAAGCTATAGGACCATAAGTGGAAGTGCCATAGGGTGTGTTGCTTTGTTTCCTACGTGTTTCTGGAAACACCATACACTTCTCCAGAGTGGTTGTTGGCAATTTACATCCCGCCCATCAGCATGACAAGGCTCCCTGTTCTCCATGACCTGTCCTGACTTTCTGGATTTTACATTTTTTTCAGATGGCCCTTTTGACCGGGGGGCAGTGAGACTTCATTGTAGTGCAGATTTCCATTACACGCTTGCTTGGTTGGCCAAAAAGGGCGTATGCGTTTTTTCCTGAATATATTCAGGAAAAAACGCATATGCCCTTTTTGGCCAAGTGCATCATTGTCGACATTCTGCCTCTTTTCCTATGCTTTTAGTACAATTCCAGTCTACCCCCTGAAATCGTTTTCCTGAAATTCTGCCCCGCTTTCAAGTCCTCTTCGAAGACTTACTTCTATACATTTTTGGACGATAGCTGTCATTCATAACTCTGCAGGTTTGTGAATTACAGTGCCCCTGAGCTCATTTCTTCAACTCGCTTTCTTGTGAGCTGGCCGAAAACCGCAGGATTGCTTCAGGCCCTAATCTCTTTCCGGCAGGGCACGCTGAGCCTTTAGTTAATTCCTCTTCCTGGTGGGAAATGAGTGTTCCATTTGCCCGTGCAGACACCTACAGCTAGTCTCTCATTGCTTCTCCCTATTCCTGTTCATCTTGCGCAGAAATTGCAAACTGTGCCAAACAGGAGGTTAATGGCACTGACTCTCCAAGTGGGGAGGGTATTAGTAAAGCGTTCAAATGTTGAACCCGAGTACCAGGGGACGAAAACTGAGATGCATTTGAAAACGTTTCCCAATCACACGGTGGAACATACTCTGGGTTTCCCATGTATGTTTTAGCTGAAGGAAGAATCCCTTAAACCTGGAGAGTTGGGACCCATGGAATGGGTACCATGCAGTATGAGTTCAAAGGGTCTGCGTTTGCTCACCGAACCTCACCAATGCTATCAGCCCGAAGTGTCCAGCCTTATGTCTCATCCAGCTCTGGGTGTAGATGTGGTAAATACAGGTTGCATCACAAGCCCTGAATGAATTATTTAAGAATTGCTCTCTATTTCACTCTCATTGTGTTTTGTTTTTGAAATTCATTTTGATAATGGGATTTATCGTATTTTCACTGCTGCTTTTAGGCCACTGTACACACGCTTGATTTCCTTATGGAGACATATAAATCCATGGGTTTTAAGATTCTTACTTGTCAGGTATCTTCCCAGGCGTTGAATATAGGGTGTTGAGTCCATTTCGTTGAGCAAGGAGTAGGTTTTGTCTATTATATAATTGGCTTATGGAACGGTATCTGTGCTAATTTCAATCTCTGGTTTTATTCAGCATCCCAACTGACCTTTCCCCATTAGCAAGCATAAGTTGGTTTGCTAAATTTGAGACCCTGTTCTGTTTTGTAATTCAGTTCATGGGAGCCAAGTTTACATTCCGTGTATTAGTGATAACTTATGATGTTTCTTTTTCTGTCTGACTTATTTCTCATAGAATCATCGTACCTGAATCCACTCATTATGCCGCTACGGTCCTGATGACGTAGATTTCATTGCTGAGTGATATTCCATTGTACGTGCGTACCACAACTTCTTTATCTATTTTATGCTTGCTCGGATATTTAACTTCTACCGTAGATGAGGTTCTTGTAAACAGAGCCATCCCAAACTTTGGGGTGGCTGTGTGTTTTTGATTTTAATTTCCCTATGCTATAGGACCATAAGTGGAGATGCCATAGGCTGTGTTGCTTTGTTTCCTACGTGTTTCAGGAAACACCATACACTTTTCCAGAGTGGCTGTTGGAAATTTAATCCGCCCATCAGCATAACAAGGCGCCCTGTTCTCCATGACCTGTCCTGCCTTTCTGGATTTTACACTTTTTCAGATGGCCCTTTTGACCGGGGGGCAGTGAGACTTCATTGTAGTGCAGATTTCCTTTACACGCTTGCTTGGTTGGCCAAAAAGGGCGTATGCGTTTTTTCCTGAATATATTCAGGAAAAAACGCATACGCCCTTTTTGGCCAAGTGCATCATTGTCAACATTCTGCCTCTTTTCCTATGCTTTAAGTGCAATTCCAGTCTACCCCCTGAAATCGTTTTCCTGAAATTCTGCCCCGCTTTCAAGTCCTCTTCGAAGACTTACTTCTATACATTTTTGGACGATAGCTGTCATTCATAACTCTGCAGGTTTGTGAATTACAGTGCCCTTGAGCTCCTTTCTTCAACTCGCTTTCTTGTGAGCTGGCCGCAAAACCACAGGATTGCTTCAGGCCCTAATCTCTTTCCGGCAGGGCACGCTGAGCCTTCGGTTAATTCCTCTTCCTGGTGGGAAATGAGCGTTCAATTTGCCCGTGCAGACACCTACAGCTAGTCTCTCATTGGTTCTCCCTATTCCTGTTCATCTTGCGCAGAAATTGCAAACTTTGCCAAACAGGAGGTTAAATGCACTGACTCTCCAAGTGGGGAGAGTGTTAGTAAAGCGTCTGGAATGGTGAACCCGAGTACCAGGGGACGAAAACTGAGATGCATCTGAAAACGTTTCCCAGTCACATGGTGGACCATACTCTGTGTTTCCCATGCATGTTTTAGCTGAAGGAAGAATCCCTTAAACCTGGAGAGTTGGGAACCATGGAATGGGTACCATGCAGTATGACTTCAAAGGGTCTGCGTTTGCTCACCGAACCTCACCAATTCTATCAGCCCGAAGTGTCCAGCCTTATGTCTCACACAACTCTGGGTGTAGACGTGGTAAATCCAGGTTGCATCACAAGTCCTGAATGAATTATTTAAGCATTGCTCTCTATTTCACTGTCATTGTGTTTTGTTTCTGAAATTTATTTTGATAATGGGATTTATCGGATTTTCACTGCTGCATTTAGGCCGCTGTACACACGCTTGATTTCCTTACAGAGACCTATAAATCCATGGGTTTTAAGATTCTTACTTGTCAGGTATCTTCCCAGGCGTTGAATATGGGGTGTTGAGTCCATTTCGTTGAGCAAGGAGTAGGTCTTGTCTATTATATATTTGGCTTATGAAACGGTATCTGTGCTAATTTCAATCTCTGGTTTTATGCAGCACCCCAACTCACCTTTCCCCATAAGCAAGCAGAAGCTGGTTTTCTAAATTTGAGACCCTGTTCTGTTTTGTAATTCAGTTCATGTGTAACCAATTTACATTCCGTGTATTAGTGATATCTTATGATGTTTCTTTTTCTGTGTGACTTATTTCTCGTAGAATCATCATACTTGGATCCACTCATTATGCCGCTACGGGCCTGATGATGGAGATTTCATTGCTGAGTGATATTCCATTGTACGTGCGTACCACAACTTCTTTATCCATTTTTTGCTTTCTCGGATATTTAACTTGTACCGTAGATGAGGTTCTTGTAAACAGAGCCGTCCCAAACTTTGGGGTGGCTGTGTGTTTTTGATTTTAATTTCCCTAAGCTATAGGACCATAAGTGGAAGTGCAATAGGCTGTGTTGCTTTGTTTCCTACGTGTTTCAGGAAACACCATACACTTCTCCAGAGTGGCTGTTGGCAATTTACATCCTGCCCAGCAGCATAAGAAGGCTCCCTGTTCTCCATGACCTGTCCTGACTTTCTGGATTTTACACTTTTTTCAGATGGCCCTTTTGACCTGGGGGCAGTGAGACTCCATTGTAGTGCAGATTTCCTTTACATGCATGCTTGGTTGGCCAAAAAGGGCGTATGCGTTTTTTCCTGAATATATTCAGGAAAAAACGCATACGCCCTTTTTGGCCAAGTGCATCATTGTCGACATTCTGCCTCTTTTCCTATGCTTTAAGTGCAATTCCAGTCTACCCCCTGAAATCGTTTTCCTGAAATTCTGCCCCGCTTTCAAGTCCTCTTTTAAGACGTACTTCAATACATTTTTGGACGATAGCTGTCATTCATAACTCTGCAGGTTTGTGAATTACAGTGCCCCAGAACTCCTTTCCTCAACTCGCTTTCATGTGAACTGGCCGCAAAACCGCAGGATTGTTTCAGGCCCTAATCTGTTTCCGGCATGGCACGCTGAGCCTTTGGTTAATTCGTCTTCCTGGTGGGAAATGAGCATTCCATTTGCTCGTGCAGACACCTACAGGTAGTTTCTCATTGGTTCTCCCTATTCCTGTTCATCTTGCGCAGAAATTGCAAACTGTGCCAAACAGGAGGTTAAAGGCACTGACTCTCCAAGTGGGGAGAGTTTTAGTAAAGCGTCTGGAATGGTGAACCCGAGTACCAGGGTTCGAAAACTGAGATGCATTTGGAAACGTTTCCCAATCACATGGTGGACCATACTCTGGGTTTCCCATGCATGTTTTAGCTGAAGGGAGAATCCCTTAAACCTGGAGAGTTGGGACCCATGGAATGAGTACCATGCAGTATGACTTCAAAGGGTCTGTGTTTGCTCACCGAACCTCACCAATGCTATCAGCCCGAAGTGCCCAGACGTATGTCTCACCCAGCTCTGGGTGTACATGTGGTAAATCCAGGTTGCATCACAAGCCCTGAATCAATTATTTAAGAAATGCTCTCTATTTCACTATCATTGTGTTTTGTTTTTGAAATTTATTTTGATAATGGGATTTATCGTATTTTCACTGCTGCGTTTAGGCCGATGTACAGACATTTGATTTCCTTATGGAGACATATAAATCCATGGGTTTTAAGATTCTTACTTGTCAGGTATATTCCCAGGCGTTGAATATGGGGTGTTGAGTCTATTTCGCTGAGCAAGGAGTAGGTGTTGTCTATTATATATTTGGCTTATGGAACAGTATCTGTGCTAATTTCAATCTCTGTTTTTATGCAGCACCCCAACTCACCTTTCCCCATAAGCAAGCATAAGTTGGTTGTCTCAATTTGAGACCCTTTTCTGTTTTGTAATTCAGTTTATGTGTAGCCAAGTTTACATTCCGTGTATTAGTCATATCTTATGATGTTTCTTTTTCTGTGTGACTTATTTCTCGTAGAATCATCGTACCTGAATCCACTCATTATGGCGCTATGGGCCTGATGACGTAGATTTCATTGCTGTGTGATATTCCATTGTACGTACGTAGCACTACTTCTTTATCCATTTTTTGCTTTCTCGGATATTTAACTTGTACCGTAGACGAGGTTCTGTAAACGGAGCCGTCCCAAACTTTGGGGTGGCTGTGTGTTTTTGATTTTAATTTCCCTAAGCTATAGATCCATAAGTGGAAGTGCCATAGGCTGTGTTGTTTTGTTTCCTACGTGTTTCAGGAAACACCATACACTTCTCCAGAGTGGCTTTTGGCAATTTACATCCTGCCCATCAGCATATCAAGGCTCCCTGTTCTCCATGACCTGTCCTGCCTTTCTGGATTTTACACTTTTTTCAGATGGCCCTTTTGACCGGGGGGCAGTTAGACTTCATTGTAGTGCAGATTTCCTTTACACGCTTGCTTGGTTGACCAAAAAGTGCGTATGCGTTTTTTCCTGAATATATTCAGGAAAAAACACATACGCCCTTTTTGGCCAAGTGCATCATTGTCGACATTCTGCCTCATTTCCTATGCTTTAAGTGCAATTCCAGTCTACCCCCTGCAATCGTTTTCCAGAAATTCTGTCCCGCTTTCAAGTCCTCTTCGAAGACTTACTTCAATACATTTTTGGACGATAGCTGTCATTCATAACTCTGCAGGTTTGTGAATTTCAGTGGCCCTGAGCTCCTTTCTTCAACTCACTTTCTTGTGAGCTGGCTGCAAAACCTTAGGATTGCTTCAGGCCTTAATCTGTTTCCGGCAGGGCACGCTGAGCCTTTGGTTAATTCGTCTTCCTGGTGGGAAATGAGCGTTCCATTTGCCCGTGCAGACACCTACAGCTAATCTCTCATTGGTTCTCCCTATTCCTGTTCATCTTGCGCAGAAATTGCAAACTGTGCCAAACAGGAAGTTAAAGGCACTGACTCTCCAAGTGGGGAGAGTGTTAGTAAAGCGTCTGGAATGGTGAACCCGAGTACCAGCGTTCGAAAACTGAGATGCATTTGAAAACGTTTCCCAATCACACGGTGGACCATACTCTGGGTTTCCCATGCATGTTTTAGCTGAAGGAAGAATCCCTTAAACCTGGAGAGTTGGGACCCATGGAATGGGTACCATGCAGTATGACTTCAAAGGGTCTGCGTTTGCTCACCGAACCTCACCAAAGCTATCAGCCCGAAGTGTCCAGCCTTATGTGTCACAAAGCTCTGGGTGTAGATGTGGTAAATCCCGGTTTCATCACAAGGCCTGAATGAATTATTTAAGAATTGCTCTGTATTTCACTGTCATTGTGTTTTGTTTTTGACATTTATTTTGATCATGGGATTTATCGGATTTTCATTGCTGCGTTTATGCCGCTGTACACACGCTTTATTTCCTTGTGGAGACATATAAATCCATGGGTTTTAAGATTCTTACTTGTCAGGTATATTCCCAGGCGTTGAATATGGAGTGTTGAGTCCATTTCGTTGAGCAAGGAGTAGGTCTTGTCTATTATATATTTGGCTTATGGAAAGGTATCTGTGCTAATTTCAATCTCTGGTTTTATGCAGCACCCCAACTCACCTTTCCCCCTAAGCAAGCATAAGTTGGTTTTCTAAATTTGAGACCCTGTTCTGTTGGTATTTCTGTTCATGTGTAGCCAAGTTTACATTCCGTGTATTAGTGATAACTTATGAGGTTTCTTTTTCTGTGTGACTTATTTCTCGTAGAATCATCATACCTGAATCCAGTCATTATGCCGCTACGGGCCTGATGACGTAGATTTCATTGCTGAGTGATATTCCATTGTACTTGCATACCACAACTTCTTTATGAATTTTTTGCTTTCTCGGATATTTAACTTGTACCGTAGACGATGTTCTTGTAAACAGAGACGTCCCAAACATTGGGGTGGCTGTGTGTTTTTGATTTTAATTTCCATAATCTATAGGACCATAAGTGGAAGTGCCATAGGCTGTGTTGCTTTGTTTCCTACGTGTTTCAGGAAACACCATACACTTCTCCAGAGTGGCTGTTGGCAATTTACATCCCGCCCATCAGCATAACAAGGCTCCCTGTTCTCCATGGCCTGTGCTGTCTTTCTGGATTTTACACTTTTTTCAGATGGCCCTTTTGACCTGGGGGCAGTGAGACTTCTTTGTAGTGCAGATTTCTTTAACCTGCTGGCTTGGTTGGCCAAAAAGGGCGTATGCGTTTTTTCCTGAATATATTCAGGAAAAAACGCATACGCCCTTTTTGGCCAAGTGCATCATTGTCGACGTTCTGCCTCTTTTCCTATGCTTTAAATGCAATTCCAGTCTACCCCCTGAAATCGTTTTCCTGCAATTCTGCCCCGCTTTCCAGTCCTCTTCGCAGCCTTCCTTCAATATATTTTTGGACGATAGCTGTCATTTATAACTCTGCAGGTTTGTGAATTACAGTGCCCCTGAGCTCCTTTCTTCAACTCGCTTTCTTGTGAGCTGGCCGCAAACCCGCAGGAATGCTTCAGGCCCTAATCTGGTTCCGGCACGGCATGCTGAGCCTTTGGTTAATTCCTCTTCCTGGTGGGAAATGAGCGTTCCATTTGCCCGTCCAGACACCTACAGCTAGTCTCTCATTGGTTCTCCCTATTCCTGTTCATCTTGCGCAGAAATTGCAAACTGTGCCAAACAGGAGGTTAAAGGCACTGACTCTCCAAGTGGGGAGAGTGTTAGTAAACGGTCTGGAATGGTGAACCCGAGTAAAAGGGGACAAAAACTGAGATGCATTTGAAAACGTTTCCCGGTCACACAGTGCACTGTACTGTGGGTTTCCCATGCATGTTTTAGCTGAAGGAAGAATCCCTTAAACCTGGAGAGTTGGGACCCATGGAATGGGTACCATGCAGTATGACTTCAAAGGGTCTGCATTTGCTCATCGAACCTCACCAATGCTATCAGCCCGAAGTGTCCAGCCTTATGTCTCACTCAGCTCTGGGTGTAGATGTGGTAAATCCAGGTTGCATCACAAGCCCTGAATGAATTATTTAAGAATTGCTCTCTATTTCACTGTCATTGTGTTTGTCTTTGTAATTCATTTTGATAATGGGTTTTATCGGATTTTCTCTGCTGCATTCATGCCGCTGTACACACACTTGAGTCTCTTATGGAGACATATAAATCCATGGGTTTGAAGGTTCTTACTAGTCATGTGTAATCCTAGGCGTTGAATATGGGGTGTTTAGTCCATTTCGCTGAGCAAGGGCTAGGTCTTGACTATTACATATTTGGCTTATGGAAAGGTATCTGTGCTAATTTCTATCTCTGGTTTTATACAGCACCACAACTCACCTTTCCCCTTAAGCAAGCATAAGTTGGTTTTCTAAATTTGAGACCCTGTTCTGTTTTGTAATTCAGTTCATGTGTAGCCAAGTTTACATTCCATGTATTAGTGATAACATATGATGTTTCATTTTCTGTGTGACTTATTTCACTTAGAATCATCGTACCTGAATCCACTCATTATGCCGCGACGGGCCTGATGACATAGATTTCATTGGTGAGTGATATTCCATTGTACGTACGTACCACACGTCTTTATCCATTTTTCGATTTCTGGGATAGTTAACTTGTACCGTAGACGAGGTTCTTGTAAACAGAGCTGTAAACAGAAACTTTGCGGTGGCTGTGTGTTTTTGATTTTAATTTCCCTAAGCTATAGGAAAATAAGTGGTAATGCCGTAGGCTCCGTTGCTTTGTTTTTTAGGTTTTTGAGGAAACACCATACACATCTCCAGAGTGGCTGTTGGCAATTTACATCCCGCCCATCAGCATAACAAGGCTCCCTGTTCTCCATGGCCTGTGCTGCCTTTCTGGATTTTACACTTTTTTCAGATGGCCCTTTTGAACGGGGGGCAGTGAGACTTCATTGTAGTGCAGATTTCTTTAACATGCTTGCTTGGTTGGCCAAAAAGGGCGTATGCGTTTTTTCCTGAATATATTCAGGAAAAAACGCATACGCCCTTTTTGGCCAAGTGCATCATTGTCGACGTTCTGCCTCTTTTCCTATGCTTTAAATGCAATTCCAGTCTACCCCCTGAAATCGTTTTCTTGCAATTCTGCCCCGCTTTCAAGTCCTCTTCGCAGCCTTCCTTCAATATATTTTTGGGTGATAGCTGTCATTTATAACTCTGCAGGTTTGTGAATTACAGTGTCCCTGAGCTCCTTTCTTCAACTCGCTTTCTTGTGAGCTGGCCGCAAACCCGCAGGATTGCTTCAGGCCCTAATCTGGTTCCGACACGGCATGCTGAGCCTTTGGTTAATTCCTCTTCCTGGTGGGAAATGAGCGTTAAGTTTGCCCGTGCAGACACCTTCACACGAGTCTTCATGGTGCCACTTTGCCCCGGTTATCTCTATGGAGGTTGGAGTTGGAGGGCCACCTCACTCAAGGTCAGTGTGCCCATGGAGCCAACCCTGCAACTTCAGGGCATGGTTGGGTGTTAGGATCACCACGTGGGGTCCTTTTCCCTTCGGAGGGAGGTGGCCTTTTGGGCTGCTGATTTCCAGGTTTTCAGATACGGCCAGTATCTTGGCCAGATGTGGCGGTGGGCCAAGCCCCTTGGTGACCGTAGTTTATCCTACCTGGATCGCATTCTTGCATTGTTCCATTTCAAGTGGTCCCAGGTTTTGCACTAATACTCCAATGGCGATTCACCGTTCACCAGGAATGTAAAGGTCAAAGGGTTTAGCTAAATTAGGGAGTTCCAGGGCAAGGGTCTGAATTGACTGCTCTTTCCATTCTTGAAAGGCCACTTCTGCATTCTATTCAAAAGGATCATCATCTTTTCCTTTCAGTGTTTCATATAGAGGCCCAGCTAGTAGACTGTAGTTAGGGATCCAGAAGCAGCAAACCCTGGCCTCCCCAGGAACCCCTAAGCTGTCTTCTAGTTTCAGAAATGGGTAAGGCTGTAAATTGTTTCTTCCCTTTCCTGGGATGGGCTTCTCCGACCTTCTGTGAGAATGAAGCCCAGGCAGGTCACCGTAGTCTGTGATATTTGAGCTTTGTCTTGGACAACTTGTATCCTTTATTGGCTTGGTAGTTCAGAGGTCTCCTTAGTAGGGCTGGCGATCAGAATGTCGTCTGCATATTGAAGGAGTGTTTCCTTTTCCAGAGGTAGAACTTTTAGTTCTTTAGCTGAGCTTTCCCCAAAGATGGTGTGGGAATTTTTGAACCCTTGGGGCAACACGGCCCGGAAGTATTGTTTTAGTTGTATGTTGAGTCCTGCCACTCACAAGCCAAAATTTCTTGTGACTCTGGGACTAATAGAATACAAAAGAAGGCATCATTGAAGACTAATACAGAATACCATGTCCTGGTGGTTGGTAGAATGACCAGCAGGGTGTAGGATTTAGGAACTACTGGAGGTATATCCTCAGTGGCTTCACTGACTGTCCTGACATCCTTTACCAGGACTCCAGCAGCCCATGGGGCTCTCGAGGTCAGGCCAATCCCAGGATATGGAGCTCACCTGGGCAGGTACCCCACCCCCACCCCAGCCCATGGGGCTCTCGTGTTCAGGCCCCTCCCAGGATATGGGGTTCCCTGGGCAGGTTCCCCTGCAGCCCATGGGGCTCTCGTGGTCAGGCCCCTCCCAGGATACAGAGCTACCCTTGCAGGTACCATGGCAGGGCTGGGAACACAGGAACCGTGCATATCGCCCTCATTGCAGAGCACTCCCAGCTCACCTGTCACTCAGATCTGACACAGAGCACCTCAGAGCAGGACTTGAACTAACAAACAGCAGCTCCGACAGGTCTGTGACCCTGGGCATCACTCTGTGTGGCCTCCCTCCACCTGGTCTTCCAGAGACTTCCACTGCACCCGGGGCACCAGGCCTCTGTCTCCACCCACCAGCCACCCCTCCTCTCCCTGACTCCTGGGTTCCTCTCATTAGGAGAGGGTTTTCTTGAAGTTGTCTCCCACTCATGGGCCAGATAATATAATTAGAAAACAAGCCAGAGCTGCAGCCCCTTGTCTATCCTGACTCTCAGGAGCCCACACCTGTTCCTTGGACCTGGCCGATTCAGCAAGTTCCAGTTTCTGCAACTGTGAGCCCCTGAGGGGTGATTATTGGCTGGCCTGGGAAGCCCGACCGTGCCGGCCAGCCCTCCCCAGGTGTGCCTGGGTTCAGATCAATATAAACACCGCTCCAGGCAGCAAGAGCCCCTGCAGCTGTGCCTGACGCCATTTTCTCTGCCCTGTCAGCAGTCTTGGGGCTGGACTGGTGGGAGGGAGTGAGAGGCCACGGCTTTGTGGGTGGCCCAGTGTGAGTGGGGCTCTGCTGGACTTTCTGCAGCAGTTGCCAAGATGCCACCTGCTAAAGAAGAGGATGTGTCACCCATACCTGCCGCTGGAATTTCTCCCTGGGCAGAGGTGAGTGAGGAAGAAAGCAGTGGTGGCCGGGACAGCAGGGGTATCTCAGGCAGGGAAATGGAAAGCTTCCAGAAGAGCACCCAGGGCCAGGACCACCCTGGCTGGCCTGCAGGCACCAAGTCGGCTGGCATGCTGTCACTCATGTGGCTCCATGGCCCTTCCTCTAGGCTTTCAAGTCCTTGTACATATTCAGGTGTTTTACCTGGGAAGGGTGGGAACATTTCAGCAGCAGCTGGCCTGGGGCTCAGCCCACGTTTACTCACAGATGCCTCGGCACGGTCCCCCAGCTTTGCAATGAGGACGCTTGTTGCGTGGGGCCTGCTGGCTGAATGGGAGATGATTCCCCACCACTGACCAACTTCAGAATTGCTTACAACTGGAGCAAGTGCCGTGATACGGTTTTCCTCTGTGTAACTGGTGGGTTCTGTTTTTTTTCTTTTTTTCGTTTTTGGTTCAAGGTAGATTTTATTCCTCTTTTTTGTATTTACAGATATAAGCATGGAAATAATTTATTCATATAAATACATGTATGTGAAGGGAAGAATATTTTTTCTGTTTTACTTTTTGTAATTTGAATTTTATTTTATTTTTTTATACAGCAGGTTCTTTTTGGTTATCTATTTTATACATATAAATGTATACATGCCAATCCCAATCTCTCAACTCCTCCCACCACCACCCCCCAACAGCTTTCCCCCCTTGGTGTCCATACGTTTGTTGTCTACATCTGTTGCTCTATTTCTGCCTTGCAAAACGGTTCATCTGTAAAATTTGTCTAGGTTCCACATATAGACATTAATATACAAGATTTGTTTTTCTATTTCTGACTTACTTCACTCTGTATGACAGTCTCTAGATCCATCAACGTCTCTACAAATGACCCAATTTCATTCCTTTTTATGGCTTAGTAATATTCCATTTTATATATGTACCACTTCTTTATGCATTCGTCTGTCTGTGGGCATTTAGGTTGCTTCCATTACCTGGATATTGTAAATAGTGATGCAATGAACATTGCGGTGAATGTCTCTTTTTGATTTATGGTTTTGTCTGGGTATACGCCCAGTAGTGGGATTGCTGTATCATATGGTAATTCTATTCTTAGTTTTATAAGAAACTCCATAATGTTCTCCACAGTGACTGTATCAATTTACATTCCCAACAATAGTGGAAGAGGGTTCCTTATCTCCACACCCTTTCCAGCATTTGTTGTTTGTAGATTTTCTGATGATGTCCATTCTAACATGTGTGAGGTGATACACCATGGATGAGTCTATTTCGTTGAGCAAAGAGTAGGTCTTTTCTAGTACCTATTTGGCTTATGGAACGGTATGTGTGCTAATTTCAATCTCTGGTTTTATACAGCACCCCAACTCAACATTCCCCTTAAGCAAGCATAAGTTTTTATCTAAATGTGAGACTCTGTTCGGTTTTGTATTTCAGTTTATGTGTAGCCAAGTTTACACTCCCTCTATTAGTGATATCTTATGATACTTATCTTTCTCTGTGTGACCTATTTCTCTTAGAATCATCATATTTAAATCCACTCAATTTGCTGCTACAGGCCTGATGACATTGATTTCATTGCTGAGTGATATTCCGTTGTACGTAAGTAGCACAACTCCTTTATCCATTTTTTTCTTTCTGGGATATTTAATTTGTACTGGACTCGAGTTTCTTGTAAACACAGCAGCCCTAAATTTTGTGCTGGCTGTGTCTTGTTGATTTTAATTTTCCTAAGCTATAGGGCTAAAAGTGGAAGTACCCTAGGCTCTGTAGCTTTGTTTTTCAGATGTTTCAGGATACACCATAAACACCTCCAGAGTGTCTGTTGGCAATTTACATTCCGCTCATCAGCATAACAAGGCTCCCTGTTCTCCATGGCCTGTCCTGTGTTTCTGGTTTTTACACTTTTTTCAGATGGCCCTTTTGACGAATGGGAAATGGGACTTCATTGTAGTGCGGATTTCCATTGCTGGAGTGCTTGTTTGGCCAAAAAGGGCATATGCGTTTTTTCCTGAATATATTCAGGAAAAAATGTTTACGCACTTTTGTCCAAGTGCATCAGTGTCAAAGATCTGCCGCTTTTCACATGCTTTAAATGCAATTCCAATCTACCTCCTGAAATATGATTCCTGCAATTCTGCCTCGTTTTCAAGTCCTCTTTGCAGACTTACTTCCATATAATTTTGCCAATAACTGTCATTTATAACACTGCAGGTTTGTGAATTACAGTGCCCGTGATTTCCTTTCTTAACTCGTTTCCTTGAAAACTGGCCACAGAACCGCAGGTTTGCTTCAGGCCGTAATCAGGGTCTGGCACGGCACTCTGAGACTTTGGTTCATTCCACTTCCTGGTGGGAAATTAGAGTTAAATGTGCCCCTCCAGACACCTGCCTCACTCCTAGCCCCTTGGTGATGTGTGTCCTGTGGTTTGAGGCCACATGTGCTGGGTTCCTCACCTTTGGCTGATGTGGCCCCACTGGTGTGAGGACACTCCTACCTGGTTCCCATCCCCTTGGTGATGTGGACCCTCCGGTGAGAGTCTGATCCTGGCTGGGTTCCTCACACTTCTGTGAGGTGGGCCCTCTTCTCTGAGGTCACTCCTGCCTGGCTGGCACACCCCGCCTTGGCGACGTCGGCCCTCTGGTGGGATTTGGTGCCTGCTGGGTGTCTCCTCCCCTCGGTAATGAGGGCCCTCTGACGTCAGGCCCTAACTCCTGGGCTCCCAATATTTTCTGATATGCGCCCTGTGGTTCGAGTACACTCCTGCCAGGTTCGCAACCCCATGGGAATGTGGGCCTTCTGCTCTGAGGTCCCAACCGTGGGTTGCTCAGTTTCATGATGAGGGCCCTCTGCTGTGAGTTCTCTCCGGCCTGGATCCCATAGCCTCGCGGCTCCTGGCCACCTGCTGGGAGGTTCCAACTGCGGGATTCCTCACCTTTTTTCTTCTATGGGCCCTCTGTTTTGAGACTCCTCCTGCCTGCCTCACTCCCAGCCCCTTGGTGATGTGTGTCCTCTGGTTTGAGGCCACATGTGCTGGGTCACTCACATTTCGTTGATGAGGTCCCACTGGTGTGAGGACACTCCAGCCTGGTTCCCATTCTCTTGGTGATGTGGGCCCTCTGGTGAGAGTCTGATCCTCCTTGGGTTCCTCACACTTTTGTGAGGTGGGCCCTCTGCTCTGAGGTCACTCTTGCCTGGCTGGCACACCCCGCATTGGCGACGGCGGCCCACTGGTAGCAGTTGGAGCCTGCTGGGAGCCTCCTCTCCTCGGTGATGAGAGCCCTCTGGTGTCAGGCCCTAACTGCTGGGCTCCCCACATTTTCTGATGTGTGCCCACTGGTGCGATGACACTCCTACTTGGTTCCCTTCCCCATGGGGATGTGGGCCTTGTGCTCTGAGGTCACAACGGCTGGTTTGCTCACAGTTTCATGATGAGGGCCCTCTGTTGTGAGTTCATCACTGCCTGGATCCCATAGCCTCGGTGCTCTGGGCCACCTGCTCGGATGCTCCAACTGCTGGATTCCTCACCTTTTTTATACAATGGGCCATGTGTTGTGAGGTTAATCCTGCCTGCCTCGCTCCAAGACCCATGGTGATGTGGGTCCTCTGGTTTGAGGCCACATTTTCTTGTTACCTCAACTTTTGATGATATGGCCCCACGGGTGTGATGACACTCCTGCCTGGTTCACAGCCCCTTGCTGATGTGGGCACTCTGGTGAGAGTCTGATCCTGGCTGGGTTCCTTACCCTTCTGTGAGGTGGGCCCTCTGATGTGAGGTCACTCCTGCCTGGCTGGCTCACGTCGCCTTGATGATGTGGGCCCTCTGTTGGCCACTAAAGCATTCTGGGAGCCTCCTACCCTCTTTAATGAGGGCCCTGGAAAAAACGCATATGCACATTTTGACCAAGTGCATCATTGTCCAGGATCTGCCTCTTCTCCTATGCTTTCAGAGCACTTCCCGTCTACGTCCTGAAATCATATTCCAGGAATACTGCCCCGCTTTCAAGTCCTCCTCGCAGCCTTACTTCAATATATTTTTGTATGATACCTGTCATTAATAACTCTGCAGGTTTGTTAAATACAGTGTCCCTGAGCTCCTTTCTTCAACATGCTTTCTTGTGAGCTGGCCGCAAAACCGCAGGATTGCTTCAGGCCGTAATCTGGTTTCGGCACGGCACGCTGAGCCTTTGGTAAATTTCTCTTTCTGGTGAGAAATGAGCATTCAACTTGCCCGTGGAGACACCTACAGCTAGTCTCTCATTGGTTCTCCCTATTCCTGTTCATCTTGTGCAGAAATTGCAAACTGTGCCAAACAGGAGGTTAAAGGCACTGACTCTCCAAGTGGGTAGAGGGTTAGTAAAGCATCTGGAATGGTGAACCCGAGTACCAGGGAACGAAACCTGAGAGCCATTTAAAATGGTTTCCCAGTCTCACAGTGGACAATACTCTGGGTTTCCCATGCATGTTTTAGCTGAAGGAAGAATTCCTTAAACCTGGAGATTATTGACCCATGGAATGGGTACCATGCAGTATGACTAAAAAGGGTCTGAATTTGCTCACCGAACCTCACCAATGCTATCAGTTCGAAGTGTCCAGCCTTATGCCTCACCCAGCTCTGGGTGTAGATGTGGTAAATCCAGGTTTCATCACAAGCCCTGAATCAATTATTTAAGAATTGCTGTCTCTTTCACTGTCATTGTGTTTTGTTTTTGTAATTTAGTTTGATAATGGGATTTATCGGATTTTCACTGCTGCGTTCATGCCGCTGTACAAACGCTTGATTCTCCTACAGAGAAATATAAATCCACGGGTTTTAAGATTCTTACTAGTCAGGTATATTCCTAGGCGTTGAATATGTGGTGTTGAGTCCATGTCGTTGAACAAGGAGTAGGTCTTGACTATTACATATTTGGCTTATGGAACGGTATCTGTGCTATTTTCAATCTCTGGTTTTATGCAGCACCCCAACTCACCTTTGCCCTTAAGCAAGCATAAGTTGGTTTTCTAAATTTGAGTCCCTGTTCTGTTTTGTAATTCAGTTCATGTGTAGCCAAGTTTACATTCCGTGTATTAGTGATATCTTATGATGTTTCATTTTCTGTGTGACTTATTTCACTTAGAATCACTGTAGCTGAATCCACTCATTATGCCGTGATGGGCCTGATGACATAGATTTCATTGCTGAGTGATATTCCATTGTACGTACGAACCACAACTTCTTTATCCATTTTTCACATTCTGGGATATTTAACTTGTACCGTAGATGAGGTTCTTGTAAACAGAGCCGTCCAAAAATTTGGGGTGGCTGTGTGTTTTTGATTTTAATTTCCCTAAGCTATAGGACCATAACTGGAAGTGCCGTAGGCTCCGTTGCTTTGTTTTTTAGGTGTTTCAGGAAACACCATACACTTCTCCAGGGTGGCTGTTGGCAATTTACATCCCGCCCATCAGCATAACAAGGCTCCCTGTTCTCCATGGCCTGTGCTGTCTTTCTGGATTTTACACTTTTTTTAGATGGCCCTTTTGACCAGGGGGCTGTGAGACTTCATTGTAGTGCATAATTCTTTAACATGCTTGCATGGTTGGCCAAAAAGGGCGTATGCGTTTTTTCCTGAATATATTCAGGAAAAAACGCATACGCCCTTTTTGGCCAAGTGCATCATTGTCGACGTTCTGCCTCTTTTCCTATGCTTTAAATGCAATTCCAGTCTACCCCCTGAAATCGTTTTCTTGCAATTCTGCCCACTTACAAGTCCTCTTCGCAGCCTTCCTTCAATATATTTTTGGACGATAGCTGTCATTTATAACTCTGCAGGTTTGTGAATTACAGTGCCCCTGAGCTCCTTTCTTCAACTCGCTTTCTTGTGAGCTGGCCGCAAACACACATGATTGCTTCAGGCCCTAATCTGGTTCCGGCACAGCATGCTGAGCCTTTGGTGAATTCCTCTTCCTGGTGGGAAATGAGCGTTAAATTTGCCTGTGCAGACACCTCCAGCTAGTCTCTCATTGATTCCCCCATTCCTGTTCATCTTGCGCAGATATTGCAAACTGTGCCAAACAGGAGGTTAAAGGCACTGAGTCTCCAAGTGGGGAGAGTGTTAGTAAAGGGTCTGGAATGGTGAACCCGAGTAAAAGGGGACGAAAACTGAGATGCATTTGAAAACGTTTCCCGGTCACATGGTGCACCATACTTGGGTTTTCCATGCATGTTTTAGCTGAAGGAAGAATCCCTCAAACCTGGAGAGTTGGGACCCATGGAATGGGTACCATGCAGTATGACTTCAAAGGGTCTGCACTTGCTCATCGAACCTCACCAATGCTATCAGCCCGAAGTGTCCAACCTTATGTCTCACTCAGCTCTGGGTGTAGATGTGGTAAATCCAGGTTGCATCACAAGCCCTGAATGAATTATTTAAAAATTGCTCTCTATTTCACTGTCATTGTGTTTTGTTTCTGTAATTCATTTTGATAATGGGATTTATCGGATTTTCTCTGCTGCATTCTTGCAGCTGTACACACGCTTGATTCTCTTATGGAGACATATAAATCCATGGGTTTGAAGATTCTGATCAGTCAGGTGTATTCCTAGGCTTTGAATATGGGGTGTTTAGTCCATTTCGTTGAGCAAGGGGTAGGTCTTGAGTATTATATATTTGGCTTATGGAAAGGTATCCTTGCTAATTTCTATCTCTGGTTTTATGCAGCACCCCAACTCACATTTCCCCTTAAGCAAGCATAAGTTGGTGTTCTAAATTTGAGACCCTGTTCTGTTTTGTAATTCAGTTCATGTGTAGCCAAGTTTACATTCCTTGTATTAGTGATATCTTATGATGTTTCATTTTCTGTGTGACTTATTTCACTTAGAATCATCGTACCTGAATCCACTCATTATGCCGCAATGGGCCTGATGACATAGATTTCATTGGTGAGTGATATTCCATTGTACGTACGTACCACAATTTCTTTATCCATTTTTCGCTTTCTTGAATATTTAACTTGTACCGTAGACGAGGTTCTTGTAAACAGAGCCGTCCGAAACTTTGGGGTGGCTGTGTGTTTTTGATTTTAATTTCCCTAAGCTATAGGACCATAAGTGGAAGTGCCATAGGGTGTGTTGCTTTGTTTCCTACGTGTTTCTGGAAACACCATACACTTCTCCAGAGTGGTTGTTGGCAATTTACATCCCGCCCATCAGCATGACAAGGCTCCCTGTTCTCCATGACCTGTCCTGACTTTCTGGATTTTACATTTTTTTCAGATGGCCCTTTTGACCGGGGGGCAGTGAGACTTCATTGTAGTGCAGATTTCCATTACACGCTTGCTTGGTTGGCCAAAAAGGGCGTATGCGTTTTTTCCTGAATATATTCAGGAAAAAACGCATATGCCCTTTTTGGCCAAGTGCATCATTGTCGACATTCTGCCTCTTTTCCTATGCTTTTAGTACAATTCCAGTCTACCCCCTGAAATCGTTTTCCTGAAATTCTGCCCCGCTTTCAAGTCCTCTTCGAAGACTTACTTCAATACATTTTTGGACGATAGCTGTCATTCATAACTCTGCAGGTTTGTGAATTACAGTGCCCCTGAGCTCATTTCTTCAACTCGCTTTCTTGTGAGCTGGCCGAAAACCGCAGGATTGCTTCAGGCCCTAATCTCTTTCCGGCAGGGCACGCTGAGCCTTTAGTTAATTCCTCTTCCTGGTGGGAAATGAGTGTTCCATTTGCCCGTGCAGACACCTACAGCTAGTCTCTCATTGCTTCTCCCTATTCCTGTTCATCTTGCGCAGAAATTGCAAACTGTGCCAAACAGGAGGTTAATGGCACTGACTCTCCAAGTGGGGAGGGTATTAGTAAAGCGTTCAAATGTTGAACCCGAGTACCAGGGGACGAAAACTGAGATGCATTTGAAAACGTTTCCCAATCACACGGTGGAACATACTCTGGGTTTCCCATGCATGTTTTAGCTGAAGGAAGAATCCCTTAAACCTGGAGAGTTGGGACCCATGGAATGGGTACCATGCAGTATGAGTTCAAAGGGTCTGCGTTTGCTCACCGAACCTCACCAATGCTATCAGCCCGAAGTGTCCAGCCTTATGTCTCATCCAGCTCTGGGTGTAGATGTGGTAAATACAGGTTGCATCACAAGCCCTGATTGAATTATTTAAGAATTGCTCTCTATTTCACTCTCATTGTGTTTTGTTTTTGAAATTCATTTTGATAATGGGATTTATCGTATTTTCACTGCTGCTTTTAGGCCACTGTACACACGCTTGATTTCCTTATGGAGACATATAAATCCATGGGTTTTAAGATTCTTACTTGTCAGGTATCTTCCCAGGCGTTGAATATAGGGTGTTGAGTCCATTTCGTTGAGCAAGGAGTAGGTTTTGTCTATTATATATTTGGCTTATGGAACGGTATCTGTGCTAATTTCAATCTCTGGTTTTATTCAGCATCCCAACTGACCTTTCCCCATTAGCAAGCATAAGTTGGTTTGCTAAATTTGAGACCCTGTTCTGTTTTGTAATTCAGTTCATGGGAGCCAAGTTTACATTCCGTGTATTAGTGATAACTTATGATGTTTCTTTTTCTGTCTGACTTATTTCTCATAGAATCATCGTACCTGAATCCACTCATTATGCCGCTATGGTCCTGATGACGTAGATTTCATTGCTGAGTGATATTCCATTGTACGTGCGTACCACAACTTCTTTATCTATTTTATGCTTTCTCGGATATTTAACTTCTACCGTAGATGAGGTTCTTGTAAACAGAGCCATCCCAAACTTTGGGGTGGCTGTGTGTTTTTGATTTTAATTTCCCTATGCTATAGGACCATAAGTGGAGATGCCATAGGGTGTGTTGCTTTGTTTCCTACGTGTTTCAGGAAACACCATACACTTTTCCAGAGTGGCTGTTGGAAATTTAATCCGCCCATCAGCATAACAAGGCGCCCTGTTCTCCATGACCTGTCCTGCCTTTCTGGATTTTACACTTTTTCAGATGGCCCTTTTGACCGGGGGGCAGTGAGACTTCATTGTAGTGCAGATTTCCTTTACACGCTTGCTTGGTTGGCCAAAAAGGGCGTATGCGTTTTTTCCTGAATATATTCAGGAAAAAACGCATACGCCCTTTTTGGCCAAGTGCATCATTGTCGACATTCTGCCTCTTTTCCTATGCTTTAAGTGCAATTCCAGTCTACCCCCTGAAATCGTTTTCCTGAAATTCTGCCCCGCTTTCAAGTCCTCTTCGAAGACTTACTTCTATACATTTTTGGACGATAGCTGTCATTCATAACTCTGCAGGTTTGTGAATTACAGTGCCCTTGAGCTCCTTTCTTCAACTCGCTTTCTTGTGAGCTGGCCGCAAAACCGCAGGATTGCTTCAGGCCCTAATCTCTTTCCGGCAGGGCACGCTGAGCCTTCGGTTAATTCCTCTTCCTGGTGGGAAATGAGCGTTCAATTTGCCCGTGCAGACACCTACAGCTAGTCTCTCATTGGTTCTCCCTATTCCTGTTCATCTTGCGCAGAAATTGCAAACTTTGCCAAACAGGAGGTTAAATGCACTGACTCTCCAAGTGGGGAGAGTGTTAGTAAAGCGTCTGGAATGGTGAACCCGAGTACCAGGGGACGAAAACTGAGATGCATCTGAAAACGTTTCCCAGTCACATGGTGGACCATACTCTGTGTTTCCCATGCATGTTTTAGCTGAAGGAATAATCCCTTAAACCTGGAGAGTTGGGAACCATGGAATGGGTACCATGCAGTATGACTTCAAAGGGTCTGCGTTTGCTCACCGAACCTCACCAATTCTATCAGCCCGAAGTGTCCAGCCTTATGTCTCACACAACTCTGGGTGTAGACGTGGTAAATCCAGGTTGCATCACAAGTCCTGAATGAATTATTTAAGCATTGCTCTCTATTTCACTGTCATTGTGTTTTGTTTCTGAAATTTATTTTGATAATGGGATTTATCGGATTTTCACTGCTGCATTTAGGCCGCTGTACACACGCTTGATTTCCTTACAGAGACCTATAAATCCATGGGTTTTAAGATTCTTACTTGTCAGGTATCTTCCCAGGCGTTGAATATGGGGTGTTGAGTCCATTTCGTTGAGCAAGGAGTAGGTCTTGTCTATTATATATTTGGCTTATGAAACGGTATCTGTGCTAATTTCAATCTCTGGTTTTATGCAGCACCCCAACTCACCTTTCCCCATAAGCAAGCAGAAGCTGGTTTTCTAAATTTGAGACCCTGTTCTGTTTTGTAATTCAGTTCATGTGTAACCAATTTACATTCCGTGTATTAGTGATATCTTATGATGTTTCTTTTTCTGTGTGACTTATTTCTCGTAGAATCATCGTACTTGGATCCACTCATTATGCCGCTACGGGCCTGATGATGGAGATTTCATTGCTGAGTGATATTCCATTGTACGTGCATACCACAACTTCTTTATCCATTTTTTGCTTTCTCGGATATTTAACTTGTACCGTAGATGAGGTTCTTGTAAACAGAGCCGTCCCAAACTTTGGGGTGGCTGTGTGTTTTTGATTTTAATTTCCCTAAGCTATAGGACCATAAGTGGAAGTGCAATAGGCTGTGTTGCTTTGTTTCCTACGTGTTTCAGGAAACACCATACACTTCTCCAGAGTGGCTGTTGGCAATTTACATCCTGCCCAGCAGCATAAGAAGGCTCCCTGTTCTCCATGACCTGTCCTGCCTTTCTGGATTTTACACTTTTTTCAGATGGCCCTTTTGACCGGGGGGCAGTGAGACTCCATTGTAGTGCAGATTTCCTTTACACGCATGCTTGGTTGGCCAAAAAGGGCGTATGCGTTTTTTCCTGAATATATTCAGGAAAAAACGCATACGCCCTTTTTGGCCAAGTGCATCATTGTCGACATTCTGCCTCTTTTCCTATGCTTTAAGTGCAATTCCAGTCTACCCCCTGAAATCGTTTTCCTGAAATTCTGCCCCGCTTTCAAGTCCTCTTTGAAGACGTACTTCAATACATTTTTGGACGATAGCTGTCATTCATAACTCTGCAGGTTTGTGAATTACAGTGCCCCAGAACTCCTTTCCTCAACTCGCTTTCATGTGAACTGGCCGCAAAACCGCAGGATTGTTTCAGGCCCTAATCTGTTTCCGGCATGGCACGCTGAGCCTTTGGTTAATTCGTCTTCCTGGTGGGAAATGAGCATTCCATTTGCTCGTGCAGACACCTACAGGTAGTCTCTCATTGGTTCTCCCTATTCCTGTTCATCTTGCGCAGAAATTGCAAACTGTGCCAAACAGGAGGTTAAAGGCACTGACTCTCCAAGTGGGGAGAGTTTTAGTAAAGCGTCTGGAATGGTGAACCCGAGTACCAGGGTTCGAAAACTGAGATGCATTTGGAAACGTTTCCCAATCACACGGTGGACCATACTCTGGGTTTCCCATGCATGTTTTAGCTGAAGGAAGAATCCCTTAAACCTGGAGAGTTGGGACCCATGGAATGAGTACCATGCAGTATGACTTCAAAGGGTCTGTGTTTGCTCACCGAACCTCACCAATGCTATCAGCCCGAAGTGCCCAGACGTATGTCTCACCCAGCTCTGGGTGTACATGTGGTAAATCCAGGTTGCATCACAAGCCCTGAATCAATTATTTAAGAAATGCTCTCTATTTCACTGTCATTGTGTTTTGTTTTTGAAATTTATTTTGATAATGGGATTTATCGTATTTTCACTGCTGCGTTTAGGCCGATGTACAGACATTTGATTTCCTTATGGAGACATATAAATCCATGGGTTTTAAGATTCTTACTTGTCAGGTATATTCCCAGGCGTTGAATATGGGGTGTTGAGTCTATTTCGCTGAGCAAGGAGTAGGTGTTGTCTATTATATATTTGGCTTATGGAACAGTATCTGTGCTAATTTCAATCTCTGTTTTTATGCAGCACCCCAACTCACCTTTCCCCATAAGCAAGCATAAGTTGGTTGTCTCAATTTGAGACCCTTTTCTGTTTTGTAATTCAGTTTATGTGTAGCCAAGTTTACATTCCGTGTATTAGTCATATCTTATGATGTTTCTTTTTCTGTGTGACTTATTTCTCGTAGAATCATCGTACCTGAATCCACTCATTATGGCGCTATGGGCCTGATGACGTAGATTTCATTGCTGTGTGATATTCCATTGTACGTACGTAGCACTACTTCTTTATCCATTTTTTGCTTTCTCGGATATTTAACTTGTACCGTAGACGAGGTTCTGTAAACGGAGCCGTCCCAAACTTTGGGGTGGCTGTGTGTTTTTGATTTTAATTTCCCTAAGCTATAGATCCATAAGTGGAAGTGCCATAGGCTGTGTTGTTTTGTTTCCTACGTGTTTCAGGAAACACCATACACTTCTCCAGAGTGGCTGTTGGCAATTTACATCCTGCCCATCAGCATATCAAGGCTCCCTGTTCTCCATGACCTGTCCTGCCTTTCTGGATTTTACACTTTTTTCAGATGGCCCTTTTGACCGGGGGGCAGTTAGACTTCATTGTAGTGCAGATTTCCTTTACACGCTTGCTTGGTTGTCCAAAAAGGGCGTATGCGTTTTTTCCTGAATATATTCAGGAAAAAACGCATACGCCCTTTTTGGCCAAGTGCATCATTGTCGTCGTTCTGCCTCTTTTCCTATGCTTTAAATGCAATTCCAGTCTACCCCCTGAAATCGTTTTCCTGAAATTCTGCCCCACCTTCAAGTCCTCTTCGCAGCCTTCCTTCAATATATTTTTAGACCATAGCTGTCATTTATAACTCTGCAGGTTTGTGAATTACAGTGCCCCTGAGCTCCTTTCTTCAACTCGCTTTCTTGTGAGCTGGCCGCAAACCCGCAGGAATGCTTCAGGCCCTAATCTGGTTCCGGCACGGCATGCTGAGCCTTTGGTGAATTCCTCTTCCTGGTGGGAAATGAGCGTTAAATTTGCCCGTGCAGACACCTTCACACGAGTCGTCATGGTGCCCCTTTGCCCCGGTTATCTCTATGGAGGTTGGAGTTGGAGGGCCTCCTCACTCAAGGTCAGTGTGCCCACAGAGCCAACACTGCAACTTCAGAGCATGTTTGGTGGTTAGGATCACCACGTGGGGTCCTTTTACCTTAGGAGGGAGGTGGCCTTTTGGGCTGCTGATTTCCAGGTTTTCGGATACTGCCAGTATCTTGGCCAGATGTGGCGGTGGGCCAATCCCCTTGGTGACCGTAGTTTATCCTACCTGGATCGCATTCTTGCATTGTTCCATTTCAAGTGGTCCCAGGTTTTGCACTAATACTCCAATGGCGATTCACCGTTCACCAGGAATGTAAAGGTCAAAGGGTTTAGCTAAATTAGGGAGTTCCTGTGCAAGGGTCTGAATTGACTGCTCTTTCATTCTTGAAAGGCCACTTCTGCATTCTATTCAAAAGGATCATCACCTTTTCCTTTCAGTGTTTCATATAGAGGCCGAGCTAGTAGACTGTAGTTAGGGATCCAGAAGCAGCAAACCCTGGCCTCCCCAGGAACCCCTAAGCTGTCTTCTAGTTTTAGAAATGGGTAAGGCTGTAAATTGTTTCTTCCCTTTCCTGGGATGGGCTTCTCCGACCTTCTGTGAGAATGAAGCCCAGGCAGGTCACCGTAGTCTGTGATATTTGAGCTTTTTCTTGGACAACTTGTATCCTTTATTGGCTTCGTAGTTCAGAGGTCTCCTTAGTAGGGCTGGCGATCAGAATGTCGTCTGCATATTGAAGGAGTGTTTCCTTTTCCAGAGGTAGAACTTTTAGGTCTTTAGCTGAGCTTTCCCCAAAGATGGTGTGGGAATTTTTGAACCCTTGGGACAACACGGCCCGGAAGTATTGTTTTAGTTGTATGTTGAGTCCTGCCACTCACAAGCCAAAATTTCTTGTGACTCTGGGACTAATAGAATACAAAAGAAGGCATCATTGAAGACTAATACAGAATACCATGTCCTGGTGGTTGGTAGAATGACCAGCAGGGTGTAGGGTTTAGGAACTACTGGAGGTATATCCTCAGTGGCTTAACTGACTGTCCTGACATCCTTTACCAGGACTCCAGCAGCCCATGGGGCTCTCGAGGTCAGGCCAATCCCAGGATATGGAGCTCACCTGGGCAGGTACCCCACCCCAGCCCACGGGGCTCTCGTGTTCAGGCCCCTCCCAGGATATGGGGTTCCCTGGGCAGGTCCCCCTGCAGCCCATGGGGCTCTCGTGGTCAGGCCCCTCCCAGGATACAGAGCTACCCTTGCAGGTACCATGGCAGGGCTGGGAACACAGGAACCGTGCATATCGCCCTCATTGCAGAGCACTCCCAGCTCACCTGTCACTCAGATCTGACACAGAGCACCTCAGAGCAGGACTTGAACTAACAAACAGCAGCTCCGACAGGTCTGTGACCCTGGGCATCACTCTGTGTGGCCTCCCTCCACCTGGTCTTCCAGAGACTTCCACTGCACCCGGGGCACCAGGCCTCTGTCTCCACCCACCAGCCACCCCTCCTCTCCCTGACTCCTGGGTTCCTCTCATTAGGAGAGGGTTTTCTTGAAGTTGTCTCCCACTCATGGGCCAGAAAATATAATTAGAAAACAAGCCAGAGCTGCAGCCCCTTGTCTATCCTGACTCTCAGGAGCCCACACCTGTTCCTTGGACCTGGCCGATTCAGCAAGTTCCAGTTTCTGCAACTGTGAGCCCCTGAGGGGTGATTATTGGCTGGCCTGGGAAGCCCGACCGTGCCGGCCAGCCCTCCCCAGGTGTGCCTGGGTTCAGATCAATATAAACACCGCTCCAGGCAGCAAGAGCCCCTGCAGCTGTGCCTGACGCCATTTTCTCTGCCCTGTCAGCAGTCTTGGGGCTGGACTGGTGGGAGGGAGTGAGAGGCCACGGCTTTGTGGGTGGCCCAGTGTGAGTGGGGCTCTGCTGGACTTTCTGCAGCAGTTGCCAAGATGCCACCTGCTAAAGAAGAGGATGTGTCACCCATACCTGCCGCTGGAATTTCTCCCTGGGCAGACGTGAGTGAGGAAGAAAGCAGTGGGGGCCGGGACAGCAGGGGTATCTCAGGCAGGGAAATGGAAAGCTTCCAGAAGAGCACCCAGGGCCAGGACCACCCTGGCTGGCCTGCAGGCACCAAGTCGGCTGGCATGCTGTCGCTCATGTGGCTCCATGGCCCTTCCTCTAGGCTTTCAAGTCCTTGTACATATTCAGGTGTTTTACCTGGGAAGGGTGGGAACATTTCAGCAGCAGCTGGCCTGGGGCTCAGCCCACGTTTACTCACAGATGCCTCGGCACGGTCCCCCAGCTTTGCAATGAGGACGCTTGTTGCGTGGGGCCTGCTGGCTGAATAGGAGATGATTCCCCACCACTGACCAACTTCAGAATTGCTTACAACTGGAGCAAGTGCCGTGATACGGTTTTCCTCTGTGTAACTGGTGGGTTCTGTTTTTTTTCTTTTTTTCGTTTTTGGTTCAAGGTAGATTTTATTCCTCTTTTTTGTATTTACAGATATAAGCATGGAAATAATTTATTCATATAAATACATGTATGTGAAGGGAAGAATATTTTTTCTGTTTTACTTTTTGTAATTTGAATTTTATTTTATTTTTTTATACAGCAGGTTCTTTTTGGTTATCTATTTTATACATATAAATGTATACATGCCAATCCCAATCTCTCAACTCCTCCCACCACCACCCCCCAACAGCTTTCCCCCCTTGGTGTCCATACGTTTGTTGTCTACATCTGTTGCTCTATTTCTGCCTTGCAAAACGGTTCATCTGTAAAATTTGTCTAGGTTCCACATATAGGCATTAATATACAAGATTTGTTTTTCTATTTCTGACTTACTTCACTCTGTATGACAGTCTCTAGATCCATCAACGTCTCTACAAATGACCCAATTTCATTCCTTTTTATGGCTTAGTAATATTCCATTTTATATATGTACCACTTCTTTATGCATTCGTCTGTCTGTGGGCATTTAGGTTGCTTCCATTACCTGGATATTGTAAATAGTGATGCAATGAACATTGCGGTGAATGTCTCTTTTTGATTTATGGTTTTGTCTGGGTATACGCCCAGTAGTGGGATTGCTGTATCATATGGTAATTCTATTCTTAGTTTTATAAGAAACTCCATAATGTTCTCCACAGTGACTGTATCAATTTACATTCCCAACAATAGTGGAAGAGGGTTCCTTATCTCCACACCCTTTCCAGCATTTGTTGTTTGTAGATTTTCTGATGATGCCCATTCTAACATGTGTGAGGTGATACACCATGGATGAGTCTATTTCGTTGAGCAAAGAGTAGGTCTTTTCTAGTACCTATTTGGCTTATGGAACGGTATGTGTGCTAATTTCAATCTCTGGTTTTATACAGCACCCCAACTCAACATTCCCCTTAAGCAAGCATAAGTTTTTATCTAAATGTGAGACTCTGTTCGGTTTTGTATTTCAGTTTATGTGTAGCCAAGTTTACACTCCCTCTATTAGTGATATCTTATGATACTTATCTTTCTCTGTGTGACCTATTTCTCTTAGAATCATCATATTTAAATCCACTCAATTTGCTGCTACAGGCCTGATGACATTGATTTCATTGCTGAGTGATATTCCGTTGTACGTAAGTAGCACAACTCCTTTATCCATTTTTTTCTTTCTGGGATATTTAATTTGTACTGGACTCGAGTTTCTTGTAAACACAGCAGCCCTAAATTTTGTGCTGGCTGTGTCTTGTTGATTTTAATTTTCCTAAGCTATAGGGCTAAAAGTGGAAGTACCCTAGGCTCTGTAGCTTTGTTTTTCAGATGTTTCAGGATACACCATAAACACCTCCAGAGTGTCTGTTGGCAATTTACATCCCGCCCATCAGCATAACAAGGCTCCCTGTTCTCCATGGCCTGTCCTGTGTTTCTGGTTTTTACACTTTTTTCAGATGGCCCTTTTGACGAATGGGAAATGGGACTTCATTGTAGTGCGGATTTCCATTGCTGGAGTGCTTGTTTGGCCAAAAAGGGCATATGCGTTTTTTCCTGAATATATTCAGGAAAAAATGTTTACGCACTTTTGTCCAAGTGCATCAGTGTCAAAGATCTGCCGCTTTTCACATGCTTTAAATGCAATTCCAATCTACCTCCTGAAATATGATTCCTGCAATTCTGCCTCGTTTTCAAGTCCTCTTTGCAGACTTACTTCCATATAATTTTGCCAATAACTGTCATTTATAACACTGCAGGTTTGTGAATTACAGTGCCCGTGATTTCCTTTCTTAACTCGTTTCCTTGAAAACTGGCCACAGAACCGCAGGTTTGCTTCAGGCCGTAATCAGGGTCTGGCACGGCACTCTGAGACTTTGGTTCATTCCACTTCCTGGTGGGAAATTAGAGTTAAATGTGCCCCTCCAGACACCTGCCTCACTCCTAGCCCCTTGGTGATGTGTGTCCTGTGGTTTGAGGCCACATGTGCTGGGTTCCTCACCTTTGGCTGATGTGGCCCCACTGGTGTGAGGACACTCCTACCTGGTTCCCATCCCCTTGGTGATGTGGGCCCTCCGGTGAGAGTCTGATCCTGGTTGGGTTCCTCACACTTCTGTGAGGTGGGCCCTCTTCTCTGAGGTCACTCCTGCCTGGCTGGCACACCCCGCCTTGGCGACGTCGGCCCTCTGGTGGGATTTGGTGCCTGCTGGGTGTCTCCTCCCCTCGGTAATGAGGGCCCTCTGACGTCAGGCCCTAACTCCTGGGCTCCCAATATTTTCTGATATGCGCCCTGTGGTTCGAGTACACTCCTGCCAGGTTCGCAACCCCATGGGAATGTGGGCCTTCTGCTCTGAGGTCCCAACCGTGGGTTGCTCAGTTTCATGATGAGGGCCCTCTGCTGTGAGTTCTCTCCGGCCTGGATCCCATAGCCTCGCGGCTCCTGGCCACCTGCTGGGAGGTTCCAACTGCGGGATTCCTCACCTTTTTTCTTCTATGGGCCCTCTGTTTTGAGACTCCTCCTGCCTGCCTCACTCCCAGCCCCTTGGTGATGTGTGTCCTCTGGTTTGAGGCCACATGTGCTGGGTCACTCACATTTCGTTGATGAGGTCCCACTGGTGTGAGGACACTCCAGCCTGGTTCCCATTCTCTTGGTGATGTGGGCCCTCTGGTGAGAGTCTGATCCTCCTTGGGTTCCTCACACTTTTGTGAGGTGGGCCCTCTGCTCTGAGGTCACTCTTGCCTGGCTGGCACACCCCGCATTGGCGACGGCGGCCCACTGGTAGCAGTTGGAGCCTGCTGGGAGCCTCCTCTCCTCGGTGATGAGAGCCCTCTGGTGTCAGGCCCTAACTGCTGGGCTCCCCACATTTTCTGATGTGTGCCCACTGGTGCGATGACACTCCTACTTGGTTCCCTTCCCCATGGGGATGTGGGCCTTGTGCTCTGAGGTCACAACGGCTGGTTTGCTCACAGTTTCATGATGAGGGCCCTCTGTTGTGAGTTCATCACTGCCTGGATCCCATAGCCTCGGTGCTCTGGGCCGCCTGCTCGGATGCTCCAACTGCTGGATTCCTCACCTTTTTTATACAATGGGCCATGTGTTGTGAGGTTAATCCTGCCTGCCTCGCTCCAAGACCCATGGTGATGTGGGTCCTCTGGTTTGAGGCCACATTTTCTTGTTACCTCAACTTTTGATGATATGGCCCCACGGGTGTGATGACACTCCTGCCTGGTTCACAGCCCCTTGCTGATGTGGGCACTCTGGTGAGAGTCTGATCCTGGCTGGGTTCCTTACCCTTCTGTGAGGTGGGCCCTCTGATGTGAGGTCACTCCTGCCTGGCTGGCTCACGTCGCCTTGATGATGTGGGCCCTCTGTTGGCCACTAAAGCATTCTGGGAGCCTCCTACCCTCTTTAATGAGGGCCCTGGAAAAAACGCATATGCACATTTTGACCAAGTGCATCATTGTCCAGGATCTGCCTCTTCTCCTATGCTTTCAGAGCACTTCCCGTCTACGTCCTGAAATCATATTCCAGGAATACTGCCCCGCTTTCAAGTCCTCCTCGCAGCCTTACTTCAATATATTTTTGTATGATACCTGTCATTAATAACTCTGCAGGTTTGTTAAATACAGTGTCCCTGAGCTCCTTTCTTCAACATGCTTTCTTGTGAGCTGGCCGCAAAACCGCAGGATTGCTTCAGGCCGTAATCTGGTTTCGGCACGGCACGCTGAGCCTTTGGTAAATTCCTCTTTCTGGTGAGAAATGAGCATTCAATTTGCCCGTGGAGACACCTACAGCTAGTCTCTCATTGGTTCTCCCTATTCCTGTTCATCTTGTGCAGAAATTGCAAACTGTGCCAAACAGGAGGTTAAAGGCACTGACTCTCCAAGTGGGTAGAGGGTTAGTAAAGCATCTGGAATGGTGAACCCGAGTACCAGGGAACGAAACCTGAGAGCCATTTAAAATGGTTTCCCAGTCTCACAGTGGACAATACTCTGGGTTTCCCATGCATGTTTTAGCTGAAGGAAGAATTCCTTAAACCTGGAGATTATTGACCCATGGAATGGGTACCATGCAGTATGACTAAAAAGGGTCTGAATTTGCTCACCGAACCTCACCAATGCTATCAGTTCGAAGTGTCCAGCCTTATGCCTCACCCAGCTCTGGGTGTAGATGTGGTAAATCCAGGTTTCATCACAAGCCCTGAATCAATTATTTAAGAATTGCTGTCTCTTTCACTGTCATTGTGTTTTGTTTTTGTAATTTAGTTTGATAATGGGATTTATCGGATTTTCACTGCTGCGTTCATGCCGCTGTACAAACGCTTGATTCTCCTACAGAGAAATATAAATCCACGGGTTTTAAGATTCTTACTAGTCAGGTATATTCCTAGGCGTTGAATATGTGGTGTTGAGTCCATGTCGTTGAACAAGGAGTAGGTCTTGACTATTACATATTTGGCTTATGGAACGGTATCTGTGCTATTTTCAATCTCTGGTTTTATGCAGCACCCCAACTCACCTTTGCCCTTAAGCAAGCATAAGTTGGTTTTCTAAATTTGAGTCCCTGTTCTGTTTTGTAATTCAGTTCATGTGTAGCCAAGTTTACATTCCGTGTATTAGTGATATCTTATGATGTTTCATTTTCTGTGTGACTTATTTCACTTAGAATCACTGTAGCTGAATCCACTCATTATGCCGTGATGGGCCTGATGACATAGATTTCATTGCTGAGTGATATTCCATTGTACGTACGAACCACAACTTCTTTATCCATTTTTCACATTTTGGGATATTTAACTTGTACCGTAGATGAGGTTCTTGTAAACAGAGCCGTCCCAAACTTTGGGGTGGCTGTGTGTTTTTGATTTTAATTTCCCTAAGCTATAGGACCATAACTGGAAGTGCCGTAGGCTCCGTTGCTTTGTTTTTTAGGTGTTTCAGGAAACACCATACACTTCTCCAGGGTGGCTGTTGGCAATTTACATCCCGCCCATCAGCATAACAAGGCTCCCTGTTCTCCATGGCCTGTGCTGTCTTTCTGGATTTTACACTTTTTTTAGATGGCCCTTTTGACCAGGGGGCTGTGAGACTTCATTGTAGTGCATAATTCTTTAACATGCTTGCATGGTTGGCCAAAAAGGGCGTATGCGTTTTTTCCTGAATATATTCAGGAAAAAACGCATACGCCCTTTTTGGCCAAGTGCATCATTGTCGACGTTCTGCCTCTTTTCCTATGCTTTAAATGCAATTCCAGTCTACCCCCTGAAATCGTTTTCTTGCAATTCTGCCCACTTACAAGTCCTCTTCGCAGCCTTCCTTCAATATATTTTTGGACGATAGCTGTCATTTATAACTCTGCAGGTTTGTGAATTACAGTGCCCCTGAGCTCCTTTCTTCAACTCGCTTTCTTGTGAGCTGGCCGCAAACACACATGATTGCTTCAGGCCCTAATCTGGTTCCGGCACGGCATGCTGAGCCTTTGGTGAATTCCTCTTCCTGGTGGGAAATGAGCGTTAAATTTGCCTGTGCAGACACCTCCAGCTAGTCTCTCATTGATTCCCCCTATTCCTGTTCATCTTGCGCAGATATTGCAATCTGTGCCAAACAGGAGGTTAAAGGCACTGAGTCTCCAAGTGGGGAGAGTGTTAGTAAAGGGTCTGGAATGGTGAACCCGAGTAAAAGGGGACGAAAACTGAGATGCATTTGAAAACGTTTCCCGGTCACATGGTGCACCATACTTGGGTTTTCCATGCATGTTTTAGCTGAAGGAAGAATCCCTCAAACCTGGAGAGTTGGGACCCATGGAATGGGTACCATGCAGTATGACTTCAAAGGGTCTGCACTTGCTCATCGAACCTCACCAATGCTATCAGCCCGAAGTGTCCAACCTTATGTCTCACTCAGCTCTGGGTGTAGATGTGGTAAATCCAGGTTGCATCACAAGCCCTGAATGAATTATTTAAAAATTGCTCTCTATTTCACTGTCATTGTGTTTTGTTTCTGTAATTCATTTTGATAATGGGATTTATCGGATTTTCTCTGCTGCATTCTTGCAGCTGTACACACGCTTGATTCTCTTATGGAGACATATAAATCCATGGGTTTGAAGATTCTGATCAGTCAGGTGTATTCCTAGGCTTTGAATATGGGGTGTTTAGTCCATTTCGTTGAGCAAGGGGTAGGTCTTGAGTATTATATATTTGGCTTATGGAAAGGTATCCTTGCTAATTTCTATCTCTGGTTTTATGCAGCACCCCAACTCACATTTCCCCTTAAGCAAGCATAAGTTGGTGTTCTAAATTTGAGACCCTGTTCTGTTTTGTAATTCAGTTCATGTGTAGCCAAGTTTACATTCCTTGTATTAGTGATATCTTATGATGTTTCATTTTCTGTGTGACTTATTTCACTTAGAATCATCGTACCTGAATCCACTCATTATGCCGCAATGGGCCTGATGACAGATTTCATTGGTGAGTGATATTCCATTGTACGTACGTACCACAATTTCTTTATCCATTTTTCGCTTTCTTGAATATTTAACTTGTACCGTAGACGAGGTTCTTGTAAACAGAGCCGTCCGAAACTTTGGGGTGGCTGTGTGTTTTTGATTTTAATTTCCCTAAGCTATAGGACCATAAGTGGAAGTGCCATAGGGTGTGTTGCTTTGTTTCCTACGTGTTTCTGGAAACACCATACACTTCTCCAGAGTGGTTGTTGGCAATTTACATCCCGCCCATCAGCATGACAAGGCTCCCTGTTCTCCATGACCTGTCCTGACTTTCTGGATTTTACATTTTTTTCAGATGGCCCTTTTGACCGGGGGGCAGTGAGACTTCATTGTAGTGCAGATTTCCATTACACGCTTGCTTGGTTGGCCAAAAAGGGCGTATGCGTTTTTTCCTGAATATATTCAGGAAAAAACGCATATGCCCTTTTTGGCCAAGTGCATCATTGTCGACATTCTGCCTCTTTTCCTATGCTTTTAGTACAATTCCAGTCTACCCCCTGAAATCGTTTTCCTGAAATTCTGCCCCGCTTTCAAGTCCTCTTCGAAGACTTACTTCAATACATTTTTGGACGATAGCTGTCATTCATAACTCTGCAGGTTTGTGAATTACAGTGCCCCTGAGCTCATTTCTTCAACTCGCTTTCTTGTGAGCTGGCCGAAAACCGCAGGATTGCTTCAGGCCCTAATCTCTTTCCGGCAGGGCACGCTGAGCCTTTAGTTAATTCCTCTTCCTGGTGGGAAATGAGTGTTCCATTTGCCCGTGCAGACACCTACAGCTAGTCTCTCATTGCTTCTCCCTATTCCTGTTCATCTTGCGCAGAAATTGCAAACTGTGCCAAACAGGAGGTTAATGGCACTGACTCTCCAAGTGGGGAGGGTATTAGTAAAGCGTTCAAATGTTGAACCCGAGTACCAGGGGACGAAAACTGAGATGCATTTGAAAACGTTTCCCAATCACACGGTGGAACATACTCTGGGTTTCCCATGCATGTTTTAGCTGAAGGAAGAATCCCTTAAACCTGGAGAGTTGGGACCCATGGAATGGGTACCATGCAGTATGAGTTCAAAGGGTCTGCGTTTGCTCACCGAACCTCACCAATGCTATCAGCCCGAAGTGTCCAGCCTTATGTCTCATCCAGCTCTGGGTGTAGATGTGGTAAATACAGGTTGCATCACAAGCCCTGAATGAATTATTTAAGAATTGCTCTCTATTTCACTCTCATTGTGTTTTGTTTTTGAAATTCATTTTGATAATGGGATTTATCGTATTTTCACTGCTGCTTTTAGGCCACTGTACACACGCTTGATTTCCTTATGGAGACATATAAATCCATGGGTTTTAAGATTCTTACTTGTCAGGTATCTTCCCAGGCGTTGAATATAGGGTGTTGAGTCCATTTCGTTGAGCAAGGAGTAGGTTTTGTCTATTATATATTTGGCTTATGGAACGGTATCTGTGCTAATTTCAATCTCTGGTTTTATGCAGCACCCCAACTCACCTTTCCCCATAAGCAAGCAGAAGCTGGTTTTCTAAATTTGAGACCCTGTTCTGTTTTGTAATTCAGTTCATGTGTAACCAATTTACATTCCGTGTATTAGTGATATCTTATGATGTTTCTTTTTCTGTGTGACTTATTTCTCGTAGAATCATCGTACCTGAATCCACTCATTATGCCGCTACGGTCCTGATGACGTAGATTTCATTGCTGAGTGATATTCCATTGTACGTGCGTACCACAACTTCTTTATCTATTTTATGCTTTCTCGGATATTTAACTTCTACCGTAGATGAGGTTCTTGTAAACAGAGCCATCCCAAACTTTGGGGTGGCTGTGTGTTTTTGATTTTAATTTCCCTATGCTATAGGACCATAAGTGGAGATGCCATAGGCTGTGTTGCTTTGTTTCCTACGTGTTTCAGGAAACACCATACACTTTTCCAGAGTGGCTGTTGGAAATTTAATCCGCCCATCAGCATAACAAGGCGCCCTGTTCTCCATGACCTGTCCTGCCTTCCTGGATTTTACACTTTTTCAGATGGCCCTTTTGACCGGGGGGCAGTGAGACTTCATTGTAGTGCAGATTTCCTTTACACGCTTGCTTGGTTGGCCAAAAAGGGCGTATGCGTTTTTTCCTGAATATATTCAGGAAAAAACGCATACGCCCTTTTTGGCCAAGTGCATCATTGTCAACATTCTGCCTCTTTTCCTATGCTTTAAGTGCAATTCCAGTCTACCCCCTGAAATCGTTTTCCTGAAATTCTGCCCCGCTTTCAAGTCCTCTTCGAAGACTTACTTCTATACATTTTTGGACGATAGCTGTCATTCATAACTCTGCAGGTTTGTGAATTACAGTGCCCTTGAGCTCCTTTCTTCAACTTGCTTTCTTGTGAGCTGGCCGCAAAACCGCAGGATTGCTTCAGGCCCTAATCTCTTTCCGGCAGGGCACGCTGAGCCTTCGGTTAATTCCTCTTCCTGGTGGGAAATGAGCGTTCAATTTGCCCGTGCAGACACCTACAGCTAGTCTCTCATTGGTTCTCCCTATTCCTGTTCATCTTGCGCAGAAATTGCAAACTTTGCCAAACAGGAGGTTAAATGCACTGACTCTCCAAGTGGGGAGAGTGTTAGTAAAGCGTCTGGAATGGTGAACCCGAGTACCAGGGGACGAAAACTGAGATGCATCTGAAAACGTTTCCCAGTCACATGGTGGACCATACTCTGTGTTTCCCATGCATGTTTTAGCTGAAGGAAGAATCCCTTAAACCTGGAGAGTTGGGAACCATGGAATGGGTACCATGCAGTATGACTTCAAAGGGTCTGCGTTTGCTCACCGAACCTCACCAATTCTATCAGCCCGAAGTGTCCAGCCTTATGTCTCACACAACTCTGGGTGTAGACGTGGTAAATCCAGGTTGCATCACAAGTCCTGAATGAATTATTTAAGCATTGCTCTCTATTTCACTGTCATTGTGTTTTGTTTCTGAAATTTATTTTGATAATGGGATTTATCGGATTTTCACTGCTGCATTTAGGCCGCTGTACACACGCTTGATTTCCTTACAGAGACCTATAAATCCATGGGTTTTAAGATTCTTACTTGTCAGGTATCTTCCCAGGCGTTGAATATGGGGTGTTGAGTCCATTTCGTTGAGCAAGGAGTAGGTCTTGTCTATTATATATTTGGCTTATGAAACGGTATCTGTGCTAATTTCAATCTCTGGTTTTATGCAGCACCCCAACTCACCTTTCCCCATAAGCAAGCAGAAGCTGGTTTTCTAAATTTGAGACCCTGTTCTGTTTTGTAATTCAGTTCATGTGTAACCAATTTACATTCCGTGTATTAGTGATATCTTATGATGTTTCTTTTTCTGTGTGACTTATTTCTCGTAGAATCATCGTACTTGGATCCACTCATTATGCCGCTACGGGCCTGATGATGGAGATTTCATTGCTGAGTGATATTCCATTGTACGTGCGTACCACAACTTCTTTATCCATTTTTTGCTTTCTCGGATATTTAACTTGTACCGTAGATGAGGTTCTTGTAAACAGAGCCGTCCCAAACTTTGGGGTGGCTGTGTGTTTTTGATTTTAATTTCCCTAAGCTATAGGACCATAAGTGGAAGTGCAATAGGCTGTGTTGCTTTGTTTCCTACGTGTTTCAGGAAACACCATACACTTCTCCAGAGTGGCTGTTGGCAATTTACATCCTGCCCAGCAGCATAAGAAGGCTCCCTGTTCTCCATGACCTGTCCTGCCTTTCTGGATTTTACACTTTTTTCAGATGGCCCTTTTGACCGGGGGGCAGTGAGACTCCATTGTAGTGCAGATTTCCTTTACACGCATGCTTGGTTGGCCAAAAAGGGCGTATGCGTTTTTTCCTGAATATATTCAGGAAAAAACGCATACGCCCTTTTTGGCCAAGTGCATCATTGTCGACATTCTGCCTCTTTTCCTATGCTTTAAGTGCAATTCCAGTCTACCCCCTGAAATCGTTTTCCTGAAATTCTGCCCCGCTTTCAAGTCCTCTTTGAAGACGTACTTCAATACATTTTTGGACGATAGCTGTCATTCATAACTCTGCAGGTTTGTGAATTACAGTGCCCCAGAACTCCTTTCCTCAACTCGCTTTCATGTGAACTGGCCGCAAAACCGCAGGATTGTTTCAGGCCCTAATCTGTTTCCGGCATGGCACGCTGAGCCTTTGGTTAATTCGTCTTCCTGGTGGGAAATGAGCATTCCATTTGCTCGTGCAGACACCTACAGGTAGTCTCTCATTGGTTCTCCCTATTCCTGTTCATCTTGCGCAGAAATTGCAAACTGTGCCAAACAGGAGGTTAAAGGCACTGACTCTCCAAGTGGGGAGAGTTTTAGTAAAGCGTCTGGAATGGTGAACCCGAGTACCAGGGTTCGAAAACTGAGATGCATTTGGAAACGTTTCCCAATCACACGGTGGACCATACTCTGGGTTTCCCATGCATGTTTTAGCTGAAGGAAGAATCCCTTAAACCTGGAGAGTTGGGACCCATGGAATGAGTACCATGCAGTATGACTTCAAAGGGTCTGTGTTTGCTCACCGAACCTCACCAATGCTATCAGCCCGAAGTGCCCAGACGTATGTCTCACCCAGCTCTGGGTGTACATGTGGTAAATCCAGGTTGCATCACAAGCCCTGAATCAATTATTTAAGAAATGCTCTCTATTTCACTGTCATTGTGTTTTGTTTTTGAAATTTATTTTGATAATGGGATTTATCGTATTTTCACTGCTGCGTTTAGGCCGATGTACAGACATTTGATTTCCTTATGGAGACATATAAATCCATGGGTTTTAAGATTCTTACTTGTCAGGTATATTCCCAGGCGTTGAATATGGGGTGTTGAGTCTATTTCGCTGAGCAAGGAGTAGGTGTTGTCTATTATATATTTGGCTTATGGAACAGTATCTGTGCTAATTTCAATCTCTGTTTTTATGCAGCACCCCAACTCACCTTTCCCCATAAGCAAGCATAAGTTGGTTGTCTCAATTTGAGACCCTTTTCTGTTTTGTAATTCAGTTTATGTGTAGCCAAGTTTACATTCCGTGTATTAGTCATATCTTATGATGTTTCTTTTTCTGTGTGACTTATTTCTCGTAGAATCATCGTACCTGAATCCACTCATTATGGCGCTATGGGCCTGATGACGTAGATTTCATTGCTGTGTGATATTCCATTGTACGTACGTAGCACTACTTCTTTATCCATTTTTTGCTTTCTCGGATATTTATCTTGTACCGTAGACGAGGTTCTGTAAACGGAGCCGTCCCAAACTTTGGGGTGGCTGTGTGTTTTTGATTTTAATTTCCCTAAGCTATAGATCCATAAGTGGAAGTGCCATAGGCTGTGTTGTTTTGTTTCCTACGTGTTTCAGGAAACACCATACACTTCTCCAGAGTGGCTGTTGGCAATTTACATCCTGCCCATCAGCATATCAAGGCTCCCTGTTCTCCATGACCTGTCCTGCCTTTCTGGATTTTACACTTTTTTCAGATGGCCCTTTTGACCGGGGGGCAGTTAGACTTCATTGTAGTGCAGATTTCCTTTACACGCTTGCTTGGTTGTCCAAAAAGGGCGTATGCGTTTTTTCCTGAATATATTCAGGAAAAAACGCATACGCCCTTTTTGGCCAAGTGCATCATTGTCGTCGTTCTGCCTCTTTTCCTATGCTTTAAATGCAATTCCAGTCTACCCCCTGAAATCGTTTTCCTGAAATTCTGCCCCACCTTCAAGTCCTCTTCGCAGCCTTCCTTCAATATAGTTTTAGACCATAGCTGTCATTTATAACTCTGCAGGTTTGTGAATTACAGTGCCCCTGAGCTCCTTTCTTCAACTCGCTTTCTTGTGAGCTGGCCGCAAACCCGCAGGAATGCTTCAGGCCCTAATCTGGTTCCGGCACGGCATGCTGAGCCTTTGGTGAATTCCTCTTCCTGGTGGGAAATGAGCGTTCCATTTGCCCGTGCAGACACCTACAGCTAATCTCTCATTGGTTCTCCCTATTCCTGTTCATCTTGCGCAGAAATTGCAAACTGTGCCAAACAGGAAGTTAAAGGCACTGACTCTCCAAGTGGGGAGAGTGTTAGTAAAGCGTCTGGAATGGTGAACCCGAGTACCAGCGTTCGAAAACTGAGATGCATTTGAAAACGTTTCCCAATCACACGGTGGACCATACTCTGGGTTTCCCATGCATGTTTTAGCTGAAGGAAGAATCCCTTAAACCTGGAGAGTTGGGACCCATGGAATGGGTACCATGCAGTATGACTTCAAAGGGTCTGCGTTTGCTCACCGAACCTCACCAAAGCTATCAGCCCGAAGTGTCCAGCCTTATGTGTCACAAAGCTCTGGGTGTAGATGTGGTAAATCCCGGTTTCATCACAAGGCCTGAATGAATTATTTAAGAATTGCTCTGTATTTCACTGTCATTGTGTTTTGTTTTTGACATTTATTTTGATCATGGGATTTATCGGATTTTCACTGCTGCGTTTATGCCGCTGTACACACGCTTTATTTCCTTGTGGAGACATATAAATCCATGGGTTTTAAGATTCTTACTTGTCAGGTATATTCCCAGGCGTTGAATATGGAGTGTTGAGTCCATTTCGTTGAGCAAGGAGTAGGTCTTGTCTATTATATATTTGGCTTATGGAAAGGTATCTGTGCTAATTTCAATCTCTGGTTTTATGCAGCACCCCAACTCACCTTTCCCCCTAAGCAAGCATAAGTTGGTTTTCTAAATTTGAGACCCTGTTCTGTTGGTATTTCTGTTCATGTGTAGCCAAGTTTACATTCCGTGTATTAGTGATAACTTATGAGGTTTCTTTTTCTGTGTGACTTATTTCTCGTAGAATCATCATACCTGAATCCAGTCATTATGCCGCTACGGGCCTGATGACGTAGATTTCATTGCTGAGTGATATTCCATTGTACTTGCATACCACAACTTCTTTATGAATTTTTTGCTTTCTCGGATATTTAACTTGTACCGTAGACGAGGTTCTTGTAAACAGAGACGTCCCAAACATTGGGGTGGCTGTGTGTTTTTGATTTTAATTTCCATAATCTATAGGACCATAAGTGGAAGTGCCATAGGCTGTGTTGCTTTGTTTCCTACGTGTTTCAGGAAACACCATACACTTCTCCAGAGTGGCTGTTGGCAATTTACATCCCGCCCATCAGCATAACAAGGCTCCCTGTTCTCCATGGCCTGTGCTGTCTTTCTGGATTTTACACTTTTTTCAGATGGCCCTTTTGACCTGGGGGCAGTGAGACTTCTTTGTAGTGCAGATTTCTTTAACATGCTGGCTTGGTTGGCCAAAAAGGGCGTATGCGTTTTTTCCTGAATATATTCAGGAAAAAACGCATACGCCCTTTTTGGCCAAGTGCATCATTGTCGACGTTCTGCCTCTTTTCCTATGCTTTAAATGCAATTCCAGTCTACCCCCTGAAATCGTTTTCCTGCAATTCTGCCCCGCTTTCCAGTCCTCTTCGCAGCCTTCCTTCAATATATTTTTGGACGATAGCTGTCATTTATAACTCTGCAGGTTTGTGAATTACAGTGCCCCTGAGCTCCTTTCTTCAACTCGCTTTCTTGTGAGCTGGCCGCAAACCCGCAGGAATGCTTCAGGCCCTAATCTGGTTCCGGCACGGCATGCTGAGCCTTTGGTTAATTCCTCTTCCTGGTGGGAAATGAGCGTTCCATTTGCCCGTCCAGACACCTACAGCTAGTCTCTCATTGGTTCTCCCTATTCCTGTTCATCTTGCGCAGAAATTGCAAACTGTGCCAAACAGGAGGTTAAAGGCACTGACTCTCCAAGTGGGGAGAGTGTTAGTAAACGGTCTGGAATGGTGAACCCGATTAAAAGGGGACAAAAACTGAGATGCATTTGAAAACGTTTCCCGGTCACACAGTGCACTGTACTGTGGGTTTCCCATGCATGTTTTAGCTGAAGGAAGAATCCCTTAAACCTGGAGAGTTGGGACCCATGGAATGGGTACCATGCAGTATGACTTCAAAGGGTCTGCATTTGCTCATCGAACCTCACCAATGCTATCAGCCCGAAGTGTCCAGCCTTATGTCTCACTCAGCTCTGGGTGTAGATGTGGTAAATCCAGGTTGCATCACAAGCCCTGAATGAATTATTTAAGAATTGCTCTCTATTTCACTGTCATTGTGTTTGTCTTTGTAATTCATTTTGATAATGGGTTTTATCGGATTTTCTCTGCTGCATTCATGCCGCTGTACACACACTTGAGTCTCTTATGGAGACATATAAATCCATGGGTTTGAAGGTTCTTACTAGTCATGTGTAATCCTAGGCTTTGAATATGGGGTGTTTAGTCCATTTCGCTGAGCAAGGGCTAGGTCTTGACTATTACATATTTGGCTTATGGAAAGGTATCTGTGCTAATTTCTATCTCTGGTTTTATGCAGCACCACAACTCACCTTTCCCCTTAAGCAAGCATAAGTTGGTTTTCTAAATTTGAGACCCTGTTCTGTTTTGTAATTCAGTTCATGTGTAGCCAAGTTTACATTCCGTGTATTAGTGATAACTTATGATGTTTCATTTTCTGTGTGACTTATTTCACTTAGAATCATCGTACCTGAATCCACTCATTATGCCGCGACGGGCCTGATGACATAGATTTCATTGGTGAGTGATATTCCTTTGTACGTACGTACCACACGTCTTTATCCATTTTTCGCTTTCTGGGATAGTTAACTTGTACCGTAGACGAGGTTCTTGTAAACAGAGCTGTAAACAGAAACTTTGCGGTGGCTGTGTGTTTTTGATTTTAATTTCCCTAAGCTATAGGAAAATAAGTGGTAATGCCGTAGGCTCCGTTGCTTTGTTTTTTAGGTTTTTGAGGAAACACCATACACATCTCCAGAGTGGCTGTTGGCAATTTACATCCCGCCCATCAGCATAACAAGGCTCCCTGTTCTCCATGGCCTGTGCTGCCTTTCTGGATTTTACACTTTTTTCAGATGGCCCTTTTGAACGGGGGGCAGTGAGACTTCATTGTAGTGCAGATTTCTTTAACATGCTTGCTTGGTTGGCCAAAAAGGGCGTATGCGTTTTTTCCTGAATATATTCAGGAAAAAACGCATACGCCCTTTTTGGCCAAGTGCATCATTGTCGACGTTCTGCCTCTTTTCCTATGCTTTAAATGCAATTCCAGTCTACCCCCTGAAATCGTTCTCTTGCAATTCTGCCCCGCTTTCAAGTCCTCTTCGCAGCCTTCCTTCAATATATTTTTGGGTGATAGCTGTCATTTATAACTCTGCAGGTTTGTGAATTACAGTGCCCCTGAGCTCCTTTCTTCAACTCGCTTTCTTGTGAGCTGGCCGCAAACACACATGATTGCTTCAGGCCCTAATCTGGTTCCGGCACGGCATGCTGAGCCTTTGGTGAATTCCTCTTCCTGGTGGGAAATGAGCGTTAAATTTGCCTGTGCAGACACCTCCAGCTAGTCTCTCATTGATTCCCCCTATTCCTGTTCATCTTGCGCAGATATTGCAATCTGTGCCAAACAGGAGGTTAAAGGCACTGAGTCTCCAAGTGGGGAGAGTGTTAGTAAAGGGTCTGGAATGGTGAACCCGAGTAAAAGGGGACGAAAACTGAGATGCATTTGAAAACGTTTCCCGGTCACATGGTGCACCATACTTGGGTTTTCCATGCATGTTTTAGCTGAAGGAAGAATCCCTCAAACCTGGAGAGTTGGGACCCATGGAATGGGTACCATGCAGTATGACTTCAAAGGGTCTGCACTTGCTCATCGAACCTCACCAATGCTATCAGCCCGAAGTGTCCAACCTTATGTCTCACTCAGCTCTGGGTGTAGATGTGGTAAATCCAGGTTGCATCACAAGCCCTGAATGAATTATTTAAAAATTGCTCTCTATTTCACTGTCATTGTGTTTTGTTTCTGTAATTCATTTTGATAATGGGATTTATCGGATTTTCTCTGCTGCATTCTTGCAGCTGTACACACGCTTGATTCTCTTATGGAGACATATAAATCCATGGGTTTGAAGATTCTGATCAGTCAGGTGTATTCCTAGGCTTTGAATATGGGGTGTTTAGTCCATTTCGTTGAGCAAGGGGTAGGTCTTGAGTATTATATATTTGGCTTATGGAAAGGTATCCTTGCTAATTTCTATCTCTGGTTTTATGCAGCACCCCAACTCACATTTCCCCTTAAGCAAGCATAAGTTGGTGTTCTAAATTTGAGACCCTGTTCTGTTTTGTAATTCAGTTCATGTGTAGCCAAGTTTACATTCCTTGTATTAGTGATATCTTATGATGTTTCATTTTCTGTGTGACTTATTTCACTTAGAATCATCGTACCTGAATCCACTCATTATGCCGCAATGGGCCTGATGACATAGATTTCATTGGTGAGTGATATTCCATTGTACGTACGTACCACAATTTCTTTATCCATTTTTCGCTTTCTTGAATATTTAACTTGTACCGTAGACGAGGTTCTTGTAAACAGAGCCGTCCGAAACTTTGGGGTGGCTGTGTGTTTTTGATTTTAATTTCCCTAAGCTATAGGACCATAAGTGGAAGTGCCATAGGGTGTGTTGCTTTGTTTCCTACGTGTTTCTGGAAACACCATACACTTCTCCAGAGTGGTTGTTGGCAATTTACATCCCGCCCATCAGCATGACAAGGCTCCCTGTTCTCCATGACCTGTCCTGACTTTCTGGATTTTACATTTTTTTCAGATGGCCCTTTTGACCGGGGGGCAGTGAGACTTCATTGTAGTGCAGATTTCCATTACACGCTTGCTTGGTTGGCCAAAAAGGGCGTATGCGTTTTTTCCTGAATATATTCAGGAAAAAACGCATATGCCCTTTTTGGCCAAGTGCATCATTGTCGACATTCTGCCTCTTTTCCTATGCTTTTAGTACAATTCCAGTCTACCCCCTGAAATCGTTTTCCTGAAATTCTGCCCCGCTTTCAAGTCCTCTTCGAAGACTTACTTCAATACATTTTTGGACGATAGCTGTCATTCATAACTCTGCAGGTTTGTGAATTACAGTGCCCCTGAGCTCATTTCTTCAACTCGCTTTCTTGTGAGCTGGCCGAAAACCGCAGGATTGCTTCAGGCCCTAATCTCTTTCCGGCAGGGCACGCTGAGCCTTTAGTTAATTCCTCTTCCTGGTGGGAAATGAGTGTTCCATTTGCCCGTGCAGACACCTACAGCTAGTCTCTCATTGCTTCTCCCTATTCCTGTTCATCTTGCGCAGAAATTGCAAACTGTGCCAAACAGGAGGTTAATGGCACTGACTCTCCAAGTGGGGAGGGTATTAGTAAAGCGTTCAAATGTTGAACCCGAGTACCAGGGGACGAAAACTGAGATGCATTTGAAAACGTTTCCCAATCACACGGTGGAACATACTCTGGGTTTCCCATGCATGTTTTAGCTGAAGGAAGAATCCCTTAAACCTGGAGAGTTGGGACCCATGGAATGGGTACCATGCAGTATGAGTTCAAAGGGTCTGCGTTTGCTCACCGAACCTCACCAATGCTATCAGCCCGAAGTGTCCAGCCTTATGTCTCATCCAGCTCTGGGTGTAGATGTGGTAAATACAGGTTGCATCACAAGCCCTGAATGAATTATTTAAGAATTGCTCTCTATTTCACTCTCATTGTGTTTTGTTTTTGAAATTCATTTTGATAATGGGATTTATCGTATTTTCACTGCTGCTTTTAGGCCACTGTACACACGCTTGATTTCCTTATGGAGACATATAAATCCATGGGTTTTAAGATTCTTACTTGTCAGGTATCTTCCCAGGCGTTGAATATAGGGTGTTGAGTCCATTTCGTTGAGCAAGGAGTAGGTTTTGTCTATTATATATTTGGCTTATGGAACGGTATCTGTGCTAATTTCAATCTCTGGTTTTATGCAGCACCCCAACTCACCTTTCCCCATAAGCAAGCAGAAGCTGGTTTTCTAAATTTGAGACCCTGTTCTGTTTTGTAATTCAGTTCATGTGTAACCAATTTACATTCCGTGTATTAGTGATATCTTATGATGTTTCTTTTTCTGTGTGACTTATTTCTCGTAGAATCATCGTACCTGAATCCACTCATTATGCCGCTACGGTCCTGATGACGTAGATTTCATTGCTGAGTGATATTCCATTGTACGTGCGTACCACAACTTCTTTATCTATTTTATGCTTTCTCGGATATTTAACTTCTACCGTAGATGAGGTTCTTGTAAACAGAGCCATCCCAAACTTTGGGGTGGCTGTGTGTTTTTGATTTTAATTTCCCTATGCTATAGGACCATAAGTGGAGATGCCATAGGCTGTGTTGCTTTGTTTCCTACGTGTTTCAGGAAACACCATACACTTTTCCAGAGTGGCTGTTGGAAATTTAATCCGCCCATCAGCATAACAAGGCGCCCTGTTCTCCATGACCTGTCCTGCCTTCCTGGATTTTACACTTTTTCAGATGGCCCTTTTGACCGGGGGGCAGTGAGACTTCATTGTAGTGCAGATTTCCTTTACACGCTTGCTTGGTTGGCCAAAAAGGGCGTATGCGTTTTTTCCTGAATATATTCAGGAAAAAACGCATACGCCCTTTTTGGCCAAGTGCATCATTGTCAACATTCTGCCTCTTTTCCTATGCTTTAAGTGCAATTCCAGTCTACCCCCTGAAATCGTTTTCCTGAAATTCTGCCCCGCTTTCAAGTCCTCTTCGAAGACTTACTTCTATACATTTTTGGACGATAGCTGTCATTCATAACTCTGCAGGTTTGTGAATTACAGTGCCCTTGAGCTCCTTTCTTCAACTCGCTTTCTTGTGAGCTGGCCGCAAAACCGCAGGATTGCTTCAGGCCCTAATCTCTTTCCGGCAGGGCACGCTGAGCCTTCGGTTAATTCCTCTTCCTGGTGGGAAATGAGCGTTCAATTTGCCCGTGCAGACACCTACAGCTAGTCTCTCATTGGTTCTCCCTATTCCTGTTCATCTTGCGCAGAAATTGCAAACTTTGCCAAACAGGAGGTTAAATGCACTGACTCTCCAAGTGGGGAGAGTGTTAGTAAAGCGTCTGGAATGGTGAACCCGAGTACCAGGGGACGAAAACTGAGATGCATCTGAAAACGTTTCCCAGTCACATGGTGGACCATACTCTGTGTTTCCCATGCATGTTTTAGCTGAAGGAAGAATCCCTTAAACCTGGAGAGTTGGGAACCATGGAATGGGTACCATGCAGTATGACTTCAAAGGGTCTGCGTTTGCTCACCGAACCTCACCAATTCTATCAGCCCGAAGTGTCCAGCCTTATGTCTCACACAACTCTGGGTGTAGACGTGGTAAATCCAGGTTGCATCACAAGTCCTGAATGAATTATTTAAGCATTGCTCTCTATTTCACTGTCATTGTGTTTTGTTTCTGAAATTTATTTTGATAATGGGATTTATCGGATTTTCACTGCTGCATTTAGGCCGCTGTACACACGCTTGATTTCCTTACAGAGACCTATAAATCCATGGGTTTTAAGATTCTTACTTGTCAGGTATCTTCCCAGGCGTTGAATATGGGGTGTTGAGTCCATTTCGTTGAGCAAGGAGTAGGTCTTGTCTATTATATATTTGGCTTATGAAACGGTATCTGTGCTAATTTCAATCTCTGGTTTTATGCAGCACCCCAACTCACCTTTCCCCATAAGCAAGCAGAAGCTGGTTTTCTAAATTTGAGACCCTGTTCTGTTTTGTAATTCAGTTCATGTGTAACCAATTTACATTCCGTGTATTAGTGATATCTTATGATGTTTCTTTTTCTGTGTGACTTATTTCTCGTAGAATCATCGTACTTGGATCCACTCATTATGCCGCTACGGGCCTGATGATGGAGATTTCATTGCTGAGTGATATTCCATTGTACGTGCGTACCACAACTTCTTTATCCATTTTTTGCTTTCTCGGATATTTAACTTGTACCGTAGATGAGGTTCTTGTAAACAGAGCCGTCCCAAACTTTGGGGTGGCTGTGTGTTTTTGATTTTAATTTCCCTAAGCTATAGGACCATAAGTGGAAGTGCAATAGGCTGTGTTGCTTTGTTTCCTACGTGTTTCAGGAAACACCATACACTTCTCCAGAGTGGCTGTTGGCAATTTACATCCTGCCCAGCAGCATAAGAAGGCTCCCTGTTCTCCATGACCTGTCCTGCCTTTCTGGATTTTACACTTTTTTCAGATGGCCCTTTTGACCGGGGGGCAGTGAGACTCCATTGTAGTGCAGATTTCCTTTACACGCATGCTTGGTTGGCCAAAAAGGGCGTATGCGTTTTTTCCTGAATATATTCAGGAAAAAACGCATACGCCCTTTTTGGCCAAGTGCATCATTGTCGACATTCTGCCTCTTTTCCTATGCTTTAAGTGCAATTCCAGTCTACCCCCTGAAATCGTTTTCCTGAAATTCTGCCCCGCTTTCAAGTCCTCTTTGAAGACGTACTTCAATACATTTTTGGACGATAGCTGTCATTCATAACTCTGCAGGTTTGTGAATTACAGTGCCCCAGAACTCCTTTCCTCAACTCGCTTTCATGTGAACTGGCCGCAAAACCGCAGGATTGTTTCAGGCCCTAATCTGTTTCCGGCATGGCACGCTGAGCCTTTGGTTAATTCGTCTTCCTGGTGGGAAATGAGCATTCCATTTGCTCGTGCAGACACCTACAGGTAGTCTCTCATTGGTTCTCCCTATTCCTGTTCATCTTGCGCAGAAATTGCAAACTGTGCCAAACAGGAGGTTAAAGGCACTGACTCTCCAAGTGGGGAGAGTTTTAGTAAAGCGTCTGGAATGGTGAACCCGAGTACCAGGGTTCGAAAACTGAGATGCATTTGGAAACGTTTCCCAATCACACGGTGGACCATACTCTGGGTTTCCCATGCATGTTTTAGCTGAAGGAAGAATCCCTTAAACCTGGAGAGTTGGGACCCATGGAATGAGTACCATGCAGTATGACTTCAAAGGGTCTGTGTTTGCTCACCGAACCTCACCAATGCTATCAGCCCGAAGTGCCCAGACGTATGTCTCACCCAGCTCTGGGTGTACATGTGGTAAATCCAGGTTGCATCACAAGCCCTGAATCAATTATTTAAGAAATGCTCTCTATTTCACTGTCATTGTGTTTTGTTTTTGAAATTTATTTTGATAATGGGATTTATCGTATTTTCACTGCTGCGTTTAGGCCGATGTACAGACATTTGATTTCCTTATGGAGACATATAAATCCATGGGTTTTAAGATTCTTACTTGTCAGGTATATTCCCAGGCGTTGAATATGGGGTGTTGAGTCTATTTCGCTGAGCAAGGAGTAGGTGTTGTCTATTATATATTTGGCTTATGGAACAGTATCTGTGCTAATTTCAATCTCTGTTTTTATGCAGCACCCCAACTCACCTTTCCCCATAAGCAAGCATAAGTTGGTTGTCTCAATTTGAGACCCTTTTCTGTTTTGTAATTCAGTTTATGTGTAGCCAAGTTTACATTCCGTGTATTAGTCATATCTTATGATGTTTCTTTTTCTGTGTGACTTATTTCTCGTAGAATCATCGTACCTGAATCCACTCATTATGGCGCTATGGGCCTGATGACGTAGATTTCATTGCTGTGTGATATTCCATTGTACGTACGTAGCACTACTTCTTTATCCATTTTTTGCTTTCTCGGATATTTATCTTGTACCGTAGACGAGGTTCTGTAAACGGAGCCGTCCCAAACTTTGGGGTGGCTGTGTGTTTTTGATTTTAATTTCCCTAAGCTATAGATCCATAAGTGGAAGTGCCATAGGCTGTGTTGTTTTGTTTCCTACGTGTTTCAGGAAACACCATACACTTCTCCAGAGTGGCTGTTGGCAATTTACATCCTGCCCATCAGCATATCAAGGCTCCCTGTTCTCCATGACCTGTCCTGCCTTTCTGGATTTTACACTTTTTTCAGATGGCCCTTTTGACCGGGGGGCAGTTAGACTTCATTGTAGTGCAGATTTCCTTTACACGCTTGCTTGGTTGTCCAAAAAGGGCGTATGCGTTTTTTCCTGAATATATTCAGGAAAAAACGCATACGCCCTTTTTGGCCAAGTGCATCATTGTCGTCGTTCTGCCTCTTTTCCTATGCTTTAAATGCAATTCCAGTCTACCCCCTGAAATCGTTTTCCTGAAATTCTGCCCCACCTTCAAGTCCTCTTCGCAGCCTTCCTTCAATATAGTTTTAGACCATAGCTGTCATTTATAACTCTGCAGGTTTGTGAATTACAGTGCCCCTGAGCTCCTTTCTTCAACTCGCTTTCTTGTGAGCTGGCCGCAAACCCGCAGGAATGCTTCAGGCCCTAATCTGGTTCCGGCACGGCATGCTGAGCCTTTGGTGAATTCCTCTTCCTGGTGGGAAATGAGCGTTCCATTTGCCCGTGCAGACACCTACAGCTAATCTCTCATTGGTTCTCCCTATTCCTGTTCATCTTGCGCAGAAATTGCAAACTGTGCCAAACAGGAAGTTAAAGGCACTGACTCTCCAAGTGGGGAGAGTGTTAGTAAAGCGTCTGGAATGGTGAACCCGAGTACCAGCGTTCGAAAACTGAGATGCATTTGAAAACGTTTCCCAATCACACGGTGGACCATACTCTGGGTTTCCCATGCATGTTTTAGCTGAAGGAAGAATCCCTTAAACCTGGAGAGTTGGGACCCATGGAATGGGTACCATGCAGTATGACTTCAAAGGGTCTGCGTTTGCTCACCGAACCTCACCAAAGCTATCAGCCCGAAGTGTCCAGCCTTATGTGTCACAAAGCTCTGGGTGTAGATGTGGTAAATCCCGGTTTCATCACAAGGCCTGAATGAATTATTTAAGAATTGCTCTGTATTTCACTGTCATTGTGTTTTGTTTTTGACATTTATTTTGATCATGGGATTTATCGGATTTTCACTGCTGCGTTTATGCCGCTGTACACACGCTTTATTTCCTTGTGGAGACATATAAATCCATGGGTTTTAAGATTCTTACTTGTCAGGTATATTCCCAGGCGTTGAATATGGAGTGTTGAGTCCATTTCGTTGAGCAAGGAGTAGGTCTTGTCTATTATATATTTGGCTTATGGAAAGGTATCTGTGCTAATTTCAATCTCTGGTTTTATGCAGCACCCCAACTCACCTTTCCCCCTAAGCAAGCATAAGTTGGTTTTCTAAATTTGAGACCCTGTTCTGTTGGTATTTCTGTTCATGTGTAGCCAAGTTTACATTCCGTGTATTAGTGATAACTTATGAGGTTTCTTTTTCTGTGTGACTTATTTCTCGTAGAATCATCATACCTGAATCCAGTCATTATGCCGCTACGGGCCTGATGACGTAGATTTCATTGCTGAGTGATATTCCATTGTACTTGCATACCACAACTTCTTTATGAATTTTTTGCTTTCTCGGATATTTAACTTGTACCGTAGACGAGGTTCTTGTAAACAGAGACGTCCCAAACATTGGGGTGGCTGTGTGTTTTTGATTTTAATTTCCATAATCTATAGGACCATAAGTGGAAGTGCCATAGGCTGTGTTGCTTTGTTTCCTACGTGTTTCAGGAAACACCATACACTTCTCCAGAGTGGCTGTTGGCAATTTACATCCCGCCCATCAGCATAACAAGGCTCCCTGTTCTCCATGGCCTGTGCTGTCTTTCTGGATTTTACACTTTTTTCAGATGGCCCTTTTGACCTGGGGGCAGTGAGACTTCTTTGTAGTGCAGATTTCTTTAACATGCTGGCTTGGTTGGCCAAAAAGGGCGTATGCGTTTTTTCCTGAATATATTCAGGAAAAAACGCATACGCCCTTTTTGGCCAAGTGCATCATTGTCGACGTTCTGCCTCTTTTCCTATGCTTTAAATGCAATTCCAGTCTACCCCCTGAAATCGTTTTCCTGCAATTCTGCCCCGCTTTCCAGTCCTCTTCGCAGCCTTCCTTCAATATATTTTTGGACGATAGCTGTCATTTATAACTCTGCAGGTTTGTGAATTACAGTGCCCCTGAGCTCCTTTCTTCAACTCGCTTTCTTGTGAGCTGGCCGCAAACCCGCAGGAATGCTTCAGGCCCTAATCTGGTTCCGGCACGGCATGCTGAGCCTTTGGTTAATTCCTCTTCCTGGTGGGAAATGAGCGTTCCATTTGCCCGTCCAGACACCTACAGCTAGTCTCTCATTGGTTCTCCCTATTCCTGTTCATCTTGCGCAGAAATTGCAAACTGTGCCAAACAGGAGGTTAAAGGCACTGACTCTCCAAGTGGGGAGAGTGTTAGTAAACGGTCTGGAATGGTGAACCCGATTAAAAGGGGACAAAAACTGAGATGCATTTGAAAACGTTTCCCGGTCACACAGTGCACTGTACTGTGGGTTTCCCATGCATGTTTTAGCTGAAGGAAGAATCCCTTAAACCTGGAGAGTTGGGACCCATGGAATGGGTACCATGCAGTATGACTTCAAAGGGTCTGCATTTGCTCATCGAACCTCACCAATGCTATCAGCCCGAAGTGTCCAGCCTTATGTCTCACTCAGCTCTGGGTGTAGATGTGGTAAATCCAGGTTGCATCACAAGCCCTGAATGAATTATTTAAGAATTGCTCTCTATTTCACTGTCATTGTGTTTGTCTTTGTAATTCATTTTGATAATGGGTTTTATCGGATTTTCTCTGCTGCATTCATGCCGCTGTACACACACTTGAGTCTCTTATGGAGACATATAAATCCATGGGTTTGAAGGTTCTTACTAGTCATGTGTAATCCTAGGCTTTGAATATGGGGTGTTTAGTCCATTTCGCTGAGCAAGGGCTAGGTCTTGACTATTACATATTTGGCTTATGGAAAGGTATCTGTGCTAATTTCTATCTCTGGTTTTATGCAGCACCACAACTCACCTTTCCCCTTAAGCAAGCATAAGTTGGTTTTCTAAATTTGAGACCCTGTTCTGTTTTGTAATTCAGTTCATGTGTAGCCAAGTTTACATTCCGTGTATTAGTGATAACTTATGATGTTTCATTTTCTGTGTGACTTATTTCACTTAGAATCATCGTACCTGAATCCACTCATTATGCCGCGACGGGCCTGATGACATAGATTTCATTGGTGAGTGATATTCCTTTGTACGTACGTACCACACGTCTTTATCCATTTTTCGCTTTCTGGGATAGTTAACTTGTACCGTAGACGAGGTTCTTGTAAACAGAGCTGTAAACAGAAACTTTGCGGTGGCTGTGTGTTTTTGATTTTAATTTCCCTAAGCTATAGGAAAATAAGTGGTAATGCCGTAGGCTCCGTTGCTTTGTTTTTTAGGTTTTTGAGGAAACACCATACACATCTCCAGAGTGGCTGTTGGCAATTTACATCCCGCCCATCAGCATAACAAGGCTCCCTGTTCTCCATGGCCTGTGCTGCCTTTCTGGATTTTACACTTTTTTCAGATGGCCCTTTTGAACGGGGGGCAGTGAGACTTCATTGTAGTGCAGATTTCTTTAACATGCTTGCTTGGTTGGCCAAAAAGGGCGTATGCGTTTTTTCCTGAATATATTCAGGAAAAAACGCATACGCCCTTTTTGGCCAAGTGCATCATTGTCGACGTTCTGCCTCTTTTCCTATGCTTTAAATGCAATTCCAGTCTACCCCCTGAAATCGTTCTCTTGCAATTCTGCCCCGCTTTCAAGTCCTCTTCGCAGCCTTCCTTCAATATATTTTTGGGTGATAGCTGTCATTTATAACTCTGCAGGTTTGTGAATTACAGTGCCCCTGAGCTCCTTTCTTCAACTCGCTTTCTTGTGAGCTGGCCGCAAACACACATGATTGCTTCAGGCCCTAATCTGGTTCCGGCACGGCATGCTGAGCCTTTGGTGAATTCCTCTTCCTGGTGGGAAATGAGCGTTAAATTTGCCTGTGCAGACACCTCCAGCTAGTCTCTCATTGATTCCCCCTATTCCTGTTCATCTTGCGCAGATATTGCAATCTGTGCCAAACAGGAGGTTAAAGGCACTGAGTCTCCAAGTGGGGAGAGTGTTAGTAAAGGGTCTGGAATGGTGAACCCGAGTAAAAGGGGACGAAAACTGAGATGCATTTGAAAACGTTTCCCGGTCACATGGTGCACCATACTTGGGTTTTCCATGCATGTTTTAGCTGAAGGAAGAATCCCTCAAACCTGGAGAGTTGGGACCCATGGAATGGGTACCATGCAGTATGACTTCAAAGGGTCTGCACTTGCTCATCGAACCTCACCAATGCTATCAGCCCGAAGTGTCCAACCTTATGTCTCACTCAGCTCTGGGTGTAGATGTGGTAAATCCAGGTTGCATCACAAGCCCTGAATGAATTATTTAAAAATTGCTCTCTATTTCACTGTCATTGTGTTTTGTTTCTGTAATTCATTTTGATAATGGGATTTATCGGATTTTCTCTGCTGCATTCTTGCAGCTGTACACACGCTTGATTCTCTTATGGAGACATATAAATCCATGGGTTTGAAGATTCTGATCAGTCAGGTGTATTCCTAGGCTTTGAATATGGGGTGTTTAGTCCATTTCGTTGAGCAAGGGGTAGGTCTTGAGTATTATATATTTGGCTTATGGAAAGGTATCCTTGCTAATTTCTATCTCTGGTTTTATGCAGCACCCCAACTCACATTTCCCCTTAAGCAAGCATAAGTTGGTGTTCTAAATTTGAGACCCTGTTCTGTTTTGTAATTCAGTTCATGTGTAGCCAAGTTTACATTCCTTGTATTAGTGATATCTTATGATGTTTCATTTTCTGTGTGACTTATTTCACTTAGAATCATCGTACCTGAATCCACTCATTATGCCGCAATGGGCCTGATGACATAGATTTCATTGGTGAGTGATATTCCATTGTACGTACGTACCACAATTTCTTTATCCATTTTTCGCTTTCTTGAATATTTAACTTGTACCGTAGACGAGGTTCTTGTAAACAGAGCCGTCCGAAACTTTGGGGTGGCTGTGTGTTTTTGATTTTAATTTCCCTAAGCTATAGGACCATAAGTGGAAGTGCCATAGGGTGTGTTGCTTTGTTTCCTACGTGTTTCTGGAAACACCATACACTTCTCCAGAGTGGTTGTTGGCAATTTACATCCCGCCCATCAGCATGACAAGGCTCCCTGTTCTCCATGACCTGTCCTGACTTTCTGGATTTTACATTTTTTTCAGATGGCCCTTTTGACCGGGGGGCAGTGAGACTTCATTGTAGTGCAGATTTCCATTACACGCTTGCTTGGTTGGCCAAAAAGGGCGTATGCGTTTTTTCCTGAATATATTCAGGAAAAAACGCATATGCCCTTTTTGGCCAAGTGCATCATTGTCGACATTCTGCCTCTTTTCCTATGCTTTTAGTACAATTCCAGTCTACCCCCTGAAATCGTTTTCCTGAAATTCTGCCCCGCTTTCAAGTCCTCTTCGAAGACTTACTTCAATACATTTTTGGACGATAGCTGTCATTCATAACTCTGCAGGTTTGTGAATTACAGTGCCCCTGAGCTCATTTCTTCAACTCGCTTTCTTGTGAGCTGGCCGAAAACCGCAGGATTGCTTCAGGCCCTAATCTCTTTCCGGCAGGGCACGCTGAGCCTTTAGTTAATTCCTCTTCCTGGTGGGAAATGAGTGTTCCATTTGCCCGTGCAGACACCTACAGCTAGTCTCTCATTGCTTCTCCCTATTCCTGTTCATCTTGCGCAGAAATTGCAAACTGTGCCAAACAGGAGGTTAATGGCACTGACTCTCCAAGTGGGGAGGGTATTAGTAAAGCGTTCAAATGTTGAACCCGAGTACCAGGGGACGAAAACTGAGATGCATTTGAAAACGTTTCCCAATCACACGGTGGAACATACTCTGGGTTTCCCATGCATGTTTTAGCTGAAGGAAGAATCCCTTAAACCTGGAGAGTTGGGACCCATGGAATGGGTACCATGCAGTATGAGTTCAAAGGGTCTGCGTTTGCTCACCGAACCTCACCAATGCTATCAGCCCGAAGTGTCCAGCCTTATGTCTCATCCAGCTCTGGGTGTAGATGTGGTAAATACAGGTTGCATCACAAGCCCTGAATGAATTATTTAAGAATTGCTCTCTATTTCACTCTCATTGTGTTTTGTTTTTGAAATTCATTTTGATAATGGGATTTATCGTATTTTCACTGCTGCTTTTAGGCCACTGTACACACGCTTGATTTCCTTATGGAGACATATAAATCCATGGGTTTTAAGATTCTTACTTGTCAGGTATCTTCCCAGGCGTTGAATATAGGGTGTTGAGTCCATTTCGTTGAGCAAGGAGTAGGTTTTGTCTATTATATATTTGGCTTATGGAACGGTATCTGTGCTAATTTCAATCTCTGGTTTTATGCAGCACCCCAACTCACCTTTCCCCATAAGCAAGCAGAAGCTGGTTTTCTAAATTTGAGACCCTGTTCTGTTTTGTAATTCAGTTCATGTGTAACCAATTTACATTCCGTGTATTAGTGATATCTTATGATGTTTCTTTTTCTGTGTGACTTATTTCTCGTAGAATCATCGTACCTGAATCCACTCATTATGCCGCTACGGTCCTGATGACGTAGATTTCATTGCTGAGTGATATTCCATTGTACGTGCGTACCACAACTTCTTTATCTATTTTATGCTTTCTCGGATATTTAACTTCTACCGTAGATGAGGTTCTTGTAAACAGAGCCATCCCAAACTTTGGGGTGGCTGTGTGTTTTTGATTTTAATTTCCCTATGCTATAGGACCATAAGTGGAGATGCCATAGGCTGTGTTGCTTTGTTTCCTACGTGTTTCAGGAAACACCATACACTTTTCCAGAGTGGCTGTTGGAAATTTAATCCGCCCATCAGCATAACAAGGCGCCCTGTTCTCCATGACCTGTCCTGCCTTTCTGGATTTTACACTTTTTCAGATGGCCCTTTTGACCGGGGGGCAGTGAGACTTCATTGTAGTGCAGATTTCCTTTACACGCTTGCTTGGTTGGCCAAAAAGGGCGTATGCGTTTTTTCCTGAATATATTCAGGAAAAAACGCATACGCCCTTTTTGGCCAAGTGCATCATTGTCAACATTCTGCCTCTTTTCCTATGCTTTAAGTGCAATTCCAGTCTACCCCCTGAAATCGTTTTCCTGAAATTCTGCCCCGCTTTCAAGTCCTCTTCGAAGACTTACTTCTATACATTTTTGGACGATAGCTGTCATTCATAACTCTGCAGGTTTGTGAATTACAGTGCCCTTGAGCTCCTTTCTTCAACTCGCTTTCTTGTGAGCTGGCCGCAAAACCGCAGGATTGCTTCAGGCCCTAATCTCTTTCCGGCAGGGCACGCTGAGCCTTCGGTTAATTCCTCTTCCTGGTGGGAAATGAGCGTTCAATTTGCCCGTGCAGACACCTACAGCTAGTCTCTCATTGGTTCTCCCTATTCCTGTTCATCTTGCGCAGAAATTGCAAACTTTGCCAAACAGGAGGTTAAATGCACTGACTCTCCAAGTGGGGAGAGTGTTAGTAAAGCGTCTGGAATGGTGAACCCGAGTACCAGGGGACGAAAACTGAGATGCATCTGAAAACGTTTCCCAGTCACATGGTGGACCATACTCTGTGTTTCCCATGCATGTTTTAGCTGAAGGAAGAATCCCTTAAACCTGGAGAGTTGGGAACCATGGAATGGGTACCATGCAGTATGACTTCAAAGTGTCTGCGTTTGCTCACCGAACCTCACCAATTCTATCAGCCCGAAGTGTCCAGCCTTATGTCTCACACAACTCTGGGTGTAGACGTGGTAAATCCAGGTTGCATCACAAGTCCTGAATGAATTATTTAAGCATTGCTCTCTATTTCACTGTCATTGTGTTTTGTTTCTGAAATTTATTTTGATAATGGGATTTATCAGATTTTCACTGCTGCATTTAGGCCGCTGTACACACGCTTGATTTCCTTACAGAGACCTATAAATCCATGGGTTTTAAGATTCTTACTTGTCAGGTATCTTCCCAGGCGTTGAATATGGGGTGTTGAGTCCATTTCGTTGAGCAAGGAGTAGGTCTTGTCTATTATATATTTGGCTTATGAAACGGTATCTGTGCTAATTTCAATCTCTGGTTTTATGCAGCACCCCAACTCACCTTTCCCCATAAGCAAGCAGAAGCTGGTTTTCTAAATTTGAGACCCTGTTCTGTTTTGTAATTCAGTTCATGTGTAACCAATTTACATTCCGTGTATTAGTGATATCTTATGATGTTTCTTTTTCTGTGTGACTTATTTCTCGTAGAATCATCGTACTTGGATCCACTCATTATGCCGCTACGGGCCTGATGATGGAGATTTCATTGCTGAGTGATATTCCATTGTACGTGCGTACCACAACTTCTTTATCCATTTTTTGCTTTCTCGGATATTTAACTTGTACTGTAGATGAGGTTCTTGTAAACAGAGCCGTCCCAAACTTTGGGGTGGCTGTGTGTTTTTGATTTTAATTTCCCTAAGCTATAGGACCATAAGTGGAAGTGCAATAGGCTGTGTTGCTTTGTTTCCTACGTGTTTCAGGAAACACCATACACTTCTCCAGAGTGGCTGTTGGCAATTTACATCCTGCCCAGCAGCATAAGAAGGCTCCCTGTTCTCCATGACCTGTCCTGCCTTTCTGGATTTTACACTTTTTTCAGATGGCCCTTTTGACCGGGGGGCAGTGAGACTCCATTGTAGTGCAGATTTCCTTTACACGCATGCTTGGTTGGCCAAAAAGGGCGTATGCGTTTTTTCCTGAATATATTCAGGAAAAAACGCATACGCCCTTTTTGGCCAAGTGCATCATTGTCGACATTCTGCCTCTTTTCCTATGCTTTAAGTGCAATTCCAGTCTACCCCCTGAAATCGTTTTCCTGAAATTCTGCCCCGCTTTCAAGTCCTCTTTGAAGACGTACTTCAATACATTTTTGGACGATAGCTGTCATTCATAACTCTGCAGGTTTGTGAATTACAGTGCCCCAGAACTCCTTTCCTCAACTCGCTTTCATGTGAACTGGCCGCAAAACCGCAGGATTGTTTCAGGCCCTAATCTGTTTCCGGCATGGCACGCTGAGCCTTTGGTTAATTCGTCTTCCTGGTGGGAAATGAGCATTCCATTTGCTCGTGCAGACACCTACAGGTAGTCTCTCATTGGTTCTCCCTATTCCTGTTCATCTTGCGCAGAAATTGCAAACTGTGCCAAACAGGAGGTTAAAGGCACTGACTCTCCAAGTGGGGAGAGTTTTAGTAAAGCGTCTGGAATGGTGAACCCGAGTACCAGGGTTCGAAAACTGAGATGCATTTGGAAACGTTTCCCAATCACACGGTGGACCATACTCTGGGTTTCCCATGCATGTTTTAGCTGAAGGAAGAATCCCTTAAACCTGGAGAGTTGGGACCCATGGAATGAGTACCATGCAGTATGACTTCAAAGGGTCTGTGTTTGCTCACCGAACCTCACCAATGTTATCAGCCCGAAGTGCCCAGACGTATGTCTCACCCAGCTCTGGGTGTACATGTGGTAAATCCAGGTTGCATCACAAGCCCTGAATCAATTATTTAAGAAATGCTCTCTATTTCACTGTCATTGTGTTTTGTTTTTGAAATTTATTTTGATAATGGGATTTATCGTATTTTCACTGCTGCGTTTAGGCCGATGTACAGACATTTGATTTCCTTATGGAGACATATAAATCCATGGGTTTTAAGATTCTTACTTGTCAGGTATATTCCCAGGCGTTGAATATGGGGTGTTGAGTCTATTTCGCTGAGCAAGGAGTAGGTGTTGTCTATTATATATTTGGCTTATGGAACAGTATCTGTGCTAATTTCAATCTCTGTTTTTATGCAGCACCCCAACTCACCTTTCCCCATAAGCAAGCATAAGTTGGTTGTCTCAATTTGAGACCCTTTTCTGTTTTGTAATTCAGTTTATGTGTAGCCAAGTTTACATTCCGTGTATTAGTCATATCTTATGATGTTTCTTTTTCTGTGTGACTTATTTCTCGTAGAATCATCGTACCTGAATCCACTCATTATGGCGCTATGGGCCTGATGACGTAGATTTCATTGCTGTGTGATATTCCATTGTACGTACGTAGCACTACTTCTTTATCCATTTTTTGCTTTCTCGGATATTTATCTTGTACCGTAGACGAGGTTCTGTAAACGGAGCCGTCCCAAACTTTGGGGTGGCTGTGTGTTTTTGATTTTAATTTCCCTAAGCTATAGATCCATAAGTGGAAGTGCCATAGGCTGTGTTGTTTTGTTTCCTACGTGTTTCAGGAAACACCATACACTTCTCCAGAGTGGCTGTTGGCAATTTACATCCTGCCCATCAGCATATCAAGGCTCCCTGTTCTCCATGACCTGTCCTGCCTTTCTGGATTTTACACTTTTTTCAGATGGCCCTTTTGACCGGGGGGCAGTTAGACTTCATTGTAGTGCAGATTTCCTTTACACGCTTGCTTGGTTGTCCAAAAAGGGCGTATGCGTTTTTTCCTGAATATATTCAGGAAAAAACGCATACGCCCTTTTTGGCCAAGTGCATCATTGTCGTCGTTCTGCCTCTTTTCCTATGCTTTAAATGCAATTCCAGTCTACCCCCTGAAATCGTTTTCCTGAAATTCTGCCCCACCTTCAAGTCCTCTTCGCAGCCTTCCTTCAATATATTTTTAGACCATAGCTGTCATTTATAACTCTGCAGGTTTGTGAATTACAGTGCCCCTGAGCTCCTTTCTTCAACTCGCTTTCTTGTGAGCTGGCCGCAAACCCGCAGGAATGCTTCAGGCCCTAATCTGGTTCCGGCACGGCATGCTGAGCCTTTGGTGAATTCCTCTTCCTGGTGGGAAATGAGCGTTCCATTTGCCCGTGCAGACACCTACAGCTAATCTCTCATTGGTTCTCCCTATTCCTGTTCATCTTGCGCAGAAATTGCAAACTGTGCCAAACAGGAAGTTAAAGGCACTGACTCTCCAAGTGGGGAGAGTGTTAGTAAAGCGTCTGGAATGGTGAACCCGAGTACCAGCGTTCGAAAACTGAGATGCATTTGAAAACGTTTCCCAATCACACGGTGGACCATACTCTGGGTTTCCCATGCATGTTTTAGCTGAAGGAAGAATCCCTTAAACCTGGAGAGTTGGGACCCATGGAATGGGTACCATGCAGTATGACTTCAAAGGGTCTGCGTTTGCTCACCGAACCTCACCAAAGCTATCAGCCCGAAGTGTCCAGCCTTATGTGTCACAAAGCTCTGGGTGTAGATGTGGTAAATCCCGGTTTCATCACAAGGCCTGAATGAATTATTTAAGAATTGCTCTGTATTTCACTGTCATTGTGTTTTGTTTTTGACATTTATTTTGATCATGGGATTTATCGGATTTTCACTGCTGCGTTTATGCCGCTGTACACACGCTTTATTTCCTTGTGGAGACATATAAATCCATGGGTTTTAAGATTCTTACTTGTCAGGTATATTCCCAGGCGTTGAATATGGAGTGTTGAGTCCATTTCGTTGAGCAAGGAGTAGGTCTTGTCTATTATATATTTGGCTTATGGAAAGGTATCTGTGCTAATTTCAATCTCTGGTTTTATGCAGCACCCCAACTCACCTTTCCCCCTAAGCAAGCATAAGTTGGTTTTCTAAATTTGAGACCCTGTTCTGTTGGTATTTCTGTTCATGTGTAGCCAAGTTTACATTCCGTGTATTAGTGATAACTTATGAGGTTTCTTTTTCTGTGTGACTTATTTCTCGTAGAATCATCATACCTGAATCCAGTCATTATGCCGCTACGGGCCTGATGACGTAGATTTCATTGCTGAGTGATATTCCATTGTACTTGCATACCACAACTTCTTTATGAATTTTTTGCTTTCTCGGATATTTAACCTGTACCGTAGACGAGGTTCTTGTAAACAGAGACGTCCCAAACATTGGGGTGGCTGTGTGTTTTTGATTTTAATTTCCATAATCTATAGGACCATAAGTGGAAGTGCCATAGGCTGTGTTGCTTTGTTTCCTACGTGTTTCAGGAAACACCATACACTTCTCCAGAGTGGCTGTTGGCAATTTACATCCCGCCCATCAGCATAACAAGGCTCCCTGTTCTCCATGGCCTGTGCTGTCTTTCTGGATTTTACACTTTTTTCAGATGGCCCTTTTGACCTGGGGGCAGTGAGACTTCTTTGTAGTGCAGATTTCTTTAACATGCTGGCTTGGTTGGCCAAAAAGGGCGTATGCGTTTTTTCCTGAATATATTCAGGAAAAAACGCATACGCCCTTTTTGGCCAAGTGCATCATTGTCGACGTTCTGCCTCTTTTCCTATGCTTTAAATGCAATTCCAGTCTACCCCCTGAAATCGTTTTCCTGCAATTCTGCCCCGCTTTCCAGTCCTCTTCGCAGCCTTCCTTCAATATATTTTTGGACGATAGCTGTCATTTATAACTCTGCAGGTTTGTGAATTACAGTGCCCCTGAGCTCCTTTCTTCAACTCGCTTTCTTGTGAGCTGGCCGCAAACCCGCAGGAATGCTTCAGGCCCTAATCTGGTTCCGGCACGGCATGCTGAGCCTTTGGTTAATTCCTCTTCCTGGTGGGAAATGAGCGTTCCATTTGCCCGTCCAGACACCTACAGCTAGTCTCTCATTGGTTCTCCCTATTCCTGTTCATCTTGCGCAGAAATTGCAAACTGTGCCAAACAGGAGGTTAAAGGCACTGACTCTCCAAGTGGGGAGAGTGTTAGTAAACGGTCTGGAATGGTGAACCCGATTAAAAGGGGACAAAAACTGAGATGCATTTGAAAACGTTTCCCGGTCACACAGTGCACTGTACTGTGGGTTTCCCATGCATGTTTTAGCTGAAGGAAGAATCCCTTAAACCTGGAGAGTTGGGACCCATGGAATGGGTACCATGCAGTATGACTTCAAAGGGTCTGCATTTGCTCATCGAACCTCACCAATGCTATCAGCCCGAAGTGTCCAGCCTTATGTCTCACTCAGCTCTGGGTGTAGATGTGGTAAATCCAGGTTGCATCACAAGCCCTGAATGAATTATTTAAGAATTGCTCTCTATTTCACTGTCATTGTGTTTGTCTTTGTAATTCATTTTGATAATGGGTTTTATCGGATTTTCTCTGCTGCATTCATGCCGCTGTACACACACTTGAGTCTCTTATGGAGACATATAAATCCATGGGTTTGAAGGTTCTTACTAGTCATGTGTAATCCTAGGCTTTGAATATGGGGTGTTTAGTCCATTTCGCTGAGCAAGGGCTAGGTCTTGACTATTACATATTTGGCTTATGGAAAGGTATCTGTGCTAATTTCTATCTCTGGTTTTATGCAGCACCACAACTCACCTTTCCCCTTAAGCAAGCATAAGTTGGTTTTCTAAATTTGAGACCCTGTTCTGTTTTGTAATTCAGTTCATGTGTAGCCAAGTTTACATTCCGTGTATTAGTGATAACTTATGATGTTTCATTTTCTGTGTGACTTATTTCACTTAGAATCATCGTACCTGAATCCACTCATTATGCCGCGACGGGCCTGATGACATAGATTTCATTGGTGAGTGATATTCCTTTGTACGTACGTACCACACGTCTTTATCCATTTTTCGCTTTCTGGGATAGTTAACTTGTACCGTAGACGAGGTTCTTGTAAACAGAGCTGTAAACAGAAACTTTGCGGTGGCTGTGTGTTTTTGATTTTAATTTCCCTAAGCTATAGGAAAATAAGTGGTAATGCCGTAGGCTCCGTTGCTTTGTTTTTTAGGTTTTTGAGGAAACACCATACACATCTCCAGAGTGGCTGTTGGCAATTTACATCCCGCCCATCAGCATAACAAGGCTCCCTGTTCTCCATGGCCTGTGCTGCCTTTCTGGATTTTACACTTTTTTCAGATGGCCCTTTTGAACGGGGGGCAGTGAGACTTCATTGTAGTGCAGATTTCTTTAACATGCTTGCTTGGTTGGCCAAAAAGGGCGTATGCGTTTTTTCCTGAATATATTCAGGAAAAAACGCATACGCCCTTTTTGGCCAAGTGCATCATTGTCGACGTTCTGCCTCTTTTCCTATGCTTTAAATGCAATTCCAGTCTACCCCCTGAAATCGTTCTCTTGCAATTCTGCCCCGCTTTCAAGTCCTCTTCGCAGCCTTCCTTCAATATATTTTTGGGTGATAGCTGTCATTTATAACTCTGCAGGTTTGTGAATTACAGTGTCCCTGAGCTCCTTTCTTCAACTCGCTTTCTTGTGAGCTGGCCGCAAACCCGCAGGATTGCTTCAGGCCCTAATCTGGTTCCGGCACGGCATGCCTAGCCTTTGGTTAATTCCTCTTCCTGGTCGGAAATGAGCGTTCCATTTGCCCGTCCAGACACCTACAGCTAGTCTCTCATTGGTTCTCCCTATTCCTGTTCATCTTGCGCAGAAATTGCAAACTGTGCCAAACAGGAGGTTAAAGGCACTGACTCTCCAAGTGGGGAGAGTGTTAGTAAATGGTCTGGAATGGTGAACCCGAGTAAAAGGGGACGAAAACTGAGATGCATTTGAAAACGTTTCCCGGTCACATGGTGCACCATACTTGGGTTTTCCATGCATGTTTTAGCTGAAGGAAGAATCCCTCAAACCTGGAGAGTTGGGACCCATGGAATGGGTACCATGCAGTATGACTTCAAAGGGTCTGCACTTGCTCATCGAACCTCACCAATGCTATCAGCCCGAAGTGTCCAACCTTATGTCTCACTCAGCTCTGGGTGTAGATGTGGTAAATCCAGGTTGCATCACAAGCCCTGAATGAATTATTTAAAAATTGCTCTCTATTTCACTGTCATTGTGTTTTGTTTCTGTAATTCATTTTGATAATGGGATTTATCGGATTTTCTCTGCTGCATTCTTGCAGCTGTACACACGCTTGATTCTCTTATGGAGACATATAAATCCATGGGTTTGAAGATTCTGATCAGTCAGGTGTATTCCTAGGCTTTGAATATGGGGTGTTTAGTCCATTTCGTTGAGCAAGGGGTAGGTCTTGAGTATTATATATTTGGCTTATGGAAAAGTATCCTTGCTAATTTCTATCTCTGGTTTTATGCAGCACCCCAACTCACATTTCCCCTTAAGCAAGCATAAGTTGGTGTTCTAAATTTGAGACCCTGTTCTGTTTTGTAATTCAGTTCATGTGTAGCCAAGTTTACATTCCTTGTATTAGTGATATCTTATGATGTTTCATTTTCTGTGTGACTTATTTCACTTAGAATCATCGTACCTGAATCCACTCATTATGCCGCAATGGGCCTGATGACATAGATTTCATTGGTGAGTGATATTCCATTGTACGTACGTACCACAATTTCTTTATCCATTTTTCGCTTTCTTGAATATTTAACTTGTACCGTAGACGAGGTTCTTGTAAACAGAGCCGTCCGAAACTTTGGGGTGGCTGTGTGTTTTTGATTTTAATTTCCCTAAGCTATAGGACCATAAGTGGAAGTGCCATAGGGTGTGTTGCTTTGTTTCCTACGTGTTTCTGGAAACACCATACACTTCTCCAGAGTGGTTGTTGGCAATTTACATCCCGCCCATCAGCATGACAAGGCTCCCTGTTCTCCATGACCTGTCCTGACTTTCTGGATTTTACATTTTTTTCAGATGGCCCTTTTGACCGGGGGGCAGTGAGACTTCATTGTAGTGCAGATTTCCATTACACGCTTGCTTGGTTGGCCAAAAAGGGCGTATGCGTTTTTTCCTGAATATATTCAGGAAAAAACGCATATGCCCTTTTTGGCCAAGTGCATCATTGTCGACATTCTGCCTCTTTTCCTATGCTTTTAGTACAATTCCAGTCTACCCCCTGAAATCGTTTTCCTGAAATTCTGCCCCGCTTTCAAGTCCTCTTCGAAGACTTACTTCAATACATTTTTGGACGATAGCTGTCATTCATAACTCTGCAGGTTTGTGAATTACAGTGCCCCTGAGCTCATTTCTTCAACTCGCTTTCTTGTGAGCTGGCCGAAAACCGCAGGATTGCTTCAGGCCCTAATCTCTTTCCGGCAGGGCACGCTGAGCCTTTAGTTAATTCCTCTTCCTGGTGGGAAATGAGTGTTCCATTTGCCCGTGCAGACACCTACAGCTAGTCTCTCATTGCTTCTCCCTATTCCTGTTCATCTTGCGCAGAAATTGCAAACTGTGCCAAACAGGAGGTTAATGGCACTGACTCTCCAAGTGGGGAGGGTATTAGTAAAGCGTTCAAATGTTGAACCCGAGTACCAGGGGACGAAAACTGAGATGCATTTGAAAACGTTTCCCAATCACACGGTGGAACATACTCTGGGTTTCCCATGCATGTTTTAGCTGAAGGAAGAATCCCTTAAACCTGGAGAGTTGGGACCCATGGAATGGGTACCATGCAGTATGAGTTCAAAGGGTCTGCGTTTGCTCACCGAACCTCACCAATGCTATCAGCCCGAAGTGTCCAGCCTTATGTCTCATCCAGCTCTGGGTGTAGATGTGGTAAATACAGGTTGCATCACAAGCCCTGAATGAATTATTTAAGAATTGCTCTCTATTTCACTCTCATTGTGTTTTGTTTTTGAAATTCATTTTGATAATGGGATTTATCGTATTTTCACTGCTGCTTTTAGGCCACTGTACACACGCTTGATTTCCTTATGGAGACATATAAATCCATGGGTTTTAAGATTCTTACTTGTCAGGTATCTTCCCAGGCGTTGAATATAGGGTGTTGAGTCCATTTCGTTGAGCAAGGAGTAGGTTTTGTCTATTATATATTTGGCTTATGGAACGGTATCTGTGCTAATTTCAATCTCTGGTTTTATTCAGCATCCCAACTGACCTTTCCCCATTAGCAAGCATAAGTTGGTTTGCTAAATTTGAGACCCTGTTCTGTTTTGTAATTCAGTTCATGGGAGCCAAGTTTACATTCCGTGTATTAGTGATAACTTATGATGTTTCTTTTTCTGTCTGACTTATTTCTCATAGAATCATCGTACCTGAATCCACTCATTATGCCGCTACGGTCCTGATGACGTAGATTTCATTGCTGAGTGATATTCCATTGTACGTGCGTACCACAACTTCTTTATCTATTTTATGCTTTCTCGGATATTTAACTTCTACCGTAGATGAGGTTCTTGTAAACAGAGCCATCCCAAACTTTGGGGTGGCTGTGTGTTTTTGATTTTAATTTCCCTATGCTATAGGACCATAAGTGGAGATGCCATAGGCTGTGTTGCTTTGTTTCCTACGTGTTTCAGGAAACACCATACACTTTTCCAGAGTGGCTGTTGGAAATTTAATCCGCCCATCAGCATAACAAGGCGCCCTGTTCTCCATGACCTGTCCTGCCTTTCTGGATTTTACACTTTTTCAGATGGCCCTTTTGACCGGGGGGCAGTGAGACTTCATTGTAGTGCAGATTTCCTTTACACGCTTGCTTGGTTGGCCAAAAAGGGCGTATGCGTTTTTTCCTGAATATATTCAGGAAAAAACGCATACGCCCTTTTTGGCCAAGTGCATCATTGTCAACATTCTGCCTCTTTTCCTATGCTTTAAGTGCAATTCCAGTCTACCCCCTGAAATCGTTTTCCTGAAATTCTGCCCCGCTTTCAAGTCCTCTTCGAAGACTTACTTCTATACATTTTTGGACGATAGCTGTCATTCATAACTCTGCAGGTTTGTGAATTACAGTGCCCTTGAGCTCCTTTCTTCAACTCGCTTTCTTGTGAGCTGGCCGCAAAACCGCAGGATTGCTTCAGGCCCTAATCTCTTTCCGGCAGGGCACGCTGAGCCTTCGGTTAATTCCTCTTCCTGGTGGGAAATGAGCGTTCAATTTGCCCGTGCAGACACCTACAGCTAGTCTCTCATTGGTTCTCCCTATTCCTGTTCATCTTGCGCAGAAATTGCAAACTTTGCCAAACAGGAGGTTAAATGCACTGACTCTCCAAGTGGGGAGAGTGTTAGTAAAGCGTCTGGAATGGTGAACCCGAGTACCAGGGGACGAAAAC